>NC_142714.1:40443773-41068773 GCF_055471065.1 Atractosteus spatula | reverse complement strand
AAATGAGGGTTAGTCACAAGCCTCCGAGGTTAGGTATATCCTGAAGAGATGAGTTTTCAGTTTCTTCCAGATACTGGCAAGTGAGTCCACAGTTCTGGGGTCAGTTCTTGTCCCTTTCACATCTTAAAATTCAACTCAATTTGTTAATTGACAGCTGGCGTTGAAGGTAGTGCTGACACTTGGTTCAACTGGGTTTGATTCTGCACTGTGTCACATTCTGGGTAGAGTTTCCATGTTATCCTCAAGTTTTTTTTTTCCATTTGCCCCAGTTTCCTCTCAAAGACAGGTTTTCTGCGTTAATTGGGCTGCAGCGGAGCAATGTTTGTTTTCTGAACTCATAACTGGAAGGTTGTAGATTCAAATCCTAGGTGAAACAGTGCTGTTGTACCCTTGAGCAAAGTACTCCAAAAGTACTACAAATTGTTCCAGTAAAATACCCAGCTATACGAAGGAGTGCAAATGTAAGTTGCATAAAAGCTTCAGACAAATAAATTAGTCAGCAACTGTTGTGTTTAAACTGTCATGTAGGTTTTTGTACAGTATGTGTGCTATGTAACGGACGTATGTCTCATCCAGGGTTTTGTCTCAGCTTGTGGCCTATTCCTCTGGGCTACTGTGACCTTTATCAGCAATATGTTAATTGACATGAAACTCACGATGAAAAAGTGGCTTCTTAAAAACGGAAGTAGAGAACATTCCACAGACGTTGATGGGATGAACTGTGTGGCAGATGGCCGACTCAAAATAAACGACACTTTGTGATCAAATATTTGGAACGTGGCTGTATGAAGCGATTTATACTGAGTGGAGGAGGTCTTCGGTATTTAAACCGGAGGTGTCACTATGCAAATAAACAGCGATGAGATTCAGTTTAGCTCACTACAGACTTTGAATTTCCCTAGGGTTTTTTTATATATTAACACACAAGTTTTCAAAACAGGGAGCTAGGTATCTTAGCATTTTCTTGCAGACTGCTGCTCAGGGGATTCACAGAAACAAAGGGCAACTTTTGCTTGAAATCCTACTGGTATATAAAATCGACACAATTACACAACTCTGCCAGCGCTTACAGTAGATCTCTTGACCTGCAGTTTTTCTTTAAATTTCTTAGCAGCTAATTCACAAGAGCTCTAATAGGAGCCTTTCTAATTCAAAGTAGTCTTATTTATATTCATTTCGACTTAATTACTGAATTGGGAGCCTTTCACAAAGGGGATTACTTGAAAAGGAACCTTCTAACCAGAAATGTGGGAAACCTCTGACCTGGAACATTGTTGCCATTTCATCCGGGATCCGGAGCAGAGCAACCTATAATTTGCAGCAGTGAAATACAACCAAGACCTAAGGTTACTCAGCCTACTCATGAGGAATTAATAAAGAGAGCCCAACAGGGTTATGAGACCCAAATACCTCTCGCTCAATTGATTCCATTCCATCTCTACATCTGGTTTGAGTGTGGTGTGTTATTTCTCCATTCGCTTATTAATATATCTCCTAATACGTAAAGGAACAGTTCTTCATTGGTTGCCACCCCTCATACAGAAAGATGCTGTCCAATCCCTGATGTTTTCCTTCACACGCCCCTGCAGGTGATGATGTCATTATTGGGCATACTGGTACAGCTATGGAATGAGATCAACACTTCCAAATAACCAGATAAGAAAGACCCCGAGCAAAACTCTCCTGTAAGCATGTGCCCAGTGATCTAAGACAGTTAAATCTTTGTGCAATGAACCCCTAAATCCCACACACACATTTGGACCAGGATTAGAAAAGCCTGTTTGGAGAAAGCTTATTACACATCCTAATCGATGTCTCCCTTGGACAGACCACGTCTAGTTAAATAATGCACACGCATTCTCCCTCGCACACTTCTTGAGAAGCTGGAGCTTCAAAGTAGAGGACATACAGATTGACCTTATTGACAGAGATGCACTCTCAAACCGTTTTGCAAGGGCAATCTGCAGTTAGACCATGAAGGAATTCAAAGTGTTTTGAGTAAAATTAGCATGTATTGGCAAACTAAAGCAGAACCTGATTTTATAAGCTCTCGGGCTGATCTTACTATGACAAACTAACCAAAGATACTGCTGCAAGGTACTGGGGTACAGCCCCTTGGAAAGGTTGAGTTAAATTTGCATTGGACACTATACTAAATACTATTCCTTGTAACAACCATCCATCCATTTTCTAACTGCTTTATCCAATACAGGGTTGTGGGGGAGCCAGAACTTATCCTGGCAAGCAACAAGGTAGGATACAGTACACACTCACAGGGCACACAAAAGACACAAACACACCCACTAACACCGGGCCCTTTTTACCCCGACACCAAGTAACCTACCAGTATATCTTTGGAGTGTGGGAGGAAACCAGAGCACCTGGAGGAAACCCACATGAACAGTCAATAAGGATTTGTATTCCTCAGTTGTAATTTGTCGGTGAATAGCTTACTTGTTATGTTACAATGACATCATCAACCTACTGTTTCATGTTTCGTTCCACTTCTTATCACACTTTTGTGTGATTTATATGTTAACCTGGTATGAATGTTTTTTCTGGCACACCTTATGTCTTTTAGCCCAACCTTATCATGAAAACATGCTGAACATCAGCTCTATTTCCCTTTGAATGATTTATGCCCAGGACTTCTTTGATCATAACCAGTATTACTCTGAAAAGATTCTTTGATTTTCCGTGTTTACATATCAATGAGACTGATCAAAGAGACAAGCTGAACAATTATCATTTATTATGCTGCCGGTGCAGTGCAGTTAGTGGGGGTTGTGAGTACGTCCAATGAAGACTATTACTGCTGTCAGCAAAGCCTAGCAGCCATAACAGAATATTCCTTGCTTTCTTCTCACTTTGAACAAAAGAGAATTTTAAAACATGTATCTGTTAAATACATATTCAACTATAGTTGTAATGGTTTGAGTTCAAAACGTGATTGTTTATGTCAACTTACTGTATAGATACAGCACAAATAAAACATTTCAACTTTCTTTGCTGCTGCTCTGAACTGGCAGACTTTGAAAGTACTGTATCTTCTGCTGAAAAGGACAGAAGTCAGTCATACAAAGGGCTACAGGGGTATGGAACATTTTGTGTCTTCTTTCATGTGACTACTGACTACGTGAGATCCTTAGCTCAATAAACTGCTTACTAAGAACATAAGAAAGGATATAAACGAGAGGAGGCCATTTGACCCATTTAGTCCATTTGCTAGTTAGTGGTTAATTGATCCAAACATCTTATCTAGCTGTTTTTTGAAAGAAGCCAGGGAATGAGCTTCAACAACATTTTTTCCCCAGGCTCTAAAAACCCAATACTATAAGCAATCAAACATGCTAGATTGTCCAAGCGCCCTCTTGTTTGTAAACATCCCTTCTTCTTCTCTTACCACACAAGAAGTATGTGAGATTGCCCAGTAACCTATTAGAACAATTATAGTTTCTACTTAATTCAGGGATTGTACCAAACATTAGGAATTGTAGGAAGCAACTAAACATTATGATGTAGGCAAAATGAAAAACGTTCCCTTGCATTGAAGAAGAGAGGCCATGTCACATTGTTAATCTTCAGACTATGGTTATTCTAGGGCTGTTAAGATTCCAAGTGTCTTAAATACAGAATGGAATGTTTTCATTGGTTAACTTTTGCCATGATCAATTTAAATATCACTAAATAAAGTTTTTTCCACTTACCTTTCTCTACATATGCGTCATCACTTATGTGGCAGCCGAACTTTGGGACAGGGACAAATGAGAAGACTGAAAAAACATGTCCTCCAAATTCCGGGAAATACTATTTACTTTACAGTATATGAAAACGTTTGCTTTTTCACAGCAGATCTGCTAATTGCCAGCTCCCTGCAAATTTTAAATAAAGTGTCTTTCGGGTTTTCATTAGAAATCATTTTTGGGCTCATTTAAATCAATCCCTCCTTTGGAGCTTTCACACACTGGCATGTCAATAAAATGAAAAATGATCCGTATCGCAGGGTTGAACAGTCTTCGCGTTGCGCTCCTTGCACCGTTAATACAGTATCATCTGTTACAAAGCATAAGCAATTCCCACATCTAATTACAAACAGGAATTCGGGGTCATTAAACAAAATACATTTCCATTAGCCTGACTGAAAGCACAGACTAAATACAGGGCCTTAATCATAAAACTCTTCCTTGTTCCTAAGCTTTCTTCTGTGGAAACCTGTTCTGTCCGATCATTGCTTTTAAAAAAACTATAGCATTAGAATTAATTCCACACATCAATCACCTCTCTGTTTGAAGAGACACAATCAGCTATTCAGTGCGACTGCTACTTCATTGACCCACAGTTACTGTGAAGACCAAACACTTCAAAATGGCAACGCTGACACACTTACTCAAGGTCATCACAATTTTACAGGCAAAGGGATGCTTTTATTAACAAGCCAAATTAAGAAAAGGTACAACACTACCTTCAGCTGCTGAGAAACAACAAAAGCGTTTTCATGGAATGTGAAGAGTTCCCATTGTGATGCTGTGGATTTATTCTAAATACAGTGGTTTCCTTTTCATTTTTATTAATAGTCAATTATTGAGACCAAACGTGCTTCCTGTATTAAATATAAATTCTAACAGACACGAACAAGCTGCTATTCTGAATTAGTAGGTGGTACAGGATAGTTTTTAGGCCCACATTAATGTTACTATACATTAAGTCATTTTGGAGGGAAGACCGATAACATTTTAAGGAATTTTGTAGTATCCTGTCAAAAACAATCCACAAAGTTGTGAGGCTAAAACCCTCTTTTTTCTAATTCCAGCAGAAGCAAAAAAAACTCATAAGCACTGCTTTCCAAATACCTTTCTGAACTTGATATCCCAGAATTGTACTGGAACAATTATGCTAACACTAAAATTTTGCACAGTATATAAAACTTTATATAAACAGTATATAAACATTTTTGTATTCAGCTGAGGACTGTTGCTGAATAACAAAAAAATACAAGCAGCTAAATTATCATTTTCGATTTTGTATTAATATCCTACTCACCTGCCTGGAGCTCTCTATTCCCCTGGTTCGCTGATTTTTTTTTTTTCAGAAAGCATCTTGGGATTTAATTTTACCTTCCAGGGACAATTTATGTGATAATTCCCTGATTAGATTAATGATTTTCTTTTCTTACTGGAAGACATGAAGTATCTCTTTGATTATCAACAGAAATAATGAAAAGTTTAAGTAGGCTGAGGGTTGAAATCAAACTTTAGAAAGAGCCTCACCCCTCAGTGGAGTCTGGCATGCTGTTTTCGTTTTTAGCACCTTAGTGGTAGCTTTCCAAATATAGGGCAAGAAATCATCCATACTTCATATCTTTGAAGAATTATAAAATAATTTTTAGCCTACACAAGTCTGGCTACCTTGAGGTAGTTCTGCCAGGAAAGAGACAGCTATTAGAAATGATTACTATGGTGCACGTTAGTAAAAATATTTTAATAAGATAAGATAAGATACGATCACTTTATTAGCCATATACAATTTCTTGCATTAGAAATTCGTCTTTTCACATACCCCAGCTTGCTCTCCATGAGACACAGACGAACAGACAAGGAGAGAAGCTTGGGGTAAAAGCGCAGGGTCAGCCATTGTACAGCACCCCTGGAGCAGTTGGGGTTAAGGGCCTTGCTCAGGGGCCCAACGGAGTAGGATTCCTCTGCCGGCCACGGGATTTGAACCAGCAACAGGCATAGATCCTTAGCCACAGTGCCACCGCTCTGCCCATAGTAAAAATGGCAAACAGAAAGTACACGTACAGTATCTGGCATATGGAATAACATAAGAAACCAAAGATTACATAAGGTATAAGTATAGAAAATCCAGTGGAAAACTAAAAATACATCCATTATCAAAAAGTTAATTATCCTGGTGAGAGGTAAGACAAACTGGAGCCTATTCTGAAAGCACACGGCACAAGGCAGAACATAGCCCAGGATTGCTCTCATCCTGGAAGGAGATGCTAGTCCATCACCTAAAGAAAGGGACATTTTAGGATCGCCAAACAAACCTAGTGTGCACACTCCTATGGAAATCACAGGGAAAACATGCAGAGTTCATAGATGCCCAAGGATGGAATCCTTCCATCCTTTGGACATTCATAAAACAGGGAATATTTTATGGATTGAGAATTCCATGTCTCGCTGACAAAAATGAACAAAGATCTACACTCTTTGGATTGGACGGCAGCGCACTACATGGAGTTCAGCTCCACCCTGTCTTATCAGTCAGCGGCATTTGGAATAGTTCTCCCAGGAGCACACAGTCAATGCATGCAAGAAGAGAAATGATTTGCCTGACTCAGAACAGAGGCATTCTTCATTTAATACTACTACATCTAAAATCTAGAAACACCTATGAGAACCTGTAAGATTTAATATTTTTTTAGAATCAGTAAGATTTTTATATTTTTCTCTAGTATTGTCATTTAACCCTTGAAGAAACCTGTCAATGCCACATGCTTAGAATCCTAAAACTATCCTAAAACTGCTCATATTGAAGCATTTCATCTCCACAAGCAAACTGGTGCTCAGAAACTAGATTGAAAAGCTCTTTCACGTCAGAGTTTCAATTAATAATATTAATAATTAATAAGATAAGTAGGGCAGTACCAGAGCCCTAGACAACTGCAAAAGATAACTTCAAAATCAATGCTTGTTCCTGACAGAAAAATGTGAACTCTGGTAAAGTGGAATGTTTTGCATACCAAAAAAAATTAATTTGGCAAATGATTTTGGGGGAATGTGGGGGAGATCTGATGTGAATGAGGTTGTAGATAATGCATTGGACCGTAATCTCTTAAACCAACTTCCCCAGGAGCACTGAAGTCCCTAATATATCTCTGTAAGTAGGTAACAAGGTATAAACTTATTCACAGGGTATTGTGGTTAGGCAGAGACTACTTTAAATGTCCAGTGCACTGCTCCCCTGCTCCCAAGAGACCAATAGTGTATGGGACATTGATTTCTGATGGCCGGACCTGAGGGACTGGAGCAGGAGGACATAGAATTAAAATAATTTTCAACTGGTCAGCAAAAAGACTGGTAGTTAGAGAATACTGAATTCAACCCTTGACTGCAGAAAGAGAATCGGCAAGCTTTCTTCAATGTAATTTGCAACCAGTTTTAGAAATGAGGCAGAAAAGTCTTCCCGAAAAACTCACACATGGAGTAAACTGATGTATGAGTAAACCACCTTTGTTCATTAACTGGTAGTGGGGAAACGGTCTTTAGGCAGAACCTGCATCTTCTGGAAAGCTGGCCTGCTGTTATTGAATCAAGAGAGCCAGACAATTCTTGCCAAGTCCAGTTTCAAATGATGCCTTCATATCTTGTTAGGCAGACAGGAGACTTTAGGTATAGTCGAAGGAACAAAAATAAAATCATACATTTCTTCAGGATGACAGAAAAGTTACAAATGCAAGGAAACTATCTGACTTACTAGGTTGGCAGAGATTTATCAATTCAAGAATCGAATGGACTTGAAAGAGTATTAGTAGTTAGCATTAAATGCTTACTTGTGCAGTTCATTTCAAGCACCAACAACTCTCATTGTAAAGTAGCGCCACCTTTTTTTAGGCCTGAATGCACTTATACTGAACCCACCTGCGCTGTCAGGTCCTCAGTTCATTTCTGGTATTGTAGTCCCTGGGAATTGACTTTGACATTACCTTTCATGATTTTAAATACTTAAAGCAAGGCCTTATATAACGCCCTCTGATTAAACTAAAATAGATTGAGATTCTGTACCCAGTCAGTAGGCAGTCCCTTCAATGGCCACTGCATGGACTTGAAATTCTGTTGACCACTATACAATTAAAAAGGCCAGTAAACCTTAACACTTCAACCACTCTTTGTCAGTGGCAATTTCACAGGTACAGCTTTAGCTTCCAATAATATCTACCTCTTTTTCTCTGCCAGGCTCAGGTCAGTGTATAAGGCTGCACTGTATAGTAGCTCTTGTCGGTGTAAAGAGCTGTCTGAAGAAGATTAGTAGGCATGGCTGTTGATTAAAAAGTGTCTCATTATCACTCTATTACAAAATAATATACGACTATGAGGCTTTTCAGTTGTGGCTGTTTATGACTTGGTTGAATTGTGAAGCAATGGCACCCAATTGAGGAGGCATTAATTAAAACAATTAAAGTCCCGATTATTCTGTTTTGTGCTCTGGAAAGCAGGACTGTTTCTATCCAATGTGCCCAATTATTGCGAGCACATCTGACAGTTGGCGGGCAGTCAACCTTTTTCTTGGCAAGTCTCCTGAAATTTCCTAAACTTTCACCAATTTTGAATAATTTATTTTGGTTGCCTGTTTCTCAGCTTTATACTCACCAACAGGAAATGTCTGCACATGTGAAGACTTCTTGGCTGACAACGATTTCGGGATTTAAGGGAGGCTTGCTCATTCCCAGGGTTTTCCTACATTTATGTACTGTATCTCCGATTCTGTTTTTTGCCTCATGCCTATGAGGTGCCATAGGCTACTGTCCTACCGTATCATTGGTTCAATGGTAACCAAGAGGGGTCTAATGTCTTCTCTACATGGTTTTCATGTTTTGACTAAAATCATCCTAATTAAGTATACAGTATGTGGGATAGATGGCACACAAGGAGGCTGGTAGTTCTGATTTAGATGCAACTGGGACAACAAATTGATGTCCTCTAAACAGCTAATCAATTTTTAACTTCCATGTAGAATGTACAGTACACTACACCATACCAGATGAAGACTGTACCCCACCCAATCTTGGGGCAGGGCGGGTATGTTTTGGAAGTGTCCTGTGATAGCGCATATTTGGGTGTATATGACTAATGTGCTTTCAGATGTGGTGATGCCATGGATCTCTCCGCTGATCCGACTGAATAATGGTTCCCAGCTTACTATCAATCTTCAGGCTCGACATCTTTGGCTGGCGGATTTGACTGCAGTTAAAAAATCTATTTTGCGAGGGTGGGTGGAAATGGAGATACACTGAGCTGCACCTGGTTGCATTCATTTGGTGAAATTGTTCTTCTGCAAAGTGCTTTGTAAAGATTGTCAGCGCGGTCAATTTCTACCGTTTTATCGGATCTCTCTTGATTGAAGCCTCTTCTACCTCTTTTTCTTCCCTTTTCGCACTTTCCTTATTGTATTGAAATACTTTTACAATTTGTTCCATTCTTGTTTTATTTTAAAAATGTAATAAAAAACATTAAAAATTAGTTTCTCTTTTGTAAATGTCCTTGAAAAGGCTAAGACTTTAAAAAAGGTTTTATGATCTATATTTAAAACTTTGATGACGAGGATTATTATGAACAGAAAATATTTTCTGAGTCTGTCCTTCACCTATAGTATGTAGCTATTGGGAATTTTAGATTTCTGTAGTTTATTACACTTCAGATAAATCTGATCTGTGTGTTATTCATTGGCAAATAAATGAATTACTTATTTTTAACATCACAGGGGTGATTGAAGCTTAGAAAATCAATTCAAATCAATTCACAGCACTTCATACAGTAGAGAGTCCATCGGTCAACCTCTCAAAAACAATTGGTCATTATTACTGCATCTCAGTCGACTCATTTGCATACATACTGCACTTTGCAGATTCAGTTTTTGTATGATGCAATGAGGTATTTGAAAGATTTCCAAATATAAAAATGAGTCTTGTTCTGCATCCTCTGAAACATGCCTGGAGAAGCAGCCAGAATTGGGAGCTATTGCTCTTCACTCACATTCTCAGTCTACAAGGATGAAGAAGGTTGTGGCTTAACTCACTGGCCTCCAACACCAAAGAACATTCCTGGAAACCTAAGGATCAGGATGGAAAATCAAACTGCTCTTCAGAAAGTGGAATGAAGCAGAATGAAGGGATGACTTAAACAACTGTTTTGCTGTCATGAACAGCCTGTTGGAGAGGAGAACCAAGCATACAGAAATTAGTGTTTCATGTCCTTAGACACACAAGCCCAGAAGGGAGATCACTAGCAACAAAGTCAATTGTAATGTTGCTTTTGGTGCTGCATGTGTACAGCAAATAAACAAAAATGGGGATGTTAAAACATTTTCCTAAAAGCATCTTGTACTTCAATCATGTCTCATCAGCAAGTTTTAGTACTGGAGGACTGTGTCTGGGGATTGGATCACTGCATCAATTACTCATGCACCCTCCTTCAGAAAAGACCTCCCTTTAAAAGAACTGAGGTGAATGTAACCCAATACTCCCACACCAGCCTGACAGCAAAGCAAGGATGTGCTTTTTTGCAAACAGCAAATGTTTTATGGCAAACAAACTGCTTATACAGATCAAGTGGCGATACAGAACTTGTCTGTAGCAAGGGGCAGCTGTAACAGGAAGATATCTGGTTACATGTGGATTATGAAAAGGCTCAGCTCTAAAGAAGTCATGAGTGCAGCCAGTGGCTCTGGAACGGCTCTGGTCTCCAAACTACTCCTGCTGTTGGAAAGCTTATCACTGCCTAACGGCAGCCTTCAAATTCATATCTAAATCCTCATACCTAGCAATCAATCACAGATGACAACTGGCATGAGTAATTGCATAATATTGTAGGTATCCCACAATAAATACTGTAATAATTTAACACTTAAAACTTTCCATTCCAAAAGATCTTAATATCCACTTTACATATCAGAGAGGACTTACTTTATCTGTCTCTGAAGTGCAACACCCATGTGGGTGAAGACCAGCAGCCTTTCTGTGCCAACACTACGCTACACAACAGCAAGTGAGAAGTTAGAAACTGATTCACCATTTGAATTAAGGGCAAATTCTAGGGAGGTCAAATTATACAACCTCAGCATATTATTAAGTAGGAGACCACAATACTCTACTCTTGAAAAGAAGTCGTGGGATCTTTAAGGACAAAGTAGCCAGGAACCTGGTTTAATGACAGTGCCTCCTAAACCATAGTGTCCCTTGTCACCAGCTTGAGCTTTTGTCTTGAAATTTATTCCAGAGGGAAGAGCACCACCTACAGGTCCACCAATACCACTTCCACCAAACTGGTTTTCACTGCTTAAAATATAAAGAGTTTTATGTGATTACAAAGTCTTTTCTCTCTTTCAAGAACCATTAGTGAAGGAATATCTTGTCCTGATGGTTTCAACTATTGTTTTTTTGCTGTTAAAAGCTCCCTGGTGTGTAATGCATGAGGAGTGCTACTCTGCTTGATTTTTTACATGATAATATATCAGTTATTATAATAATGATGCTAATAAACACAGTGACTGTAGTATTAATTTAGTGTATTTGTGAAATATTTTTTTTGACAATTGTATCGCACACAGAGTATCCAGGACCCTTTAAAGGTTAGTAATGGAATGTTTTCAGAATTTTTGTTTCAAAAAAAGGGATTTTATTTTTAACATGGCACGTGATGTAAGATCCACTGTATTTTATTGTCTTGTGTTTATCAGCTTGTGTCAGTTTTTCATGCTTGATAGCTAGTAAAATATTTTTGAGAGATATTAATCCATCCATCCGTTTCCTAACTGTTTCATCCAATCTAGAGATGCAGGGGAGCCGGAGCCTGTCCCTGCAAGCAACAGGTACAAGGTGGAATACACAGTGGATGGGACGCCAGTCAATTGCAGGGAAGACAGACACAAACACAGACTCACACACTCACACCAGAGCTAATTTCCACAGAACCCATATCACCCTGCAACTCACAACGGGCAGCCCACTGAAACTAAGCAGGTGTGAGCCTGGTCAGTACCTGGATGTGAGACCTCCTGGGAAAAACTAAGGTTGCTGCTGGAAGAGGTGTTAGTGGGGCCAGCAGGGGGTGTACACCCTGCAGTCTGTGTGCCAAATTCTATTTATCTGCAATAATTTTCTTTAATCAATTACAATTTCTATATGTTTTCTCCTTCCATTTTATTTTTCTTCACCAATTATATATTGTACATCCAAGCTCTTCTTTATTACTTTCTCTTTTAAGTAAATCACTGAATGTTTCTTCTGCCTTTAGCCATGTTCACTGGGTTGATAATAATTTTCATTTATTTTGCCTCTTATGTGTTATATTTATATGTCACATTAGCTTCTATTGCAGGTTCTGATTGGTAGACTTGGACTACAGTATATGGACTTTATAAATCCCCATATTGCTTCAGGCAAGAGAGAAAAGACAAGGGTAACAGCAGGAGGCAAGACCACAGACTAATGAAGGTGCAATGACCATGCCTCAGAGAGACTCTATGAAAACCCTTACCCTCCTGTAGTCAACCAAGCACTAAATGTCATTATTATAACATTTTATGTGTAATATTAATTTGTTCTCTAGTCTGCAGTAATTAAAAGACAACATTATCAATTCTGACTTGGGTCTCTGTCCTCTCTTTCGAACCTACATGAGAGAAATTAATCTTATAAAGGGTAAAGTATAAAGGATAAAGGGGTAAATTTGATTTTTTTTACCCACATTGTACTCTATAGCCACACTTTAAAGCGTAAGTTTAAAAAGAGACAAGAGATGATAATGCTTTTTTTTTTCCACGGGACCATATACAGAAAAAACAGAATAATTTATAGAAAGATGGCAGGAGAATCGAATTATCCTCCTAAATGACTGGCTTTGTGAGCTGGTCGGAATCAACCTGTTTTTCAATCCAAAAATCACACTTTAAATCCTTCTCATCTCCAATTTGGCTCCATGCAGCACACAAGTGCCACACAATGCCAAAAAAAAATATCTGTCATTTGGCCAGAACTAATAATTCTATTCAGATTTTAGAGGAGTAAGGAACATGGGCACAGAGTACAGCCCGAGCCTGTTAGTGTACAGTACATGAGAAAGTACAGAACTGAGATGCCGCACAAGAGAGAATAATTCCTCCATTTCGAAAGACAAAAGGTGCCATTATGTTGCAGCATATTCTTTTGGAGTTTCGCTTTACCTCACTGCTAATATCCATTGTTAAAACTTTATCATACTGCCCAAAGCATTTTTTTAAAGCACCAATGTATTTTTCCATTTTGTCTAACAGAAACAATGGAGAGAGGAGGAGGCAAGGGGAAGGTTAATTATAGCAATCATCTGCAAAATGTTGATTGTAAAAGCCTGTGATTTTCAGCAGCGAGAAACATAAAACAAGAGAATAGGAAGGAACATGCTTATTTTTCTTTTCCATGGGCCTAAGAATTTAACAAAATTGGAGACAAATTAGTAGGGCATGCTGAATATCATGACAAAGCATGGCGTTCATCTCTTTTTACCCTTTCGTTGGCATAAAATGTGATTTGTTGTTCTACCTACAGTATAAATGGAAACCTAAAGTAGGGACAACTCAAATAAGAATACCCTGTCCGTTTCACTGAAAGGCATAGAATGTGTTTGATGGACAGTGCGACAGAGCAGCTGCAGGATGAAATGCAAAGAGTGTCAGGGAATGGGACTATCAACCTACCAGATGCACAGAACCTCTGTAGTTAACAATAATGTCTGTCTCTTCTTCAGTGCTGCTGAATTCACCACAACCACAAACACATGCACAACGGAATTTTAAAACGCTGCTCTTTAATGAGTGAAGTGCTGTAACATACAGCATCTCTTTTTAATTTACTCCTTGGCACAACCATGCATCATCTGCACCAGACACACCACTTTACCAGTGATAATTCGGAATTATTTGGTCTTGGGCAGCTAATTAGGCACAACAAGTTTCCGGCACAACTGCTAAGTGATGAATATTCCCAGCGAGGTAATCAGATTTTGTTCCCGAGTTGTATTTCTTCAAAAGGCTTTAGAAATCTGTGGTTAGTGTTTTATATTATTTACATTTTTTTCAAAGCTGTCATGCTGAAAGACCACAGCTTGTTCACTGCAAATAACCTCACTAATTCACTAAACCATGCCACAGAGATCTCCTTCTTTAGATGAAATAACAAATGCTTACTATATCAACAGCTCAAAGCACGACCAACGTTTTTTCTGAAAGTGTACAGACATCTTATTACTGCTGAATCAAGGGGACTTGTACAACCTTAAAAAATGAACTCTCTAAACAAAGACAGACACATTTAACAGACATGTTCTTCTCCTAAGACATTTTTTCCCTGACTACCAGTGGTAGTCCAAAAGAAATTTTTGGTGATGAATCATTTACTCAGTCTTTAAGTTTTCATACCCTTTATGTGGCTGTAATGGTGTTAATATTTGGGCAGAAAGTTGCGTATCTAATTTATCGTTCCCACCCAATTTACCTAAGCTCAAATGTGCACAGAGAAGCAACAAACAGTATTCAGAGAAGCCAACAATGAGGAAGCAGGGAATGTCAATCATTCAGTTCTGCCATAGTGCAGTTTAAAGTATTACACATTTATCTTGCCTTGCTAAAATCTCAGTTTGTTGCTTAAATATCCAGGAATCTGGCAAGACTGAACCTGGGCATTACCGGGATGGGAGACCTCTAAGAAAGGATAGCTCCGGTAAGTGGTGTTAGTGGACCAATAGGTAGAACTCTTCTGTCTCCACCAGAATTTCCAAACCAATGCCACAGTATGGTGACCAGGGACCCTGTGCTTTATGAGATGCTGTAGTTTGTATCAGACAGTAAACTGAGGTCTTCAGAAGTTGTTCATTAAAGATCTTCTTTATAAGTGGTTAGATTTTAGACTAGCCAATCTAAATTCTCCCTTTACCTCAAACGCTGCAGTAATTTCTCACTTCTTCACCTGATCTGCTATGTAGTGGGGCTCCTGGCCCAGAATGGCTACCATGGCTAACCAGGTAGATGCTGAACATTAGAGGTAGATATATAAAGAGCTTTGTAATCCTTCAGAATGAAAAGCTCTGTACAGCGCTCTATTCAGCCTGTTATTGCTGCAGTCCCTACATTTTACTTTCACACTGACTGGCACGAATTCTTCACATCCAGTTGTTCACTGGGCTTATATAACAGAGGAATTCCCTTAATCCAAGAGTTTGTTTTGTCTTTATATTGCTCAAGACCACTGCGTTAAGTTCATAATCCCTAATTCTTCTGTTTATGCAGTGTTCTTGTTCTTATGCAGTGTGTTGGATAAGGCAGTACTGATACGATCTCTGTAGGAGACTGATGAGCTTTTAAAAGATAGCTGAACAGACTGTAAAAACTGTATGGTTGCAGGTGAGTCACATGTCTTCCAGTATAACAGCAGGGCTTTTGAGAATTGTTATTAATAAAGTAATTTCCTAACCGACATGTCAGAAAGGTTTTGTCTTTTATTGAAGATACGACTGAAGGAGAATAAAATACTTACAAAAAAAAAATTAAAAGCAATATCAAACATCATCCTTCGGATTAAACTTGTAAAAGCGTCATAAATAAATCAAAATGTACAGGCCTAGCAGTGTTTTATATAAAAAAAAATACATCGGCTTCAAAAAGGACTGGCTAAAAAAAAACTGCTGACCATGTAACAGTTAGTGATTCGTGGTGGGTGTCGAACACAAAAGGTTACACAATATGGATCTGTGCCTACACAGGCCTGTTAACTTCAGCAGTAGAAGTAAGAAGCACCTGCTTTTGCTAACTCTGCAATCATGGCCCTGACAGATTTCAGCGTTTTCTTAAATAATGCATGGAATTTTTCTTTTAACATGTCAGAGGAAAAATATTGGCTCTCCTTTTATGTCATTGGTGATACTGATTTTCCTTGACAGTGCTCCATTAAAGCAATGAGCTTTTCACTTCTCGGCTATTCTTCTGCTGCTCCTACTAGAGCCAGATGTGTTGGGCTTTTTTTATTTCCTTATTTTCTTTTATGGGATATGGGATATTTCAACAGTGTATTTATATTTTAAGACACCATTTCACAGAAGCCTTACGCTCACCACTTTTTATTTTGTACTTAAGGGATCTGACCTGCAGTAAATGAAAACATTTTCATTACAATAACACAAGCTGTGTAATCTGGCAAAAGTTGCATTAAGACCACCTGTTTGTAGCCCAGAGCAGCTGTAGGACCAAACATCTCTAGATATTTCAATAAAAATCTTAAAGGGGCCCTTTTGGGAAAATTAATGAAACTGTGCAAACAGGTGTCACTAACTTGTCTGTAGACGAGTTGCAAGTGTCTGTGGTGAGATACAGTATACAGTATGTTGGGAAATTTCTTGTAAAGTTGCCAGCAGAGAACAAACGAAAGAAAACATTTTTTTCTGTCATGTAATGTTTTTGAAGACATTTTTGCCATCACGCACTGTTTTTCAGGAGACTACAAATTACAACCCATGTTTAAAGCTGACTGACTTTACCATCTGACATTTAACCTAGGACACCTCTCTGTCCATTGTGAGTGCTGTCGAACACAGACTCAACTCGCTAATAACACAACATGAGTTATTATCATAGGGCACCTCCAGAAGACGGCAGATAATGACATTGCTTGGTCTCAGATCCCCCAACAAGGGAAGACCACAAACCTGGGTAGCTGAAATGGAATGTGGAGACAGATGAAACCTTGGACCCCAGATCTATATCTAAATGTGGGATTTATAGTGAAAATCCAGTTGTATTTACAATGTGAATTCCCCAGCAATTCTCACAAACAAAAGAGGGCTAAAAAAGCGATATAAACAGCAAGATAACTTAAATGTGTTTCTTTCTTGATGAAAAAATGAACAGGAGTTCTTATGCATGTTAACAGAATTAAACTCTATAAATCTATATAATTTTACTCTATATAATATTATACTCCAACTTAAATGCTTTGTGCAAGAACTTTGCAATAGGTACTTAAATGTCCAAATCACAGGATTTAAGGTCAAATAAAATTAAACCAAATAGAATGAAGCCATATAAGTACGTTTTAACTGTGTTACATCCTTCTGATATACAGTTAATATACACCTAAATGCTTTTTGCAGGGGATGCAACACACTGTGAAATGTTCAAAAAAGATGGAAGAATTTTGGAGTATTGTAAACAGCTTGAGTGTCATGATGACCAATGCTGTTGCCTCACAGCTCTTGCAACCTGGGCTTGATTGCAGACTAGGAAAGCCTTCTATGTGGAGTCTACATGTTCTTCTTGAATTTTCCTCCAGGTCCTTCGGTTTCTTCCCACCACCCAAAAACATGTCTCAATGTAGTAATCCCACCTTGTACTCTGGTTTTCCGGGATAGAGCTGCAGGTTGGTGTTTCTCTTTCCAGGAATAAACACCTTTCTGACAATGGATGAGCTTGCCAGAAATGACTTTGCTTCACTTTATTCTAAGCCACAAAATATGAACCATATGACATATTTCACCACATGTTTTTTTGGATACCTCGGAAGAAGTGAAATTAGGTATCAATTCAGTTTCTAGAGCAACATAAGAATATTTATTGAATTTATTTCACTTTAATCCGAAGCGTCTCCAGATACCTGGAGAAACCTAGTAGTACTGCCATAGACTGTAGAAAGTTTCTTCCAGTTGACTAAAACATAAATAAAAAATGATTTATGAGCATTTTGTGTGTGGTTTTTTTATTCAGTCTGACTAGTCAGAGACCTATAATCTTGGATTCGATTTTGCACAGCAGACACATGAAAATTGTCGCTTGAAAAATCACATATTAGTCCTGAATGACAAAACCTAAAGATTTTACCAGTCTGCTTATGGGTTTCCTTCAGAGCTCTTTCCCTTATGTTTGGGAGTGGGGATTATGGACAAATTAATCATTCCAGAGAATCCCCCTATTGTACAGTACAAGATTAATTACTTGGATCACTGTGCAACAATTTAGACGATAAAGCTGTGATCTCTAAATCAGCATCCACACTGAAAGCATTAGACGTTTTTTGGAGTTTACCAAGTTTCTCGTACTGAGCTTGCAAATGAGCAGATTGAAATCAAACCTTTATCTCCCTACTGGTCTGTTCAGATAATCAGGAGTTTGCAGCAAATCTGCAACACAAAGAGATTAAAACTCCTTTGATTTTCTTTTCTCGTGGATTGAGTTAAACGCAATGTTGCAAAGATAGCTCTACCTCTAATCTTGTCTGGGGACTGCCTTGGAAGGAATGCAGTGAAGGGTTAACGCAATACAATTCTGTTGCTGTTTGATGAACTTGAAAGGCACTTACAAACGTTAGCATTCAATCCCTGCAGAAACTAATGTTGTTTTGTTTTACCAAACTGTTCAGCACGCTTGTACAAAATTTCAGAGTTGACAGAAAATGCGCAGTTCACTTTCTAATGAACAGAAACCCACTATTAATTTAAACCAGATCTGATGGCTTATCTCCCATCACCAAAAGAAAGTAAAGAAAGTTTACACGTTATAGTAAAGTACCCTGACCTGTATGAAAACATTTTTTTTTTGTAATCAGAGACCAAGCACACTGTCACACAAAACAAACTAGAACTATAACCTTTTACTCACTGCCATACATTAGGCAGAGAGCAGCACAAGTGGATTTGAGCTAAACCGCTTTTAGGCCCTAAAATGAGGTAAAATGATAGATAGGTGGAATGCACTCACACAGGCGATAAATCACCGCAAAACAACAACCACGACTATCTAGCCAACCGAAGCACAGTGCTTTCTGTTCACATGACAGTGCGTAGCCTCAGCCACATCAATCAACGACATGTCAGCTTTGCTTGTTGCTTGATGAAATATAATATAGGGAGGAGGAGTCTATGAGCCAGGTTTACTGAGCTTCACAACAAGAGCAAGGTTCTCGTTTTGATGTTTTTGAGGAGTTTTAAGACAGCTGACACTGCAACAGCATGTTCCGAATTACAGCTAGATGCAGAACAATCAAACCTCATGTTTCGTTATTCCCTCTCTGGTATCGCGTTTGTTACAGTTACAGTAGCCCGCACCTGCTGACTGCATGATTAATCCCAGGGTTATAATAATTCCTGGTCCTTGTTTTGTTCTGGAGACAATGCAATTAGTTCTTTCTTATGAAATTATTTTCTGTGTTTGATTATTTCACATTACATTATGCAATTTCACACTGCTCATTTTCCATAGCTCAGTAAAGGTTTTGAATGGGACCAGCTTTGACTAGAGGGTTCAACCTAATATACAGTATACAAGTGTGGTACACGTGTAGAGCAGTGATCAGAGCACTGAAATCTACAGTTGTGCTCAAGTTCAGGATCTGACACATAACTGGGAACAACCTTTAATTATTATATTGCCATTCTTTATATCACTTTGAATAAAAGCATCAGCCAGAACATTTGATAACTAAATTAAACTAATAATAAAAAGTTAAGGGTGACAGATCAGTTTTGATTGTCAGTGTTGGCGGATGTACAGTATTTGTCAGGTATTATGTACTGAACAACTCAAAAACTCAGAAGCTTGTGGGCCTGGAGGTGGACTTGCTTTTATTATTTGATGCTTACATGTGAAGGGCTAACCCTGTGCCAGATTCAAATAAATATCCCTTATATCGCCCTTGCAGTGGCACCTTGGCTAATATCAGCTTGTGGGCGGGGTTCCAGTAGCTTCGTCCTCATAGCCAGGCCACCATCTCGCACAGCCAAGCAGGTTAAAGCCAAGGTGTATCTCAAATAAAGTTCATGCAATAAGCACCCAAATACTTTACAGCCAGTCTGAAGCCACTGAATCATATCCAAGTGTGAACAGCTGAAATGTAACCAGCATTAATGGTAAGGAGGGGCTGAGACATCTCCCAAATCTGCAGGATTAATAATTCTGTTTTCTTTTCAGCTCCCATGAAAGCACCATTCATCAATTTTACATTAAAAAAAGAAAGGGCAAATACAATTTTCTTCCCAAAGGAAAGGTGGATAAATCTAATCGCTTTATAGAATGTCTTTTGTTGGTTATAGTGCTTTCCTTTAAACTACTCTGAGACAGATCCTTCATATAACTTAAATGTGTTTTCAGACAAGAAACACGAGACCCAGGTCCTGTTTTGCAAAGCATTAGTACTTAGGAGAGCCCAAGAGACAAATCACAGATTCTCAGTGCAATTTAGTCTGTGTCTCTGAATTTCCTAATATTGTCTCTCAGTTATTTTATTCAGTAGTTTCTCTGTGATTCAATGGTTTTGTTTTTTTAATGAAAAAGGCACTTCAACTTCTACTGGTACATCGAAACTGAGCCAATCAATAAAAACTATTAAGCAAAGACAGAATAATAACTTTCTCTTGGTTCACAAACAACAGATGTTACACTTCTAAGTACTTAGCAGAAACGGTGCGTTTTTCTTCAAATGCAAATATGGGCAGAAAAGTAGGTCTGAAGTGAGTGCAATACTTGATTTTCATATCTGAACATGTGGCTTATTCAGCAAAGAGACACCAAATTTGTGACTGGTAATGATTACTGATGAACCATGAACCATAGCACTTGAAGTTGGATGGAAAACCGAAAGGCTATTTTTCTATACAGTATACACTGTATTTTTCTATATACTGTAAGAACATGCTTTAAATGTGATGTTTAAATTTACACTTAGTTTACGCAGCTAAGAAGCTAGAAGGATCCCAAAGGTGTTTCCTTTTGTTCAACCTTCCTTATGTTCTTACACGCTTATGAAAAGGAATAATTTTGTTAACTCATTCATCAGACAATATTTGCTGACCACTGCATTACCCAAGAAGTCCTGCAAACACTGCTCTGTGTCTTCCTCTATGTGTTTCCTTCAATGTTCCTGTACTGCTTTTCTACCATGGCACATTGGATAAAAGTCAACTTTAGTCTAAAACGAAAGCATTTTATTCAAGTCACAATCATTGCAGTTCATAATTTATCCAAAAGAAAAGAGGTCTGACATCTTTGGATGTCAATTCTTTTTTACTGAAGAATCTAAGGAGATGTCATTTTAGTGAGACCAGTGAAAGATTAAATTAGTTTTAATGGCCATTTTGCACTGTTTGAGTAGCCTGCATTATTTCTAAACGACTCAGGATAGCTGTTTTTAGGAACGTGTCCTCTGTAACAATTAAAGAGTGTTTGCCACATTGCCTGTCCTTTGCAGGCTTTGTCTAAACATTTCGAATTTGTAGTACACGGGGAGGATTCTTAATGTGCACTTCTTTTAGTGCTCCTTTTATCATTTTCAAGCTCACGCTCCCACAAAATCAGAAACAGGTTTTAAAAGATAACACACACAAAAAACCCCAATAAAATGAGGTTTCTGTCATCTCCTAAACTGAATGGCCCTGTACCAGGGCTGTTAGTCACAAAGCAATCTAAATGCACAGTCAGGTCGTAGCTATTAAGGAGGCTATTAGCCTCAATAAAACATATCTAAGCAAAGGGACACATAGCCAGAACCAATTACCTGGAATCACTCCTAACTAGGATGATAGAGTGAGACAAGCCATGAGTGATTTATAACTAAACAATCCCGTTTCTAAATAAACTGTTCATTCTGATTTAGCTTCTGTAAATGGTGTAAGATCTCTTGTGTGTGATTCCCAAAGCCACCAGCAGAAATACTTCCTAATACATTGCACTGCATACAGTATACGCAAATGGTGTTAATATTATAGCTTGTATAAATGCTTGTATTTTCCACTGACGCTCAGAAAAGAAAGCGAGTGTATTTACTCAATGGGAAAAACACTGTCTCTGGCTCACAGCCGATACATACAGTAGCTGTGAGTGTTTTGAAGTGAAATAGTGGTCAGTGTTATGCAGATGTCAATGTGGGTCGTGTGAAGTAAAAACGCACTGTGGCTGTCAATTCAATAATTAATTAGGTATTTTAGCAGACAGCTACCCTTCTGGAGAATATTTAAACACCACATGAATGCGAAACCTCATGACAGGACAGATGTGCAGATATAATGGCGAATACAAAACTTTTATCCGAATGAAGGAGAACTAAACTGGCCTCCACTGAATTAAAATCAAATCAATGAACAGAGGAAGGAGAAAGGTGGAGGCCCAGATTTTTAACAGGCAGGGGCTTTTTAAATCACTTGCAGGGTAGACCACATTCATTATATAGAGATCCCTGAAAAAGCAAGTCAAGTGTCTGCGGCCACTAGTGTAAATGGTTGAAAAGTTGAGAGAAGGGAAAAAAAAAAGTTGACTGGACCAAAAGTATTAGACCTGGGCCATGAGAACAAACTAAAAGATGTTGCAAATACCTTTCCGTGCAGCCCTGGAAAAAAAGGGCCCACTAACATATAATAAACCCCCCTAAATAACAATAGGGGTTGACCAGTTGAATTCAATAACACGCTCAGTCCATGTTATTGCCAGTCTCTTCAATAAGCCCCCGTCACTATCACTGTCCCTTTAAAGTCCAGAGACCGAGGACGACCCACCCATGTGATGACGATGAGTTAGGACTCTCCTCTTACCTGCATTGGAGTTGAGCTCCTCGTTCTCTGACTCCGTGCCATTCTGGCTGCCTGTGCCATGCAGGTTGTTCATGGCCATCAGTTTCATCTTCTGTAGCTTCATTGCCTCAGCCATGGCAGCGGCTGTGAGACCTGCAAGACAAAATGGTGAAAAAAAGCTGTGGTGAAATCCAAGAGGCGTCTGAGGTCCTGCCTCGCCTGCCGGCTTTTTCGTTTCAGTGGAGCAATGCCGTGAGCGCTGAAGCCCTAAAGGACCTGAGCTTGAAACCCACATAAGGCTCAGAACAGCAGCTGCATTACAAGAGCACTAATGCATTAAACAGCAAATTAGTTAAAGCTGAGCCAGCACACAGTCCAGTGAAGTCTGAGTAGCTGGCATCAGTAGTTAACCCCTTCTCCCTTCAAGTGCATGTTGAAATAATGCCTGGTCACATTCCTGCAGGTGTTCCAAAGTCATTTGTTCCAAGTCTTCGAATGCCTTGAATGTTCCACTTGCGCACAGTTAATTCAAGTAAGAGATAAGCAGAGGTAGATGCTTGGCATATTGGTGAAAGGGCTTTGTCTTGTTCTTGCTAGGTTTTGTATTTTGCATCTTCTGTTTTGTTTAAGTGAAAGCAATAAACTGAGATTTTGCTCACAAAAAAAACTCTGAATTGCGTCAACTCTGACTAAAAAATAAAGGTGCTCTTTTTTAAAGATTTTCTTAATTTATGTTGGGCAATTCAAGACCTGCTGCAATGCTTATAGGGTGCATTGTATGGGGATATAAAAATATTTTAAATATGGATCTTTTATATATATACCGTTTTCCACTGAGGAGTAAGTCCAAATCTGCTGCTGTCCACATATGGACAGCTGTGAAAAACATGAAGGTAATACAACAGGCATAACCACCTTACTCAGACAATACTTTGTGGTATCCTTTTTTAAAAAACTCCAGCGACAGGAAAACTGCTGAAGAAAAAAAAAACCTCTGCTGAATTATGCAGCGAGAAAAAAAAACAACACTACGGATTTCTCATTAAGCAAACCTTGCAATAAATTAAAATAAACATTTGTAGCACGTCTTGTTATATTCACTTGGGTTTTTAAACAAATTCCAACTTTCAGAAAATAAATGGACCAAAATCATTAAACAAAGAAGGGCCATTTACATAACAAAAGACCTGTAAATGCAGGATAATTGCACTTTATTTTTCAGATGTTCGCTGATGTTTTATGTTTCCGATGTTCGCTGTCGGCAAGCAACGTGTACAAGGAAAACAGGAAGAGTGAGGGATATCGGAAGTTCTTCTTCAGCTTAGAAGTTCAGTTTGTGCTCCAGCACTGACCAGTTGAACAGAAAGAGAGCGATATTTCAGGGCCAAAGGATAAGCCCCAGCAGCATCAAACACAGCAACGTAGCTCCTTGCATATACTTTAAATCATTAGAAACTGAGCTGGAGAATGTTAAACACAGACAAGCAAGACAGAATACGAAAACAAACCAGAATACTGGGGCATAAGTGATGGCATTTTTCTTTCAGAGGGCACAAGTAGCCAGTTTTTCAGCCACGGTCCTGGGGAACTCTTTGTCTGCAGTTCCATATCTTTGTTTTCTTCCGCTGACCTCCGAGTTACTTAACAAAACTCAATTAAATGAATCGCTTTCCTGACGTCTAATTGTTTTTCATGAGTTTTCTGGGTACCTGCGAAAATTTCACGTCTGACTTGAAATCTCTGGCTTTTAGAAGAACCTTTAATTAAACAAGTAATTAGTTCAATTAAGAATTCAATTAAGTAACTGTGAGCTCAGCTAGAATTGAAAGGAGAAAGTTTTTTTTAAACCCCATTCTAGTACATTAAAGAACGAAGAAAAAGCAAAGTATGGTGCTATATTGCCAGTGCTTTCTTGTCATCACTACATTACTTTAGATTAAGGCTTGGCACAGCGAATAATTTTTACTAACTATATGCTATTTGTAAACAAAACAATAATGCGTATGCAGTGACACTAAGTAAACCATAAAATCTACATCCTAATGGAGCATTTCTATTACATGACTAAATTAATTCCAGCGATTGAATTACATGATTATGAATGAAAGAAATGAAAAGCTAGATTTAGTCTTTATCAGACACAGAGCATTAAATCAAATTAGAAAGGTATCATAGAAGTGTGTTGCTCATAAAAACTCTCCTGACTTAAAATATTCACAAAACACTGATGCAGGGGTTTGAATACCACTACATGAGAAGCTCAGCTCTGTCATTTTAAAATGAGAAAAATTACTTTTACAGTTTAAAAGGTCAGTTTCATAAAATGTGACGTATTTTGACGTATTTTAAATTATATTCTGTCATTTAAAATCTCAGTAAAATGACTTCAAGCCTACATAAAAAGTTTTGGTGTGTTCCATTGCTGAACTATTCCTTTCCAGAAAATGACCATTTGCGTTCTTTGTTAAAAAATCCAGTTATGTTTTTTTTTTCTTTTCTCTTCATTCACAGGTGTCAGAAAGGAAGTGCAGAGCATTCGGCCACATTTACTATAGTGAAATCAAAGAACAAAATCTGTAAATTATTAGAATTAAATCTAAAAAAACTAAGCCCCCCAGACATAGAAAAAGGTTAATTCTATTTTTATGCATCCCAGTCACTTCTGATCAAGCCCAGGGAAACAGGGAAAAAATGCTCTCAATAGCTACATTTACACAAACTGTCACAATGATTGATTCATTTTATTATGAGTTAATTTTGTTGCTTAATCCCACAGTCTGTCAGCAATGGGGCTGCTGTGCACTTGAAAAAGAGACCCAAGCTTATTACTGCAAACAGCAATAAGTGTCACTGTTAAACTAGAAGAACAAAACACACCTACGTACACGCAATTGCCGAGAGCACTTTTCTATGAGAAACAAATCTATCTGTACAAGGCCCTTCTCTTTGAAGTCCTCTTCCTTTTACAGGATTCTGCTTTTAAAACTGAAGTCTCATTGAATGTCTAAGAGCTTTCATATTGTAACTCTTAAGGATCAAACCAGGGAAACAGAATTAAAAATAATAACAATAAATTAGCTGTTATTCATACAGTGCCTTTCAATGCAATCAAGGATGAAAAGATGCTCTGCGGAAATATCCCAACCATTTATGCCACATTTACAAGTGTATATATATAAATCAATTTTCATCAGCTACATAATTTCATAGCTACAAATTTCAAAAGCTACATAAAAGAGCAATTTAAACAGCACATAACAGCATGGTCTTATAGCACCAAGGTTTGAAAAAGAAAATAGGAACACTACAACACATCTGAGGCCATTTTATTACTTTCAAGTTTTTTTTTATGGTTTTCTTTTGGTGAGTTAACAAAACAAATGACCACGTTATGTAGGTCGGCAATACACATCAGTAGTTAAGTAATATCTGAAAACTTACTGCAGTAGCAGTGACATTTCTGAAAGAGAGCCTGATTTTGCACTGGAAAGACTCCATGTGAACCAACTCTAGTTAATTGCAATTTTTACTCTAGTAAAAGCACAAAACATTGGAGTGGCAAATCATGGGAAAAGCAGGGTCTTACACAGAGATGTAAAATCCCAGGCAACGAATCAGGAGTAGAGACTATGGTTACTGTACATAAGGTAACAACATTGAAATAGAACAGTGAAGTCATAAAGAGCTGACCAAGTTGACTATGGTTACCTCTTGAAATAGTAAACAAAAATTCACTGAAGATAAGCTCGACCCCACACCTTTTCAGTCATAAAATGCTCTTATGATAAATTGTGGATCAATTGACTATTCCTAACCAAACAAGCTAGATGAACCATACAGCCTACTCTAGAGTGCAACCTTTCTTATGTCTTTATTTTGTCATCTTTTTTCAAGCTTTGTTAAGACCTAACTGGTTCTCATTCAAGCTTTAGTTCCCCGGTAGGCATTCTCTTCTCAATCCCAAGACAAATACCAAATCCCAGGCTCTTCTACATTTCCCAAATGTTAGTATCATTATGCTGACACAGAAAATCTTCTGAATTCACCAGCAGCAGTTGCATGTTATTCGATTCTTACTAACCCAAAATCCGTTTTGGAAAAAAAAAAGATTTAAAAAAAAGCCTGTTTCCAACAGCTGTCTTCCCTTTTACTTGCCCATAAGTTCTCCAAAAGTACTGCACTTAAGGCTGCTGAACAAGAACAGACTACAAAAAAGAGGAAAAGTAAGCATTCAAGTAAGCATTGAAAATAACCCAGCTATTCCCAGTCCTAACCTCGGCCTTATACAGTAAAGGAAGAGTTTAGTGAAACCTGCAGAACTGTTTTAATTGCAGTTGGCTGCCGGCCATAAATTCCCAGAAGATACTGAAAAGTTAGTTTGACGGAAAAAGTTTACAGTCCCCTTTGAAGACAAGCAACAATCTGAACCACTTACAGATTTCTCTAGAGGTATAAAACAGATTTTAATTAATCTTCGTGACAAATAAAAACAACAATAATAAAAACTTATTTTTTTACCTCTTATTAAATCGTTAATACCTGAACATCTCAGTATTGCAAATGTAATTTTGCTCATTGCTATTATTCATAATCGCTGAAAATGTATACATTTCCATGTATTTCAAGCTGATTTATAGTTATTTATGCTTTTCAAGTTCTTGTGTATCTTTGCTTTTCCTTTATTAATTGTATACTAACCATTACACAATGGAACTGGTAACTAATGATACTGTACATACGCTTTCTGCATTACCTCAGGATAGTTGATAAAGCATCCAACCATCCTAAGAATATTGTCACTGTCAATACATTTATATACATTATAAATGCAGAGTTACAACTATGATATTAATATGCATAATGTCCCGAATGATACTAATAAACAGAAAGTATATAATTTTAAAATAATTTACATAGATTTAGTAAAAAACAGAGCAAGATGCAGAGTCTAACCAGACGTCATGCAGAAGGCTGATATTTATCACTTGGCCACGGAATAGCTCTACAGAGAAGGGCCTGCTCTGAGTGACAAGAGTGCTTTTTTTCCTACAGCAGGATTGTGTGTGAACTTCTACCTTTAAATGGTACAAAAAGGTACTTTTTCAGGTTTTAGCAAGAGGAGTGAAACAAACAAGCACAAAAACAGAGCTTTCAAACTAAAACAAAGAGCTGGTCTCTGGTGTTCTACTTTCAGATCTTGATTAATTGTGAGAGTAACTAAGTTATTAGCAGCTAATTTATTTCTGCAAAAAGTAGAGGGTAAACTTACAGAAGTTTTCAGTCTGTAGAAAAGAATCTAGTCACCCAGTGGTATTTAACACATTTCTATTGACCCGAGGGGATAGGTTTTTTTCCAGTTAAGAGGCTCTGAAGGATGCCTCTGTTTGGTTCTTGTCACTGACATAAAAGTGATTGTACCATTACAGACGACTTCCATCACATAGAGCAGACAGTCCTATTTGCTCCTGAACCTTCAGGAGCATAAAACATACACAATGGTGTCACTGTCTCTGCAAGATTTTTTATAAAGGTGCTGCTTTTTTAAGAGACCAAGATCAAAAAGCAATGGTAATTGATGTTTGAGTAAAGTCCTGACCTAAGGAAATGGAACACTGGAGATGAAAGAGGAGTTATAGTGGCAGTTTCACCAGGCCGGCCAAATAGATTGCGTATTGTTTAGTTTTCATATAATACTTCAATTGCAGCTAATACTGGCCATATTTAAAGTTTGCTGGCCTCTGACTCAACATTTTGGTTTTCTCTGCGGGTTACAGAAAGGGGTTTTCTATGAAAAAAGAGAGGGAGATTATTTTACGAGCCCTCCAAGCCAAATCACAAATTACCTTAACCGTTTTGTTCTTTGATTACTCAACCTGATATGACATAACAGTCAAAGAGAAGATTCTGTCTCTGAATGGCTGATCTAACAGTCTCCATAGTGATTTGAGATGGGATCTGCGCCTTGTTTTGGTTACAGTACGATGATAGATTACTCCATTAACTACATTTAATTTATATTGTTGTTCTATTTTATGACTATACTGTTAGTTTTCAAAGTAAGGAACCCCTAAATAAAGCAGTCAGCTAAATAATAAATACAAGCATTCCTAAATCTATTCATGTATTAGCATGTCTCTGCTGCCATTCTCATTCCACATAGCAGTGCACGAATGAAGATTTTTTTCAGACAAAACTTTGAACTATATTGAAATGTCGGAAATAAATAAGAATTAAACAGAATGTTTAGTCTTTCCGGAGTCCCACAGCTTCCACCCTCAAGGGCTCTCCTGGTTTTCCTTCCACTTGAACTCTGAGTGACTTCACTGTGCCTGTTCTCCTCCTAATCCAGCCCTTTCCTCCAGGTCTGCAGCAGGTAAGGTCTTCAAAAAGCTCGACCCTCCCTGGTGGGCGGCAGTGCTCAGTAATGCCAACAGCATTCCAGTCAAATTTAATACAACCAAAGACTCTTAATCTAATTTCATTTAGCAGTTTTCAAGTCATGACGGTGACTCTGATCTTCCCCTTCATTTGTGTACTCATTCAGCACTTTGTGTCGCATGACATGGTGGCTCCAATGTTTTTCATACACTTGGACAGACTTGTTTCAATGTTACATTGCAACTTTCAGTTACTGTACATTGCACCAGGGGTACAAATTTGAAGCCAACTGCATTTCCTGTATGAATAAGTTGTGATGTATCCTTAGTTTTATTATATTATGATAATCCCCACACCAGGTGCTACGGATACCAGTAATGTCACTACTTGTGCTGAATAGCAAAAGAACTCTGCACAGCAGTTGATATTCCCTTTCAGCACCGTATTGCTTAATGAGTTATACTTAATACTTACTTAGTAGTACTTAATTATTGACTCACTTACTATAAATGAACACTGTTACCAGACCTCCTGCCATTGCGTAGCTCCAGTTACTCGTGAATCTTTTAGGACAGTACGACCCTATTGCCAACAATGAACCTGACCACCTCACACAGGTGGAACACATACTGTACAATGGAAGCTACCTGAAATTAGACAAAACTCAGCCGTTCTGGGATCTGCTGTCTGTGCTGTGTGCTACTGTCCAAATATCTTCCAGAAGCTGCACCATTTAGCATACATGTAGCAACTGACAGGGATGATTTATATATACAGTATATATATATGTCTTAGGTATAGCTCTTCTGTGTTTACACAAGATAAATCTCTTTTTCAAGCCAAAGACTAGTTAACCTTTTATGAAGTAATCCAGGATCCAAAATACTTTTCTATTTCATTCAAAGGATGTATAGGCACTGCTCAGTAAATATATTTCTGACTCTTGGTTTAAATATGTCTGTTTTCTCTATCCCGAGCCTATCAATGAAAATATCCAGAGCTCTGTTTAATGGATTTCAGTCAAAATCTGTTGTATAACAACACACAAAACTGTTTTTTTACACAAAACAATTCAGTACACCTCTGGTACATCTCTAATTCATAATGATGAAAAAAAGGGAATAGTATTGAGTACACAGTATAAGTGGGTACACACTATATGAAAGGTAATATGAAATCTCATATATTAAAATCACAAGCTGTTTCAGGAACAGTTATCCCACAATCACACAAGCAGGCTAATGTAATTTTTTAACACGCTGAATAAACTTGCAAACATTTTCATATACTGTACAGTGTAATGTACAGTATGTCCTGTACCAATGTAGTACTGTTTTGATATGTGGGTCACTTACCAAATAAAGTATTCAGAGCAGTGCATTATTTTAATATGACACAAAAATTAATCATTCCTTAAAATAGAAGAATGATGAAATGTTTCACTGCTGACTAGCTCCTAAGTATCAACAATGAAAAACTGCAAAAATAATTGCAAATACACTTTAAATTATTTTTAATAACGAAATGTTTTGAAACTCTTTGAAAAATTGCCACTTGTGGGTAAGACGTATAAAAATACAATACACGTCATTGATTCCAATAAAAAACAAAATGTTTAAAGATTGTTATTGATCTTTTTTATCCTTGGTTGCAAATCCTTCACAAGGAGTAACATCAGGCTGTTCTCAAAGTAAATGAAAGCTTTTGTCTGAACATGATTTCAAAGAACACTGATACTAATCCCAGCCTCCCACACTTCATCAGCTGATCTTGAGATTCCGAGATGAACATGGGTTAGTTCACTGTTACTAAAAATTCACAAGATGAACTCTGTGTCTTGCAAAGTATTATGACATGCAATTATATTTCTAATAAGCATTAAACTTTTCATTTCTCTGTAGAAAGAAAAAGCCCCGACTCTTGTTATGAAAATGTTCTCACTAAAAAATACCTAGTCAGAAGCTTCAGAAATACGGCAAACCCATTTTGAAATTAACAGCAATGCACTTAATGTAGACCTCCTCATAAAATGAGGGTCTATTTTCCTCGACCTAGTTATAATTTACATTAAAATAAGAAATGAAAATTAGTAAAGGTGGAATCAATCCAAAAAGATGTAGTCTTAACAGTATTTTGCTCCATTGGGAAAGGGCTGTTAAAAATACTTGTGACTCTGACTATTGCTATCATACACCAAGAACACACTTTCCATTTTATTTGGATTGCAGTGACAGGAATTACTAAGGAGGTCAAAAACACTCAGCGAGATTAAAAGGAAAAAGCTTTCCATCACCTCGATGATTAATGCAGACATCAGGACAAAGTATGGAAAGCAAAATTTTGGTGTCTGCTACATTGTGCGCTTGTTTTCCTGGTGATCTTACATCCGCAGCATTCAGGTTTCATCACCTCTAGGCTCTTATATAGACCCCAGATCTAAGTGGGTTAGAACCATATTTCGAGCACATTTGGAGAGAGAAAAATAGAATGAAAATGATTCAATACAGAAACAGGAATGTGTTTCACCAGTGCCATTTGTACTGTACAAAAGAGCACACTGCATTAAATCTGGATATAAAGAATACAAGAAAGCCTACCTATGGGAAGAATGAACTGAAATAATTCCTCACTGTCTTCTACAGGTTATTGTCAATTACAAACACTAATCAATGTTTTGGTGAATAGATGATTGTGAAAGTCTGGTACCTGAAGCGAGATACACTCTGCATTCCAAAGCATTAGGTCAAGAATGTTAGCAAAACGCACACAAAAATACTTGCATTTGACTTGAAAAATGAATCCCATTTGGACTCCAAATGCATGACTTATTTTCCAGTAAAATCTTGTACTTCTCCCAGGGGGCAATAGTTTTCTAAAGCATTTTTATCTGCGTATCATGAGCAAGTGCTTTTCAGCAGAAGCTGCGTGTACAGTCCTCGATTGCATCTGAAAGGTATTCTAGACAGGGGGAAAAAAACAACTGCGAGAATAAGCTTCGACAGATCATATTTTGTAATAAAAGGGTCATCCGTGCAATTTTCGACACCACACATAATTCTATTCTTTCTTATTCTTTGTGCTGACAAAATGTCGTCAAAAGGTATCAGATTGTGTGACTGACTGATTAGGGAGACTTGAATTGGGGTCTGGTTTTATTCCTGTTTATTTCCTACCCTACCTTTTGAGTAAACTGAGATTGCAGAAAGGACAAAAACTGACAAAAAAGCAATATTTTATTCAACTCTGGTGTTTCAGAAGAGAAGACAGAAGGTGAGGTGAATGTATAACGAGAAGAATAGCTGCAAGGCGTAATCGAATCTCTGCCACTTAACACGGTGAGAAAGTGAAAATTAGGGCAGGCTGGAATCAGATATTAACGTGCAAATTCTAATAGCTTAAAGGCCCATGCAGTAATTAACACATGCAAAAATAAAGCTGTAACACATATTTGTAAACATTTCTTTAATTGCCTCAAAACTATTTACATTCAAATTTTCGAATACATTAATGTGTCTGAGGAACACATACTGTACAGCACTAAACTTCCTTGTACTACAGGTATTGTTGAACATGCGCAATGATTCCTACAGAGTAGAAAAAAAATCAGCAGATATTAGTTCAAAGGGGATTCTGAATTAAGCCCGCGGGGGGGTCTGGTGTCAAATTGTGTGGTCTTGCAAGATTCAGTTCAGTTTATTTGTCATACGCACAAATGCAATGAAATGCTTATTGGCATGTACTGTATGCTCTGATACAAAGATATTAAGGAATCACCAAAACATAAACACAGAATAGCAGCAGCAACAACAAGTGAAATAACATACTTAAAAAAGCAAAGTCAGACAAGCAGTGTGAGAAGAGAAAAAAACATCAGTATGAGTAGTAATGTAGGTGCAGTTATGTACTGTAGATGAGTTTAGTCAGTGGTAGGGGTAGAGTTCAGTGATCTGACATCTTGTGGGAAGATGTCTCTGAATCTGGAAGTTCATGTCTTTATGCTCCTACAACGCTTACCAGAGGAAAGGTAGGGAGAAAAGTGAGAAACCAGGATGACTGTTGTTCTTGGCAATATGGATGTTTCTATCCAGTACATAATTGTATTGTTTTTTAGACAAAGATAAATTAAACAGGATTGTTGTAGTTTTTATTTCTTCTCCAATCATGCTCCACTACAGAACAGTTGTCAGCACTGGGAAGAACACAACTAAAACAATACAGTGTCTATTCAAAAAGGGTGAATAGAAAAACTTTCAATGAGGAATTAGATTACATTAAGGTCTACATTTTGAACAAAATGACATTGATGGTATCTTTAAAGAAATACCCCAAGGTCTTTCAAAACAGCAAGGCACAAAGAGATTCAATAAATTGAAACATTTATGAGAATCCTGGGGATTGAAAAGAACATAATGGTGCACGTTTTCAAAGGTATTATCAGCACAATGAATTCTCAAGTTTCTTTATTTATTTACAAGAGTTTTACTACTTTCTGAGAATTTTGTTCTTGAAGTTAGGACCCAGTAAGGCTTTAAAGGATTGAATTACCTTTAATTAAATGGAGTTAAAGTTTTCAAAGTATGCCCTTATTAGAATCCCAAATAAATTACAGTGTAACAACACTGTATTGCCCTTTTAAATAGAATGATTACAACACATGCATTTTTTAAAGAAACAAAGAAGCCCAGCTATTCACTTGTGAGGCTGACTTGCAATTCTTTTAGCATTTAGTATGAGTCACGAGGCCATCTGAAAACATTTGCTATGGCGAAACACAAAGGACACCCAACATACTAACATGCTTGAAATTGGAGAAGCAACATTGATGATGAGCTGTTTGCGGGGAAGACTGTACAGCAGGTCCTGTGGCTTGTGCACATTGTGAGTCTTTTCACAGTGTGAATGTCTTGTATTTGTATTTGTATGTATTTAAAATTGCTTTCAATTCCACAAGACATGCAGCCAATGTAAGGAAACTCACTGAGTTTGACTGTGTACAAAAAAAACGTGAAAATGACTGCACAATATGAAAATAACAGCAATATAAGTAACATTTGGAAGGCCAGCAGCCAATAGGTCTTTAATATCAAAGGGATATTTTTTCTTGGGATTCCAAGGATATCATGGGTCATTTCAGATATCTACTGTATGTGTGAAAAAGACACAATATGCTTAAAATCAATTAAAATGATCTACAAACTATACAATACTATTCACAGTAGACGAGGATAAAAACATTGTATATCTGATATTGCTTTTACAAATCTAAAACTGTGCGCAAACGAGGAAATACACGCAGAAAAAGAAACGATACACCTCGTTTCCTGACCCAGATTCTTGTCTGGGCCACGCCCTGGATTGCCGATCCTGTTATTTGCTTAAGTAAAATAACGCAAACTCTTTTCCTTTTCCTTCACTCTCTCTCTTGTTTTTTTAATTGCTCACCAGTTGCCGCTTCTCCCCTAATGCCAAACTTGCAACTAATAAACACAATCACCACCACCAGCCTCTGAGAAATAGCTCCTCACATCTTTGGAAAAAACATTCTCTGGGGAACAGGCAAAGAAAAACATGTCTCATTACAGCAAGCGAACAGGGTTTTATGAGAGGAATCTATTAGAATAATCCAAGAGGGATGGGGGCACGCCACAAAAAATCCGGGAAAACAGCAGAAAACTTAGGAAAAGAGTGAGAGAGAGAAATGAAAATGCAAAGATGAAATCCTCAAGTAAGCAGTTACTGTGCTTCGATTTTATATTCCAACTTTAATTGTGTGCATTTAGCAGTCAGTCTAGCATTAAGATACTGCTGACTTTATTGTCAATGCGGCCACAGGACAGAGCTAATAATCACCAGCACCGGCAGCAGCTTGTGGTTTTATATTACATCAAGGTAAAATTAGACTGGAATTAGAGTGGATTACTTTTATCAAATGGGGAATAAGCTGTTAATTAACTCCCTGCTGTAGCAATCTTTTTCAGAGGCTGCTACTGTTATTAGCTCTAGATTAAACTGCTGAATTAATTTCCCACTTACTTACTATTTTAGGAGTTTTTAATTTACCTGGCAATGGTTTTTATGTGGAAATTGAATAAACACACATCATTTCGGAACACGGCAGAGTAAATATTGGATGATACCTCCTGACAGTCGGTTTTTGTTTTGTTTTTCTCGCAGCTCGGCCTTAATTAATGCGCGGCCTTGGCCTCGCAGCTATCCCTGGCCGTCACAAAAAAAAACAGAGAGAGAAAAGGCCAGAGCGATCCACAAGAACAATCAGATGGGCAGAGGCACTGGCTCACACTCACACTAATAACACACGGAAACACACGGCCGTTAACTCCATTGTTCATAGCAGCTCTGGAGACGTGCCAAACGAAATAAAGTGGCCGTTCTTGCATGCCGGCATTTCACTGTCCTTCACGTTTCACACAGCGATGCCTTTATCGCTGCTCACCCAAATTCCCTGTTCTACAGGCCAATAAAATTCTCCAAATGCAAACAGAAAATGTCCAGCTTATGATTTCATACAGCGACAGCAAAACAAAAATTTAGGTGGATACTTTTTAGGATTTCATTATCCAACGGTAACCTTTGGGCTTGTCAGGCCATTTTCAAAAAACCCTTCACACAATGTTTAACAATGGAGAGAACCTCTTCATTAACGTAGAGGAGTTACACACCCTGCCTACTGTTTCCGTGGGGTAAGATAGCTGAATTCCATTTCCCTTCAACTTTTTTAGGAATAGCTCTCTTGTCTAGTGTGCCACATGTATAAATCAATAACCTTTTTTGACAGTAGTTTGAGTTCTACAACATTCAACTAACTTAAAGATTGTTTCTCATTTTCAGGGAGGGTGTTTTGTGTTCAAGTCAAAAGCATTGATACCCCCAGAGTCTGTTGCTGTACTTCCTAAAGATATACAGTCTTTACACATCTGCCTTATTTCAAGAAACCTGTTGCGATGTTTCATTAAAAAAAGAAGAATGACAAAACAAAAACCTATAAGGAAGTCAATTTAAAACAGGAACAAAAAGGGACTTCTTTACCCAAAGGGTCATGGGAGTATAGAACAACATTAGCTACCATGTTGTATCTAACAACTAACTACCAAACAGGCTAGATGGGGCTAAAAGCCTCCTCTTGTTTATAAAGAATCTTATCTTCTAAAATAAATCAGCACATCTGAACATCCACAAAGGGAGCAGAAATAAATGTCATAAATGGGCAAAGCGTAAAGTGTTTAGAGCCAAAACCTTGTAAATGATGGAGTTTCGCTTTTGCAGGCCTTAGCTGTTTTTTAATTAACTGAGACATATCGATTTGCTTTCGGTACTTCATGACAAAATTGTAGCTGCAGGCACTAGCTTATACTAATAAATTAGAAAACAAAATCAGGAAAGCAATACTAATTGTTTAATATTAATATTAATTTGTGAATTCTGGCCATGTATTTTAATGGCACATTAAAAGTTACCAACATCGAAGGACTTAATTTCAGGCCACCTACTGTATTTACTTGCCCGGTAGGCTTTGCTTCATTTCACTGCTTCACTTAAAGGAAAGAGGTGGCAATATACTTACCATATTATCTAAAAGTAACCACAGTATCATTTGCACTCCAGTTTCAGTTTTACCATTATAGTGTATGGGCAGGACTCATAGTAGATGCAGCCTTGTGGAATAAAACCTCTTTGCATTCTCCTTGAACGCTCTTCCAGGCATAAAAAGAACAAAGGTGCTACAACATGAACCAAGATGGCAGCCTGGCCTCCTATTTCTTTTCAAACCATCTTTTCAAATCATTTGTATTGAAAAATGTCTTAAGGATTCAACTCCAAACTAGACAGGCATTATGCCTGGCACCGACCCTTTGGCGATGAGGCACAGCAGAGGGATTGTTAGAATATATCTAGTTTGGGAAAAAGAGGAACACGAGAAAGAGTACGAAATTTAAATATTTCAGCCATCTCTTCTCTTGGGCTTTGCTCACTTCTGTTGTTGTGCTGTAGCCATTTTGGAAGAAATCAATTAAAAATCTTAAAACACTGTCTTGTGTTGTGCTTTAATACAAGAAGTATTCTTTTAAGGAACTTCCAATTAAGATCACCTACCATGGGCATTCATGTCCTCTTATGTCGTAATAAAATTTACATGAAAAAAGATTTAAAAAAGAGTTGCCTGTTTTTACATTTTCTGATGAATACAAAGACTCTTCCAAGAGTATTTGCACAGTGAACAGTACTTTGAACACTTTTGAACAGTTACTTATTTATGGAATGACAGAATGGTATTTTAGCTATAAATGAAAGAAATTTGGGTAGATTTCTGTATTACAATACAGTATGTTACAATGACAGTTTATTGTAAGTGGCATTCATTATGTAGCTCCTCTCACTTCCCACATTTTTTACGCAAGTTTGACACTTTATTTTACACTGTAAATGAACTGTTAGACAGAGACCAAACAGGCAGTACACTAAAACACTTTGACAGGTAGGAGAATAAAGAGTTTCTTCTTTCGTTAAATTTCTAAAAGGCTTTGTCTTCAGAAAACAGTCCCTTTGAACCTATGCAGTTCACCATGCTTGCCTGAGCTGAGCAACATGCTGGAGAATGCACTGACAACCGAACAAAGATATCCACACGAAACCCTGTTTGTTTCTATCACTCTCAATTCCTATTTTTACACATCAATCTATATACCCTCCTGAAATGAGAAGTTCACTTTTCTGTAAACTGCACAATTTTTAAGTGCACAATTTCACATTACTCTTTATGGTCCCTGAAGGGGAACTGCAGTCTCAATTCCTCAGATCAGTTATTAAATCTCAGTAACAAAATTAATTCATTGATGGCATAGAAAAAAATGAGAAATTTTAAATTAAGCACAAAATCATGTGCTTGTGATGTGAAAATACTAGAAGTGTCCATGTTGTTGCAAACCCCTGGTCTCAACACGGACGAGAGTGAGACTTCCCATGAATTGTGATGTGGCCCTTCCTGCTCACTAGTTACTGTTATGACTAATGAAATGCGATACAGGAGCAAATTAAGAACAAGATGTGCAGCAAATATTTCACTGCAGAAAGTTTCCAATGTGATTTGTATGCAGAGTTAACTAGGAAGTTCCATTTATTGGCAAAACTATCTTGAAGTTGAGAGTAATATTTCTAGTGAATTAAAAGAGATGTATTCATAAGCCTGTTTCTTTATAACATAATAGGGCCTTTTTACCTCACTGGAAGTTTGTTTGCTTTGTTCTGAATCACAGAATATGGCACTGTGCATACCTGAAAATTTAGTCTATTTTGTCATGTAAATTGGAGGTTTTAGAAGTTACTGTGCACATTTTACTTTTATTGTGGTTTGTAAAGCACTCATGAATGTGGATTCTCTCTATTCACGAAATACAAAAATAACATTAAATATATCAGGATTTCTTGTGCTTTTGACACATCTTACTGTGTTATTGTTATTTTTTGTTTATTCAGCACTTTTACAGGTTCTTAAAAACACCAGTCATTAAGAACACTGAATTACATTGCTGTTACAATAAGTAAAGGGGATTGGTGATCGCCTATATCTCTCTGTCTGACATGTTGGGATAACCAATTTATTTGAATTCCTTATATGGCAACCAGTAATCTCCTCCCCAAAAGGGGGTAGCCAGTCCCTAAAGTTAGATTTAATCCGTTTTCTGGCAAAGTCCAAACACAACCAAGTGTGTCTCTCTGATAAAGTACACAATCCAAGAACACAAAGTGCATCCAGATCTTCTGGGGTTATATAATTAGTGCCCTGATCCAGTAGAAGTGTAATTCAATGTTATGAACAATCTGTTTTTATGTCTTCTTCCAAGAAACTGGGTTGTGAGTGAACAGCTACCCGAGCATCATAGACAAACAAACTTCCACATCTGAGGTTGTTCGGGTAGAGTATGTGGCGAAGTCGAAAAAGAACCTGCACTGTTGCACAACAGACACTCGCCCAGTCATGCTGGGTTGATCTCAAGGGTTTTATTCCTGCAGCTGCTTTGCCTATTCAGTTAACAGACCCCCACCTGCCCATTTTAAAAACATGCACACTGCTCTCTTTTCTGTACAGGTGGCTTCGTTTTATATCTGCGCTGACAAGCAACTCAAACCACCTCATCTCTGATATCTGTTCTGCCTCTAATCGAGGAAGTGACATTTACCCGGCAAACTTGTATCAGCATTTTAAATACTCAAAGGTTTCTTTTTTCTTTCTGCCCGATATGCTGCAAGCTCCTGCTGCAATCAAGAGTAATCTGTCAGGGGACCAAGAGGTAGGAACATCATGTCAGAGCTGCACTGCTATTAGATTTATTGGAGGGTAAAACATGTCATTTATGCATCAAGTCACAGGAGAGGAGAAGCCATCCCTGTGAAGTTAATCTAATAATAGACTGGAAGCCGGTGATTACTGTTTCATGGGCACCAGCTATTTGTAACGGTGGTTGGCCCAATTTCTGCAGGCCTCTGCCGTCAATGCTTGGGGATTAACAAGTGCTCGGCTGCAGAGCTGTCAGAGGGGATGCAGCTGAGCTCTCCCGAGACTCCTGTTGCTGCGCACCTCGAAATAAGCAGCATTAAGGCCCCCCCCCCCCCACTACCGTCTGAAACATCTCATACTTCAGTCAGAAAATCTGTAGAACGCAGCAACAATAAATAATACGAGGTTCAAATCCACTAACATATACCCAGGTTTTTACACAGCTGCATGGCTTATGTACACTATGGATTCCCCATAAAGAAAACAGCTACCTTCTTACTCCCAGGACGTTTACACGTACGTAGTTTCATTTTGTGGGGGACAGTACTGAGGGATTGTTTTGTTCAGACAGTGCCAGACAGTGAAATATTTTATATCCCTCTCACCCCTATTCAGGGACACCAATTGTTCATTCAGCTTTTCCTTGATGACCTTCACAACAGAAAATGCAATGCCGATGGACTCATCCCCTTCTTACTCATACCGCGAGTCCCTTGGTGCGTGCAGCTTAGTGAGTGACAACCACAGCTCTGCTCTGCCCCTGGCAGGATTCAATCCTGGTCACTCGTTAGCTCCGTTCATGCACAGCGCCACTTCCTAGACTGCAAATAGTTCCACCATGCCAAAAGACTGGGTCTTCTGTAGTGACACACCTCTACATCGTGTTTTCTACAGGTTTCACGGGGGGTGCAGGGTGAAGTTACTTCGGTAACGTGCTGTTACATCAGCATAAGAACAGAAACGCAGCTTTCACTAACTACGGTGTACTGCAAGCTTCCAGGCGGTCGCTGTAGCATGACAAGCTGATGCTGAGGGAATTCTGGGGGTTCTGACAAAGCACAGAATCAAACTGGCAAAGTCTGTACTGTAGGGCTCAGCCTGGGCTCCGAATGAGGCACAGCACTTTCAAAGATGATTGCCAAACACTCTGAGGACTTGCTAACAGACACAGCTCTTAGCATGTACTCCTCTGTGCTCTATGTGCTACCCTGTTTATCATACACAATAGACAAAATATAGTTTACTTTAACTAAAGGTGGGCTTCCAGTATTGTGTTAAGAAGTACTGTGCAGAAGAAGATTAGCTTTCAGATAGAGGGTCACTCCATGATATGGACATTAAAGACTATGTGTCATCCACGGATGGATTTTTTTGGTAAAACCAAAATCAGTTTATATGAACTACAAATCAAGGCCTAATATGAATATATAACCTGGAATAAATAATATATGTGATGGTTTATATAATCTGGAACAGCTAAGGTTTCATCACCCTAATTATGATTAAAGTCTATTTCTTGTTCCTCCTCCTGCTTCCCCATGTAAATTTCAGCTTCATCTCAGTGGGACCAGTTAAATAAATTTTAAAAACATTTTTTTTTTTACTATGAACTTTGTTACTATCTGTTTACCATACCAATTGTTGACCACCTTATTAAAATCTTTAATAAGAACTACCGAAGAACAAAGGGCTACTTCATACTGGCTTCAAAGCTACATTGAGTATATGGGTCATTAAAACAGACCACCTGATATTCCAAGGGGATTCCTATTTTTTACTGGAGCTAGACCACCAGCTGCATTCAAAATATATTAACTCTGAGCTTCTGCCTAATATACAGTACATCCAGTGTTGCCTCACATTCTCTTTCCTCACTTTTTTAAAAAATGGCGAAAGCACCTATATTCTACTGTTCTTTTTAAACAACGATGTAAGATAGTATCTATGACAATGCACATAACACAGACTAAAGGCCGTACTGCTCATCAAAGGTCATATAAAGGTTTGTTTTGTAAAAATACCTATTGGTACTGAGTCCCCAACACACTGATGATGAAGAGAACGGACTTCCAAATAACAGGGGTACTTAAACATCCTATTGCCCAGACTCAGAAACATAAGAAGTAATCAATATAATTCAGATCACAATATGAAACTGCTCAATTTTCAAAATCAGTTCCAAATATAGCTGAGAAAAACTGTTCAAGCAACTTCGGTTACAGCCGGGAGCTTAAAGACAAAAAAATCCTTTAGACATGTTCTTGCCTTCTTTTGCTGACATTGCTGAGATTATTTGTGGCATCGTAACACTTGGAACACATAGGAGGACATAAAGGGAAAATTAAGAGGAATTTATGACTGAAAATAGGAAGCACTTCTTCATATAAAAAGGGTGATCAGGGCCTGGAAAAAGTGACCGAGCCATATTGCAGAAACAGATTCCCTAATTTTCTTGTTCAGTCTCAGGTGGTAACTTCTGTTTATAAAATCTGGAATATACAGTATAATATACAGAATGCTTGTATAATATTGGTAATATATTGGTCATGGCAAGACTGTATAATGATGAAATGGCTAGATGAGATACTGTACATGGATCAACTAAATCAAATGCAATCAAATAAGCACGACGGGCTTACTGGTCTTTTTGTAGCTTTATTCTAAACACATAGCAACTGCCAAAACTGCACATTACAACATCTCTCCGAATGTATCAGAACAAAACTCTTCTCTTATTCTCATCTTTTCTTTCTGATAAGCACACACAACTTATAAAACGTTTCCACGCCAAGCAGAGGATGTTCCACACGGATGCCAGACTAGCCTTCATGCGAGCAGAAGGTAGCACGAAGTCCAGTGGAACAATTTTAATATGATTGATGAAAGAGGCATTTGCATGCCCCGTTTCAGAAACCAGTCTTCTCACCGTCCAGAACGATATGAGAAAGAAAAGAAGACCTGTTCCCTGTGGAAACCGTCTATAGGTTAGGAGCCAGAGGACTGAAACAATACTGACAGCCTGACTGGCTTCAGTTTACTGCATGGATTAGCTCGAATAGCCATAATAAATGAAACAGAGAATAAAATAAAAACAATTTTACACTGAGTGAAGGTCTGACTTATAGGAAGTGGCAGCTCCAGTGGCCCAAGGCACAGAATTAGTTTTGCCACTCGATAATTTGACTGATTCACTTGAGTGGCCAGAAGAGGACATTTTCTGCCTGATTTCAATGTAATCAAGTCACCTGCTCAGTGATTACCCGGGCCAAGTTAACCGTAGTCCGCCGAGTACTGAGTGAACCATACAGTAGGTGAGCTTGTTTTCCGCTCGTATATGCAGAACATTATTCTACTGCTTACTACAGAACCGCACATACAGTATTAACTCTTTTGGCACCCAGGGACAGTACCTTAAATGACATAAAGGCCAAACAGATGGATATGTGTCCAAGGAAACAGCGCTAGGAACTCATGCAGCATAGTAGGATATGAAAATGCCTTGTGTGGGATATATTCACAGCACACAGGGACTGGCTTTATTTTAGAACTTCTCCATTCCCCTTGCAAAGAAAAACAAATTATGCAGAACAGAGGTTAAACTTTTTTTTTTCTTACAAAAAAATGTATGGAATCAGAAATTAGAATAATTTGGGCATCCAAAGTACGATTCTGAATGAGGTTCATTTCTCAGGAGAAAAAAAAACTTCAGGACTTGAGATCTGTATAATCAATTTCCTTAATCTGAGTTTGTTTAAGATGGCTTTTCTCTGACCAGGTCAGATCAATCAGGAATGAGCACTCCTGCCAGAACTATCTGGCAAAGAAAAATATCGCAATATCGCAACAGTTTGCGATAAAAATCCTACTTCCTCAATGTCTCGTAACTTTTCTTGAATTAAGTAATGAACATTACTCTTATTTCACATGAGATTGTATCACACTCCCTGGTATTTTAGTATACATCAATCATCATCATCATTATTATTATTGTTGTTGTTTCATATAAGTTGTTCTAATTAATAACAAATCCTTGACGTACATACTGTAGCACTTTAAAAGGATTCCAGCACATTCTGTCCTAAACCTGTGTGAATTCTGATGGAGAATTAAAGGCCTTACTTCTCTTTGTACCTGGAGAGGCCTTGATTAGACTTCACAACAGATTTGCCTTCTTAAAAACTTCTTCTTCTCTGTCAGCCACCATAATCGACCGGCTGATCATTCAAACCTCAAAATTCATTAAGAAGATGAAGAAGAATTTCACTGCAGCCTCACAATAAATCTGGTGGAGACGCGAGAAAGATCAACTTCAGGTTGGACACTGTGCAAACCCATATTGAAACTCTTCAGGATGGTTAAGGGAACCTTTGATGACCAAAGTAATCATGTGTTTGAGGTCTCATTCAAAGGATGGCACCTCCTACATCACAGCATCCCTAGTCTCCATACGGGGGCAGGTATGAGCAAAAAAATGAGCAAGAACACTTTCCTGGCTTCTGAAACCTGATCATTTTAGGCTACAAGCTAGGAGTCCCTGGTGTCCACACAGCATTTATGCTGCACTACTGTATGGTTTACTTAGAGTATTTGCAGCTCTCATTTAAATTAAACTGTCGCATTGTTTACACTATTTTTCCTACATGGGAGGTCAATCACCCATTTCACAAATGAGTAAAATAAAATGTTGTAAATCATGCATACGAAACAGCGCTCCATACTTTTACCTCTAAAAAGCAACATATTTGCATTTAACTACACACACACATCCAGCAATAATAATAATTATTTTATATAGTGCCTTTCATGGTACATCATCTGAAAGTGCTGATGTACTGTATGAATGACATTGTGCACATTTACGGCATGTCAATGAAATTCCCATTAAGACAATGAATGACCCTGTTCCTGCCATACTGGGTGTGCACATTTATAATTGAGCTTCCCGGCATTAATCTTGCTTCTGTCAGAAGAGCTCACAGCTGATGGCTGCAGATCAGCACACAGCAGCCTGAACGTCTTCAGACTCAGCCTGGCACTTTGTTTTTAACACTGTTGCAAGAGGGTTGAGCTTTTTCAGCAAAAGTGTCTCAGGAATCACTCAGATACATGGAGAAGGAGGCGACTAGGATGAAGGATAACCTTTCTGTAACCTTTTTACATGTTGAAAGAGCATTTCTGCACTGACTTATTAATTTCGACAAGGTCACCCTTTTCATTTTAATTCCAGATTAGCAGTGCCAGATCGTGAACTTTGATGTAGAAAATGTGCATATGAGAGCAAATTTCTAGGCCTGCTTGTAAAATATTAGCAAGAGTTTATTGATGTATTATTGACATTTAAAAAAAATGTCTACGTATGCTGTGCTACATAACAAGCACAGTAGGCAGTAAAAGGTAATTTACATAGTGGCTAAGTTAACAATAAAGGCAATGTGATAATGACTCCTATTTCTAAAATACTGTACCTTTATTTATACAATGATTTCTTTTTTCCTGGTCTCTTAACCAGAGGAGTTAAAAGCTGGTGTCTTCTTTGTATTGCTTTATTCCTCTGCCTTCATCTTCCATGTGGGCAATGAAAATGTGGATCACATATGTTGATGCTGATGAGAGCTGTGAGTGAAACCCTTCAGACTGAAATTACCTGTAAGAAAACTTCAGCAGTGTGTCTGCTGTGTGCTTCACTTTGTTAAACTCACTTGTTAAACTGTTTAAACATTTTAATGAAGTGTGGGGGCGATCTGCCCCCAGTGAAACTTCATGATCACCACACCTTACACTGAAAATGTAATATCAGAAAGGCTCGCGTTTGGCCCATTTAAATATTTTGGTAGTTAGTAACTAAGTAACTGTAATTAAGCTGAGGATCTCACCCAGCCATGTTTTGATAGAAGCCAGGGTATTGGCTTCAACAACATGGGTATCCTGGGTAGCCAGTTCCACACTCCCTCAAACCTTGAAACCCTCTGGTCTTCAAGCCACAGGCGAGTACCTGAAGCCCATAGAATGGAATTCCTAAGGCCATCGGTAGGGAACGGGGGGAGAGCTTCATTAATTCTCATCATTGATGTCACTAAACGAATCAGTAAAACCTTGTGTGAAGCCTGAACAAGGTTCTGGAAACCTTTTATCACTGAGGAGCTTGAACCAATTCAACAGCATTTTTTTATACTTAAAAGCTGTAAGATGACAGACACACCAGCGCCCAGTTGTGCAGCTGATAAGTCCTCTTTGAACCGAAATGTGTCTGTGAAGAAAAAGATATAATTATCTGGAAACATCTATATTTTGCTCAGCCCGGGTAATACTTTCACAGGTTTCCTGACACTTTCAAGCCTGACCTCTAATGCTTTGTCTTTTCTTGGCAAATATAGGCCTTTGTTTCAGTGTAACTTAATTATACACAGCCCCACCCTTAAATATAAGTATTCATGGAATATGGAAGTGGGGCAGGTGGAGGCTCCATTACCACTAGTTTTTCCCATTATTGCTGAGCATTAACTTTGTAGAACCTTATTGCTTTTACTGTAGAACTAGCTAGCCTATATATTTTCTGGAAATTAAAGCCCAAAAAAGGACGAAGTCATCCCATTCAGCTCTTGAAGAAGATCCCAATGAATTCAGCTTTTTGCTTGTGCTGTTTGCTGAGGAAAATGTATTTTGTTAACCTTATATACTGTATGTATATTAATTTACATCTCACACTTGCATATCTTCATAAGCAGCACTGTACTGTTTGAGAAGGACTCACTGGAGCAGATCAGAACACAAGCTCACTGCAAAACACTTTCTTCTAATACATGTCTCAAAAGTCATGACTGTAGTTTGTCCACTTCACTGCTGCAGCAGGTTGCATCTTATTTGCTGTGCTTGTCTGTACTGTATCATGATTATCTGAGAGCCTATTTGTTTTTAAGTTTATGCTGTATCCTGCAGTCTGTTACACAGTACTTATAATTGCTCTCTTACTTATTTACAGTAACCTGCATTTTTACATTCCAATTTACATACTGCGATTCCACTCTTAACTGTAAGTCACCTTGGAAAAAACTGTCAGCCAAACTAATAATAATGTAAAGCAAAAAGGGCCTTTTTAGTGGACTCTGTGAAGCAGCATTTGTCTTACAAAGGATTTTTCACTCAAACTGAAATCCCATTATAATGTAAAGGTGTGTTAATTGCATGAAATGACCTTCAGTTCGTGTCAATCATTTATCAGATTCACTGATATAACAACTTCCTGATATTGAGCTGTTCAGTTGTTGCATCAATAGAATGCTCATTTAAAATTCATGACCTCAGCTCATTCAAGTTGCAAAGTTAGCAGGAGTGAACCTAAGTGTTTGAGGGCTTTTTGTAGTCCATGAGCCGAGAGTCCTAAGATTTAGTGTCAGTGGATGCCCTTGTTTATAGTCTTAATCATTGGCTTTGCAAGCAAAATCAGACATTTTCACAAATATGAGCAGGAGCATGTCTCCCAGTGACAGTGTAAGCTGTGGATGTCACACCACGTCATGAAAGAGAATGATCTTAACCTCGGCTTTGCACAGATGAGCAAGATACATACAGTACACACATCATACAGTATGGTCAACCACAGAAAATAAACTTGCACCTTTCAGCAGTGAATACAAATGTTCTGACAGCTTATGATACTGTTCAGGAGAAAAAAAAAGAAAGCGCCTCATTTCAAAAGGTCACATAACAAAAGAGTTATACTGCATTTTAAAAGTGTTATATAAGACACTTTTAGTTCTATGTTTTCTCAGAATCTCTTTCAGTGTTTTGTAAATGCACAAGATACCCATATCGATGAAGGAACACTCACTCCAAAAAAAAAGTCCACACCAACTACATGCACGGTTTCTCTTGTTGACAAGTCTGGCTTTGAAACTGGAACCGCTGACAGAGCAGGTCCTCTCCCGATTCTGCAGGGAAGAGGTCCAATTGTGCCTGCTTGGTTGCCAATTATTATTCTTACTGCTGCAATTATAAAATGAAAGGATTCAAAACGATGGCAAGTAATTAAAACCAAACCGGCCTAAAAGTGTTCAAGCTGCTGTATCTCCGACTCTGCCAATAGGCAGGGGTTGACAGCATGATGCCTGCATTTACCGCTTAGTGTGGTACAACTGCCCTACGAGAAAGGCCTCACAACATATACTTCATACAATATAGTTTTTTTTACTTCCAAAAAAACCCTCCCTGGAGCTGGAAGAGCATCTGGGAGAAGTAGTTCAGGTGGGTCAGCATGCGTAGTCTGCAAAGGAACAGGTTTGTAATAGGTTTATTCCAAGCAGAAAAGAGAAGGGAGAAAACACAACATTTCGGCTGTTGAGCCTTCTTCAGGTGTGATAAAGACAGGGCAGACAGCAAAGATTAAATATGGCCTGTGGCCTCTCTGCCCCTCCTCTCTCCCAGCTTTTGTTCTTCTGTGCTATTTAATCTTTGCCGTCTGCCCTGTCTTTCTCACACCTGAAGAAGGCTTTGCCGCCGAAACGTTGTGTTTTCTCTCTTCTCTTTTCATCTGGGAGAAGGCTGACCTTGCAGCCCCAGGGGCTTGCAGGCGCTGGGCCGCGCAGACGCTGGAGGAGTGCAACGGCACAATAAGAATCAGCCGCTCACCCCTCTGGGCTGGCTTCCTCTGCTGCCGAGCTCAGTCCCTCCCTCTGTCAGGCAGCCTGAATAGGGTACATCTCGCTCGCTGTGTACGACAAGAGCTAATCCATCCTGTGATGGCAAATTTCCTTAATCCACATCCCGGAGGCGAACGCTGGGGCGGTGGCACTGGGAGGATTATTTCTCCTAATCCACCGCAAACACCGGCCGCCCCCTTTCCTTAAGCCCTAGAGCATGAGTGAGGAAACGGGGCTGGAGGAGGCGTCTTTCCTGCGCACCGCCAGAGTTTCCGGAAAGAGTGAAGATGGCTTGGTATGAACGCATTTTAGTATTTTATTACTGATGTCTCAACATCTGTACTAAAAATAATACAAATAGTTACCAAGAAGGATTAGTTAAATAAGGACAGAATGACAGATAGACAACCCCAACATGCAAACAGACCTACTGGAAGTAGGCAGGCAGACTGTAGAGATAAGTTATTCTCTTATAGTTTAGGGAGGGAGTTAAATGCAGCAGAATAATGGGTATAAATATCCATACAGTATCTCTTCATCCAATCACAACACTATAGGAGATGGAAGTTGACTTAACTTGTGTCTTCTGACTTCTGAAACCAGTGACATTCACATATACTGTATATACAGTATTAAAATAAACACATACTGTAAACATGCATACAGTATATACACCTGTACCACTAGTCAGTTAGCTACACCACACTGATCAGCCCTAATAACAGTGACATACAGTACTGTAGCTGTCTCTGGCTGCTAATGGTTCATGTATAAAAAGGCCGCAAGTAAAGTCAAGAGACACTTCCAACCCCTACTGCATTGTACCTGAAAAAAGACCTAATTAATATTCATATCTGGAATTAATTTATTGATATTATAACGCACCAATTGACAATTTGTGATAGCTTAAGAGAAGGCATGGAGCTTGTGGGATAAACGACGGCTTCAGCACAACTGATATTAAAGAAATTAACTGTTCCTTCCATTGCTGTAATTGCTATTAACTACTATTCCCCTACTGTGATTTGTAATAATCAGCAGTGAACAGACATGGCAAACTGTAATTGCCGCAATGTTTGATTTTCATTTTACAACTATTATATTAGTAAATGCTTTTTTTTTGAGGATGTGTGTGCAGGGGATTGTCTACAGTACTTCAGGGTTGCTAGCTGTCTGCATGATAAGAGTAAAGGAACTGGGCTGCCTTTTGTTTTGATTATACAGATCAGCAAGATACAGACAGCTATTTACAAAAGAATTCAAAGTTCGACTGAGGAGCATAATCTCTAAAACAGAAGTGACAAAAAACGTCAGTTCGTGAAAACCTTTGTATGTATATTTTTTGATGCTCTTGAATATGAAAAGAAGGAAGCACACACCTTCCACTTGGACGTAAGAGATGCCGTCACTCATGTTTGGAGTTGAAAAGGGCTGTTGGCCAGTGCTGAGTGCTTTGATTTTTGTCTCTAAATTTCCTAGGTGAAATTAACAACAAACAGTACAAACAGGCACCAAACTGGCTTGTTTCCCTCTCAACATCTGACAGCACTTATATTTCGCCTACTAGGGTATCATTTCCATTTTCAACCTGCTGCAAACCCAAGTGAACACCAGCGAGAGGTTACCAAATGTAAAAGATAAGAAAAAAGCAAAGGATATTTAAAAGATTGGTTTGATGCAGAGGAAACATATTCGTGCAGTGAGAAATTACTTTTTGCTGCCGTATTCTCCTGCACCCCATACTGTTGACTGTCACTGTTGAGCTCTGCTTCAGTTCTGTTTTGCCTTTATGCCCTCAGAGCACACACTGTCATTTCTCTTGGCAATATAAACTCATAAGTGGTCCAGGCAACAGCTCTGAATACACTTGATGATAGACTACATAACTCCTGAATATTAAAAAATTGTTTACTCGCAAAAACTTCATTAAAAAGGATGGAGGCCACTACTCAACTCCTTTTTTTTTCTTTCAGGACTGGCGATTCCTTGCTTTGCATCTCAGTCTCAGCATTTTATCAGCAAAATTTATTACCTGCTGTATATCTGTGGCAACCCACTGCCAACTATAGTTTGTTCTCGTAAACAAAGAAAATAAGCCTGACTTTCAGTTTATGGTATTTCCATGAGCAGAGGCTGTTGGAATGTTGTTAATGTATAATTGAACTGTACATAAACAGTCTTGCAGCTGTCTGTTTTAAGGTTTGGAAAGTAAATTTTGAGCAACACTACATTACATTAAATTGCTATCTGAAAATAATAATGCAATGATATAATTTCTGAATTTTTCTTTAATCAGAGTTACAAAAACAAGAAACTGCTTTCTTACATCTGTCTTAAACTATACTTGATACCAGATACGAAGCTCCTTAATATATAGCTGTTAGTCTAGAAAATTGAAAAACCTTAAAATACAATCACATTTGCACCATACAAGGTCTGGATTCCTAAAAACGTAGTGGAGCAAGAGGCTAAACATTTCTCCAATACAGTATGGCTGCCGTGCTTTGAAACTGCGGACCATCCATGAAACGATTAAAGACATTCCATAACTGTTTGCTGTTTTGTCAATGAAAACAAAAGAGAGAATTAACATTTTCTTTGCAGGGAAAGTAGCCTTTAAAAACCTAAAAACACAGGAGAAGGTTTACTCAGTGTCATAATATCTCATTATACTGCACCTCTTCAATCTCACTTCAAATCAACTTTAAAAAGGTTCCTCTTGTCAGCAAGGACACAATTGCCCCATCTAATACAATTTACTGATTCATTTGATTATGTGTTTCTTTATAGTAAATTGGTTGTGTTGGCTGCATCAAAGGGTCACAACAAAAAAGCATTTATTCAGCACATTTCTTTGTGAGGGATCTGGTGTTCTTGACCAATGGCTTTATGCACAGCCAGACAGGAAGCTTGGAAATTTAGTCACCTGATGGAGACCTTTGCACAATTAACACTCTTAAATACTAATCTACTGTATATCAGACTGATATTTGATTGGTCAGGGGATTGAACACCATCGCTGTATTTGGAAGAATCCGTTCCTCTGTGAAAGAGAGATGTTCACCTCTTTCTTGTGTTTGGTAAAAAAAGGAAACTGTTCATTGTATCCTGAACAAAATATGGAGATTAAATTCATCACTCCATATTCTAACTGCTTCATCTAATTCAGGGTCAGTGGGTGCCGGAACCTATCACTCCAAGCACTGGGAAAAAGGCAGGGGACACCCTGGACAGAATGCAAAACCATCACACAGGGCACACACAGACACAAACAGACATGCACTCGCACAGTTTTCCCAGAAACCAATTGACCTAGCAGTAGATGGTCCGATTAAAATTAAAGTGTAAAATAAAAAAACCCATAAATGGTATTTAAGTCTGAAAAAAAGTATAGAAGGTGTTTTTCGAAAATACAGCCCTTCTGAAACCTATTGAGCTGATGTCACAGAAGGGCTGACAATATTCACCAAGGTCGTTCATGACATGATTACTGCCTGACATCCTCCTTGTCATCTGTGCTCAGAGCACAATGCGTGTGTAGCAGTGCTCAAAGCTTTCATGTCCATATTCTGTATTCCGCTACACAACTGTCTCAGGTCTCAGCAGCACTGCGTTTTCAGCACTAGCTTTTGAAACTCATATGGGACGTTTTAGTTCAATTTTATAAAATAAGAGAATGCAGTCTTTAAAGTTTTCTCAGAGAAAGCAAAAAGAAATGAGAAATTTACCAAAGCTGCTGCAGGTTATACATCACAGAAGTGCCATGGATTTCTCCGGTTTAAATACATTTTCTACAAGAAACGAGGTGGGACCGAACTATAGATTTACAAAATTTATCAAACAAAACCTCTCATCAAAAGGAAACGACTGCAATTAATGCACAATTAATATTTTTGAAAGATGAAAAATGTGGGCATTTAACAATCCTATGGGGAAGGATTCTCAAGGATCAAAATTGTGGGCTATCCTGGTTCTAAATTGTCTGGATCGCGATAGCTGTGTTCTTTACAGTAGCCAACTGCACACCGCATGGAAGTGGCACTTCTTCCTCAAAGTGGGCTGATTAATATGCCGGATGAGCGCTGCAGTCCATATGTCACGAAACCGGCTTCCATGATTTATTTAATCAAACTTACGTTACCACAAAGTTAACCCCTTCAGAAGAATGCCAGTGTGGTGCCTTCCATGCTTCTGTGTTGTATAACTGATAGATTGTTTATTCAATTAACAACAGTAACACTTAAAACACTGAAGGTGTTGGTGATCGTTTCTGCTAAGCATCATTAGGAACACATATAAATTGAGATTTTAGAAGTACCTTGTTCAGCTGTTATTCATAGAAAACATTCAGCCAGATTTCAGATACGTTTATGGTTATTATATCAAACTTTGAAAATGTAATTTTTATTAGTAGGGTTATTATCGTCACCATTACCGGTATATTATATTTTGTATACATACCTAACAGCCTCTGATACATTAGAAAATCATTGACAGTTTCACACATTCCATCACAAAATCAATACAATATTGAAGACATCAACATTTCGCCATTTAGTTCCTATAGTGTAAGACTGGAACAGTTTAATCTCCGGGTACTGGGAGAATTCTCCTATTATAATGGTCGCACAGGTCGATAATTCTGTATTTGTCATGTAATGTTAGCCAACACTCTTCTAGAAAATCGGGCCAGATGAATCCCTCAGCACATGTGAAGTCATTTTCAGTTATGTCACTTTCTTCCATTGTTTACACCTGTTACAAAATCTCTCCCCCACACATCTTTAAGACAAAAAAGTTTTTACCTATTTCAGTTTAATAATTTTATTTTGTCTGAGCTGACAGGATGATGAAATACCATAGGTATAGCATTGTGGAATTATGAGCAGACGTCATTACGAAAGCTGTACTGTCTAATGTCATTGTTACATACTATATGACATTACCAGCTTGCTTTCAGTATCTAGCAAATGAAAGCAGAACCATGTGGACATATTCAGGTTTCTCTTTTGAACTTTTTAATAGAAAATTATAATTTACTTGGTGCTTCCCAAATGAAGCACTAGGTAAAAGCTCCCATATGAACTCTACACCCCAAAGATAGCCAGTTCAAATCTTTCATGCATTACAAGCTGACTGAGGGCAACATGAAAACCTGGGAAATCTTTGGCTTATTATACACCAGCAATCCCGTTTTGCTTATCAAGTTCCTGCACATTTGTAGCCCCATAAGTGAAGTTAAGAGGTCACTGTCAGAATCACAATGCTGTACCCAATTAAATATAGGAGGCTGGATGGTAAAGCTTTGATAATGACAGTGCTAAACTAAGAGAATTGTAAAAAAAATACATTTGTTTTGTCTATTCTGGAAAATATGAAGGCAATGTGTTGTTTAACTCACCTACTAACAATTAGCAAGTTAGTAGGGTTTAGTACATAATATGATATAATTAGATTTCCAGAAGACTTTTTATAATGTTAAAAGGTAAAGCATTAAAAAAGGAATAAAAGGTAATGTATACACACAGATCCAGGACTGGTAAACAAAAAGAATTTGGCAGTGATAGGGTTCACACATTGGAAAATTTAACTTTAACAAGTGCAAAGTGATCCATACAGGTAGTATGAACATGTCACACTGGGAATTCTAAGCTACAGAAAGCTACACATGAAAGAGATCTGGATGTTTATGCTATGAGGTCTACAATGGATTTATATAGTTAGGACTTCTATTTCCTGATGTCCTGATCAAAAACAATGCGGGAAGCAATGACAGATAAACAGAATAATTTGGTATACAGCAGAAAGTGCAAACTTATGCTCAAATTTTACAATGCACTAGAAAGACCTCATTTACATTATTGTGTTCCGTTCTGGTAACCACAACACAAAAACAATATTTTAGCCTTAGAACAAGCAATAAAAATAATTCCTGCTCTCAGGTAGTTGAATCCAAAAACATCAAATAAATAGTGTAAATAGTGTGAAATCAGGGGACTATTCACAACGCAGTAGAAAAACAACAACACAAGGTCACAATTGCAATTTAGGGTTGCAATTGAATTTATTTAGGACAGAGAACAGAACGCATGTCTTTACACAAAGAGTTGGGGGTGGAAAGAACAAAGCAGATTGAGGTTTAATCTAACATAAAATTAGGAGCATTAACTAAATTTCCCTGGCTAAATTTCAGTGTGGGCTTTGCACTATCTGATCTAATTAATCAAATTCAATTGGTGAAACGCAGTAACTTCTTACTTCTCCTCATGATACGCTGCAGCTCATCACAAAAGTTGGTGCTGCACTTCATTGGTGGATGAAATGGGTCCTCTCCTATACATAAAGCATGTTAGGATTAAAGGCAAAGTCCACACCAGAACCACAGCAGCTCATCGGGCTAGAGCTCAACCAGGTTTCCAGTGTTAAGCGGATGAGAGAACATGCGACTCCCCCTGTACATTAAAAGAATTACCCCCCAAGCAATGCTGGTCCCCACTTATACAGCTGGGTGACCTAGAGGAACTGGTGTAAAGTATCTCACTCAAGGTATAGCAGTTGTGTCTGCCAACAGAGACGCAAAACCTGTCAGTCATGAGTGTAGGGGCTTAGGCAAGATGCTTTGCTATCCAACTTTTGAAATGCAAAGCACTGTACAGTACAAATGCAAGGAATCAAGTTTCAGGACTGATGCAGTAGCTGTGGGTTAAAGTCATATTATTATTATTATTATTATTATTATTATTATTATTATTATTATTAGAATTAAAAGGTTTAACCATGACTTGGCTTCCCAGATTAAAATACCAAGCTTAACAGCCAACGCACTTTGAATATAGGTGATAACTTATTCTTTTCTAACTTTAAAACCAAATTTAATAAATTGACGTAATTGGCAACAATTATTTTAAATTAGTATTTGAACAATAAAATGCTGTTCTATACTTCAAGCAGTGTATGGTGTGGCTAATGTTTAGGCTTTTCTGGACTACAGTTACTTTGTACAACCTTATTATATTTGAATAAGCAACACATTTTTATCTATTTATTTTGTCCTGCTATGAGAAATTCCATCCAGAAAGTAACAGGTATACCGGACCTTCGCCTTCAGAGAAAACAGTTTCCTAGTAAAATACCGTGTTGAGACATAGTCACTTACAGTATATCCTAAATTGTACCCTATTCACATGAATTCTGCCAGCATGCAATCACTTACACAAGAAAAAGAAATTGCAAGTACATTGTGCAAAGATGGCATTTGTGACAAACGGATAAGAGTAAGACAATGAATCAGAGTAAGGTTTAAATAGTACACACATGAAAAGAACAATTGACTACCTTAATAGCTGAGTTCCCAACAAACCTTTAACAGCCAAATTTCAGGAAGCCCCAAGGTTTACTGTACATTAACTGCAGAACTAAACACAGTAGTCACAAGTACTTTGTCACGCAACCTCTCAGCAATACCTCTTCTGCCAGTTACTCAAAAGATGTTTCATTTACTTTTCTCCTGAGTACCCACACACAAGAAATAATCCTCGTGGCCCTTCATTAATACTGAGACTGAGAGACAAAATGCTACAGGTAACTTTTTTAATAAAAAAAAACAGACAGTTGAGGGGTGACACACGGAAAAAAAAGCAAAAGCAAAACACAACAGTTAAAAACAATTTGTCAGTATGAAACGCCGCTTGTTTGATAGAGCAATTCTCTCTAGGTTTGGTTTAGGGGACGGAGCAGATGGAATGCAGAGCACAGTGGGATGCGTCATTTATCAAAGTCACAGTTGCTGGGAAGCAAGTCTCCTCTCGGAGTTGGGAGAGTTTGCACACGGAAGTCACAGCACCATTAGAGCTGGACCAGTGCAGTTTGGCAACACTTGTACTTCTCATTAACTCCATCATATTAATTTATTAGCCTTATACATCACACAAGTCACTATGGGGTAGTCAAGCAGAGAAAGGAGAGCAGAAAACCCACCTGGTGGTTAAGGAGACAGGGACACACACTACAATCAACTGAAAACATACACAAGCGAACAGGCCTGAGCACACCTTAATGTTTAAAACTCTATAATGGAAAAGAAAAGACATAATCAGGCCAAGGCCAAGAGTCAGAGGCAAGTGATGTAGTGTGGAAAGAATTTCAACCATACAGCAGCAGGTATGACAAGGGGGGGTTTGAAGCAGGTGTTTTCATTTAGGCATCCTTTTGTTTTTGAAGGGTTTAGGATCACTGGTCCCTTTCCAGATTTTTTTCCCCACTTAGTTGTGTTTAATTCACAGCAGTGGATTCAAACTGATCTTGAAAAATTAACATTTATTGCTCTACTTGTCAACAGTCTGGAAAAAACATGAAGCATTAAAGCCCGTAAAGGAAAATGAAAATATACACAAGACTTTCACAGGGCCATTTTTCTAGTGTCTATGGAGAACCTTTCACCAGCGTCTATTCTTCACAGAAAAGCTAGTTTTCAGATTCATGCACTTATTTAAACGTGTGCCTACTGAGGTAAGTCTACTGGGCAATTTTATACTTTTATAGTTTGCAGAAATTGTTGAACTGATGCTCCAAGGCCAACACTATCACAGTGAACAATAAGGATGGTGATGTCGAGGCCCTGCCTGATGACCAAACACATTTACAGTAGGTGATTTAGTACTTCAACGTTCCACCCTAGCATAGATTCCTGCCAATAGGCTACAGAATGAAATCAACAGGCAGTCCTGAACACATATAATTTGTGGGTTCAGGTAGTTAAGACCTCGGCTTTCCAGGATTTAAATAGGAGTCACTTCCTCTACTTTTTGTCTGCCGAAATGAAAACAAAAGTAAACCCTTTCAATTCTGGAAAGTCACACAGAGTGGGCAATGTATAATGGGTAGAGGCAGCCTTGAGGGTTGGATCACAGCACAGTCCCAACTAAAGAATGTACTGTACAATAATTTGCAAAAAAAAAATGTTCTTAATGCATATACGTAGCATTCTATGGGTAAGCTGTTTTGACAGTGCCTCATTAAAATGGATAGTATATTGCTTTCTGGGAATATATAGCCAGGAGCTATATCACCCTGAAACTCACAACTGGCAATCCACTGAACCAAGCAGGTGTGAGCCTGGTCAGTACCTGGACGGGGGGCCTCCTGGGAAAGCTAAGGTTGCTGCTGGAAGAGGTGATAGTGGGAAGTACTTTGAGTAGAGTGTAAGCAATATCTTGGGGCCACACTCTGCATTTCCAAGGCACACAGGTTGCCCAAAACTAATAATGAGCCAAGGCTTTCTCCTGCTAGTTTCTGCAATGCTTTACTCTATGTGAATATCATTAGGGCAGAGAGAGAGTACTAATAATAGGGGGACTCCTAGTCTCCTGCAACAATAGTTAAGAGCTGTTGCACTTCAGTTAGAGAAAGAGTTCCACAATTTCACAGCAGTGCATCTCTTTGACCTAAATTGATTCCATTTTACAGTACTGCTCTCTCTCCCACAACAGCTCTACAACAAGTGAAGAATCATGTTTTACAGGCCTAAAAGTATAAACAGAATTCCCCTCCAGACACGTTATTGGTTTCGCTCTGCAGTGAGATACAACATTTCTGTCAATGCAACTGAAAAATACTTTGGAGAACAGGACTTCTTTTTTAAGTTCAGTGAAGACTTAGCATTGCAGTTTCTATTTTGGCTACAGAGTCCCCATTATATTGTATTGGAGTATACACAACAATATGTAGAAATACAAGCCACAATAAAAAAAGCTTATATTTCATAGAATTAAAAATATGTAAATAAAGATGGAAAATGGTTCTTATGCTGTCTCCTAATGAGACAAAAATGTCATAATGCTTAAAAATGCATTATTGGTTTAGTATGGGACTCTAAAAGCTTTCCTATAGAATAAAGCAAATGCAGAGAACAAGATACACTCTTGGATTAATTAATATATTAAAAACTACATAGCAACAAAATAAATTAGATGAATTCTGTTATGCTTTGGAGGTGATCTTGCAGGCACAATTATTGCTATGCTAAGTCATTCAAGATAAAGTCATTCAAATCCTTCAAACAAGTATGAACATTTCTCTTTAGCAAAAGAATTCTTCTCCATAGGAACTTCAGATTTGTGTCTTTAAATAAATAGGGAATGGCTCATTGCAGGATAAAGATAAAAGCTTTTGGCCTGAATAAGAATATAGCTGCAGAGATTCCGAAAAGAAATGATGGAAAGACAAACTCATGGAAAGCAACAGTAGTTGATGTAATCCCTTTACTATACAGAAATAAAAAAAATGCATGTCAAGAAATAATTCGCTCTTATATACAAAGATTCACGTCCTCTTGTCACCCCATGCCTCAAACTCCTTATTTTAGAAATGTACTCCTAATCATTCTGTTTCAGCTCAGGGAAAGTATCATGCGCTACTTCAGTGACGACTCAAATTTGAAAAAAGCCTGTCCTACCCTTCTATCTTCCTCATTTAGGCAGATCGAATATGTCCATCATAACCAGTCCTCCTTCTAAGCTTTCTAATGGATCAGCTGATTCAATGCTCTCCAGCTGTGCTTCTCTGTTTTTATTGACGACAGGTACTCAGCCTTTCCCATCCCATTCCTTCCCAGCCCACAGTCTTGCTCTGTTTTGTCCACACTCTCCAAGACTCTCCACCCGTGCATCACCCTCTCCTTCACCTTTGTTTTTCTCTCCAGTGCCCCTGGAACTGCCAGCCTGTCACAAATAGAGCTGACCTCACAACTGTGCATCGCTCCTTCCATTCTTCACCTTTACAGCCTTCCTGGATTATAACTGAGCCACAATTCTAGAACTGAGTTAGGTTTTACTGCAAAATGAATACCTTTTCAGGTATGAGCACAGCTTTAGTCTGGTTAAAAGCTTTTATCTGCCCTCAAGAGGTTAGAAAAAGCCTTTGGATTTGTGTTATTGTGTTGTGTGAATGCAGTCATCATCCCATACAAACATTTGTTTTCATTTTGCTAAAATGATAAATGAATAACACATCCTGTTACTACGCTTATCTAACTTCATACATACTACTTGAAGAAGTCAATTTTACGCTAATAACAAAGGCTACTGGATATTTGAGGTGAATTTGACAATTGGATTCTTAGCATGTATAATTTTTAACTGCAAAATAATAACAAGAATTTCAAACTAGCAGAAGCAGAATTGTTATGAAAAAGTTTCATGGCTGTACTCTCGTGGGATCAGTAAAAGGCTATCAGCACATAAAGAGTGCACATCAAGAAGGAAGTGCTCCGGGTTCATTCTTAATTCACCTGGCCAGCCAGGTCACCAAAAGATGCTGACCTGCTCATTTGGAGCCCAGGTCTCCCAGTAGAAGCGGACCATTTTTCCTGATTGTCAGTGGAGTTATAAGGTGAATCATTTGGCCTATAAAGATTCCTGCTTAAAATCATCCACCAATCTGGGACCCAACAAACTTTAATCATGCAGTTCTCATATAACCACCAGCTGCACATACAGTAGACACACTCACACAACACATGACCTGTGAATGCAACAGTATCATTTGCATATGATCCTATTGACTGTCAATGTCAACAGGCATAACATAAGAAAATCACACTGGACACATGTATCCTGAAGAACATAGATTCAGCTCTGTTATGGAACAGAAGACCAGTGCACAGGTGATCCAAACAAGGAGACTAGGATTTACATACCAAAACATTGAAAATAAAATTTAAATTAATGAAAATCAAACTAAATCCTAAAATGAAGTACTACAGATGATTTCTAACAATTTATTTTTAAAAGGAATAAAAAGATATGTGCATGAACTACATTAAATTCTGAACAATCTGAATACACAGCCACAGTATGTTGACATTTTCTCATGTCAACATGTATATTTCTAGTCCCGCTGAAGTTGAACTTTTTAACTTTTTTAAGTTTCTAGTTAAAAGACTGGAATTTAAAAGTGCATTATTTAATGGTAAAGTGTGAATTTCTTGATAAGGATCTTATGGAAATTCCCAGCTAAATGAACATGCTGCTGACCTGAGGACATTGTTCCACCAGGAGAGAATTCTGGATGTTGTTGCAAAGCCACTTCTTCTCAGCTTCCCAATTTAGAATGTTGAAAACACAACTGTTTTTTTAATAAAAATGGAGGTTTGCGTTTCAATGGAAGCCACATCAATTGTACTACCAGTTTCCTCTTCAGTCATAAAATTAAGCTGTTGCTGAGACAGATGGGGGCAGAAGACCAGACAGAATGACAGGAAGGATAGATTAGTCTTAACGAAAAATCACCTGCCACCCCATGATTAATTAGTAATACAAATGTTTCCTTCGAACGTAAGGAGTGCAGATGAAAACAAAATCAGTATCTTCTCACACAATTCAACCCCAAATTTAGAAAATCAGCAGACTTTGTGAAAATCAAGAAAACCTAAAATCAAAGCAAATTCCCTGGCATTTTTAGAATATTTTATGTAATAATGCTACATGCTCAGCTGGGAAATGAAAGATAAAAACTCCCCTTTACTTCATGCAAGAAAACTTCACGCAAAGTTGGAAAATTTCTCAAAGCCATACATATTTAATAGATGTATGTAATGATCCAGCTATTCATGGGACTAGCAGTGGGTCAGGAGCTCTATGGGAGAAACACTTGCTGGGCTGGATAAAACCCAGGGGAACTACAGGCAGGGTGCTGACAGTGGCAGTAGTGGGATGATACACAGGCAGAGGGATGATACTCCAGCCGCAGGCGAGGTGGAGGTGTAGCCAGGAGGGTAGCAGGCGGTGGTGGCAACAAGCATCGGGGTCAAATCAGGTGGGGAGGTCAGGCAAATATGAAATCATAGCACTGCAGATCGGGGTCACACATGGGGAGATGTAAACAAAGCCAGGGGGAGATCCAGGAATCGCAGTTAAGAGAACAAAACAAGGTCAGGAATCTAAGGCAAAGCATGGGAGACAAAGCTAAAGAACGAGCTTGGGGATACAGAGACTCAGGGTCTAAACTCTGTAATAGAGCCCTAGGCAGAGTGTGCGCAGCCCTGAATCACCCAGACAGGTGAGATGGTAACTGCCTCCAGGTGATCCGGGTCTCCTGTCAGATGGTTTCCGTGGCAACCAGTGCTGAGTGACAGGTGGGTGGAGCAGGGTCTGGTTGCCATGCCAATGCTAGCTCGCCAGGACGAGCCTAACAGTGTAAATGTGATATTTTCAAGGCAATTAAATTACATATGTGTCCATGTGAATACAATATACACCTTATGTATATTATCTATTAGGAGTGGTTAAATAGATTGAATGTTATTGCGTTTATATAAATATATCGTAATGTATATAAGCACATAAACCAAAATAAAAATGAAAATCCAATATTGTAACCTCTGGTGTGGCACAGAGACAGACTCTGAAGGACAAGTCAGCTGAATCAATATTAGTTCATTCCAAGCCAAGCACGCGACAAAGCGAGCACTGATGATGTGAGAGATTTCATTACCTGACGGGGAGATGAGGCTCGGCGATAAAAGACCGTGCACGCTGTGGGGCAGCAGGCGGGAGTTCTCCTGCATGGCCACGCCCAGGGAGCGTTTCGGGGGTCGGCCCGGTCTGGAGCTGCACGGAAACAAAGAGAGAGAGACCTTGTAACACGCGTCGCTGCTGAATGTGACACCAGGCCGCGTGCTGCCTTAGCTTCAGTCCCTAAGCAATTCCTTTCTTTTGAACAGGAAGCTTTGCCGCTTCTGCTCTCTCAGACCATTTATCTCCCCAGTTGTCTGATCGGTCAGCTATGAACAAGCACGGAAAAAAAGCAGGAAAGGTGCCTAAGGTGAAATGTATCCCACTATACCACTGCTCACCCTTCGTTTGTTGAAACAGTTACATGGGAATACCTTCCTGCAGTTGCAAACAAGACATGCTATTCCAATGAGTAGTGTATACTCTATACATATAGATATCATAAGCCTCACATAAGCAATGCCTGACTGGGACCTAAAAAACATGTTCAAAAGCTGCTTTTGTTTTTACAAAGAAACATTCAAAATGTTCCAACTGATTTGGTTTGGGGTAATAGATTTGTTTATGCTACACAAAAACCAGCAAAGTCATCCTATATCCTGTTTTCTATAAATACCAATGGCTAAAAGAACAAAACACCCTGAAATATTAAAGAATTTTGAAATTTTGCAAGTTGATTTAATATTGTTCTTGTTCCAATACCCAGGCCTCCCATCCTGCTATATTCTTGAATTGTTCAGTGAATTTTTAAGCATCCAGCTTCAAGTTCTGAAATGACTTATGACCTGGTAAATAAGGTCCCATTATCATTAGGCCAGAAACCAAGAGAGGGAGTTTAAATGTTATTGCTATTTCAGGACTAATGTATACAAGTCATGTATCTTCTAGATAAGCCAATGTGACCCTTCTATTTCTCTGTCCATTATACCCACAGTTCCTTTGCCTCAAAAAGCCAGTATTATCAAGAGAGAACAAAGTAAAACGGCAAAGCCTCAGGTACTTGCTTTTCAGACATTTCTGGCAATTTCCAGAGACAATAATCCTCCCCCCACCCCCCACTCTGAGGCTGAACTGTTCCAAGGTATATGCCAACTGACTCTGAATCATATATTTTACCCCTCTTCTTTAGAACCAAACAAGGTTTTAAACAACAACTACATGCAGCAACATCAAAGCTGCTGTGGGTCCATTGGTCTTTGAGCTGCGTTGTACTTTGCCTGCATATGTGTCTTAACTGGGAGATCTGCTTCAGACACAACAGTTTCTGACAGCTGACAGCTTTTGTCTTTCCTTCCTTTATTTCTCTCTAGTCTGACACCCCTAAATGTTCACAATGCAGAAAATTGAATAAAACGCCACACAGTCTGGTTGACCAGCATTTTCTGTTACATTTTTAATAGCAGCAGTTTAACAGAACACAAAGTTCTGTTTTATGATGAATATTAAGGTAGACACCTCCTTCCAGAGGAGGAAAGCAAATTAAATATAATAATAATATTATCAACCATAAATTATACAGGTTTAGAGAGGTATTATCACAAGCTTTCCCAACTGCAATGCATACTGGGAATGTTTTGTTTCTTGGCAGTACTTTATACTTGAGACAATGTTAGAAGTGTATTTGAAGCAATTTATTTTTTGCTTTTTTGTAGCTCAACAGATAGAGCTCTGCTTTTTCTTCAAAGCCTGATAATGTCACAAACAGGACTACACAGCTGGGACTAGAAACAAAAAGAAAAAAGAAACAGCTCAAACAGCAATGTGCCAGCTTAGGACTGTAAGTTACTGGATTGTATCCAGCACAAGGGTGCAAGAGAAATGGAAGGATTTTTGTAGTTACGGTACGTTTGAATAAATACACAAGACTGCAACACACTTACACTAAGTGATTCTGATAAGAAACAATAAATGAATAGAAACCTTCAGATGTACAGTTGGACCTAACATGAAAAAGGCAGCGACAATTCTCTGGAGGTGACAGCTTCAGTGCCTGCCCCTTTATTTTGAAAGATAAAAAGGACAAGCTGAACTGAACTGAGAACAAGACTGCAAGAAAATCTGGATGGACACAAGGAAAAAAAATGAAAAGAATCCATTTTCCAAACACTATGCTGCCATTAGAACAAAACCATTTCATTATGTAATCCAGTGACATGTCACGCCAGTGCTCTCGTTGCCTGCATGCCCAGTGAAGCTCATATGAAGGACACTACTTTAAAGAGAATAAGTTCTCCACCAGGACCACCATTTATATATTTCTACAGGCTTGTGCTAGTCTATAATTACAATGATCAACATATGACCATAGAAGGGTTTGCATAACATTTCTCACAGATAGCACCACACACTCACAGATGCCACAGATAAGAACAGTGCCCTCTGGTGGTGGCAGTCATGCACACAGTTGAGGTTAAGATGGACGATTCAAGTTCACTTAGTATCTAACTGCACTTGGATGACCGTCCATTGAGAAGTCCCAGTCGCTTTCAGATAACAACATCACGCACAAACTCATGGGGACTATAATACTGGGCCCTTTCAGCATTTACTGGTTGTGCCACTCAGGAGAGCCATTGTACTTTTTTTCTTCTTACATTTTCAGGGTTACAACATAAGAAGAGATAAAATCACTTTATTGGCCATATACAATTTCTTTTATGAGGAGTTTCTCTTTTTTGCATACCCCAACCTGCTCTCCATGAGACACACAGACACAGAGAGAAGCTTGGGGTCAGAGGGCAGGGTCAGCCATTTAAACAGCACTCCTGGAGCTCTTGGGTTTAGGGGCCTTGCTCAGGGGTCCAACAGAGCCTGAGCCAATTCCTCTGCCAGCCGCAGGATACAAACCGGCAACCTTACAGCCACAGGCACAGATCCTTAGCCACAGAGCATCCACACCGCCCCAACATGATGCTATTCTTCTCCTGCCCTCCATCTTTTGTTCTTAATCCACTTCCTCTTCTCTACCAGCCTTCTTCTAATCTCCCTTAGCAATGAGCCAAACATCCTAAGATGTTTATAACACCTACAATACTTTTTCCAACCTCAATTTTTTAAATTCAATTTACCTATTGCTTGAGAAACAATGTATTGTCAGAAAACAGCAGCTCTTGCCTGAACTACAGTAAACTAACAAAACCAAAATCAACAAAGGCAACGCCTATAATTCCTTTTGCTGTAACTGGGCACCAAGATGTCCAATTTTTTGTGCTGTTTCAAGTATAACAACTTTTCACACCTCCTCTAGAACTACATTTGCCACATTAATGGAAAGTCACGAAAACAGCTATGAAGGTCTTTAATGAAACCACCTCAAAAGTTTTATCGGCTAGGTGACAGTTTTCTCTTCAGAGCAGCATTCCTTCGACCTGAGCCCTTGAAAGCCACAGCAGTATCCAGATATCCAAAACAGTGTTTAATGGCTGTAATTAATTAAGCAAACGAGGTGTTCAAGTCAGGGAGAACAATAACCAAAAATAACCCATAGCACCCAAGTGCCTACAAAACAGGGTATTTACATACAAAATGGACAAAAAAAACACCTCTAACTGTTCCTCACTCAAACGGGAGCCCCCCAAAACCCAGAAGGGACACGTCTGTCCTAACAGAACACATGAACACAAACAGCTGAAATAATATGTATCAGCATCACTAGCCCCTGCTACAAGCTGGGCAATTTGTCTCAACTGTATCTACAGCTGCGTACATTCCCCCATTGCTAGCCTATTGATGACCGGCCTTAATTTCCAGCAACAGATACGGTATTAAACAAATTCAATCATCCAATTAGGTTTGCATTCGATACTGAATGGCACACAATTCGGATGGTAGTTAAACTTTACTTGACCCCCCGGCGTCACCTAGGCGAGACGCGTTATTATTACCCCCTAGCAACCCGACACCCCGTGACTTGTTGATGGCAAACCAATCTGCGCCCCGAACACACTCTGCTACATTTCTAATCCAATTAACGGCAGACATGTAAAAAGAGCAATCAGCATTAATCACATTTGTGGTTGCTGTAGCCTGTAACTGGAACCCTCATGTTATTAACTGCAGTATATGAACAAGCAAATGCAGTTTTATTGGACTTCATAGACTTCGTGCGCAGTGAATTGCTAGGGCTTTTATTCATCTATCTTTTTCTTTATTGTTTATGTGTTTTGGTGCACAGCCCCTTGGGAAGCTTGGATCACCCAGGTCAAACACTTCCACAGATAAAACAGTAAATGCCCAGAGACTGTTGCGGAAACTGTCCTACTGAGTTTAAGGGTGAGCCAGAACTTTATCTCTGGTGATATTTTATTTCCAAAAATAATGTTCCTTTTCATCTGTCCCTCTTTGTTTACCTTGGGCTGGCTGCTAAAGTTCGGTGAAGAGGAGTGTGGGGAGATGTACAATATTGTAATATGATAAATACTGAGATAAGGAAGAACAGTCTCTTCTTGGCTGTTCTATAAGGTTTTTCAATTCATAAGACATTGTCTCCCATACTCTGTCCATAATAAGGCCAAGTAAAAAAATGTGCCCTCTACTTATGAAAGAAAGACAGAATGAAGAATGTTGCATTGTAACCGAAAACAGATTGCTGTTGGAGAAAAACATTAATACGTTATTTTATCTGAGGAGAGTTTTTGCAGTAAATCACATTCACAGAGAAAGATGCAAGAAGCCGTCTGACTAAATCTTCAAACCTCCAATAAGAAATCAGGGACTTTATGTGAAAGGTGTTCCTCCCAGCTCTGTCTAAAGTCACTTTATTATTAACCGCCCTAAATTCATGCAGAATATGAGAAATAGCAAGAGTAGCTGGGATATGTCATGAACACATGCTGACTTCATCAGGGTTCAATTCAATAAAGGCATTACAGATATATTATACAATAACACCTTTCTTCAAGCTATCTCTAGCACTGCAAATCAATATATAAATTATATATCAGCATCAGCTACGCCATATTAAGGAGGTAACCATGTGCATCCGCTCTATTAAAATCAAAGCTGTTCTAAACTTGTCCTTACACCTTCAAGCTGTAATCAAGTGTTCCTCTTTTTCCGACTCTTGAAAGGAGCGTGTGTTTGTTTGAAGATACAGTCCACTCGACCACACCAAAAGGATATTTTTTTTTGCAACTTAAAAGGACAGCTCTTGCCAGCGTTCTGTTGTGCCAAACAAACATTTCAAAAATCTCTTGAAATTCCTACCAGCGCCGAATGCCAAAAGGCCTTCAGAGGAAAATGCACCAAAAAGAAAAAGAGAAAGTGGAAAGCATATTAAGATTAGCCAACATAATTAAAACTTCATTAAACAAAATTGCACACATGCCCACAGCTAAAAAAAAAAAAAAGTTGGGATTAATGTTTCATTTGCCATGGCGGCTTTGATTTTTTTTCTGTTAACCTGTGTGCATTGTGATATCCTCCCACTTTTCTCCCTCTGCAGAACTCCCCATTCGCCTTCCAGCCGACCACTCAATCGTAGCCTTGTACAAAGAGGATCTGGACATCGCTGAAGCATCCTGCAAATTCAGCAACTCATTTAATCCCCTGCTCTCTGAAGAGCCCAGTCTGGCTTTGCCAGGTTATTGAGCTCGGCCTGTCGGCTGCTCGGTAGGTTTTGCCACTGTATTGTGAGGCGAATTAACTCCAAAAGAATCGCCCAAGCCTTGAACAGGCCCAAGGCAATTTTTCAGTCTGCCGTTGCTTCCCCCCCTTCCAAGTTCCCAACCGAGCCAACTTTAACAATCTAGTGCAAATTCTTACAGAAAGTTTCTGCGGACAGAGCTGTGTGTTTATTTTTGTCTGCTTGGGTAATTATTGGTATTTACATAGTTCTTTTCAAAGGTTTCCAAACCGCTTTACATACAGGAGGCGTCCTGCTTCAGGCCGCAATTGGGAAAGAAAAACCCAAATAACACACGCAGACTCCACACAGACAGCCCCCAATGTCAACAATCAAACACAGGACCCAAGAGCTGGGCCTTGCCACTGTCCTAGTTGGAATTCTGAAAACTGAAACTTTTTTTTGGCTGTAAGTCTGTACAGTCCTATACAGCAGGAGTAGTGTTTGTAATGTAAATGTTTGGCACAAAAAAGCTTTAAAAAAAACAAAAGTCCATATCAGAGTTATCCTGATTCCTGTACTATTACTATTACAGATTATAGAGTCCATGATTTCCCCCTGGAGGGGACAGTGGTCCATCACAGAGATTACCCCCCACCCCCAGCAATACTGGTCCCCATTTATACAGCTGGGTGGAGCATCTGAAGTACTGGGTGAAGTACTGCACTCAATATACAAAAGGAGCAGCAGAGACATGAACCCACAACCTGTCAGGAGTAAGTCCGAAGGCTTACCTACTACAGCAAACCACTACCTATTGATCTTAAACATGACATGAAGAAGAATTAATGAATGGCCACTTGTAGTAACACTATTGTGTCATTTAGAGCTGAGACCCAAAAACCAATAAACATGTAGCTACTCTAAGTGTTATTACCTGGGAGCTTAGCAAGGGGCTGCTTGCTTGTTGAACACCTGTGTGCAAATGTGTTCATGCCCAGAATGAACAACTTTACTCAGTAAAAAAAATGTTTTTTTGAAAAGGGCATTTTGAAATCTGAGTCTGCATACATCTATACAGATACACATATCTGCTCTCATCACCTTAATTTTAGTTTTACAAACATAGAAATGTGAAGAGAATATATTCTGCTATAGAATATAGGTTCAAGGAGCTATTCTTTCAGCCTACACTGGAAATTAAACACTTGTATAATACGGTTAAAGAGGATCAAGCTGGGTCTGGAATATATTAACTACTGACCAATGATGGGTTTGATATTGAAAAAGACAAGATTATGTAATAGCTGACTTTGGCAAGCCTAACAGGAAGCATTATTAAGGTAGTGCCAGCTCAAGACTGAAAGTATAGTCTAGAACAAGGGTCCTTATTGCTCGTCCTGGAGGGTTGCTGTGTCAAGGCATTTTTTTCAGGCCTCTTTCAAGGAGCTACACATGAAGAGCTAGGAGAAGCTATCAAACTGGTCAAATAAACAAATAATGAACCGATTCAGGTCATTGTGAGCCCAGTTGGACAGAAAGCCCAGCTGAATTAGGGATACTAGGGAGGAATGATAATTTCTTACAAACAAATACTGTACATGGACATCCCCACTATTTATTATAATGAGTTTGTTGCTGGGTTTTATATTGCATTATTTTTTCCAGAATGAAAATAATACCAGCCCACAGTACAATAACAATTGCTAGCAAGAATTAAAGTTGAATACATGAATTAAAGCTGTTGTTGATCTATTTTTCTAGGGCTGAAGAAGTCGCTTGGTAAATAATCAATCAGGAAAGCGCTCCTACCATGTGTGTCTATTTTTCCAAAGAGGAAGAACAAGGACAGAAACAGGCAGGGCTAGTTCACAGAGAGGGAGGAATTCAAACCTTTATACAGCCACCAGGATTGTGAAGGAAACCACTTGAGATGAACACAGCAAAAAGGACTTCTTCAGCTGCTTAAGCAGACACTTCCTGAAACGTCTTAAACTACATGCAAAAGGCTTCCTTTCAAGTGTATTTTCCTCCCTAACGTACGGTCTGTTTTGTCCAGGACATGGCAATAATGCAATTGTATTTGTTTTGGAATGAGTCACTTACATGTATCCCTCTGCTGATGAGCGTACGTTAAAAACCTAGGAGACGTGTGCGGAGGGAGTTCTTTTTGTTCTTTTTCCATGAGGCGACTGGAACAAGCCCGCCAGTTTCCCCCAGGAGTCATAAACCTATTTTCTTCTTTTGTTCCGCTTGGATTCATATTGTTGAAGCAAGGAGTCTCTTCCTCCCTCGTGACAGGTGCTTCCCTTTGACTTGATTAAAAAAAGGCCGCCCTGTCCCCGTCGCCGACGTGTGCTCTTCAGGTAACTCGGCAGATTCCTTCCCCCCCTCCCCTTAACCAGCGCCAGAGTCGTCCCATCTTGAGCGAGAAGAGAAAACAGGGCACTCACCACAAACAACCACTTCGTGCCAAATGACTTGTAGATTCCGATGCGCTCAAGAGGAAAAGCCGAGCCACACAAATCTGGGCCAGCATCTTTTATCTGCCAGTCCTTTTCTCTCAAAGCAAAATGGACGGTCCGATAATTCCAAATGTTTGCAAATCACCAATGTGTAGGAAGCTGGAATAGCCTGTGGTTAAGATAAAGCCGACACTGCGCAACAAAAGATACTTCCATTTAAAACCTCAGATTAAAGGCTTGTTTTGGCCCAAAGTGCTCTGTGCGCACTATAAAATACCTTAAGAGCCCACACGCACAAGCACAGAAAATCTGCACATCAAACTACACAAAAGGTGACAAACCACAACCTCAAGAAAAGGCCACTCACAGGAAGCCAGTCAATTTTAATCCTACAGCTGCACAGACTAAAGATCAGATACGTAGACTGAGGTGCTAATCCAAAAACCCGGACATGCCAGCACTGGAGACAAGCAGGGATGAAAAATAAAACGGACACAACTCAATGCATAAAGGTAATTGCTGAAAGGTAGTCCTTCAGCTTCCCTGACGTGTTCTCTAAAGTTATTAAATCAAATACTATTTCTCACTATTTTTTCACAAACCAAAGATTCCTTAAAAAATATTTAGCACTTACTGTACAGCACTACTAAATATTTAGTTCCTAGATGAATCAGTAGGACTTGGTTTATTATTTGAGAACTTCACAATCCAGCAGAAAATGATGGCGGTATTATACCTGAAACCTAACCACAGTGTACAACATGGTCCTCTAACCCACAATTCAGTTATTCAGAGGTCACTTGCTATTTAAAGGTTAGGAACACAATCGTGTTTCAGTATTTGATCAAAGAAACAAGCAATGTGTCAATGAAGGGGACATTGTTCCTTGAGGCCTGAAAAATATTCTGATTTTTGTTCAAATAATCTTTAAATTATTTAATTCAACACATCACCTTTAAATAATCATAGTTAAAATTGTTCCAGACTTAAATTAATTATTTAAAGGCTACTCATAACACCTGCTGGACTGGGGCACACCAAGAAGTTTCTCTAGGACAAGGGTTGGACACTGCTGGTATAAAGAGAGGGCCTTAAAGACCTGTTCAGCCATAGGTTGCATTGTTCTTCACACAATGACAAAATGACATTTAGGCTTCTGTATTTTCAGCTTCTACCATTTAAGAGCTAAGACCCGCATTCATCTCACTTGGATTATCCCGAAGAACCAGAATCGAGTCTCCACTGCATTCCGGACAGGCTTTTTGATTGCTTTGTTGTTCCAGAACAACAGTGTATGATGGAAAACACTTAAAAAACACAACATTTCGAAGCAAACTCTCAAGGTATATCTACAGGATTTTGTCTCTTAGGGGTTGTACAGTATAATCAAAAAGACAGATGCCTGTGTAATGGTCAATAGTGAGCTAGCATGCTGTATTAAACATTTTAGCACTCAATAAAAAGGACTAGAACCTTTGTGCGAGTTCTTTCTTTGCTAACTAGTTAGTTGATTTAAAAAAAAATAAAGCTAACAACAGCATTCACCACATCATCTACTATCAAAGTACATGTACAATTTTCTCACAGCTATTATCTTGGCAACAAAGAGCAGCTTTAAAGAGTTGTTGCACAGCATCTGCTTCAACAAAAGCAATATAACTCACACTGCACCGTTCAGTAGCTGACTTTATCACAGAACAAAAGACTCTGCTATTTACTGACATTACAATGCATGGCCATCAAAACATAACATCCTGAGCCTGTAAACGCGAAAGCAAATGTATCTTTAATATGAGAAAGCTATGACACTTCTTTCTATTGTATCCTCTATTCATACTTACAATGTTAAATTAACCTGTTCTGTTTGTGGTACACAGTCTTGAAACTCTGCAAAAAGTTAGCATTGCCATGCAATTACAGGCCACAATGAATTCTTTAAAAACGTCTTCCTTATTCTTTGGGTTCTTTTTTGGGGCAATGGATTCTATCAACACCAAAACAACCACACATACTGCACAAGCGCACATTACTGGCAAGGGCCAATGTTGTAATTGTGCCTGATGTTTACTGAGAAGATTAAAAAAACATTTATTTTCATTAGCAGTATCTTACCACAGGCATTTCAAATGCTGTGCGGAACAACTGACATTGCGAGATCCGTCTGTCAGACAGAAAAAGCTATTTTGCGGATCGATCATTTCACTAAACTGCCTACCTCGTCATCTCAGGGAGAGAGTCTCCTTAATAATTTCCCAATCACACGACTGACAACCTTTAGACATGTTCATGTGCTCGTTCAGCCATGGCTAATTCTACCAGTGAAACACTCACAAAAGGTTTAAAGACACTGAACAGGAGGAGATGCCTCATTGAGATTCCTCTCCTCGTTTGTTAAGAGCGTCCTAGTAGGCAGGGGAAAACAGATGGCAGTACAAAGTCATTTACACATTACCACAGATTACAAATCAAAAGTCAGCGAAAAACCTTGTCGATGTACACTTTCCAACAAATCGCTTTTGAAATTCCCCGTGCTGCTGCTAACTTCTACTAGGTTAAACTCTTTTTTTCCTGCCTGAATTTGCCCTTGCAATTTTTACAAAGACCTTATAAAATATTTATACTGAACCAACAAATGTCAGAGCCTGACTGCCCCTTCCCTCCCCCCTACTTTACAACCGGAAAACAGGCAGTAGCCACTGATAGTGTACCTGTACTGTAGATGTTAATTAAAATAATGTACTGCTCCTTCACAAGGAAACTGTAAAGAATAAAGACGTGAGGAAAAACCTGTTAGTCCCCACTTCTTCCTTTACTGCCAAGAACACTTACTGCCAGCTCAACTTGGAAAAGAAAAGATTATCCTTAATGTGTATTACAACAACCCAGATACAGTAATATGGTAATTCCTTAACCGTTACAGAAACAAAGACACCCATGCAATTTAAATCGTACCCTGTGTATATAACACACACAATACAATTACCATCTCCAAGTAAGGATCATGTTAATCACAAGCATAAGGTGCAAAGTAGCACTACATTCTGGATGGGATGCCAGTCCATCACAGGGTGTGAACAGACAAGCAGGGACAATTTAGAGACTTGAATTAACATACCCTGCAAACAAGGACATGCAAACTCCACATAGAACATAATCCAATCAAGAACTGAACCCAATATCTGTTGATATACGGCAGCCACAACAACAGCCACAGCACGGCTCAATTTAAAATGATAAAAACTTTAATTTCATAGAACTCATGGAAATAATTTATCATTTTATCAGGGTAAAACAGTCGTGGTGCATTCCATCATTCTCAGTAAAGCTGCATTAAATTCAGCAGTACAACCAATAGAAGAGGGAGAATTCAAGCCTTCTGTATCAGCATCAGCAAGAAGATCAACCAGGCCACCCAAGATGGCACAGGTCCAATGTGTACCAGCTCTTGCCATGTTTGTGTTCGCTTACCTTTGTGCTCAGTCATTTGCACTTGACTCTCCTCTCTCTCAACTCGTGTACTGTATCTCCACATTGCAAATTGCAAAATGCCAAGTGCAAAAATTAACAAATGCCAAAAACAGTTCTAGCAGGTTATTTCTTTCAGCACTGCTCTGAGTCCAGGGTCTAGAATTCAGGAAATCCACTCATGAGAGATTCTAATACAGCATATTCTAAGGAGAAAAAGTATGTGTATTTGTTTTTCGAATACATATTAAGAAAAGCAGTTTACAAAGAATAAACATTCTCTTATTGAGTTCTGTTTTTAAAATGTCAATTAAATATCACTTGATTTTTTTTTTAAATATACTTAACTAATAACTGTACAGTTAAGGAATACATCACATCAAATATACAGAAAGTTTCTGTTGGCATCTCATTGTTCTTCAATTCACCGTGGTCACAGTATCGTATCACAATTCATTTCGGTCCTGCCCAAGTACTTCCTGCTGCTTTTGGTACAAATAACGATGCCCTTCACTTGATGCAGAAAACTAACACAAGACCACCAGAGAAAACCCACCAAGTCTCAAGTCTGTAAAAGAGGTGAAAGGGTGATGGAAAGGTCTAGAAGAATTTAAGGGGGGGGGGGGGTGATTCTGAAACAAAAAAAGACGATTTCAAAATTTTAATGGGAAATTGTTTAAACAACAAAGGCGGCAGCCAAAAAAAAAAACTGTACAAGTCAGGGTGCCTTTGAAGATATTTAATTAAAATCTAATCCCGCATTCTTAAAGGCTCACATAAATTAAGCTGTCATTCAGGAGATTTATGCATTCACATTTGCATATTGCATACAATTCATCAATTACTCATGTTTGAAAGCACTGCCTTTCCCAGGGAGTGAGCTGCCACTGTGCCAACACACAGAATGAGAGGCACACAGTACCACTGGTACCCAAGAGAAAGCTGCCTCCATATGTCCATTCCTCACAGCCCGCATAGCCCCCCCCCCCCCGCCTCTCCCCTCCAGCACCACCAACTGCATTCAGGATTACTGACAACAATCTGATGGGCTCTTTTTTATCTCAATCTGTCAACCGAAGGTGGAACATTGCGCGCGAGGTGCAAGGCTTTTCTCACGTGAAAAAGAAAACCGGAGCCTATAGACTGCGATGCCTGGCAGGAGGAAACTGGGAATGGAGGCGCAGGAGAGGAAAAAAAAAGGAGAAGAGCAAGAAACGTGCAGCCCCGCTCACGGGCTCATGGGATCACAACAGCCAACTTTGATGTCGAAAACGGGGTGCAAACGTTCTCGAACGTCTTTTTAAAGGGATACGACTTCCAACACAGACGGTTTTGAGATTCTTAAGTAACAACGCCCACAGAAAGGGGACTTTGCCTGCTGTGCACAGCCGATACCCGTCATTTGGCAACCTGGCAACTAGAAAAGTTGTTAACTACATTTTGCTCTTTTGTTGCATGTGTAGCTATCACATGGCAAACAAAACTCTACAGTGGAGCCCATTTCTCCTGGGAAGCAGAGTGCTTTGCGAAGTTAGTTCTAAGGGTAGAAGACAGCTCTGCCTGCTCACAGCTGTTCTGACTGAAGTAATGAACTATACTGTACATCGGATTTTTTGCTACGTCCATTAGAGAGGCCGTATATGAACTGCGGACCCAGACAAAAGCCTGGATTAATCAGAACTCCAAACTAAGGACTTAATGACTTGACATTGAGTTAGCTCTTGGCTTCTTCTTTCAATCCAAACAAAACTCAGTATTGAAAGCTTAATGTTAGTTTTTCAAATCACACTATTATTCGGCACTGGGTTGGAAATCATGGTCCTTGGGGGGAAAAGCACCACCTACTGGTCTACAAACACCTATTACAGCACCAAGCTACTTTCAGCCCATTACAGTCCAGCTAAGCTTCTGAACTCTGTCAAGACCAGGCTACAAAATCATAATGCTAATTCAGGAAGAGATATGAAGTACTCTCAGAGAAAAACAAAGATCTGCCGTCCTATTACCTTCCTTTACCCACCCGGCGGTATCACAATATGTTCAAGAAGACAGGTCTGGCAGAGACACAGAAGAACGCACAACAGTAACAAGGGACTCAACAGATTTAGTCTTGGTCATGCTTTTCTTCTGCATTTCTGTGTGTGCTGATATACTGTAGAAATCATACGAATGATCCCATTTCCCAAAGTGACACAATTATTAAAAATACACAGGTTGCTTGTGTAGGCATTTAAAACCCTGAAACAATACAAAATCAGAAGCCTGATTGAAACAAATAATAAACAAAATAAATAGTATTTTTTCTGCTTTCCCAGCGAATGGCTTTCTGCATTATTTGATCTTTTTTCTCGTCTGAATGGAGCCTGCATTCTTCTCAACATTGTCAATTATGTTTTCCTTCCATTCCACCATTATTACCTCCCCGCTTCACTTTGAATCCCTACATTGTAGGTATTGATTTGCTTAGAAAGTGGCAATTATGAGCATTTATTGTTGCCATGTGCAATTGCATAGTGGAGTTCTGTTCAGCTTCTGTGCTTCTCATATTGAAAAAAAAAACAGTATTTGAGCCAGCCTTCCAGCTTATTAGCCCAACTGTAACTATGCTTTCAGGCAATCGATACTATAGCAAGGTATAATGCTGTAGGCTGCTTGATATTTCTCCATTCCTGACCTGAATGATTGATGCTAGAATGGTCACTTTCAGATAACATATTACACACCCCCGTCCTACCAACAGCTTTTACAGCAGCTTATCAGTGGGTGTTCTTTTTTATCTTTTGCAGTGAAATTCAGTTATTTTATTCTTCTGCCTCCCTCAGAGCCTTGAGGCCCATATAGCTGGAGCTCATCCTAAATTCAGCAAGGTTAAGTGGACTGACAGTAAGCAGTACGTGAGCCCCTACTCCCCTTCAGGAGACCCTGGCCCATAGGAGGGCTCTATCCTGCAATTCTGGTTCCCATTTATACATCTGGGTAGCCTGGAGTAAATGTGGTACAGTACCTTGCTCAAGATTGCAACACAGTGTCCGCAGCACGGATTGTTGTTTGATGCTGCCTTTTTTACAAAAGGTGCTTTTCAGGAAAAACCAAAATGCCAATATTTGGGTTTTCCCTTGTGAACGTTTACCTGGATATAAGTACTATAAGGCTTTTGCTCTACCTTTTTTGCTTTTATAACACCATTAGTTTCCTATAACCTAGCTTAACATTTTCTAGGAACAAATATTGTTTTCCCAAACACATGACAATAAAGTTAACAACACTATCAGCGGCACGTTTTTCTGTGATTTCCATTCAAATGGGATTGTTTTCATTTTTTGACACTGTGATAAACCTACAGTACATGACCCTCCTTGTTCAGAGGGTGTCTTCCTCTACCACAAAAAGAGGCAATTTAGATTGGCTCTCAGAATACTCTGAATGCATGTCATGTATTCATCTTTTCAATTTTAAGGAGAAAAAAATGTCCCTGATAAAAGAAGAAATACCAAAATAAAGAAGAAACATGGAACATACCTATTTATTGCTCTGCAGTCACAGCTTATTACTTACCCAAATCAACCCTGTCAGGTAATATTTGCACAGTAGAAAGCTGAGGAATTAAATTCAAATACTCATGACTTTAGAAGCAACCTTAACTGATAATAAGGACACTGAACACATGCCTTAAGACCCAGATAATGTCAAGTGTCTCAAACACACTTACAAAATCCAAGCTGAAGCAAACTACCCTTAAATTTAAGAAATGTATAGAAAAATCAATTTTTCATAAATACCTATAGAGATGCAGACATACGTGTAATAAATTAAATAAGAATATGTATATGCTGTAGCACTGCATATGTATTTTTTATAACTGTGTTCTGGCAATCAAACCCTTTCTGCATTGCTCTTTTTAGCATATTCTGCAAAAATATACTCGCTTCTGCCGTGATCTAATGAAATTTCTACCATCAATATTTTAGACATCTAAATGAACATAATTTTCTTCTTCCCAAATCACATTTCGTTACAATGAAATTTACTAAGCTGTAGCAGTGTTCTCTAAATATTTTAAAAGAATTCTATTGGACATCACAGACATTTGAGTATATGAAGAAAAAGTGGTGTTTCAGATTTGTTATTTGTAGTAGAATTAATAAGGACTTCTGAACAAAACTGCTGATATGCACGACAAACTGACAGCTCCATTACAGGGGTGCAGCTTCACTCTGGAAGGGTCAGAAATCACTAAGGCAGAGGTCAAGGTGAGAATTCATTTACTGTCAAATCAGCGGTGGCTCTTTGAATGTGTCGCGGTGCCTTTTTCTTCAGGATTATTGTTGCCTGAGCCATGTCCTGTCTGCTGTTGAACTGGATTTTTAAAACAATTTAATTACGAAACGATTAAGCCCTTCAAATATTGAAAGCTGCTGAAAGAAGTGGCATATTGTAGTGTTCCTATAATAATGCTAGACTGAACCCTGCTTTACTAACACTGGAAAGAAAAATCTCAAAACAACCACAATGCCATATGCTGTTAATTAAAGCTATTAGAGTTATTTAGCGTTAATAACCAGGTTTTTTCTTCTATTTCACAGTGCTTGTCTCTTACGGTGGAAAGTGAGGAAATGAAAAGATTAAATTGCTGTTAACAGGCATAAAAATGATCAGCTCAAAACATGCTACCTTTGTGCAGTATTTCCTAGAATTGAATATTTCTTCTATTAACTCAATAACGCCATTTCATTATTGCCCAACGTCTGTATTCAGCTTTGGTCCTGGATGCTCTACAGAGATTACCATGTTGAGACTGATCAAACCTATTAAAAAAATCAGCTATCTATCTTTTTAGCAGAATCCTGCCAACAAAGGAATGAAAATGCAAGGCCTTTGTGGGGCTCTCAAATATCTTGACCAATAAAAGTAATCGCAAAATAGCACTCTGAACCCTAATGTCTAGCCATCACTGGCTTGATTCTGGATGAGGGTCATTAGGCAACAAGAACTGGAATTCGCAATTAGAAAAGTGGCTACAGGGGTAAATGGCCTTGAGTCAGGCAGGATATTCTTGCCCTCAAAACATGATCCCTACAGAGTGCTAGGCTGTGAGCTTGCAGTGCTGTCAGTGAGAGCCATAATACATCTCCACGTCACACAGGATGCCAAGATGGCTGGGAGTTTTGACTGAAGGCATGTCCAATCCTCATCACTTCAATAGATTCAAGTCTTACTTCAGCAGTTTGGTCAAATCCTAATTCAGATGGACGCTGGAATAGAGAGCTGAGGTGGACGACGACCCAGCTGCAAGGGCAGGACTTTTGGAAATCTCCCCCACCACCCCTTTAATGAGGGATGAGCCAGGAAGCTGCTTCGAGGGTTACGATGGGGTGGATGGAGAGATACGAAAATTAAACACGCAAGGCAAGTCAGCGAAAAAACAAGATATTTGTACAAATGCAGGCGGAAGTAGACAAGGCTAGAATTTGACCTCAAAATGTTGTTTTAAACTTCATGGAGTACTGACATGTTGGACGAATTGGAATAGGGGCTTCTAAAAAGGGGGACCACAGAAATTAAATGATGCGAGATTTAAAGGTCTTCAGTGTGGGAAAAAGAAAAAAAGAAAAGCTGAGAGGAATATGTTCCCACACTTCCCTTTTCAGCATATGACAGCATCCCAGACACGAGAGTCTGGTGAGAAGAGCTATGTTCTAACCCAAGTTCTCTGAACTTTACAATAAGCACATACACTGTATTACAGTAATTTCCATTGTAAATGATTTTGGACATGGCTTCAAAGAAAGGAGATTCTTTCCCGCAAGACAAAAACCACGGACATCATCGTCCTATTTTTCCTTGTAACAGCATCTGTTGACCTTGCACAGCTCCTCCAAGAGCTGATGATGGGGCGGAAAAAAAATCGTTCAATTAAAGAAAGGGAAAACAGGTGTCGATAGCGCATGTTTAAAAATAATAACTCTGTGGCTCAGGAAGCAAGCACAAAAGCCCCTTCGCCATTTTGGAGTCAACGAGCAGTTCTCTAAGTGGGGCTGTGCACCGACAGAGCTCGGCTTTTAGTTTAAGTAGCCAGCACTCATAATTTCTCCTGGTCAGGTTAAGCACTTCAGGGCTGCTGATGGTATTGAATAAATGTCAAATGTCTTCCCTCCATGTCCAGAGGGCGAGGGCCTGGGTGTCCTTTTTGGTGGATATTTTTTTTCCAGTCCATTATCTTTTTCATTAATCACAGCGCCTCACAACCACCCCCACCCCCCTTCTGTGAAGGAGGACTCCATTTTCAGAATTGGTTTTTACTCTTTCGCGCTTGCAGCTTGCACCTTCTGACCACTTTGCGAGAGAAGTGAGGGAAGAGGAGGAGGGGAGAGCAGGCCGCGTGTCAGCGGGCCAGTGGTGGGGCTTCGAGTGGCTACAACAGTCTGCACAAAGAAACTTTCAAATCCTTTCAAAACCTTTCCCCCCCCCCCCCCACAGCTGCTCTGCACTTCTACAGTATGGTACTTCCAAGCACTTACTGCTCCAGGATATCGTCTATTTTCAGGTGATCCAGTGACAAAGTATTACCCCAGAGCAGCAGACTCAATCATATTGTTCTGCCTAGGCTTCAGGTACATTTGCAAATTAAAACTAATCATGAGAAAATACCTTCACCCAGTCCATTTAACTGCTTTTCAAAGTCATTCTTCTCATTCAATAAAGGCCTCAGTCCACATAACCCACTGAAAGAATTTGGATTTAATTTTATTTAGGTATAATGGAAGGAGCTTGACAAAGGTCAGAAACTATGTCTCTTTTTTTAATCTTCCAGCAAAGGACCACAGGCAGACACAAGTAGGTGCAGGTCATTGTGTAAAACTGCAGTATAAGAAGAATTGATCGGAAAGTGAAATATGTACACATTAGTAAATAAACATCCAATAAACACTGGACATGTCATGAAATTCCAATAACAAATTTCTATGCTCACTGACTGCAAGGGGGAAACTTACAGACTTTCCTGAAACTGAAGCATTCATTTAAAAACGTAAAATGGCCTTTTTATACCTGTGCTCTGTTTCTTTGTGTTTGCCTTTTCCCGTAGATGCTTGGAAAGCAGTAGTTGTTATTAATAAGTATGGATTTACAGTTGCAATAAATCCCCCAGCCTGATGCTTTATCATGGTATGAACGCCCTCAGGCTGTTCAATTCTTTATTAGGCAATCTGGTGACAGTTACACAGTACTCTTATCAGCACTTTCTCCTCTATCTCTCCCTTACTGCTGCAGACAACACTTTTCATAACCAATACACAGGAACCGCAGAAATTCACTGTCACTCACAGAACATCCCTGAAATGTAGCCTTCGGTCCTGAAGCCCAGCTGCAGAAGGAAATGGTGTGTGGATGTCAGTGCTGAAGAAAAAGGAAAATAGCCCTACAGCTAAGAATATATGTCCACAACTGTTGGATTCAAGATTTATTGCATTGTGAGCTCCTGAAAGAAATATGGAATGTGTAAAAATAAAATCAAGATAATGCACATTCTTGGCTCTGACAACACAGACACTCTCAAATTCTTATTATTATAGAAAATACTGTAGACTATATTACATAGAGGATTTGGAAACAAATATTCAAACACAGAAAACAATAAACATGACTGCAGGAATGTTAGAAGTGCAGTGCCTGTTCAGAGGGGAGTGACGATGGTGTCCACTGAGCGGTGAACAGGATGTAGGGAAGGAATCACTGACTCCGGTAAAGAAGGAATAACAGTGAGCAGAGTGCCGAGTCAGCTGGTGGTGAACGTTGTGAGACCGTGTGAGAGAGATCTGAGAGAGCTGCTTAAACCTGAGAGTCTAGAAGACACCCTGAAAGCTGGTTTCAGACTGAGCAGTTCTGATATCAGTGGACAAATCATTCTGCCATTCGAGAAGGTGGGGTCCTGGAGGTGGGGGAACAGACAGTCTGGAGTAGGAGGAGTAGGGAAAGACAAGGGACTGAAGACAGTCTAGGGCACAGTGGCTAAGACAGTGGTAGGCAAGAATGAGGATTTTGAAATAGAAGCACAGCAGGAGTCAACAGAGGTGGCATGCCTTGTACCAAGGCATACTTTTGCCTTGAAAAGAATACAGGAGTCGACTTTGTTCCTATAGAAGAAGGGTCTTAGTGTGGAACTTATTGTTTGTGCTAAATAATTAAATGGCGTTTTTATATAATCATCCCTCCACACACAAACACTGATACACAGAATGATGGAGAGGGACACCCCTCTATTTCATCACAGACCTACTGTATAAAGACTGAAGAAAGAAAGTGCCCTCTTCGATTTGGTTGATAAACATTGCAGCTAGATGGGAAAATCCACAATGCAGAAGCCTTTTGCACCCTAGTCATCAACATGGACAAACTCCTCTTCAAAAAATCATTTACAAAATATGAAAAAACAAACATAATTCAGAAAAAAACAGTATCTTCAATACGTAAGACATATTTCCTCTCTAGCACTGCCTCCTTTTCTGAAAGGCAGGGAGATGATGTTAGAGAATTTAAAATATTTGCAAAATGTATTACTTCTAAGGCAATGTCTCTTTATAAGTGGGAACAGAGCATGGCATAAAACTATGTGCACATACTGGAACATACTGTCCAGGGCAGTTTCCTTTCATTTCACTAAAGGGGGAGTGTTTGCAAGCTTCTGTCAGCATCTAAAAAAAGCTAAGTGTAAGTTCTTTGACCTTCCACAGTTTCAGTTCATTTCTGAATCCCATTTGGAGTCAGGCAGCGAGAGAGAACCAGCTCCTGAATTGTTTGTTTCCCTGACTGGCACAGGGACCAGCTGAGCACCCACACACCCTCAAACAGCCACAGCTCCAGCGGCCAATTCCAACGACTTTTGGGAAATGGAAGTCTTACACGTGCATCCACCGCAGGTCACTTTATTACGATACATGAGACACAACTGACATATTCACTGGAGGCCTGCCAAGCCCCACATGAAAGCCACATCTGCAATATTTTACGTTTATGACTTTGTATTGCCAGCAGGCAAGGATATCCAGTGAGATCCAACAAGATCATTTGTGCTAATTCACTTGGAAAAAAAAAAAAGGTGATTTTCTTATCCTTCCTCCTTACGTTCATAGTGGGAGGCGGGAGGAGATCTGTAAAGATGTTTATTTCTTAGAAGCAACAATTATCTTAGGAGAATGGGCTTTATCATGAGGAAATGGCACAGAGAAAGCTGGCCACTGACCAATAAACAAAACAAACTCTCTAGAGCTCTGGAATTTGTCTAATTGACTCTGAATGGAAGAGTTTATTTCACCACCAAAGTGGGGCAATTCACTCAAACAATACAAAACAGCCTACGGAACTGCAACTTTGCATAAAGCCAGAATTCTTCAAATTTCTTATAGAACAGGAGTCCATATTCTCCATTCATAATGCAGATCGTATCCACAAGAGTAGGCAAACTCCCTGCACTGATGACTATATTGTAAAGTCCTTAATGATACTGGAGTGGCTCGTGAATCCTTACGTTTTTATTCTGGCAAAATTAGGATCCATTTGAACACAGCTGCTGGAATAACAACACAGTTCTGCGATTCAGATCCCTCTCAATTAAATTAGATCTGCTTCTCCTAATTCTCCCACTTGGAGCAAAGCTGACACCAATCCATTTTCTCAGTCTCTCCTCCCTCGCTCATGTTGAGTATCAAGAAGAAGGGCATCCTATTTGACACACAAGATTGCAAGTTCGTCTCCGAACAATGAGAGTGCTGGCATGCAGCTGCAGGATTATTCTCTAACATTATCAACCTGTCTGACTAACTGTTCTGAGAGCAGCATAACAGGATTTTACTAATGGCAACAAACCTCGTTTCTCAGCATCTCCAAGAGGATTACTGTCACTCAGCGCCAAGGGAAACTGGGAAACATGGATGACTTTCTGTTATTTATTTAATATTCTGCTCAGTAATCTGTTTAAAAACAGAATCTGAGAGAAAATGTCATGGGAAGATGTAAACATCGAGCCTATCGCTCCTTGTACCTACAAACAGTGTGAAATGTAAGTTCGAGATGTTTTTTTTTTAAATGTGGTACAAAATGTATTTTTTAATGTTGCTGATTTACTTCATAAAATATATGGGATTATAACAAGTAATAACACTGCTGAAGTTCCCATGAGAAAATGTTTCAGAAACTGTTTCACAAAATGTCAGAGAATGAGGCCCCAGAGAAAATATATTAAAAATCATAATACAGCATCCAAACAGTGTGGCCAAATACTGTATATCATCTTGATTAGAGAAAATCATAATTTACACCAATAGCATTTGGTATAGGCCATATAGTTGATAATACAAACCAGTAAGCAAACCAATCTCCTAAGATGGTCTGATACAATTGGTTTAACTTAGTATGACTTAAAAGCTGCAACTCCTATATTGTTGAAAACTTTCACATAAAAAGTGGAACACGTTTTATGAGAACTTTGATTCCTAGATGTCATAGCTACCTCAGAAAGTGCATCAGGTGTTGATAGTGTATGGGTCTAATTTTTGAAAAAGAAACCAGAATAGACTATTTAAGTGGTGGTTAGCATTCTTAGAACTGCTGATTCTCAACATCATTGTTTTATCCATAAAACACCCAAATATGCACACATGTTGTTCTGTGATATTGCAGGTACACAGCAGAAAATTAATTAAAACAATTTATCTCTTCCAGGTATTATGGATATACAAATTATACAAATCTTGTTTGAAGAAGGAGACTATAAGAACTAGACGTTATAGGACTCATAAACTTGGGATAATACTATTGCCACGTTCCGGCCTGATCTTGTCAGATTTCAGCAGCTAAACAAGATTGGGCCTGGTCAAAAAAATCTCTTGAGCAAAACTAGGTTGTTGCTATGTGTGGTGTTGGTGTACCAGTAGGTGTTACTCTTATCTCGGAACCAGAATTTCCAAAACAATACCCAAATATGGTACTTAAGACACTGCTGTCAGAGGTTGAGTGCCCATATAGGTTCTGCAATTTAGTTTTAATGCGCCCCTCCTGGATATAAGAGTGTTTTGGGATCCTATAAAATATAATCTTATCCACTGTATAAGTGCTACAGGTAACACAGTGGCACAGCGGTTAGCACTGCTGTCTTGCAGAGCTGGGGTCCAATTCTGGACCCGAGTATCTGTGTGTGTGGAGTTATGCCTGTGTTTGTATGGATTTCCTCCGGGTGCTCTGGTTTCCTACCACAGTCCAAAAACATACTGGTAGGTTAATAGGCTTCTGGACAAACTGGCTCTGGTATGAGTGTGTGTGTGTCTATGTCTGTCACAGACCGGAGTCCTGTCTAAGGCTTACCCCACCATGCGCCTGTTGCTTGCCGACAAAAGCCTCCAGTTACCCCATGACCCTGAACTGGATGAAGCAGTTCGAAAGTGGATAGACGTATATAAGCGTTCTTTTAAATGCAAGGAATTATTATAGTAGTAGTAGTAATAGTTTTAAAACTTAAAAGTCTAGGGCAGGAAGAGAAATGTACATTAGGCACTGAATTTAGGTTTCTGGATGTGGTTGAAAATCGCATATTAATCTATTTTGTAAATCGATAAATAAAATAACAATAACAAAAAGTGTCAGGAAAACTTTTTTGAGTAGGAGACAGGATTACACAGTGCATGCATTATCTAAGCCACAGGGCCAAGTGTTATCAGAGAGCACAGCGCAGCACTCTACATGAGGGAGGGCAAAGAACCGGAAAAGAAGGAACGAGCTATGTCTTAATGACTGGGAAAAGAAAACATGATTAAAATCAATTTAGAGGGTGTGGAAATTACACAGGACATGCAACCAAGAGAAACGGGTTAGGAGGGATAATCCAAGGAAGTTGTAAGTTGTTTTAAAGCATCACCCGCAGCAAGAAAGGTGGGTGTGAGGTATTAGGAGCCAGCGCCTGAAAATCATTGGCCAACGGGTAATATAATCGTGTGCCAAAGTGCTTTTGATTGCTGAAAGGATAATTGGCTTAGAGAACTCCTGTGTAAAACAACATCATATTTTTTTCTCCTTGCGTGAGACAGCTTTACGACAGGGCTGCCAGTTCTTGCCCTTCTTCCAAAAAGATCTAACGGGAGCTTGCTGCTATTATATGGGCCTCTTGACAAACATCCAGCGGACACACAAGTCCTCCATTTACAACTGCCTCTTTTTATAAAGTAACCAAGGAGTGCTGATATAGGGTGTTGTCATGGAGACACCTCATAAATCATTGGATATTTTTTCTATTAATGCGAGAGTGACGGCTTCACACTGTCCCTGCGCATAGTGCATTTCTCTGCTAATTTTAAGGTGTTTTCATACATCATTTGTTTTGTAAAAGAAATGTCATGACGACCGCAGAACACTTAAGCTTGTTATCGAGGCACTCAGCTGCTGATTAGGACCCCCCCAGTTTGGCATTTCAAGCATCCCTGCCTCTCTGCATTATTGAGCAGTTTATCTGTACAATTCACAAGTACATATCTAAACAAGGGTTAGCGCAGAGGAGCATAAAGGCAAGTGAAGAAAGCAAAGGCCCACTGGTTACCATGGTGACCCAACCTGATCAATTTCCTGTCACTGCTCTTAACTGAGGCCATTCTCTCCTGTGACCATAAATACTAATTATAAATGTTGGACATTTGTGAACATATTTAGTTAACAGATTAAAGTGGCAAGCTCATACACACACGATTTATCATTTAACATTATTTCTTTGTTATTTGCTCGATGCAAATTAGAAGGGCAACTTTCTGTGAGTTTCATTTAAGGTCTTTCTCAAATACAGTGCAGAAACTAATAGCCTGAAACATTTGAATTTACTGGGAAATGGCACAATATATCAGTCAAGGGGTGTGCAAATCCAGGATGTGATTAAACTGTTCAACATGGACAATTTGATATAAATAAAATGTCGCTCAACAGTAGGAGAGCATTTTTATGTTGCACATCAACTTAAGAATACCCTCAAACACAAAAACCTTAGGGTGTGCTTGCCAAAAACAGCAAACATTTTGACCTGAAGTGCACAGTTCTCTATCAGAAGTAACCACTTCACAGAGGTTAACACGAAGTATAAGCAACAGTGTGGTACTAAAAAGTAAAAAACAGAAAAGTAAAAAGTAAAAAAACTTCCATGCGGTTATTAAACAAAAAGCACAGAAGTTAAAAGAAGAAAAAACAAATCGGACTAGTTTTTAATTAGAGCGTCTCATTAATATTCAAGAGCAAGAAGCGGCCTTTGAAAGCTTTGGCATTAATGTTTGAATTTACGAGGTCCATAACCCTTTCAAAACAGCTGAAGAACACATCATTGAGCTGCCATGGATTGACATATTAAACTTATTTAATTAAATACTGCGTCCCTAAAGACAATGATTATTCTATTAGAATGCTGTACCCCTTCCTAAAGATTTTGCTAATGAACGATTTACATGTCGACCCAAGATTATCAGACTAGACCTAGGTTTGTAAAATTCAAGAAAAGCAACTTCCCATAAATAACTAGACCAGACCTTTGTTGTTGCTCATATGTATTGATTGTGCATTAACTCAGCCCAAAATCAGACTCTTTTTGGCCAGCGCTACTAATCCAGTGTCATATAATGTAGTTGTGGCGATGTCATGGGACAGTCCGTTGGGAATGTCCCTCTATTGATTTAATTTTTTTTTTAACGCTCCATAAACAGAGTTACTGCACTGGAGTTTGTAGCTGCAGGGAGAAAATATTGGCTTTTTAGCTATTCGGGTCAAGACCAGGTCCAACAATAAGTCACGGTAAAATTCCACTCCAGTCCCAACAAAAGAAAGAGACGCCCCACTCCCTACACACACACATCATATTTTGAAATGCAGTTCTTTTTAAAGGACAATGACCCCCTCCTGACATATTGTGCTAATGGCAGCCAGGGAAAGTCTGTTGTCCGAAAGAAAGGTTTTGCTTTGCACAGTGCTGAAAACAAAAAGAAAAGAAAGACAAGAATAGGAGGACACAGTGTCCTAGTATATAATTTCTGTCTCAGTACAAAGAAGCATTCATCCACTGTACCTAACAAATGCTCCGTCAGAGAGCTCAAGTAGAAGACAAAACAGAGGACAATAAAAACAACCGTTTTCAAAGAGTGACCGACTGAAGAAAAAAAATGACATTTAAATATGTGTAATATCCATCTTGTAACAATACTGCGCCACGTTTTCACACTAATTTCCCAAATACAGCAGACTGTACATCACTGTTTCGTCTCACTCAGAAAAACTGGGCTATAGAATTTTATCTCAGATATATACTTGGTCTATGTTAGCATCAAAAAGAAAAAAAAATGCACATGTAAACCTGTTTTTTTTTTTATAAAGTGTGATGGAAGATGTTCTGTTTTGTAATACCATAATTCAACATTAGTATTATGAGTTTCAACAGTAATCATAATTACAATTAAACTGATTTTTCAACATTTGACCATGCAAGTTCCTCAAATAAAAAAAATATCTTCATGAGAATTTAATGTCCTCTGCACATATTCTTTAGAAATGCTTACATGCACTTAATTTTAAACGCATGTCTAAATTTTATTGAACATGGTGGAACTGCATTGATGACTGATATTCTAATAAAAATAATAAAAAACAAGCCATCACTTCCTCCTGCAATGCCTAACAAAGCTATTCAGAGGTAATCAGGTTTACATAATTAGATTTGCTAAAAAAAAATTCACTGGAATAACATTCATCTGCATCTGGCAGTTCATACCAGGTGTGAAAAAGCTCTGTCACTCACAGGAGACCCTGACACAATTGACTAATCTGAACTAGTACTATTTGAGGGGGAATCCTGTGAATTTTTAAACAGCTTCAGTGATTTAAAAGCTATTCCTGATGTTCATTCCAGAAGTCAATTAATTTTAGAAAAGAGTCTGTTTCATAATAGTACACCACAGTTAAACTATACACATTTGTGTGCCAAGAACTGATGCTAGCACTAAACAGGCAAAAGTTCAGATCTTAATAAATTCAGGGTCAATTTCAATCAAAACCTCAGAGCTTTTCAAGGACATTCCAGACAAATCACAAGTTGACAATGACTACCTCTGAGACCAGAGTTCTCTTGCTGCTGTTATTAAGAGAAAGGTCTCCAACAAGTGTTGGTTTTAAGAATTTCCAACAAGGCTGAGGATTTGATTTAGTATAATCGTGGGCTGAAGGTGTATTGGAAACTATACCTTGTTCACTACAAGATTCTTCAAGACAGAGGGGTTAAAAAAGCCCTGCATGAATTCAGTTTGACTGAACTACAGTATGATGCTACACAGGTGACCTCAGATAAAGTCAAAAAAGCACTTTATTGTGAGAGGAATAAGATGTGGATAAGAAACTTACAACAATATTTACCAATATACAGGCACTTTCAGTAAAGAGCATCCTTTCTTACAGTGTGTGTGAAACTGGATGTGTGAAGTTTGCTCTTCTGAGAGCGTTCAGGATCTACTTTTTCCTCTATTTGTGATAGATAAATGAAAGAAAAGGCATTGCTCCTTATAAGGGTGAGAAAATAATGTGGTATGACCAATGCCAGAGTATCCACCAGTAACTTGACAGAGACAATCAATTTATTACAATTTATTACTGTAGTTCATTCTCAGGAGTTTGGGACATTAACTAGTACACTACATGATCAGAAAAAAACATTTTCCTTCACAGTATTTTTATTGAGCATGTCTATTACAAGACCTCATGATTAAACAGGTGGTGGGACAATTCAATACTTAAGACAATGTGGTAAAAACAAAAATTAGAAACAAGATTTGTCCCATAATGTAATTCATCAGAGCTCAATAATATTTCCTTAGAATATGGTATCTGCTGTGCCAAACTAACATACTGTACAATTCACATCAACTTTTTGCTTGGTCCACTTAATTTTTAATCACATCTTGCAGGGGATTTTCTTTTTCTTGGTTTTTTTCTAAATGAAAATCCAGAGCTGCTCAGAAATGAGAGTGGCGAAGGGGAACTCGAAGAGTCTGGGTTGTCAAGGTCGGTAAAATGCTACTCTGTCTCTGGCCTCCAGGGATATGGACAGATCAGGGATTGCAATCCCTCAGCTAATATTAAGGGGGCTGTCGCGCATACAATGGGGGTCGTTGTCAGTCCCTGCCCCAGGGCAGCTTCTGCAGACTGAGACGACACAAAGAAGCAGAACCAAATGTCTTACCAGCCTGGCTTGGTCCCTTCACAATGGCTCTCCAGTTCATCAGGCCCAATTACAGACAGCTAAGAGACAATCCAGGTTTTCATTCACCTTGTATTTCTATCTGCTTTTGCGCACTGTCCCCTCATTGAAAGCAAAGCAAACCAATATCCAGCTACCTGGACAATTACAAACCTATGAAAGATTCAGAAAATTCCCTCACTATGATGCCCCTATTAATTATGAATTGGAAAGCTCAAATGCTCCTTCAACCTATGTAAGGCAACATGTAGCCATTTCTCCCTCCAAAACACATAACAAGCTGTATAACTGAAAGTGAAGTCAGCCTTTACCTTTGATAGGGTTTCCAAAACTGGATTTATTTCATTACTACAGCTCTAGCCAAACTGAAGCAGTTGATGCCCTTGTTGTTACATGGTCTTCCCATTAATGTTTGTGGGAAAAGAACATGTCAGATTGAGCAAAGCAATTTTCTCCAGACATTACCATATTACTGCATATTCTTTTACACATACAATACCAATATCCTCTAATGTGATGCAAAGCAAATTGATAACAAGCTGTAGAGAGGATTTAAAACTATCAAAGGCTTGCACTTGCAGTAGGGTGGCATTAAAATTTCTCTTCCAAGGAATTTCCAATTAGCTTTGTAGTGTCCTTTTTACATAACCATTTACTCAAATTACAACACGGCTCCTGCCTGACAGAACACACACACAGCAGAAAATCCCTAAGAAGAGGAGACAAGTCGATACAAAGACAGACTGTGGACAACTCGTCAATCTGCAGCAGCAAGTGCAGTTCTTTTCTGGTAAAAAAAAAAAGATTTAAAAAATACATTATCATGTGAGGAAGCTAAAAGCAGATCGAAGACTTTTCTCCTCACACCTGCTTTTCCCAGGTGTAGAAGAAAAAGACATCCAAGACGCCACAGACCAGTTTAGATTAGGTAACATGCAATATATACTGAGGCCTCTCTTTATCAGAGGGCTTCCTGTTAATTCTTGAAACAAGGCACATGACGATAAAATACTGAAATGTCTTAAACAACATAAAGATTTAACTGCAGAAAATTTAATATGCCGCCTCATCCACTGAAGGCACAAATGCATTTCGGGGATGGTATTCCTTGCCAAGTTGTAGTAAGGCTCATGCAAGATACAAACATTTTAAAAACTGTTAACCGTAAAAGTCAGATCTAGTCCTCCATCCTTGTTTTTAAACTCCGACGATGCGTCTCATGTTAAACACTGTGTTTTTTCTTTCGCTTCAGGCCAGTATTTCAAAAGACCGGTATTGAGCGCTATTAACTCAGTCTTGGTTATGACGGGCAAATGCAGTGCTCCCATCGCCGCAGCCCCACGGCCTCCTGGGAGCGTGTGAAGGGGAGCGCCCAGGCGCCTGGAGCAGGTGCTGTGGGAACACCCTGGGGGCCTCGGGGGTAAGCGGACAGGCTGCATTCACAGGTGCACCACTGCACGCAGCTGAAACCCCAGCAGCACTACAGCTTTCATTTGAAAGTCAGGGTGCCATCAAGGTTAAACAGGCGGTACAATATTCCTCCCCTTTGCAGATACAGCAGCTCGTGTGTCTGATGCTGCACAGTGCAAGCACTTCAGGGGTATCCTAAACCAGCCTTTATCCTTTTTAAACCGCTGTGGGGATTTTCCTGGAGTATCCCCGCTGGTGTATCGCATAATTTCACCACATTACACAAAACCTGGGCACAGCTTTTTTTTTTTATGAGGAAATTAAATGGGAGAACCGCTTTTCGTGGCAGGTATTTTCTTGTAGGATGGATAACAACCCAGTTTGCCGAGGTGCTGACAAAACAATAATAATTCTGTGTTCAACCAGGAGCCGGCTGAGAGCAAATTCATACTTATGGGGACGACTTGGCCGGGAAGCTTATAGCATTGTTGCACAGAAGACAAGAACAATCAATAAAAAGCAAATTACATAACAGGACATGCTAGTGTTAACAAGTGCAAGTGTCAGGCAGAAAAGGTTTAATCATCTAGCTGAAAACTCCCTCAAATACACAAGTGAATAGTTCCAGCTCACTCTGCAGATGGTTCCAGTGCAAAATGAAATGACTTGAGCCTAGAGTCCGTATTTTCTCTTGTGAGGTTAAGTTAGAGAAAAGGACTATATCTTAAATTTTAAGATGGTACAAAGAATTGTGATAAATTACTAAGATATGAAGTTGTTCTCTCAATAAAATATCTGTATATTGATGTGAGCCAGTGAAGGACTCATCGCATATTATCAAAGAGGGCTAATGAATCAAAGAAACATGATCATGGCAGGAGGCAACAGAGATAAATCTAGCAAAAAGATTTTGAATTTCCCAAGAGCAACTACACGTGACACTGGGTAAACAACATTACCATAGTCCGAGACTGGGAGTATGGACAACTGAATTGGTGTTCTACACAAAAGTGTTAAATAATCTCTGTTGCAATAAAGGCAACCAGGTCAACTTTTGCTTGTACTTCATGAATATGAAGTTAAAGCACTATCCATTCAGGTGCATTGATATTTAATAACTGTGACTTGCTTTTTCTTCTTTTTCTGATGTTATTACTAAAAGAGTCGTTCAAATTGTTTAACTGAAGGGCATACATTTAACTCAGCAGATAATACAGTTCACAAAAAGCTCACTGGATTACAGCAAAACTATGGCGCAAATTGGTCATTACCACTGATAAAATGGATCCATTTTATCTGAGTATAGGATGGTGTTATCAGTGTTAAAATATTGCTCAGGCCAAAGAAGAGCTGTCTTAGGCAAGAGCAACATTGTCAGTAAAGATATAGAAAACAGCAAGGCCCAGGACAGAGCTTGTGTGATTCCTAAAATATCTGCAAGAGGCTGCAAACCAAACCTCTTCAGAGTTTACGTATTCCTGTGATTAATTCTGAACCCACAAAAGGGTGTTAACATCAGACCAATAATGCACTACCTCTTCAGCTTTTTCAAAAACTGACAGTCTCAATTCTTTTGGCACAGTGAATAAATACAGACTGGGGAAACTATAGCTTTGAAAACAGAACGAACACTAGAAAGTGCTCTGACACTGTAGATTAGTATGCACGACCCACAGCATTCATGCAACTGAGGGTTGCTTACATGTTGGGCTCCACAAACCCACAGCTTTACTGCACTTCTTTTCACAAAGTGGGAAAAGCAGATGGAATAGTCTCTTTTTCTGACCGTATTTTTAAAACTCTTAATTTTCAAAACCATATTTCAACAATGCCTTTGCATTATGATAGTATCAAATGCTGTGATAAAAATGAGCTTAAGGGATTATTTTTTGATGCACTCAACACACAAATCCTCCAATCTGTTAAAATGAGTTTTGTTTATATTACAGTGACTTTGTGGGGCAGTTTGAAATAAACAGGTATCTATAAGCAAAATTAAACATTGCTTGTTACTTCTTCTACCTTCTGGCTATTATAAAATATATTATAATGTTCCATCACCAGCTGATGGTGTTCCATACTTTCAGCATGTCTGCATTTAAAGTTACAGTACTAAAGCAGCCCTTCAAATATTTATAAAAGGGTACATGCGAGGCTATATTTAGATTTTGGGGTTAGAAAGTATGAGCATTGATAAGTGCATTTCAAACCACAATGAAAGTCAAATGTACAAGTAACCTCCAATTTACATCACAAAATGGACTATATTTCCAGGTATACACAGGTTAACAAGCAGGTTTGTAAATACATCTCTTTTAATCCAATAGAAATATAGCTCTCAACTTCCGAGACGCTTTTGCTGATAAATACTTCTGGCTTGTTAACTCCGCCTGCAGATCGCATTGGAACATTTCTACAGTGAAATGTCTGCTGCACAACCTGTACTAATCCGCTTGTACATCACATTACATTAGTCATTACAGTGACTTCTGAAAAGGAAGGGCTGTCTGATGTCACAATTGTCAGGAACTCTCAACAACACGGTGACTATACAGTCCTTTCACAAAGTTCACAAGTTGGTGTTTAATTTGTCAATGAATTTATTTTGTTACAGATATTTAAGAACCGGTTTGAAAAACTGGGACTGCAAAACAAATTTCAATTTACAAAGTACAGTTTGATATATATAAAAGTAAGATTAGGAACTGTTTCTTATCAAATAAAAGAAGTCCAACAAGCATGTAGAGGACTGATAAAGGAAATCTGAGGTGTCTTTCAGATTTTCAAACAGAGCAAGTCAGTTGTATCCATTCCCAGAAATATCCAGAGTAAACAAAATACCTCTCTGATAGCATTCCCATTGGTCAGTTTCCTGCCAAAGGAAAAGTTTTTCCACTAAGCAAAAACACAGATTTTTCAACTGTTCAATTAAATATTAAGATGTACAGCAAAGAACACCCAGGCCCTGCTGGGTTAAATACCAATTAAGCTGCACAGAGAGATTATCCGCTAATTTACAGTAAAGAACAGAACAATAAACACTGTGAAAGGACAGATTTACTGTGAAACTTCACAAGGGTTTTTAATATATTCTGATTGACTGACCTTTCAGATGAAAACACTTCAAGCTGAAACACATACCATACAGTACAAGGGTTCTGCAGACTTGAGTATACACATGTGCAACATTTAATCTTTTGATGTCTCTAAACAATATGCAATACCGGGACGCCTGCTATGTTGCGTGCTATGCCCTAACATATTGGCTGAATGTGGACACTCAGAAAAGGAAAAGGAAAATAAAAGAGGAAATAATTATGCAATGCCTTTTACAAGACAAAAAAAATAGAGGAAAATCTAATCAATGATTACCTTTCCCCATTAACTACCCACGCTGAAACCTCCTGGCCTAATCTTTAAACCAGCAAGAGGAAGCTCTGTAATTATTTTGCTATTTCACATTGTTACCATTTGCACAGCAGGAAGGCAAACTGTTCCCAGCAGTTTCAAGTAAGTTAAGAGGAGAAGGCAAATCAGATCAGACAATTCCAGAGCTGTCATACAGATGCAGTTTTTCCAGAACCCTTCAAGAAGCACTGAGGGCTCTGTCTTATATTAAACGAGTAATTACTGGATTTTCTTTGTTTGTACATATTATATATCAAGAGAGGGAATGCGAAGGATGCTGAAAACATTGCCCTATCACCTTGCATCAATGTAGAAATGTCAAATTCAATCTGAACATCCGCTCATTGGCTTGCATCGCGTTTGGCCCCCAATAAACAGCACAGTCTTGATGTCCTCGAGTCTCCCTTTCCAACGCTGCCTCCTGTGGCATGATTTACAATCAACTTTCAGCAGTGACACAAGCTGGAGTGAGGCCTTTGAGGTAAAAGCTTCGGCACTGACTTCAAATTTTTAGATGTGGCAAACTAATGAGGTGTTAATGGACAAAATAAGCTGCTATTGAAGACATTTCTGATACAGAAAGTGTATGAGGGTAGGGAATTAGCAAGGCACACAATCATCTGAAGCACTGCCAGTTCAAACTGATGTGAAACAGATAGTCAACCTCATGTCATTTCCTGTCAGTAAACTTCCAACAGTCTAAGCAGTCTAAATGGATTTAGTCCGATGGTATGCATTTAGTATGCACAAGTATCAAGAACACATACAGTAAGTGGTTTCTTAGACACGTATAGTAGTACAGGCAACAAAGAAAGAAAATACAATCAGAAAAAAACAACTGCTATAAACTACTTGTATATAAAGATTTTGAGGTCTTGCCAGTTTCCCATTTTGATTTTCTTTAACACTGCAAAACTGTGAAGAAGATCAATATTGTATAAAACGCTGTAAGTAGTGTAATATTGAGAAACTGGATCAAGACTGGCACATTTCATTATACTGATTTCATTTGTGTTTAAAACTGGGAAAAGATTAACAATTGAGATTGCCTTCTAAACACAATTATCTGTTACCTGATGTCACTCCGTGTCAGATTTGAGAGGACAGATTGAATTACCTGCTCCTGCTCGAACATCTTCAGCATGCACCAACTACCACAAAGGGGTCTTCCAAAACCTACTGAGATCACCTCCCCCCCATCAGGAAACCCACCCAGCTCCAAAGGGGAGGAGACTTCGCTGTAAAGCCATGAAGTGACTGACCCCTACAACCAGCAGGAGACCCGTCATTATTCTGAAGCTGTTTATCAATGAAGCCTGGTGGCAGGGTCACCCAAACCACCAGCTTTTTTTGGCACACTGCCCTCTTCACAAATAACCATGTGATGCTCTGTTATTGACAAGCTTAGCCGGCAGAGTCCCAGCTTTGTGTCATTTTGTGCTAGACCTACTTTGCAAGGTACTGAAAGCAACCAAGGTAGTGCCTACATCCATTTCAAGAGCCACTTATAAAGTAAAACAAGGACATCAAGCAAAGGGCTGTGCAAATTCGTCAAAAGCAGAACGTCCACTTTTGGCTTGTCAGGGTCAAAAAGAAGTTCACAAGACTTTTCTTGTGAATATTGAAGCTTCCTTAGTGGTTATCTTCCAGGCTAAGAACAAACTGGAACCACAAGATCTGAGAATCCATATCAATAGCCATCCGAGTAAAAATGTCTTAAGTGAAATCGCTTCTTAGTTCTTCCCTGAGATGCCCCTTGAGTTTAAATTAAAGGTGCAGTTCAACGCAGCCGAACCAGATAGCCTGTTACCCTAGATAATTGAAAAGGATGCATATTTAATACCTATATCCTGCAATATTTAAGGTGTTTTATGCACCCAGCCCCAGATCCTATCTCTAAGTGTAGTGTGCATACCAACCTCTACTGTATGTGGTTTATTTTTTTCTCTTTTCAGTTTTGTTATTTATTGCCTCCTACTCCAAAGCCTGTCCTTCAGACGGAGCTGAGCAGTTGTGCAACCAAGGCTTTTCCAGGCCCTGCTGGCCTGTGCTTTCTTTCTGTTGCACATCAAATTAGATTAGATTCATGCTCCAGATGACATGATAAATCTCGGTTATTGTGTAGGTTTAGCACTGCTGACTGGTGGGAGGAGAAGCACTGGAGCTGTTAGCAGAACCAGAAGGCCCTAGTTGAGGGGAGAGAAAATTCTCCAATGCCTGGTGAAAGCCTAGAAATGACTGTGCAAATTAGTGTGCCTTCATGTTGCCTTGTTCTCTCCCTATGGTAGCACGTACTGTAGATCCATCTCAAATCATGCACAGGAACAGAAATAACACTAATTGTATAGTGATCTAAAACATTGGTTTTACAAGTCACCGGTTCGTCTCAATGAACATTTCTCTAACTGAATTACTGTTTATTAAAATTATTTCTTACGACTGATGCAGTCGGGCATTAAACCCAAAATGACTTAAAGTACTATTCAATGAGATCATACTGAATTTCATTTCAGTGTATCATGACATTTAAAAGTATCATGACCACATAAAAGATACAGTATAAGACAATCCAATAAAGAGTTTGTTTTATAATCTACAGTACTTCTCATAATCTAACTAATCCCAGGGGGGACCTGAAGCCTATTAAGGAATCCTTAAGTAAGAAATCCTCAAGTACGTCCTTGTATTCCTTAATACAGGGAATGTTTTTTCTTCTGATACCCCTCTTATTTCATTCATTGAACATCAGCTCCATACCCTTTCAATTACCAGCTACAGCAACATGGGTAGCTAACATCGATATGAATCTTTAACTCATAATGTACCCTTATGACACATACATAGCATTATAAAACTCCCCCAAAGTGCAATGAATACACTATTTTTTTTTGTTCTACCTGACTGGTAACAGCCTGAATGGTAGATACAGTACATACAATCACTCTCTTCCATGTTAAGAAGTGTACTAATGACTCTTTACATGTGCTGACAGCAACAAGACCCAGTTGCAGATTGGTTTGAGTCTTCTTTAGAGCAGGGGATCATGAGTAAATATGGACGAGGAAAGAAGCACCCAGGATCAATGCTGTGAAGTAAACACTGAGAGAGCAGGGTGTTGAAGATATGTAGGAATTTTTGACCAAGAAAATAAAATAAAACAGCCTTTTCAGCTTAATCTATAAACTCTGCACAATATTCGGAAGACACTTAAGTCAAAGTACATCTAACAAAGGATATATAACTTGAGAACATTAATATCACAACATTGTGGATGTTTAGCTTGGCTTTTACAATTTTTTTTAAGTCAAATGTTTTTCAATACTTTGGGGTTACCTCACACTATTAGCTGAGATATCTGTGCCTTTGTTAGTCTGTAAATACTGTATACTAAGAAAACAAATATTATAAAGAGAGCCTACTAAAATCTGCAGGATTCACTCATTTTCTTTTTTATAATGAAATGTATTTATTTAGAAACAAAAGCCTTTGGAATTAAATTGTATACACCTACCGCAAGATACACTATACAGCTTTCAGACGCAATGTCATCTGAAAATAATGCATTTTTGGTTTTCATCATTGTCTCACTATACCTCTGAGTTGGGGGTGATGCCCTGGTGATGAAAACAGGATCCTTTGTTTTCTGGCTGTTGCTCTCGTGAAATGATAGAGATGAGAGGCCATAGATGGCTGAGTGAAAAGTGTAACTCTCCTTGGTGTTCCACAGGACTTTGGCAGAAGTTTAAGACTACAAAGGAGAGGCATGTTACTAGGTAAAGTCTTCGCTGGTTTGGAGAAAAAGAGGCAATCAAACCTGGAACAAATCATTCCGTGCTTAAGAGATTTAGCAAAAAAAAAGCTTCAAAAGAAACCACACAGTTACACATAGGATTTCATCCATTAATATTCTGGTTGACTAATGTCGACTTTTAAGGCATTAATAAATCTTTTTCATTACAGAAGTTATAGATCTTGTAAGTCCAACCCAGTCTGTCAACCACTGCCTTTAATGTTTGCGAGCTGTCAAGCTGTTCAGCAAGACACACCACAAGCAGAAGCGCATTTGATGTACTAAAACAAAGGAAAACAATTCAAAACGAAGAAGCTCTCCATGCGGAACATCCAAGGTCATGACCCAGGAGTTTTTCGAGTTTGTGGGAGAAGTGAAAACTGATCCCTGCTCAGGTGGAGATTTCCACGAAAGGATGGAGTGTTCAGAAATGCTGGGGTAACAAGCATTATGCTTCCCACTGGGGTTTATTTTTTCTTTTCGTAAAGCTCGACCACATTTAGAACAGCACACATACAATGTATCTTCTGAGCCAAGATCTACAATCTTGATAGACCCATCATTTGCCTTCATACACTGTGAAAGTAAGCAATAGATAACAAACCCTGATTGAAAATGTTCTATTTATACAACTCTGGCTGGTAAACAGCATTCACCGCAGGTGACATTCAGCAATATGAAAGGCCATACTTAAAAGATCATTAACTTCTGCTGTATAAGAACATATCTTAAATCCTGAAACACTGGATGGAGTTCATATACAGCAGAAAGAAGGCCTCAGAATCACGACTGAGAATTAAAGACTAATTTGAAGTGACACAGGTGCATTCCACTTTAAACAAAGATATATTACCATGCTACAGTATATCCTGAAGGTACATTTAAGTTACTTATATTTCAGTGTTTTAAAATGGCAAAACTATATATCACATCTTAAATCAACCAACTGCTTAGTGAAAAAAATATTCTGATATATATTTTCAGCCAAAATGTTCCTGCCATATAGATTTGTGTCATTTATCACAGGTGAATGCATACAGATTTAAGTTAATCTGGATAAATAACTACAGTATATTCAATTCAGTATACATTTTTTGCAACTTTTTAGATGCGATGCTGCACTACACAAAACATAGAAGGACACGTCTCTTCTTTTTTTCTCTTTTTCTCTTATTTTCTCATTCTCTTTCATATTGGTGGATTAATTGGATAATGAAGGAGTATAGGCTACTCTTTCCACTTGTCAGAACATCTACAGGGAGGATGTTGTAATTCCAGTGCGATAATATAACACCCAAACAAAAACTTTAGTATTCTCTCCATAACCTCCATTTCTGTTGAGCAAATGTCTTCACCCTCACAGCATCACTGCAGCCACGTATGAATAGATCAGGTTGTAGCCCTATAAAGGACAAGTCTGAAGCCCCATTTCGACATCCCTGAGCACTGTGTGTCTTTTCAATTTTAGTTTAGTGTTGAGTCAATAATCACACCTCAGCAAAGGCTTGTTATCTCTGTCTGTATTGATCTTATTTCCTGAAGGCATTATTGAAATATTCGCTATGTTTACCTGTGTGTCTATTTCGTTCCACTGAGTACTTGAGCCTTCTGTCATCTTCATATAACATGGCCTTCATGCTGTTGCTTTAATTACAGATCTAGAGATTTATTTTAGAATAATTAACTGGGGAAAAAACAATCTGATTAACATTATTATCACTTTGGTGTACAATATTTCATTTCCTTTTTGGTCACAATGCATCTGTAGGTCATATAAATGAGAATGTTCACCAATTTAAGCTCTGGAAATGTTAGACTTTTTGTCCACAATTGTGCCATCCTTATCTTCCATTACTAGTTCTCACAGAGGACATAAACTATTCCACACATTCCTGTCTGATGGACAGAATTAAACATTTCGTTTATTTATATCTATGATACCTCTTTGCAAATTGTCTTAAAAATCTAAGGCTAAAACTGCATTTTTTGAGAGAACATTCCTCTGGCCACAAAGGCACCCTGGTTTAAAAGCCAAGACAAAGCTGATAAAACTGTTCAAAAGCATTTACGGTAAAAAAAAAAACCTCTTTTTATTTGCAAAGAGAATGCTTTGTTGTGAAGTGTAGTGACAGTGCTCATTTTGTAAGTCTCTGCAAGTGAAAATACAAAAACTAGTGTTAAACGCAAACACTGCTGAAACCTTAAGTGCAGTTTCTTTCTCCGACAGCAGCACACAGACAAGCGCAAAGCCTTCACGAATCCTCCCCTGGAATGCTGACACATACAGTAGCTCGCAAAGACATCTAGAGGCACTTCTGAGACCTGAAATCCTTGAGAAAAAATAAAGTGACATATCCAGGGGTGATTTTCAGAACCATATTCCATTTTATTTTAATGATTGGCCAACTGATTCTAAAACATATTTTATGAAAGACTAAATCCATAGCTTACCTACCTTGCTAACAAAATCCAAAAGAGAATTTACAATATTGATCATGACATGTCATGGGAGCCCATAGATGGCTGAATGGAAAGTGTAAATCTCATTGTTATTCCACAGGACTTTGGCAGAAGTTTAAGACTACAAAGGAAAGGTGTATTCCTAGGTAAAAGCGTTCACTAGTTTGGAGAAAAAGAAGAAATCAAACCTGGAACAAATCATTCACACATAAATTCAGCATATGTGCGCGAACAGCTTAAAATAAACACAGTAGAATGAGCCAGAAGAAAAAGCCTATTCCTGACCAGCCAACATTAACTCTGCCATTATCAGCAACCCAGGGCGATGACAGCAGATGACGTCACACTGTGGTATCTCCATGTAGAATCCGTTGTGCTGACTTCTGACCTTTCCCGCAGGCTCTCCAGTCTACTGCTACTGAGGACTTCTCACACCCAGCCACACCAAGCCTCTACCAGACTACCGTAATCTTCCCAGGGGGCTTCTGAATCGCTTCCCTACTGACAGGAGGAGGAAAAGCAGACAGCTGACCAAGCACGCTCCTACCTCACGCCTATAGAACGAGACCCCTTTCCTCTGTACCTCCCACCTGCTCTGGAAAAGGTTACAACTGGGACAAAAAGGCTACTCACAAAGCAGAACATAAGGCTGTAACGTGCTGTAGCACAGCATGAAAAAAATCACATCACATAAGCTATTAATGTTTGTTTTTTACGCTGGGAAATGCCTTCCATTTCAGAACAGCACAGATATACAGTAACAGCTACATAAGAATAAGTGCAATGTTTTCAGACTGTCTGATTGATGTCAAAACTATATAATTACCGCTACGTAAACTGCTACTGCTGTTATTACTAAGTAGACCTGGAGGCCAAGAGTGAACACATGCAGGTTCTATTGGTGCCAATCAGCTCCAACCAACAAGTAGCTGAAACAAAAAGGCCACTAGCAATAAACATACAAGTGCAGGAAACTGTATCTGAGTTAGCCAGTGCTGGCTTCTGATGTGGTGACACACTGTACACAGCTCTGACAGTGATACACTGTGCCCAGCAACCAGGGAATTGTTATTCCTCAATGCTGTTGTCTCACCCCACTTAAGACTACAGGTGACAGTTAACTTACATTACTGGTCACTGAAGATAAGAAATGTGTTATGCTATTTTGAAGTCATGGTGTGGCTGTTAGCATCGTAGTTGAGTCGCCAATTCAGTTCTGAATAGAGGCACCTTCTGTGACGAGTTTGCATGTTCCCCATGTGTTCTTGTAGGTTTTCTGCAGGTTTACCTCTCACCTCCCAAACACATGTAGGCTACTGTAGGCTGACTGAGGTCTCTAAATTGTGTGTGTGACTGCCCTGTGGTGGACTGATGTCCCGTCCAGAGTGTAGTCCTGCCTGCACTGCTGTGACCCACACCAGGAATAAATGACTTCCAATTATGGATGGGTGAACTCATTTGTTTATGTGTATTTGAAGCTCTTTTTACTATTGTTCCTCTGTGGGGAATTGTTCAGTGTATTCTCATCATTCGGTTTATTTCCAGTCCACTGCACAATTCATGAAGTCATACATGGCCCAAGGCACTTTACGAAAACAAATAAAACTGACAACAACGTGTGTATAAATATACACACATATATGTAATGATTGAATCTGTGCACCTTAAGCCTTTTAAAAAAAGCAATTCACTTGGCTTAAAATACATTAAAGCACTTCCTGTTAGATTCTACAGAGACGCCAAAAACAGCTGGGTGCAGTGTTGCATCTTGGGAGATTTCTTTCCTCACCAAGAGATTTAACCTTCTCCAAGAAGCCAACTCTGAAGGGCTACTGAAGTTCTGCTGACAAGCTGTCATTCCCAAAGTTTGCTTTCCTCTCTGATGGGGAGCCAAAGCTAGTGCTCCCCATTGCCCTCAGCCCTAGGTCTCAGACTCTGCAGCGTATTTTTACTGCCAAATCAATGTAAAGATCGGTACTTAACGTTTGCACTGAAATGCAAATGATGTGCAATTGATCTGTGTAACCCGCTGCTGTCACTGCAAGGACAGTGCTGAGCTATTCCTGAGCATGAAAAAGGCTTGAAATCCAATAAATGGGCACCAACAAAAATTAAAAACCGCCATTTCAGCATAATGAAACTTTGTGGGGGCGACAGCTATTGCAATGTTCCGGGCAACAGAAAGGCTGTGAACCAAGCTGAGCTTCCATAGGTGAAGTGGAAGGAAAAAAAAAACTTCAAACTGTGACAACTCCGAATAAGGCAGAAGCAATTAAAGCACGCCTGCTGAACTTTAATTTCACAGTAATTAGTGCGATGACTTATCATCAGTGTGATCTTTTCCCTCACTTAAAAGGGTGCCATACTGCCTTCTTCAAATTAGCAAATTCATCAGCGGGGGGGAAAAAAAAAAACGCTTTAGCAGCCTGCCCCTGGTAAAATTTCTTAAAAGTTCAAAGAATAGCCAAGAACATCTTTCTGCTTTTCCGAGGGATCATCTTCCAAAATACAGTGGTTGAGAAGGAAGAAGCAAAATGGACATCGGCACAATAGACTCACAGGGGATGAGAGAGTTATGAAACCAGGGTATCCAGTCGACAGAATAATCCGCTTGTTACTGTACATTCTCCTACAATCCTTTGTGCAAAGACATGCCTCCTAATCTTTGTTTTAACCTTACACGTGGTTTCCATTTGTTTTCACTGGATTGCGATACACTGTGGATTCTGAAGAACTCCAATGGATTGTACTGCAGTGTTAATTGGGTTGACTTATTCAGTACCTTTGAGGATTCTGAGTACTTGCATCAGGTCCCATCGGTGTCCTCTCCGTCCACCCTACTCATTACTCTCTGAGCATGGGATGTCTTATACTATTACTAACCATTTTTCCCTACAAAGAAGGCACTTCCGATTAAGTGAGTTTCTCACCTCTGATTAAGTGATTTTTATAGCAGAACATCCTCCGTATTATTAACAACATGTTGGCAAAACGTGTTGCTTGTGCTTCAGGTGTTGCAAAAACAAAAGAAAAAAGGAAAACATTCGCTCTGACTGTAAAACACAAAGAATTGAAAAGGTTTTAAAAAGGTGGTTGAAAGACGTGTTTTTACATTATTTCCATTCACATTTTTTTACATTTTTTGTCTTGTTAACTGCCTTACTGTGTTAAATGGGTTAATTATCTTGAACACGCAATAGTGTTTCTTTCTGACAATTCAGTACTCTTAACAGTAAGTAATATTGGGCAAATTTTCTAGGCTATGGGAACAAATAATAAGGTTCCACATGTGACCGCACAGACATAACCAACAGTTTTGAGGGTACAAATCCCCTTTGTAAACTGAGAAATACCAATTAATAATCTACGGTAGTGAAATGCGAGTTCTACAGGCTCTGGGACTAGTGAGCAGCACCACCTACAAACACCGCAAGAGAGAATGATGAGACTAACACTCAGCAACTATGATATAATATGAAAAAGACCTTGCCTTCCATTATTAGAGCTACTATATAGTGTTTTTATCCGGGGTAGCAAGAGACAAGGGTGAAGGGATGCCGCATGACAAAAATAACAATGATTCAACGGTTTTCACTGTTTTTATGCAAGGACGTACCACTGTCAAACTAGGTCTGTGGCATCATCAAACAGGAGCTCCACAATCCGAAATGAGGATGAGACACACAGGAAGCGCAGTCTATGTCAGTCTCTTACTGTAAAGTTGCCAAATGTTCCTGCTTTTGAATGTGGACTATGCGGGCTCAGACTGGACACAAATGAATCCCAGCTGATGGGTTCTGACTACAGTGGCTGAACAACTGGGATTAGCGGGCTGGACAGACCCCACGCACCATATATTGGAAAACCTTGACATACAGTAAGTCTTTTCCATAGTTAGTTTCTTCATGCTTAATGTTTGTATTTCAACAGTGTTGTCTGAACCTCCTATTTTGAGATCATATGCAAACTTGACCAGTTTCCTCGCTATACCAGAATCCACATACCTTATATAAATGAGGAAAAGCAGTGGTGCTCATACAGATTACTGTGTTACTCTATGGATTACATTCTTCGCATTGAGTATTTGCCCCTTAGCTGTACTGTTTTCCAAACATTAGCCAGTTCTCAATCCAAAAACAGGCGTTATCTTGAATGCCTACTGTCTATAATCTGAGAAATAAACTTTTCTAATGGAATTGATCTAAAGTGTTTTGAAAATCAGAATATGAAGTGTCAAAAAATCCCACTTTTAAAAAAACTTACACGTTAAGCAAGACCTACCTTCTTCTAAAATGCTTCTATTACTGCATTAACAATTTATTTCACTATCCTTCTATATAATGATGTGATCTCCTTGGAATCAACAATCCACAAGTGACACAAAATCAACTGATTTCCAAATTTCAAAACAAGTGACACAAATTTAAAACTGACAAAATGGAAGTACAAAAGTCCAGAACCCCAAAAAGGCATTTCAACTGCTGTTGTTAAAGGCAGATCCAACAGAGATCATACTCAAACAAAAAAACAAATATTTTAACAAACTCTTTTAATATAAAAAAGATATAAAAACTGGAGACCCAGGTTTTTTTCCCCCTAAAAAGCTATTGGTGGTGGTTGTGCAATGTGTCCCAATTTTATATGTACATAGTGGTTTACTGTTTAAAAAAATTCAGACCACTAACAGTTAATGACAAGCAGGGTTCACTGAGCAGCCATTGAGTCATAGCCCTTTGTAAACAGATGGGCTTTGTCCTTGCACAGAAACTTTGAAACAATTGCAATGCTTTATTCACTCCAGTTAAAAATGAGACATAAAAGGTACCAGCTAAATCAGGTATAACAGGGGTTCTCATCTTTTGTGGCCCTTGTCAAAGAATGACAGTCATGGGGCCCATTCAGCTAAGTGTTCTGCTTACAAATCTTCCAGACGCAGGCCACAGAACAAAATAAGAGCAAAGCTTTCATTTTCTTCCCCATGGCACAGGACAGCTACCTGGTTTGAGAATCAACCTTCTATTGTGGTAGTTTTTCCCCTTGTTACCACTTACAGTGACTTTAAGGAAAAAGAAATTCCTTTTCTACACCTGCACAACCAACAATTCCATTACAAGTTACTGCCATCTTTCTCACACAAAATACATATATAGTGTTTATATTACCTAAAACATTATTGTTTCAGGAAGTATTGTGATTCATAGAAAAATGGAGAGACACTGTTGGATTTTAACTGCATGGGAAACCAGCTTCCCTCCAGACCACAAGAGGGCACCTAGGGGTAGTAACATCTGGGTACAGCTTCCCAGATTATATCTTTGGCCCTGACCTTGAGTGTGGCTCCGGCCTATAGTGTAGGTGAGTGAAGCTTTGGTTCACCCTCACAAACCCAACCAATTCAACAAATACCTATGTTTTTTTTTAAATGTTAGTGTCTTTGTTTTTTCCTTCCCAAGCGGGCTTATGGGTCAGATACACTATAGAGCAGTTAAAAGCATTTGATTAAACCACTGGTTTTCTTTTACTCACTGCTCTGCAGAGACAGGTTGCTCACAGGCTGTGAGAGGGTCCCTCTCACACTCACTGTCAGTACAAACTCACACTTTAAACACACGATGCAGTACGGATTTTTTTTACACGTAATGCCACTAGCAATCATAAACCATTAAAAGATCCAAATATAGTGTAATCAGAACACACCGACTGAGTGCATGTTCCACTTCTCTACACTACTAGAACTGCGGTGAAATTTTTTGCTATGGAACCTCGCAACACTCAATTTTAAAAACTGGAACAGGGGTTGATGATTACGTTTCTCCTTCAGATCAGAGGTGAAGCCTCCCCATTCCATTTTGTGAAAGCAAAAGATGAAAGGCACAAATCCAGCAAGAGATCAGATAGATCTCTAGGAGAGAAAGGGAAATATTGTCACTTTTCCCATTATTATTCGCTTTAAACTGTGTGAGCGTTTTGCTGGACCTTGCTGGATAAAATCCCAATGATTTGTGATGAAATCATTATTCCCCTGATTCTAAAGTGGCAAATCCAAGAGTTATAATCTCCAGTAAAGGTCATAATCAGGCAGGTATCCTAGGCAGTATTCCAGACCTGGCCAGCATCTTATAAACCTTGATCCGGGGACACTGGAGGGACAAGAGCACTCCCCAGGAACACAAATGAAACAACAGCTACCAAAAGAAAATGTTTATTTTTCTTAATGTCATTATCAGATGCCCCTTTTCTGCATTTGCTTGAGTTTCAAAAAGTTCTTGGAAGCAGAAGAAGCTGAAGTACAGTAACAGTTTATCACAAGTCTAATTTAACCTGGGCCATAAAATTATACGAGAGCACTACAAAGAACAATAAAATTATTTTTTTTCCCTCCGCACCGTGCGAAATATTTATTCAGCTGCAAATTTTACAGCTGGCAATATTACTTCATATTTGCCATAAAGCGTTTGAATTATTGTACTTTGCCAATAGAAAAACATTACTGCATTAGCATACTGCACTCTATTTCTTTAACAAGTCAGAAACCTATAGGTTTTATTTGGTACACTTAGTTATAATGTTTCATTATAACATAATTGCATTGTTAACGGTGAATGGCGTTGAACAAGGGTAATAGTTGAATGAAAAGGGCAATTGTTTCCCAAATATGGATATCAATTTTGAACAAGGAACTGCAGGAAGAAGGACAGGCTGGCTGAAATGTGCCCTGCCTGTAACTATGACTGCACACTTTACAGTAAGGAGAAAGTAATCACAGTCCCCTGCAACTGCATTACCTGAAAGGGAACCACTGACACGAGGAATTCAATTATAATTCCGAACAGGAGCAAGAAATTTTAGCATTCAAAGGATTATGGTAATTAAGCTCTTCTTCACGTTAGGGTGATGTGACACATGCTTGATCGTAATGTCACTCCACTTAAAGTCTATGTAAACAGCATTATCATAGTCATAGTGCATTACTTTCCCAACTGTGTCGCAGAACCGCAAGGTCAAAGTAGACGAAACACAGACACAGCAGTGGCTGCGCTGTCATACAGAGTGGCAGGTCGATGGCTCAATCCTGCATTAGCTACAGTCCTTCAGGAATAAAAAAGGGAAAATAAAGCAGGTAGCTCATTGCAAGTCGGCAACCAGGAAATGTGGAGACTATTCTAAATAATAATTTTAGGTATAGAGATCTGTCTTAAATATGAATTGGTTTCACACATGCCAAGTTACACATCACAATATTACAGATCTGTGTTGTGCTGTGCAAACTTTTTTTTTCCTACGGGAGCTTCTGTTATCGTAAAGGTGACTAATCTCAAATTTACACTTAGAAAAAAAGCGATTTTATTTCTTTATGAAATTGTAGTGGTCTTTTACCACAAAAGGCCAGACACATAGGAAAATACTGTTTAAGCTGGTGAATTTGATGCATTTGAATGTAACAATTTTTTTTTATTTTCGGTTACAGAAAAAAACAACAGCTTTCCCTTCGATAGAGTACTACAGATATTTCTTGCTTTTACGCTCAACGGATTTGTAAATATCTTTAGAGTCTGCAAGAACACTGAAGGTGAACGCCACTGAACAGTAAAATCATTTTCAATATTTGTGAAGTTGTGGCATTGTGTGCCCACAGATGTGCAAGACAAACGAGTGCAGGAGTTTCAGTGAGTTTTTCACTTCTGACATTCCTCCGCTGAGTCACGAAGGAAGCTGCTGATGTAGGCATTGTATTGCCGGGATATGTTAACAGAAACTCCTCTTAATGAGACCTTGCCAACAGATTGCACAGTGTCGATGACCATCAGTATTAAAGGCAAAACTGTCCGGACTCAGACAGCTCTTTGGGCATGCAGCAGGAAGAGCAATATAGCATGGCACTAAACTCCTCTACTTAACCAGGTTGGACAGTGATCACCCAAAAGACCCGAATCAGTCAATCCAGTTCAATAAACACGTACCACAGATTTATTTGCATTTTCGCAAAATCAAAGTTTTGAATTTACTGCACCAAGTGCTAACTGCTTAATATAACTTCACCTCCTTGCATTTTTTTCCTGTGAAAAAGCTAATGTATGGGGTATTTTATTTCATTAGCCTTTTCATTTTAAATACTTTCCATCTTCTTCATTCCGTGGACTACCTACATGCTATATTTAAAAGTTATATATATATAGGGAACAACTTCAGCACTAAAGGGCAATTGAATAAATGCTGCATTTCAGACTAATTAACTGCCATGGCAACTGAAAGACAAGGAATAACATTTCAAGGAGCCACACAAAGCACCTCCAATTAAATGTCAATAATTCAACAATTCCTTTGGATCCGTACGAAGCCTTGTTTACAGCCACATACACTGGTACATGGCAGCATCGGTCCTTATTACCATGAGAGCAGCAGGTGGCTGTCAAGGAGAAGGACTACAGAAAAGTCCGGAACAATTAGAGAGATCTGGAGGAAAAGTACCAGTGTGCTGTGACCGGCGTGGGTTCCCTTTATATACGCACAGTCAACCACCAGCTGGTACATCCTTGCCTGGCAAAGTATAGAGAGTATCAAATATCTAATTATTTTTCTCTGTGTCTTTTTATCCGCTCATCAAATAATTAGAATAAACTAAGCACTTCACTAGCAGTGCACTTACCAGGTAGATGTTTTCTGCCAAATTTCCCTCTTGGACTATTTGATATTTTAGTTGTGTGTAGAGGGAGGTTTACATGGTCTGTTTCTGCTTTCACAAAACAGATATTCATGACAGTTTTTTTCATTTAGTCTTTCTTCCCTTGTAATAAAGTTCTTCTGTGCAATATTCTATTCACACTTTGGCGAGGACAGTTATTCTGGTATCACTCGGTTTGCCCAGTGAGGTGGCTAATCACAGACACCCGGATGAATGGAGGGAGACGTGCCGGCACAGGTGGTGAGGCTTCCTCTTGGCACACAGGACATCGCTCCCTTTCCTCGGCCTAATAATCACACAGTTGTCAAGAGGACCTCAAGGTTTGTCATGCAAATGTCATACTGATGCCCCATGGTGCAAGTAAATGCTCTCCTATTTACAGACAAGTGTGCAGAAGTCAGACGCCGAGATTAAAAACCGCAGGCAGGCCTTGGACAGACTGCTATCAGCTGTTCACCTTTTGGTTTCAAACTGAATGTTTTCGATGAAGGCCTATTTGGATTAAGTAAAGGCAAAAGGGGACTGTATTCTCAAAACTTAAAAATCGGGGTAAGTCACAGAGCGCTCAAACGGTGCCATGCTTTGGGAAAAGGCTAGAAGACTTTTTTTGCGATGCAAAAATATAACAATCACCTTTTTTTTTATTTTGAAGCAAATGAAATGCAACTAATGGAAGATGAATCTCAAACCATTCTAAAGAAATTAATAAAAACTAGGACTTGTGGTAGAGCCCAAGCTGTGCTCTCTTCCTGCTTTTTTAATTCCATGCAGCCGATTTCTGAAGCCTGTTTACCAGATTCCTTCCCAATGACAAAATATTTTTTTATGTTGAAAAACAGGACTGGATTAAACTTGAATAAAAAGCAGAGGGGATGGTCTTCAAATGAAAGCTGCACTCAAAACAATCGATATATGAAAAGAAAATAAGACTGAAACAGAAATTGAGCCGGACACTGTGTGTTTTTGCATAAAGCAATTAAGAGGGTATGTTTTTGTAAAAGATGCTGTTGCTGCACAATCTAAACATCGATTGCCCTGTGTTTTCCTTCCAAAGCCGGGTTTCAGAGAGATTTGAATTTAATTGATTCCTTTTTAAACAAATATCGTGTTGGAATGCTGTTAATGAAAAGGGCATCTTCAGGTCAGGTCTGGCTCACTGCAGGAGAGGTTGTGTGGGTCCTTTGGAAGGCTAACAGGCCAGTGTGGGGGCTGGGAATAGGGCCTTTTACCCCACTGACAGGCCCTTTGCACTTAATCAGTTGATAACCAGCCATTGTGTAGCGCTATGTGTCTGTCACAGCCATTGTGGCACTCTTCTTCCCTGATTAATGCCACACCAAATTCCATTTCACAGACGGCCTTGTAACATGGGAAAACGAAGATGTGGCGAGACAGCGTCTAAATGAGACTCCTGACAGTCCTATGCGCCTGGCTGTTTTGCTCCAGTTGAAGGTTCGACATCTTTTCCTTCCAATTTAAGATATTTTCATTTGTCTGACTTTTTTCCCTGTCTCCTTCCGAATGGAGTTAATTCATTTGCATCACGAATTATGAAGAAACGGGTGAGGGAGCGAATATTGTCGCTCTTAACAAAACTGTCCTGTTTAGTACTGTGCCCTCCTGAAGTTGCAAGTGATCACTTCTTGCTATGAACAGTGTAAACACTTTTTCATTAAAATAGAAAGATTTTGGAGAAGCATTCACATCAGAAAATAACTGTGCTTTTATTTACCCAGCTCACGTTCATTTAAATTGTGAAGAAAAATGTACCGTAAGATGTGCTGCTTTAAATTAGAACTGGGTAAACAGAGGCAGAGTTTCATCCCATGGTCTTGCAAAAAGTCCCGGTTTAGCTTAAAATGTGCTCAGAAGGAAAATATTGCATATGAATGTCAATTGCTGTGAGGCACCAACCACAACATAAGCACAACTCATCGCTTACGACAGAAAAGAAATCGTGAAACTGAAAATTTAAAAATGATTTTTTCATATCACCGCGCAACAAAGTAATGAACATCGCAAAATCACATATTCACAATCAGGGTGTCCCAGTCCCGCCCCAGCTGATTCTGTGATTAAATCCAAACTTTTCACAGAACATACTGTACGAACTACAGTACACACAGCCCTCGGTAGGTCAGCTGCTGTTAATTAATTGGGCATTACCGTTGTTGTAATGATTTCCCACAAAAAGAATCTGACTTTGAATTTGATTTTGAAGAAGTTAGAGCCTGGGAAGAAGCAGCCAAACAGAAGACGCATTATGCCACGCATACAGTAAAAAAAAAGATCTGGGTGGATGAAATAAAGCACGGCCGTTACAAACTTTTTGCCAGCCAGCCGTTTCATCTCTACAAATCTCTTTGCGAGAGGCCTTCGGTGTGCCTCTCCACTCTAAATCAGTGTTCCCATCAGCTGCCTTAACAAGACACCTGAGTCTGAGTCTTTTGGTCCTTAGAGTCTACAAGACATGGCTTACTCTTCCCCAGACTAGAGAAGCCGGAAAATAGATGGGCTGCCTCTATTATTTCGATAAGAACGCGAAGCCATGAGAGGAGAGAGTACGCAACAGTGAGTCTCCCCAGGGAGCAGGGTGGGAAATAACTACAGTGCATCATCAATGGGTAACATGTGGAGCTCTAAACCCCCAGGGGAATAAGCAGCAAGCTTTGTAGGTAATCTGAAATAGTGAGGGGGGGGGGGATTTTAAATAATTAACGCCAACATAGACTCTGAGTCAATCCACAAAAAATGGCCAGGGCCTTATACTTCAGTCATCGTCCTGGCCCCTGTTTGCGAGGGTTTCAAAGGGAGCAGTCCACTAGACACAGACATTTATTTATGGGAAAGGTGGTCTCTGTAGCAGGGTGTGGAAGTCAGTCAGGCAGTCAGAAGGCAAACGGGTAGCACCTGTCGAAGTAAGTGTGATAGCTGTCCCACAGAAACCGGCTATTGTCGCCTGCTACAGTCTTCCCAGCTGTTTCCTCAACTCCCAGGAAACAATGTTCGCGAATCAATGAGAGACTCCCGTTATGCTTTAAAAGGCTTTCAAAGTGGGGTTTTTTTCTCGTTTTGTTTCATTTTGCTTGCCTTGTGGCCACAGAGCTTGCTAAGCAGCAGTAACATGCCATTTAACCCTTGCTTCAGAACAACTTGTTTTTTTTTATTCCAATGGAGCTCTTTTTTTCACTCCCAAATTTCCAGGAACAAAGCAACCCTGCAGGAGCATCAGGGAATGTCTAGAAATATATCCAGAAAAAATGTTTCGGTTGTTCATTATAACTTCAGTGGGTACTTCTAGAAAGACTGTTCTAATGTTACTAGAGAGGAAGTGTTAAAGGAAAAAATTCTAGTAAATTAAACAGTTTTTAATGGAACAGAAACAAAATAACTGTTCAGACAACAGTTTCTCCAAATGTGACTGAATTTCAAAACAACTTTGCCTTTTATGCTGGGAGCAGCGATATTTGTTTTCTGTTCCTGCTCCATAGTGAACAAAAGCCATTTTTTGTCTTCTTTAATCCATTATCCTTTCTGAGCCTTCTCTGAATATGCTCGGCCATTGTTTACTGACTGTGAACTCAACCCCCATGTAAAGTAATACTGCATCTTTTATTATTTATGTTTACATTATAAAAAATCCAAATAGCCCCAGCTACGGGGTTCTGTAATAATGACAACCAGATGCACGAAGACCTGAATTATTAAACTGGGGCTTTGTTTCTGAAAAGGCGTGCTTATGGATTCTTCCCATGTGCTAGCCTTCTTTTACAAAACTACAGGAGCTAAGAAACACTTCCGTTAGCTTGTCCAGAAATATGCATATAAATGCATATAGTATATTTCTAGCTACATGTCCAGCATATTTGAGTTTCTAGACTTTACACTCATTGCTAAAAATGAAACAGAAAGCTATATTAAAGCTAAAACACAGAATGTCAAACATACCATTCACTAACATGAGAGGTGCTCAATTTAAACCCAATGTATTTTCAAAAAATGCTACCAATTAGATAGCTATTCACAATTACCATCCAGATAGCCCTAACAACAAAACCACACCTGGGTTTTGCAGAGATGGTCCATGATTTATTATGATTAATGCAACATGAATTCTTTGTCTGGAAGGAGGGCAACTTTTGGGCCCAGGATCTCCAGAGGTTTCTTTTCTCTTACTGTGAGTTTTTTTTCCTCTCCTCTGGGCCCAATGGCCAGCTTTTATTATTTTGGCAACTGCTAAACAATTCTGTTGCCTAGGGCGCTATAGCAAATAAAAGTTTGATCAATTTAAATCATTTCACTTTTGAAAATGCAGAGCTTGCACAGCAAGTCACGGGATGGGTGTGTTAGGCTGTGAAGCTGGATAAGAAAAAAAAGCCTGTTTGCTGTTCTTCCAAAGATGCAATCAGAAAGGCCATCTGGGAATGTCATTGAGGCCTTCCTAACATACAAAATATTTCCGAAAAACTTTAACATTAATTTGGAAAGGAAAATCAGGTAAATACACACACTGTAGGAGGTGCACTGTACATCTTTTAAGCACTGACATACTGTGTCTAGAAAACGCAATTTTAGATACATTATAATGAAAAGTCAGTTCCAGCTCCCTCACAACCCTGTATTGGGTAAAGTGGTTTGAAAATGGATGGATGGATGAAAAGTCGGATATTTTACTTCATGCTACATTTTGATTTAAAGTAGCTGGCCATGAACCTCTTTCCCCGCTTCTGCTTAAACCACAAAACACTCTCTCTGGTCCCCGAGAGCCTTTGGTTCTGACAGAAAGTTTCTTATAAGATTAACTCCCAGTCTAGGACCCGGTATCATTTGTGTATGTGAGGGAAGAGGAAGCAACAATCCTGCCTTATTTACGTTACTACATTAACCAGATGGTCGTGGGGGGAAAAAAAGAAATTTATATTATTTTTTAAAAGTTAGCCAGAGGGTTAAATAAATGTAAGAACAAAGAGACCAACAGCTGGTGCATGAAATCAGTAAAGGGAAAACTGAGCTCTACAGTATCATTGTTTTCATTGTCTAGGTTCAAAAGCTGAGGACCAGGAAGGAGGGAGAATGGGGGAGACGGTCGTTTTAATCAACTTGCAGACTTCAGAGACGGCAGAGATTAATTACAGGTATCCAATTAGCCAAAACCAAACATCTGGAGCAGAATTGCAAGGAAGATGTAGGGGAGCCTTCAGCTGGGAATACTATCAGCCCTGTCTAGAGTTCATGTTGTCCTGTTCTTCTTTTGTGGTCCTTAACTCATTCACTGATTTCATGGGCCCCAAGAAAGTAATACAAAATGGGACAAAATGCTATATGACACAACAAAGATGGAAACATGAACAAGGGGCTGCTTGTTCTACTGCATTACTTGCCCCTCTCACCTGTTCATGATTTTTTTAACAACCATATCCTTATCTGACAAAAAGAATTTTCAAACAATAACTGGTGTATTTTTCTTTTTTTTTTAGTTTCTAGATGTTTGGCCAAAATTCGCTGTAATGTGAGGGACAGCGACTAATCAGACCAAACCTTCTTCCAAAAACAGCTCTGTGACACAAGTTAAGTGGTACAATTAAAGGTCTTATTTTGCTTATTAAATGTAATATTGAGCAAATAAAGGCCTAATGGTCATTCAGCAACAGAATTTCTAAAATGCAATAACGCAACTGACTTACTGACAGACCTTTTCCAGTTTTTCCACTTTTGTCTTAACAACACTTGTCTCTTTCGCACTCTGAAATAAGGTGAGTGGGACAAAACTAGAGACCAAGAGCCATGTAATTAGCAAAATACAGCACCTCAGGCACATTTGGAATATATACAAATCACTGAAAACTGCACTATGAAAATTAAAATTTTACAACAATTACAAAGTTATTAAAAAACAACAGGTAGGCTTAAATGACTAAGAACTTTATCTGGAAATATAGGCATATACAGTAGTCCATCTACGTGACTGTAAGCCTTGTCTTGTCACAGAAATCACAGTGTCAGTACAGTATATATCAGAAAAAAAAGAAAACTATCTCCTGGCTTTTGTACATAATTCCATTCTAGCAAAACAAAATAATTAAACATTTACTGAAGTGTTGTGCATACAGTTGGTATTATTTCTTATAAAGATCACAACCGCAATGATATTCTTTATGTTTCACACACACTTTATTTTAAGGTTTTTAAGGTTTTAAAGACGTGTACCAAAAGCTTAAAAGAAAAGATGTTCCAAAACAGTCTTAACGTGAAAAGTCGACAAAGTTAAAAAGTTAGTTCCCCCTGTCAGCTCATCAAGGTAAACGAAAGATACAAGACAAAGCAATGGTACTGAACAACAGCATATCCCAGATGTCCCAATTTCTGTGCCATGCTTGTGGTGCTTTCAAGAGTTTTAGACTACATTTAATCTTTTTACCACAGTTAAAGAGTTAACACAGTTCACTGACGGCTTGTTTGTAAAACAATTATTTAATTTATTACATTTTTACCCCATTAACAACCACACTGCACAGAGTCTGCATTTCGGCAGCCTGAGATAGTGCAAACATGAATGTGAATTATTAAATTTTACAGCTCATTATTCAAACAAAAAGAAATATATACTGGTGGGAACAGGATTAGAGGAGAAATGAATCCAATGATATATTGTGCTTGTATTATCTTCTGAGTTATCTGGATGATTTGATAAGTAAATACCATCACTGGAATACCCTGGGGATCTGGTATCAAAATATACAGCTGATTAACATAATCTGTCATCTACTTCATGCTTCTTTAGCGGTTGTTTAGGAACAGCTCCGACGCAGGATCGTTGATAGCAATATTATTTAAGCACATAGCTTGAAACATCCCAATGACCTATTATTGCTTCTTTGTGCAGAGAGTTTAAAAACTGTATGAAAGATAACTGATGTTTCTGAGAGTGAGATCCAGTGGCTATACACTTAAAAAGACTTCATTTTAAAACAGTCCCTTCACCTACAAGGGGAACCTTTATGGAGTGGATACAACTATTTCAGGTCAACAGCAGCTTCAGACAATTACTTTTTCAGAGAAGACAACCAGATACTTCTGTTACTATGTCAGCCTATTACTGTATCTTGCTGTTCATCTGGGACTTAACAACAAGTTCGTTTTTTCTGCTCCCTAGTCTGAAAAATTACAAGTAAATAGTTAGAATTTTACCACACAGTTGCTCCTGATGGATATGCATGGAGAATAAAATGCAATGAGCATTACTTAGAACAAAAACGACAACATTTTTGTCCCTGAGGCCAGGTACTAAAATAATTGTCATGGTGTGGTTCAATTTCAAGACAAACTAAGGTATATAATGGTTACCACGACAAGACTGTGACGTATTTACCCAGACTGCAGTCACAACTAAACAAAGTGCTGTAGGTCATTGTAAAATGGATGTTTTTACAAGCACAGAGTGCTTTCTTTCCTGAGTCAAACTCACTCCATTTTTTTTCTGAAAGTATTTGCAAAATGAGATAAGCAACTATTAAGTGGCCAGCGTTTGCAATCACACCCATCTTGTTCGCTCTGTTTTTCACTGAAAACTGAACACTAGCAGGTGGTACTTTGTAGATGCATGTTATTACAGTTAAAGCTCTATGAGTACTGTGACTATGGCTCATGACAGTAGCCCTATTAGTTGCGGATGAGCAGTTAATATGAGTGAAAAAATATATGCTGTATTACACTTAGTCACACTGATTGTATTTCAAAAGGAAATAGAGCAAGAATCACAAAATTGTTTGCTTGATTGGAAAAAAGAAAACAAAGTAAAAAAAAAAGAAATGGATTGGTTTTCCTGAGCAATAAGAGAACAGAGACAGATCACCAAATTCATCTGGCGCTGCGTGTTTACTCAAGAACTGTGAAATTTCCCTTTTCCAGTGTAATTCTCTTATCTGTATTATTCCAGTTTGTTTTTGCACAAACATGCAGCCGGTAATAACAGCTCAGGTCTGCTTGCTTAATGTTTTTGAATAAATGGCCATAAAAACATTTTAATTTCAGTCGTTTTAACAGTGCGTAATAAATATTTTCAGATAATAACTGAAGGTGAAGTTAACTTTATAGCACTATAAATTAACTCCTGGTTTTATCTGCACATTCACAAGCTGTTTAACTAGAACACAGATGTCATAATAATGTCCTGAAGAATAACCTTGTTGTGCGTGTTGTTGGTTTAAACTTCAATTGCCAAGGGACTGCTTTTATAAAGCCCCTTAACTGTTTCATGAATGCTCAGGATCAGCACCAAATGAGCCACGTTCTCTACCGTACTGTGAAGTACACTAAGCCATTAGCTTCAGAACTGCATATATTTTTCATTAACGGCCCCTGCAAGAGAGGTTTGTGTTGTAAATCAGAGCGACTGGACTGAAGCTTTTCCCCTCTTACTTTTGCTTCAGGAAAAGAAAATCTCTCACAAAACACGAATAAAAACAGCACGTTTCTGAACAGCAACACGAGGTGGCAAGCTTAGCTGCCTAGGTTTGAGAGTACTGCTACCTTGCTTTTCTGGCCATTCAGTTAAGACCAAATATTGTGCCAACTTTGCAAAGCAAAAGCTTAATAAAGGCCGCCTTAGAGGTCCTTCATTTAAAAGAAAATCTGCAGTGAAGGCAAGACGCAAACCCCTTGTTTCATGAAGACTTAATTTGAAAAGCCTCCTCTACTATTATAATTAAAGATAAACCCTACATTTGAATGAAGAGCTCTTAGAATAATCCCCTAGAAACATTATAAATGGTGCTGTTTTATCCTCCCCTCTTACCATGCTAGTCTGGGTCTATTTCCTGGTACACTTTATTGCTTCAAGTCTATTGTGAGAAGCAGGCTAACTCAAAGAGCTACTGGATTGTTTCTCCTACTCCAATAAGGATTTCAGTATTTCCTCATGTACGGTTTTTACCAAAAGTATTATGACCATTATTAAATCTCAGAAATTATGCCAATAGCTCTGTCTTGACTTATTCTCCTGCATTTGCACACAGGTTGTATTTGTTTGGTCAGGAAACCTTTTAAGCACAGTTGTATCAATGAAGAAAAGGGTGCTTTATTTGTTTACTCCTTGGATGCATTGGCTTTATGCCATGATGAAAGAGAAAGAAAACTATGACAAGCTTTGTATATAAAGTCATTTTAGATCATTTCCAAAACAAATTGCAAAATACTTTGTGTTTTGCCATTCCCATCCCTGAAAAAATCAAAGACTCATTTTTACAATGGTGGAAAACATTAATACATACAGTACATAACACATGACATTTGACCATTAACAGCATCTTGGCCTGCAGAATAAATGTATTGCCTTAAGCTTATGCTTTCACTGAGATCTGCATGTATTGCTGAGGGATTTAAAAAAGGTGATCTCTAAAAAAAAGGGGACTCTACAATACCATTCAAGGGTACCACATGTACAGTTCGATCTAGATAAACTTGTGAGATGTACAGAGAGTGGACGAGCTGTGCAGGACATGAGACAGTGAAATGTCCATCTGGATAACTAAACAGTTGAAAAGCTCTAAAGTGTCCATTTTTGGTATTAAATCTGCTGCCTGCAAAGTGCACAGAATGCTAAGTGAACCCCAAAGCCTTCAGGGAATTCTCTTTCATAGCATGTTACCAGACCGCTTTCTATTGAGTATCAGAGTTTTGTTTTTTACTTTTTACTTTTTTTTTCTCCTAAAACTACCCCAGCCCTGCAACAGAACCTAGCCGTCCGTGCATGTCCGGGCTCGGCAGCAGAACTGTAACAATTCCACACGCCTTTTTCCTTCCTCCCCTTTTCAATGCACTTTGCATATCAAGAACCGCAGAAAATCCTATCGGCATCAATGAAGTCATTGTCATTCATTAGGACCGTGCACGCAGGGGCCTCTTTCACACCCTCTTGGAATGATCAATGGGGATGCGGTCACGCCTGTCCCCCCCCCCCCAAACCCCTCCAGCTGACAAGAACACTGAACCCTGGCCCACTTTAACCCTGCGCTTACTTCCCACTGAAGCCCAGTTAGTTATCCGAACCACTGGCAAGGCCACAGTTCAGAGTGTTGGAGTGTGTACTCGTGGCAAGATTGGTCTACACTGAAAATAAAAAAGTAATGATGAACTGTGCTTTAATGGGTGGTCCAAACATGCCATCAAACCCAGCAGAAAAAAAGCACAACTTTGCTGAAACCACAATGATCCTTACACATTAAAAAAGTTCAAATGGAGTGTAAAGTCCTTGATAGCAAAGTACTGAGAAGCTAACAGTAAATTAATTTTCTGTGTAGAACTCCCCCATCCCCATATACCCATATGTGCTAAAGTGATTCTCTGTTTAGACTGATGTTTTAAAAAAAGTGAAACCACTTCAAACTTGCAACACATAATTCACCAAAACATATACTACAACTATGCTGTGAAATCTGGTTAAAAGACTTAGAAAGTGAATAATTTCCATGTCAATGACATTTCTGCAGGTAGAGGAAACAACCTTTGTTTTAGCTTCTAGTGCAGCTGAGGAAGCATGAGAATGCATTAAACGGTAAGAATGTCTTATGGAGTTGTACAAAGCAATCCATCACGATTGCAAGATTGTCACTTTATCACCTGATCTTACAAACTGAGCGAAGCTGCTCCTATTCAGTAGTGGGTCTGAAGACATGTTAAGGGAAGCTGGGTTTTCCTGTAAGTGATTCTGGTGGACAAGTAGGTGTTGATCTTCCTTCTGGATCAAAAGTCCCAGGATCTGGAGCACAATGGCTGTGTCTATAATATTTCAGATGTTGCCATGGATATTCAGCCACCGTTCAGAGAAACTGGCTGTAATTAAATACCGATTAAAGAATTAAACAAGTATCTGAAAGCTATGACAGAAGCACTGTACAGTGGGGGGTGAGCAAGTTAACAGCAGAACTTCAAACCTCCATCACCCTCTAATCCTTATCCAGGCATCATGCATCTGAGAAGCAGAAAATTCCATAATAAGGATATCAAGATAGAACAGGATCCGATGATACCAGGAGAAGGAATGCAGAAACTCCCCATGCAAAGTCAACAACACATGTAAACTACGTGGAAATGTACTTAAAACCAATTACAGGAGGCACTGCCTTACACAAAGGGTTGTGGGAGCATGTAACAAACTACCCAGTTATGTTTGTAAAGCTCATACCCTGGTTTATTTCAAGAAACAGCTGGATAAAATCCTTAGTTAATTTAACTACAATCAAAAAAGCTAGATGGCTTGAATGGCCTCTTCTTGTTTGTAACCATTCTTCTTTTTAATTGCAGCAAGACCAGCCAAGCAGATGCCTTCCTGCCACTGTGAGAGACCAAAATTAATCCCATCATCTTCCAGGTGTAGATAGTAAGAGCAGGAAATATTCTTAGATGAATGGACAAAGAAGGAGAAATGTGTTGGCAAGATTTAACCGTTGCTGGACACTCCCAAAACAGGTGGACAAAGATGTCAACTAAGCCCCATGGACAGTCTGTACACAAAGAGTCAGGATCTAGCAAAGTGTGATATCATCTCGGAGGAAAAAAGTATGCTTCTTGAAGAAAATGTAAATGGATTTGCTCCAGTGTCCTGGGCTTATTTCTTCATCTGTAACATTCAACTCCTTCTTCCAAACAGCAACGTCATTAAATGTTCATAGGAAGCCTGTTAGACACTGAAGTGCCCCAGATTGTGCACTTGGTACGTATATACAGTAACCTCACACCCCTGTGGACATCGGAGGTCTTCATGGCAAAACAAAGATGCCAGTAAATAATAGAATACTGTTGTTTAATATATACTTTAAAGTTTAAGGTTTCATTTTTTGAAATTAGGCTTTCTGAAGTTTGCTATAAATCATCTTGGTTTTTGCATAATTGTTTTAATGTAGTGTAGGCAGTCCCATATTCCCCAGCAAGGTTATGGTTAGTGCCGTATTGTTGACTAAATCAGAATTTCTGATCAATCTATATTGCATATATATAAAATAAACATAATATTTTAGTATATTATATAAAACACTATATCTATTATTACTAAAAACGTTACAGTAGGAAATAAAAGGGAATAAAGTTTTAAAAAACTATTTTTTATTTGTGTGTTTTATCATCACAAATTCCTATTAAACTTTCACGTGATTTTTCAAGTAGTTCTCTACTCTCCCCTGGGGTAAGGACTGTTGTACATAAGCAGACTGGACATGAGACTCAAAGAGGAGAATTTATCTTTCAGAATTGATGGTAGTAGTGTTCTCCTACTACTGAAATTATATATAAACTGTATTTGCCTGGTGGGCACTGCTTCACAATGGATTAACACATTTCTCTCAAGTTTCAGAATGATTCAGATTTCAAAGGTACTAAGATGCAAAACTGGAGATAATAATCAATCAGTTTGAACCGAATGTCTTTTTAACTTGTCCCAGAACAAAAATGACCCTATTTAATTGAGTTTCACACAGTAGGCAATCTGCAACAGAAGTAGGTGAGTTTACTGCTTTGAAACCTCCAGTGCCTTTAACCATGGCAACCAAACCTGGTCCTAAAGGGCCACTGTTTGCAGGTTTTCACTGCAGAGTTTTAAATCTCCACCACTAATTGATTACTTTACTGATCTGCTTGTTTGGACTTATGTAACTTCATTATTTAATCAGTGCCAAGTATCAAAAATACTCAAAGATACTGTTTCCAACGACTTAAGCTTACAGAACTTGACCCAGCCTCTCCTCAGCTCACTGGCATTTTTGACTAATTGATCAATTGACGATGTACAGTCAGAGGTGGGATTGGAACTGTATCAAGTGCTTTTTTTTTTCTTTTACATAGGTCTATCTAAAATTTCAGGCAACCCACCAAGGAGTAATTCTGAAACTCGGAAATAGATAAAAGGTAGATATTGATTACACATCTCATTTTTGACGGTTTAAAAGCTGTAAAACAAATTTCCAAACGTGCCCCAAACAGAAAACTGAACTCAATTAGCTTTGATTCGTAACTCAGGTGGGGTAAAAGGTAGAAGACATTCTGTTCCTCCAGGACCAGGGCTGGAAAACGTTTATTTATGAAATACTGGAACCCACGCCTTTCTTTTTGCGTCTGTTTCTCACACTCACTGGCACGCTGCTCGAGACCCAACAGGTTTTCTCGGTACAAACTCCATTCCCCGAGCGCGAACAAGGTCAAAAAAAAATTTAACGTTATTTGATTAATGCTGAGAGCTGCAGTGTGTTTAGACAGGGTCGTGACCCCCGGGCATCCATTTAATCAAATTTCTCTGCTGTCTTTCCCAGCGGAACCCAGACGAGAAGAAAAAGAATAAAAAATTCTCTTTCCTTCTGTCTCTCCGCTGCGAGAGCGCGCTTCACATCTCGCATTGTTTACACGCTGTTAAGTAATTATTTCACACCGCGACCCCCACGGCCGGCAGGAGAGAAGTGACCTCCTCAGAGACGAGAAGCGCTTATTCAGCTGTATATAATCTAGTCCCTTTCTCCCCTTCACTGGAAAACTGAGTGTTCAGCTTAAAGATTTCTTTGTGAATATTTAAGAGCGAAGGGATACATGCTAATGATCCAGCTAACGATATGCTTATTTATCATACGTGCCTTGTCCGGGCTTTTGGACTGCTGATGTCATCATGTTTAACTGTGCAATATCAACATTTTTCCTCCTTTTTCTCTCTCTTTGAACAAGCCAATTACCCCGCTGGCCCAAACCAATTACTCAATATTTGTTCAGGAGTTTTCAATAACGGGATGTGCCTTTCTTTCTCGCTTCAACGTGGCAGCGTTCCAGGGCAAGGAGCACGGGAGGAGAGCAAGGTTAAAAACAATTACAGTTTCCATGGCTTAACATCTCTATTCCGTCGACGAGACCAGATAAGGCGCAGACAGGCTCTCTCGCGTTCTGTTAGCGCGGGAGACCCATTTCATGAAACCGCAGCAGGAAAAATTCAGTTCTCACTTGAATTTGGTGAAATGATTAGGAGGCGTTAGCACCAGCACTGTGAACTAGCCCTATAGTGCATGTAAACAATGCCAGGCTAAACGTAACTAGTGTAATCCCCAGGCTATAGTATGATAAAGCATTATAAATGCAGTCTTATTCAAAGCCCATGTTCTAATTACCAGCACTACAGTACCATAGTTTACCAGGATATTACTAGAGTTACTATAAATCAAACTATAACATTATTATTAAATTAACAAAATATAATTTTCTTCTCTCTATTCATTCTCAGACGTTGTTAAATGAATCTGTCATTCTTTATGACAGTTACCAACATTTAGTACTATTTTAACAGAATGTTCCCTATAAACGCTCAGTTAGCTACCTGGGAAACAGCTAGGTGTAAGCTTGGATTCCTGTCAGTGAACAATAGCATCTTTATGGCGGAGACATGAACGCTCATCCTCTTATTCAACTGACTCAGCTTTCTGAGCCTCAGCAATTCATAACCAGAAGTAAATTTTGCCTGCAACAGCACACAGTCTCCATGAGGCCCTTAAGTGCCATATTCAGACAAGTCCAGCACACTATATTACATTTGCTGTGGAAACAGTGATCCTCTCGGACAGTGCCAATGTACAATACATCGCTGAGCTTTGGTTTTTCATTTCTCAGAATATCATTTGGAGCTCCCCAGCCTTTGTAAACCTAAAAAAAAAATTCATTCCCTTTTACAAAACTACACATAGACGTTGATTCTGAATTGCCGATCCCATACCTGCCAATTCTGTCTAGGAGAAGGCCAGGCATGAACTAAATTTATGTTCCCCACAAATTCTGGTCACCCATTCTTTTTATTCTTTTAACAAAATACAGGATGGGCTGTTTTATTAAATTCTGTAAAGTCTCAATGGAAAACAGGATGTTTTCAGATTGGGTATTGTTTTAGCAAAGAAAAACAATTGTCTCTGCACTGTGACTGGCACTGTGAGTGCTCAGTTATGTGAGGGGCAATACAGTCAAATCCTTTTGATACTACACACCTGACACCTTTACTGTACCTTGTCAAATACTGACATCCACTAAAAGAGAGACGTTTAACATTATGACTGTAAGCTCTGGATGCAACCTGTATGACTATTGCACACCATTTATTCACAAGCATGGAAAAAATCTTTTTATTGTGTTTAATAACTGTGGGCCGAGTACTTTTACATCTTCTGTGTATCGTGTTTTTTTTCCTTGTTGTGGACGCAAAAACTGTATATTTACACAGCACATTTAGGAATCCAGATTACACGACTGTCACGCAACGCAAATGTACAGCTGTTGAAGCAACTAAATGTTTCATCCCTACTAAATAAAACAATCAAAATCCAGACATTTAATCCCTCAATTTTGCTTCAATCCTCCTATTGTCAAAAGAATTGCCCTACAACCTGAAGACACTCTGTGGCACCACTTAATTTAAAGGTAATGTAAAAAAGACAGTGAAAGTAAAAGTCTTTTCAGATCTACTTTCTTTTTTACAAATCTAAAACCAAAACATAATTCCTAGAACTGTTCAAGTTTACATAATCAAAACATCGTCATTTCTTCTGTGCAAACTGTCTCTAATGACTGAATTTCTTGTTTGATCATTTTATAATGTTTTCTTTGATTATTGTGTTTCCACTGTTGCAGGAAGTGCAATTTTCTTATATTGGCTGGTGTCATTATGAGCTTCTCACCAGGCAGATATCCCAGCAGGCTACGTCTTATCGGGCAGCTGTAGGAATAAAGCAAACAGCTTTTTTATCAGGTGTTCCCTAATGGGTGGTTTTGACAACCTGAATGTCTTCATACCACATGAGAAAAAAAACTGACGCACCTCAATGTGGCATTACCTGCTTTATCTCTTCTGGTACAGGCTTTGTACTTTCATATTTTATTCCAAAATCACCGCTAGCTTTCATTGTAGCCCAGTGCTCTCCAACTTTTTTTTTCTCTTATTGTCCTGTGTTATGCGATCAAATTCCAAGATGGTCCATCTCGTTCCCACGACACTTACATATTACCTACATCGCAGTAAGGAATATTGTATCACTTTGTCTTTCTGCCATTGAATATGACAAATACAGAGCTCAGAGGCCTATTTAACACGCGTCTGGCATCTCAGAAGCAAAGTCATGCAAAGAAGCAAAAACGCAGACATTAAGCACATGCACACTACCTTTGAAATGGCAACAGGACAGAATAATTTATAGTGTGGTTACAAAAGATGGTTAGGTAGTCATCTGCCACCCACTACTAACTCACAGCTCCTCTTTATATCATTTTCTGAAAGCAGTCGCTCTCTGTGTCATGTAGTGGATTAAAGTAGCGATTTGATCCTGACTGATATTGTTCTGCTCTAAGATGGAAGTAGTACTGAAAGATGTTAACAGCTCAAAAGGTTTGAGCCACAGGCTTTTTCTAAAACATCACTCAGAATTCTGTTATCTAATTTTACTTATTCACTCGCTTAACTTCTCTGCTGTTTCTTTAAAACCTGAACTTTGAGGCTTGAGTCTAGAAATCTCATGATTTTCCCTGGTGGGGCACAAAAAAAATGAACTTTTTTTTTTTTCAAGCACACTGACAAATGTCAGGAGGTAATGAGGTAAGAACCAAAAAAGTATATTCTCAGCAAAAGTATGCAATACAAAAAGAAAGCTCGGGATTTCAGAAATTGCTCTGACAAGGTCTGTCACCATCTCAAGCCCATCACATGCTAGACAATGCAAAGCCTTCCAGTTCTGTGTAACCTACTGACAGATTTCCACCTCTAAACTATTTACTCTCAGGAAAAGAGAGGTAATCTGAAAATACTCTTGCAAAATTGTATTTTCTTGATATATTTGGTTTTAAAAAAGGTAAAACATTCACACTTTAAATACAGGAAATTGAATTTTATGGTTGTTTTCATCTAAGAAACAGATGTTTTCATTAATTTGAAATACTTTGAGGAAGCTGCACGTCCCTGAATATTTTTACGACTTTAAACTTTGTTGACATCAACCCTTGCAAGACAATTCAGTAACAGGACTCAAAACATGTCAGCTTTGTGATGTAATGTTTTGTTTTCTGTTTTTTTTTCCTTTCCAGAATGTGTAGCAACTGGGTGAACCAAAACATTTACATCTGGAAAACATTTTTAAGCAAATTAGTTTAAAAGTGACTGTATTCTTTCATTCTTCATTTACTAACCTGCGTGTCAATAAGAGATTAAGGCGCAAAAGTATGCGTAATTGGTTAAGCGCTAAAAAATGGGTTCAAAAAAGGCTCTAAAACCCTTTCAGTGAGATTCTTCCGCTCTGTGTATCTGGCACTGAGGTCACTGTTATAAGTACTGTAAATGGCTAAAAAATGTTGACAGTAAAAAACATTCATGAAACCCAAATACCCAAATGATTAAATTGTAATATCAACAGTATTTGGTCTGAGGCCCAGTCTGAACAGAAAATTGCCTACCCAGTGTTCAATGGCGAATTTCCACTGGGCAGAAGGTAGAAGCTGCCATCAAGTCCTGGCTTTCTAACCTAAACCTGGCAAGTGAATTTGAGCCAGGCTCAGGCAGGGTTCAGTAATGGCTGTCAGCAACAGTAGGAGCTGGTTTCAGAGAAACACATGAGAAGAGCTGCTGCACTGAGCAACATAGTGTAAAGTAGCCCAGACCATGCACAAGTGCACAAGGTTTATTAGGCCTGAGCTTATAGCAATTTCTATATGTTGGGCAGGTTAAGACACCCCACCCTACTAGAAAGGGGAGGCTGATGCATTACAAGGTTAGCTCCATTAACATTTGTATCTGTTCATGCAACAGAGAGAATTAGAGCAATCAGGGTTGTGTTCCTTATTGAAGGACAAAACAGCAGTGTTCACAACAGGAATCGACAATGTTTGCAGGAGCTACATTTTGATTACTTCAAACTATTAAAATAATTTAAGTTTTAACTCTTTACATTCCTCCACACTGCAGTGTATTTATTAACAGAACAATTGCACGTGTAAAACTCATACTGTCTTACTCTCTCCCAACAGAGTATATAAATTCAGTCAGTTGGATTGTGTAACTGTTGAATTATTGCTGTTGTATCTGTTTTCTACATGTCTGAAATGCATTTTGTGGCAATTCAAGAAATGGCACTCATTTACCACTCATTTACCCATATTGAGTTTTGAATACTAGCTGGGACTAAACAAAAACTACAAAAGCACCCCAGCTATCACCAGCCAAGAATAAGCAATGTTCCCAATACTTGCATGTTAAGAAATGCAACACCTGCATCAGTATAACAAGAAAGACAGCTGTGCTCCTGCAAGAACTCTGTCACAAACTCCCACGCAAAATGTTACAGGCGTCCTCTAAGACAAACAAACATCCAATTGACTGAAAATTTAACACTCTGAGCTCAAATCTCAGACAATTTGCTTTTAAAGAAGCCATGTTGCCTCCATCATTCTTGTGAGCTATGTCATTAGCTATCTCTTTAAGTGTGTTAGCGCAGGTTTTGCATTTGTATCACTCCACATTACGGTATTAAAAAAATAAATGCACCATTTTCAAAACATCAATAAAACTTAGTTGCCTTGCACCACAAGCTATGGAGCATTTAAAAGCTCTGCATGATGTCTGCTTACTCGCACTGCTGTCAAATGGGCAGAAACATTCCTCCAGGTCCCCTAGGAACAACAACAGAGTTAGTGAGAGAGGTCAAAAGTTACGCCGGGACAGAGGGCAGTAAATGTTGGGGAATGGGACAGGTCCAACATTAATAAGGCTGATCACTGCAGTGTCTCACCGGACCACTTGATATGATCCCTGCCAGTCAGGAGACTTCAAACCTAAATCCAGACTGTGTCTATCGAGGTACAGGGCACAATCCCAACAGTACTCATATTTTTCTTTTACTCTTAACACTACAGCAGACTGTAACTTAAGCCACTAAGCCTACCAAATGGTACTGGGAAATAAGTGGCTAAGCTTTATAATTCCACTGGTAAAAGGTTTCTTCAGATAAACATTTAAAAAAACAATAGTTTTACAAGGGATACAAGAAGGGCTCACAAGGTTATTCACAACTACATAGCTAGCAATATGCTTACACCAAAATGAACCCAGAGTGGAACTTCGTTTGGCTTCTTTGTATCTAAGGAATTTTAATTTGTCCGCTTTACAACAAGGGAACGTCGTTCGTGCTCCAGTAATTTACTAACTGCCACCCAGTCTTCTTATGAAGTTCATCAACAAATAATGTGTCTCACTTTCCCTGCGAAGTATGTGCTCAGGTCCTGGGCATGTATCCAGGGCAGGTTTTACATTACTCTGATCATGTAAATCTACGGCAATGAAACAAGATAATTCAATCTGCTGTCTGCACACCGCCTCAGTGAAGTTTCCTACCATATAGGCATTAAAGGTTTTATAGCTGTCTTCCCACCCAGACAAAAGTCTTTACTTACATTTCGGTTTCCCATCCTGCTCCTGCCTGGTTAAAAACAGTTCTGGTTGCCTTACAAATATTCAAATATTATAAATCTCTCTTCAAAATGTCTCCCAGAATATAGTTTGCAAATTTGTTTGAATGGTTACTACACGTAGACTTTTCATAATAATGCTTTGCTTAACCAAATAAGTCAGTTGAGCACAAATTCTCATTTGCAATGATGGCCTGGCCAGACCTCTCACCCTCGCATGATGTCTGAACAACGCACTGTAAGCAGCGAGTTGCTGATACACCTAGCTCGTATATAATTGAAGCTGAGGTAGTTAACTGTCCATATACTGTACATTGAAGCATAACACATGTAAGAGGACCCGGGGAAGGGTCATTTATAATCGGTATTTCTGGAACGAAACACTGAAAATACTCGATATAGACCTGGGCAAGATGGCCGCCAAGGATAACCTGCTGACCCACTGCATAGGCCTTTTCCAACAGCGGGTCAGCTGGTTATCCTTGGCAGCCATCTTGCCCAGGTCTATATCGAGTATTTTCAGTGTGTTGTTCCGGAAATACCGGTTATAAATGACCCTTCCCCGGGTCCTCTTACACACATAACACACATACTTTACAATAAAAACATTAAAGCAAAAAAAGTTCAGAAAGACTGCATCCCCTAGACAATGACTAACAGTAAAATGAAAACCTTAGAATACTGGTAGGAATTAAGACTACTATTAGGAATTTCAGGTCGTGTGAACAGGATAAACATCTTCACATAGAATCTCAGGCATTGCGCAAACTGCCACCCATGCTGTTTATTCTCAAGGATCCCTTTATAAAGGAATGTTTGAATGTCTTGGTTCAATAATATACTAGGAATCAAAAGTTCATTACTAGCCACACTTTGCCTTGCCTGCCTTTGGTATTTACCTGCACAAATGAGACAGTGGTGCAGAAAAGTGCTCAAGAGCACAAATCTGGGATGTTTTTTAATGCCGTTGAAGTCTTGAACAAGCTACTTCATTGATTCTTAAGTACAATATCCCACTGGTTAAATTATTAAAAAAAAAATCAGCACACCAGAGATTTATCAGAACCATAGACCCATTCAGCACGTTTTGGGAGAGTATGCTGCTCTATCAATCAGGCCAAGAACACAACATATGTCTATGGTAAAGATCAGACAATGTCTCACCTACTCCAGTGTAACTTTGTTTGTTACAGTTGTTACTGACAGCTGTGAGAGCCACAGGTCCACAAATCGTTATCGTGTATCCAAAAGTGTGGTATGATGGGCGCAAAACGATGATGAAGACCTAATGAGACCACAGTGTAAAATAAACCATCCTGCCATCAATTAAGTACCTCTATATAAAATACTGACCTGCTGCATATATTTAGAAATTAAAATAAGAAGCCTGGCACGTGGTACCCCGAACTGTAATACGACCAGCATACGGACAAATGCCAAACTCCAAACTCTAAGTGAGTAGACTAAGATCTCCATGCCACAACAGCAGGCTTAAATTTGTAGCAGCTTGATTTGAAATAAGCAAAGTAGACCTATTTGGTACCTTAGCACTGCAACCTATGGGAAAACCACTGACTGAAATCCAGTTTTAAGCTTTAAGTTGGGTGAAGAGCAGATGTAAGGTCCTCTTTAAAATAGGGATATAGTGAGTGCCACTATATTGCATGAAGGTTTTTAAACCATTACAACACCACAAGGGTTACAAAAGACTGGAAAAAAAAATGGGTTGTGTGAGAAAGCAAACCATCTATAACTCAGCATGTTTAATATCATAATAATATAGAGTAACATTGGTTATTCTCTATATGACATATCATGCACATTCACACTAAGATTGTTTGAACCCACTCTGCATGGAACTGAACATTTACTTTTAGGAATTAGGTCACTATTAAATTTCAGCAGACCAATGTTTGAGAAAAGCCACATTACTGATCCTTATAATGTAAATCAAATTAATTTGTTATTGATATTTTTTAGTTTTAGTTTAGTTAGATTTTAAAAGGGCTTTTTCAAAACCAAATAAAGCAATACTATTTACTGTTTAAAATGCAAAACTTTCCCATGTCATTTCTATTCTGTACTATTCCTGTGGCTATCTTTACTACATAGCTGCTGCCTTTAACAACAAACCATCACACAGACTTTTATCCTGGTAGGAGACGTAGACACTGGAGCCATTGGTAGAAGGGAGAAAACAACTGGTTTGATTGACACCTATCAATCACAGAGCCACAAATACACTGCCCTGTAGGAAGTTGTCCTTAAGGATTTGCACCTAAAACCAAGCGCAGAAGACATTTCTTTACCCAAAGGGTTGTGAGAGTATGGAACAAGTTGCTCAGTTTTGTTGTTTCCCTGGTTTCTTTCACGTAACAGCTGGATGAGATTCCTGGATCAGTTAACTACTATGAAATGGGCCAGATGTGCTGAATGACTTCCTTTCATTTGTAATCTCTCTTATGTTATTATGTATGACATTGAATTAACAGGGAATGAGATTCTAATTGACCGGTATCAACGGCTGTCCGTTGAAGGCGAGAACTGTACTCCTAACATTTTCTGAACAATTTCACAACAGACTGCTAGATTTAATGGGCTACAGTCTGCTTTTCCTCCCCTGAGAATAAACATAAAAAACTTTAATTGAGCTCCAAATGACATGATTCTTTTTTTAGAGTGTGCAGTATCACCCGTGTTAGTTTTCGTTTGTATGGCAAACACAATTACACAATTACAGTGCTGTAAAGGCAGTGTAAGTGAAGGAAAAGCATTCAATAAATATCAGAAGTTTTTGCAGTTTTGACAATAAAGTTGCCTCACAACAATGTTTAATAGGACACTATATTATTATGTAGAGGATTTTTAAAAATCATTTTGAAACCATTAGGGGGGGAAAAAAAAGCACACGCTTCATCTGACATGAAAGCCACTTGACAACTTCAGCGTGAAGCAATTATAACTGTCACTCTATTGTTGTTATTATTTCTGGTATTATTGTAATTTTGTTTTCAGTTGCACAATGTGATAATAACTAACTTGTCATTATCGAGTTAACCCAGAGAGTTTCTCATCCCAGGGGAGGGGGCTGTGAGCTCCTCGTCCAAAGTGAGCTGTCAGTTACCACGACAACACATTAATGGCTACATTATGTTATAATTAAATAGCCTGACAAACTTTAAACAGTCTGACAAGTGCTTCCCTGCCTGCCACTGACAAAGGGGTCACTTTTGCCTTTATTTATAAAAAGAGTTTTAAAAAGCTATGATTAAGGTTGAACAGACAACTACCAGGGGAAAACTGAAAGTGGATTTTTGTTGTGAACAATCGTTCTAAGGACTTTTTCTATATTAAAATGTAATTGATTGTCGTTTTTTTTAACCTCCAAGACGTAGACTTTTATTCCAGTTTTAGGGTGTAATTTAAGTACAATGAACTTGCAAAACTTTGCAGAAATGATATTTTTAAAGGGCACAAGACATTTACATCCATTCAAATATGGATGATAGATTTACATATCTGGAACAAAACATCCTCTCAAATAGTAATTAGCTGCACAAAAGGTTCACTCAGTCACAATTTATATATTTTCCCAGCCCAAATTACATATCTGTTTCGCATCACTTAACTACTGTGTGGCCAACCACTTTCATTTAAAACTAATGTTGTAATAAGAAAAAAAAACTTTCTTTTTAGGTACCACACCCAAATCACACATTCTTCAGGAAACAAATATATTTAAAAATATCAATCACAGCCCCTTCTCAATCTGAAAAACACGGAAATCAAACGTCTTCTCACTAGAAGAGAATGGTAAATAAATCATATCACAAAAGGAATGCGGTTGCGATCTGCAGCCTTTCCTAACTGACCAGTAACCTAGCGAGGCGAGAAAAAAAGAGAGCCATAATCCATTATTTACTTTGTCAAAGCGGAAATGTTGTGTCATCAATGGAAAACCCACATGAGGAAAAATTAGGAAGAGGGCTCCATTAAGCTGACAAAAGCTGAGAGAAATACATCCGATTCCCTTTATTATTTATCATTTTATCATTTAATTATGATTTTCAAGGCAGTATAATGAATGACACGGTTAAAATATTAAAAAGGCTAATATGATTCGGGAGTTATGTCTACAGGGAAGTTAAGCACTTTTTCTTTTTTGCTCCCACAGTAGAACCACTTGGCATTCCACCCAGTTTCTGTCACAGTGGTGGCAAGTGTGCAGCTATGTTTTTCTAGAGCGAAATTACTAGCATTACACCATGTCCTGCTAAATTACATTGAAATTAATGAACTACATATTTAACAGCACAAAACGCGGCCTGCTGGCACACACAGAAGCAACAGTTGGTCTTCCAGTGATTTGCTGTGAACAGAGAAACATTTCTTCCTTCCTGACCTGGAACTGGTAACAGAGAAGGAATAGGTTTTCTGCTTGCTTGTGTCAGGATTAGGAAGGAAATACAGACTGAATGGGTCAACAGAGGCACCTTCTACATGGAGCTCGCATGTTCTCCCACTCAACCTGTGGGTTTTTGCTAGATGCTCCCGTTTCCTCCCACCTTCCAAAGACATGCTGGAGAGGTAAATTGGGGGCTCTGGATGTGCTCTGCATTGGGGTCCCTCTGTATGTGTTTGCTTTGTGATGCACTGGCATCTCATCGAGGGCATTGTCCTGCTTATGTTTCCAGGATAGTTAAGACGGCATTTACCAAGAGAAAGACGTTTTCTGATAAGAAATGGATACATGGATTGAAACTTGACACCACCTCATAAGCAGAACATGAATCTAGATGATTACAGTGCCCAATGTGTGAATTCAGGAAGGAGCTCTCCTTCAGCTCAGTAGGCTTGCCACATGACGCCGCAATCCTGGGAGAATATTTCCTTCTTTGGTGCAAAGCCATTAAAGTTCAGTCATTTCAGAAAACGTGTTAATTTCTTTCAGCAACCTTGATTAAATAATTCTGTCTGCAAGCACTGATCCCCAGCACGGAATAGTTAGACAGTGGGACTGCCTGCTTGGTAACTGATGAGGATCGGAATCAATGTGTGAACTTTCAGTGCATTACACAAGAATTGGAACTGACTGAATAATGGCAGTTTTTAGTTATGATTTTGAAATCAACAAAATCGGAAATCATAAAGAATATCAAATGAGCTCCGACACCTACAGCAACATGTTAATGCTCTTCAGCGTGTTTCAAAATTCATGTTTAAAATGGCATGTTTCAAAATTCATCAGGTTTCAGGGCCTGATAGATGTGCAGCCAGATAACATTACAACTCAGTTACAGTGAAGTGGCAGGTCTGCTACATAGCTGACTGAACTAAACTTACCAGAACTCTCCATACTGAAGTTCCACAAACACAATGTACATCTGATTTTGAATCAGGTGACCCAACTGCCACCTTCATTTGAACCATGTCTCCCTTACCTCAAGTTTAAGAATTCTGATTAAGGGCAGCACAGTGGTGTATAGATTGCTGCCTTGCAGTACTGAGGTCCTGGGTTTAATTCCTGGGCTGCTATCTGCATGGAGTTTGCGTGTTCTCCCTGTGTTCGTGTGTCCCTTGCGTGAATGTGTATGCGTCTGTGTGTGCCCTGTGTTGAACTGGCGACCCATCCAGGGTATGTCTTACCTTGTGCGTGTTACTTTAAGTGTTGGATTAAGTGGTTAGAAAATGAATGAATGGATGGATTCTGATGATCTCTTTTTTTTTGGCGGTTACGCTGACCCCAACTGGTAAAGAGCAGAAATGAAATACAAGCTGTGCCATGCACTCTAGCTTCAGAGTAGCGATCGTCATTGTTGCACCAGTACTCTGGGAAAATCAAACGTCAAAGCAGTGGACAAGGGTGCTTTCCAGTGCTGAACTCCCTGAACGTGTTATAAAGGCACACATAGGTAGAGCGTGAAAATACAGGTGAGAAAATACAAGCTTCTCTACATCTGAGTAAGATCATGGTGCTGCCTCTCATTTGGATGAAGGAGCTCAGTCGCTTCTTGCCCCGTGAATTATGACTGAAGCTCACAGAGATCACGGACTGACACTATATTCTCATGAGGCTCTCCAAGCACTCAGGCTGCACAACACAATCATGAGGCCCAGCACACCAGAAAGCGAGCACTCCTTGCCGACTGCAATTTGAACACCCTTGAGAACCCAGCAGAGCTCCAGTGTTGCACTACGGTAGCCTGATTCTACACAATGAGCTTTCTTAATCAAACATCACATCTGCCTTCAGACAAGATAATCCAAGTTTTGGTTCTCCCTCTCCATCCCACTGTACCATCACAGATGTACCTGCAGAAATCAAAGTGCACTGCAAAAAGGAGCCTGACAGGTAAAAAAAAGGAGGAAAAGTCTACACCTTTAAACAGCCAAGTGTCGAAAATGAAAACGGTTTTGCAAACTGCAAATTTTCGCATTTGCTAAAATGCCTCCTCGGGCCTAGAAAAGATGCTCAACGCTTTGGAAGAGATCAAATGGGGGAGAAGAAGTGTCTCTTGCAAATGTACATCAGTAGGGTTGTCAATTCCCCATTGCCCACATTTCAGCCAAGCAAAAGGAGAGTTACTGCAGGTTCTCAAAGGTGAACTCCATATCCCTTGAACAGGAACGTGAGCAACTGTAATAAAAAACGCCGCCTGACAAGTAAGGTCTTTGCTCAGCTGTTAAATCAGCAGGTGAGGGGGGAGCTGAGAAGTGCATAAGGGCTAATTTATTGGCACTACCAAACCCTCGTATTTTAAGTATGACCTTGCATTTATACTAGCCCTGCACAATAAAGACATTTAAACCCAAAATAAAAGACGGAAGATTTAATTACATGTCATGTTACAAGTCTGTCTTCATCTTTCTCTGCGGTTTCAGCTTCATCCAATATGGCACTGCACATACTGTATGACCGCTCACATGATAAAAAGTATTCACATCCCCCTTCAAAAGAATTGAGCTTTTTAAACATCAGTTGCAGCCTTTAACAAATAGAAATGTCTATAACTTTAAATGCATACACAGAACTTTGGTTTCTCTTCTCCCTTGTTTCAATATGTTTTCACAGTTTTTAACATCATGTCCGTAAACTTTGTTTCCACTGTCTATGCTGATGAGGGTCCTGATATTCATCTCACCACACAATCAGTCTCTTTCAGATAACTTACAGTAAGAGGAATGTGTATGCAGCAGAACACAAGCCACCTTCCCCATAAACTACATTGCTTCACCTCCACTGAAACTGCAGCAATCTTTAATTCCTCTTTATGTATTAGCTTATGATTTTTCTCTTCTATTTTGAAACAAAAAACCAAACACATCTCCAGCAGTTTAATTCAAACACACTCCTACCGTGCAAATTCACATACACTACACTGATCGCTGAACTCATCACGAATCTCGATGTCTTGTGAATGACAACTCTGGAGAAAAGCTGGCCCCACACTTTGTGTCCTAAAGTGCTCCCATACATAGCAGGTAGCTTCGATAAAACAAACTGTCACAATAATTCACAGGTTGGTGTCACTTGATCTCAACAGGTCAGGTATGATGACAGCCCAGGAAGTCTTCAAAATTTGCAGTTTTGTCTTCTGTCTGCCCCTGGAATTCAAAGGAAATCTTAACACATTAAGAAAACTCCCAGGACATAGTGGGTTGATTGTGGGTTGAGCAGGCATCATCACAGGTAATTACCAGAAATCAGAACAATATATTATTTCTACCTGAAGCAAGACCAGATAAACAGAATAATTAGACATATCTCATCAATCAAATTTCAAGAAATAATCCAAGATTGTTTATAATGAGTTTGAAATGAAGGACAACAACAGAAAAGCTCCATTTTTATAAAAACGGATAGAAAACAAAACAAGATTTGGACTGAAGCACCGATATGGCCTATTTAAGACTAGAACAGTAGGTCTCAAAGACATGCAAGGCCAGCTTTCATTAATTTATTACTCACCTTTGAGTCTGGCCTTTAAAATAAGTTATGTATTTCTGTATGCAAATATCTCAGCAAGTCCCTTTCAATAAAAGCATTATTCAAATAATAAGATAAAGATGAAAAACTCTGATTGTTTTACCTTATAAATCAGTTTTAAGACTGCAAAGGAGTACTTGATTATTCAGATGCTCTTCCTACCCTAAAGCAATTACTGTTACTAAATGCTTCAAGCCCACAGCAGATGTGTAGTTCCACAGCTGGAGACATGAAGTATTTCTCTGGAAATAAGTTTCAGAGAACCTGTTGCTTGTGGCAGAATGAAAAAAAAGAGGAAATGGGGTATTTGATAATAGTTGCACTACAAACAAAAGATGAAAAATGACGAGTACTTCTGTTTTCCTCAGGACCTTATCAGACTGCTGCATCAGTCTGCCTGACTGACAAACCATTATCTGAGAAACAACCAAATCATTTCACCAGCAAACATCAACATCTTATCAGAAATGATACAACCCTGTTACAATCAGTCTTTTTGTCTGTACAGCCTATTTGTTTGATTTCAGATTTCTCTGTTCTTTTCCCTCCTCACTCAATGGCTAAATTATTTTCAGCTTTACGTTTTCAGTTTTTTCCCAGATCTGCTGTCTTCCCACGCGGGTAAAAGCAGTGGGTATTGTGTACTGTGTACAGCAGTGCTCTCCAACACAGGCTCTGGATAGCCACCACCTACTGTATCAGCTTTTATTGGTAACCTTTAAATAAGCACTTTGTAGAGGATCTAAAACAACTGTGAGCACTTAAACAAGTGATTTGTTAAATTACGGAATTTACAGATTACTTCTTCAGCCTTCAAGAAGCATGGCATCCTCGACTAAACCAACTGCTTGGGAAATGTGATCAATAACTTACAAGTGTCCCTAACTTGAAAAAGCAGCTTAGCTAGGATATCTTATAGAAGACGAACTTGCCTGGGGGTCTCCAAGACCAGAGATGGAGCTCTCTGTGTCCAGCATTTAAACTGGTCGGTGTCTCTGAAGAACAAAATAAACTCATTTGTGATCAGAATCCAAAGCTGCAAACAAACAAACGTTCCCTTTCCTGTGTACACACAGCCACAAACAAGACGAGTTCTGACAGGCTTCTTGAGAGACCAGGATTTATATACTGTACATGTATGATTTAACTTTCAGATTCTGCACCATCTCCATCATAAATCAGGGTTTCGGGCAGTTCTTTAATGCATCATTAACATTTAAAAGCAAATTTATTCTTCTGTCCATGGTACTGTTGCAATAAACTAAAATGCCTTGGGAACAATATAAAAAAACAGAAGAACAGTTACAAACGATAGAAAGCCAAGTAGCCCATCTAGCCCATTTGCTAGTTAGCAGTTAACTGATCAGGTTGTTCCACACTCCCACAACCATTTGTGTAAAGATGTGCATCCTTTTCTCAGTTTTAAACACATTACCAAACTTAATACACATTGGATAATGACCATAATTCAATCCAAAACAAAATCTATTGATCCACAATAGTACATTCTGGGAATCAGGAGGTTTAACTACCTCCTGTAATTTTTCACTCTAAATTCTCAGTATATATTAATAATTTCTATTGTAATATTGGCATTCGTTGTTGCCTGGGTCAGAAGAGCTTCTTTTAGCACCTTTAATTTACACAGCAACAGCTGTGCCTTCTTAATGACAATTTCATTTTGCTGTTTTTACTGCACTGGGTGCAAATAATTAAAACGTGTTATTTACTCTCCACGGGTGAGAAGCGGCCTGCGATTTCCTCCCCTCCCTGCCTCTCTTTCCCTCCTCTCCCTCCCCTTTTCATTTGGTTTCTGAGCAGTGACATATTGATGTCACCAATAATAAATCATTCCAATTTGTTCCTTCTCTGCCAACAAGGGCTTTAATCTTCATTTACGACTTACAAAAGTCCGTTTGGCGGAAGTGTCTGATAAAATACTCAATTACCATTTTTTTTCTCCGCCACTGCACAATCCAATTGTTGTCCTGATAAAAATGCTCCAGCTTAGAAGATAAAGTGTGAATAATTCCCCCAGTACAAATGTCAAAGAGGTTCACTCTGCCAGTGGGGATCCAGCTTTGCAGGCAGCCATTACTCTGTCAGGGAAATGACAAAGGGATCCCAGTCATTTCTACTGTCACCATTTCTTTTACTTATAGATAGCCTCTAATTGATCCAATTATGGTTGTTAGCAGGTGCTGGATGCAAATCATTAGTGAAACATTATTTTAAAACAATGGACATAAAGGTGAAAGGTGGCCTAACTGGTCACTAGATGTGGTTTTTTAAAACCCCTGAGCCAGCAGAGCCTCAGGGGTTCGTCCCTGTGCATTTCACACAAGTTCAACTTTTAACTGTCTAACTACCATCCCATTATGGCCATTAAACCACATCACAGCAAACTTCAGAAGAGGGCAGCCCAGAGATACCAAGCCAGTCTTTGATGGGAACAGAAGAACTCGTGTCTTGCCTAAAGATTGGTGAGGAGGAGACCGCTCTCACTAGAGGGCCCTAATCAGAGTTAATCCATAAGCGCAACACGTCACGGTTACAAGCAGGTACTATTTTGCGAATTACTGGCGATACGTTAGTTGAAAAAATGGACATCAAGGAGAAAGGAGGCCGAACCGGTCATCGGATGCAGTTAAAGAGCGAGTGCTATGCTGAGCTAGTCTGAGTCCTGAGACAGACAAACCTCTACATAGAAGAAAAAATCCTGCGCTGTTTAAGACAATGACAATGCAAAACTGTCACTATGAGGACAAATTCAGATTGAGAAACTGCCGAGATAGCACGGGGGTTGTGAACCTCAGCTCTCCACACTGATAAAGTTGACAACTGGGAAAGTAAAGTGCTTCATTATTTAATCAAAGTTTATGTACTGTATCTAACAAGAAAATAGGCACATGAAGTAACACGGAAGACCATTCGTTCTTCTATGCTTTGCATGATTTAAAACTTGGCAAAATGTTTTTCTTTCTTCTCTCTAGACAGTGTTCTATCACAAGAGATGGGATTCTTAAAAAAAATCCATGCTCTGTATTTCACATGTCACTGCTGGAAAACAAGGCGTGTGAAGTGCATGGGGCAACACTGATCCATGTTTCCTCTTTCTCCATCCTGGGAGAATCCCACTGCCTGGAAACAAGCCTACACACCACAGCCAAGAACAACCAGCACTGGAAGCTGTCCTTACACCGAAGGAAACTTAAAGTAAGAGCTGCGTTTTCCTCTGACACTCTGAAAGGACTTTTGCAAAACCTCACAGCTCCAGGCTGCCACTAAAATAGTCACTAACGCAAAAAAAAAGGGCAGAACTGTTTTTTTGTAGGCTTGTTGCTGTTCACAGCACAAAAACAACACCTTTGCTTTAAAAAATATTTGAGAATGACGTGAAAGTTGTGGATTCAAATCTCACTACTTTTGCTGCCTAGGGCAAGATCATTCCGATTAGTCCACTACAATGCCCAGCTGTAGAAATTGATACATACAGTACATAAGCCATTTTGAATAAAATCACCAAGAAATAAATAAAAATAACAAGTCACAATTATTCATATTTTGTTAACCTTCCACCTTCAAGACAAGGAGTATAGTGCCCTTGGCTTCCACAAATGATGTCACTAAATGAGTTCACAGCCTGGTAATTAGCTGACAACGATTAGCGGAATGTTTTTTTTTTGGTGAAAGACTTGTCGGGATCATTACTCCATTTGGGAAGATGTCTTCCTGTTATCTGGATTGGATTCTATAAACAATTCTGGCCTCGATACATATACATATGATATTTAAAATGTGAATTTTGGATTTATTTGTCATTCCCTACTTTCTTTCTTCTTCTACTTTCACTAAAGGCAAATCTGTAAATCTGACTTTTATTCTACAACAAATAAAAACAAATAAATTGACGACTTTGTCACGTTTATAGGTAAAAAGACCCCAAAATTCCATCTTAGCCCAGGCAACTTTTCCATTTATCACCAAAATGGCTGCCCACCTTAACAGCTCGGAGGTAAGGAATCCAGCTACTAAACATGATTACTTTACTTACTGTTCAGTTATTCACTTATACTTATGGGGTCCCATTTATCAAAGTCTTTACAAAGTGCGGTCAATGTAGTAGAAACAAAAACATCGATAAGACCAAAGAAAATAAGACAAGAAAAAAAAGGAAGAATCTTAAAAAGCCCTTGGGGTGGTAACATTCTTAGATTTGCAGGTTTTTAAAAAGTCCTCTGTAAAGCACACATCTGTAACAGAATGAATGTTAAACAAGGCCACTGTTTCTGATAGTATTCTCTGTATGTATTTGGTGCAGCCAAAGAACTAAACACAGCCTGTAACAGCATTCTGTGCAAATTACAGAGCTTTCTACACAATCTGTTTTATCCTCTCTGGCAACATCCACTGTGAAATACGTTAAATGCAGGCTGTGAATCTGTATACGGTATTTTATCCGGAATCCAAACACTCAAATCTCCTTTTTCTGTACACGATAACTGGTTTCGCAGCTCCTTCAACCCTCAAGCAGCTGTATCCTAAGGTCAGGGTCATTACTAGACTTGGTGTCAGAGTTTCTAGTTAGCACTGGGGTTATGACTGGGATCAGAGGAGTTGCAGATTGGAGACTGATTTAAGCTGGGAAATCAAGAACAAGAATGTTACTCTTCCAGCTGGTTCCCAAAACAAAAAAACATCTTAAAACGTGAGATTCAAAGAGACGTTAGCAACACACACCAGTTCTATACATTTCCATCTGTTTCAGTTCTGACTTGCTGGTTGACCATATTAGTGCAAACCACAGTCTTACGTGGGTGAAAATCATCATATCTGCAAACAGAAAACTTCGTTTTCAAAACAGTTTAAAATGCTGACTCTATTAACATCTCAGAAACAAAACGCCTGACAAACACCACTTTGTCCTTTCCGTTACAAATATTCCCTTAACCCTCATGATGTAGACGTCACTACTTTGTTCGTTTAACTCCAATGGCAGAAGGTGATGTGTGGAATGATCATTTCTGTGATTACTGAGCGTTTTGCAAATTGCACACCATAAGCGAATGTCACAAAGACTACACAAGCTGAAAAATATAAAGCAATTAAGGCCAGCACTTGTCGATTTTGGTCTAATTTTTCCACAATTCACTGCACTGCCAAAGAGATCGCTCAGTACAGTGATCAAGTAAACTGGCTCATTCTGTCATGCTTGGGGGACAAGGAAAAAAAAACACTACAGCTGAGAGGGAGATTAAAAGCAATCTATATCCACATAAATCATTGATTAAATGAATCATGAAATTAATATGTAAATTGTGTGTTTAACCTCTATTTATACAGCACTGTCTGTCATCGCAGCGTAAATCTAAAACTAATTGCAATTTCACAACACAGTACAAAAAGAGAAAGGGGAAAGAGTGGTATATACTCCTGACATATTTATTAACTAAATGCTCAACTACATCAACTAAATCATTAACAGCCATTGTAGGAATGGGGTGGGAAAAAGAATGATATTTATGTGCTGTTTCAGCAGTTTTAATGCGATGTGTGAAGATAAGAGCCAGCGCTTTACTGCGGATGACACGGAAAGCTTTTACTATATGCATGCAATCAGAGGGAAGGCAGCCCAGCCGCACTGCCCCCAATGGCTGTTTCGAATTAACCTGATATAAAAAGAAAAGGGGAAGGAGCACACGGGAGAAATTAGCACCCCCCTTTCCTAATCCCCCCGCTTATTTAATTCAAAGGAGAGGCGTGCCATATTAAAATGAGCACCCCCAAGTGACCTTGTGGATTTCTCTAGGTTTAACCCCCCCTCCCAGTGCACACTGAATTTCCCCTCGCGGGGTAAAACAGCAGCCTTTTTACACAGCTGTCTATATCAGCCCCAGCCGGATGCCCAAGGCCCAGCTGCTACACACTGTGGTGTTTGTGCCTGCTCAGTTTGTGCTTGGGATTTTACATCAGCTCAATATCAAGGCCACTCACTTGGGATTTCTTGAGATACTGTTCATCAAGAAACAGTATTCTGGAAAGTAATAAGCAATAGACTGTGTCTAAGTTTTGTTTTTTTTTCCGCATAGACACTATGCTGTTCCTACATTAAGACATCTGCGAGGTTATCTTTGGTTAACAGTGAACAGTTCCAATATTTCCTCACAGCTACTATTCAACACCAGCCTGACTGAACAAGTCCCCACCTTCACCCCCATATTTTATTGAAACCATGTGCCCATATCTGTCTCTCCTGGTGGTTGGTTTGCCTTCTGCTAGTGCATGAGATGAAAGACTCCAATGCCCAATTTCACTAAACAGCATGCCATCATGCTCTGACAACATGCTGCATAGCCCCTTTGCAGTCTTTCACTATCCATACACCCAAGAGTGTGCAATTGCTTTTTAATGCATTAAGAATATATCACAATTCACCCAAAATCTGTGCTTCAGGACAGTACAGACAGAACCAGCGGTACTGACATATGTTACAAACACCTGAAATCAACTCATTTGTTTTAAGGGGTTCCCTGTAAAAGAAGAAATTGGATCCGTCTCATTGCAGGACTAGATAAACTGGGACTGGATGGCAAAGTAAGCTAGGTGGACTGGGTGTTTGAATGTCGAAGGCTAGTTTCATGCTTTGTTTTTTTTTAAAATAACACACCTACTGTACACTTCATTGTGTAAACATGTTACAACAGACATGTTTGATTTCTACAGGAATGAAAATGAGTCCCCAGCAAAGAGTCTAAAGCTATATAGTCACCGAAGGCAAGACGACACCTCTGTGACATTAAAGGAAGACAGGTGAACTCTCCTCCCTCTGCCAGCTCACCAGGACTTGATTAGAAGAAGAAAGAAAGACAACGGTTCACAGGCTGGCCATACATAAAAATAATAACGGCAGGAGAAGCCCATGATTTATGGCCCAGTGAAAATCCATCCCAGGCAGAGTGATCTTTCAATAAAAAGAGGACGATACATTACCAGCAGGCAGTCGCTGCCCTGGTGCCTCTGTTGGACATCTGTCAACACCAGCGAGCTACTGTTAAATGACAGCTCCTCGCGTTAACACACACCAGGCCTGGCTCAGTACTGCTGCTGAACGGAAAATGCAACCGGACAGACACCTGTGTGTTCTCTACTGTATGGTCCTGACCGGTGGAAGGGGGTTCAGCATTTTTCATGTGTCCCCCCACCGTTGTCACAAGGCCAGGGGAACGGTGGAGGTACACAGACAGAATATGTGATGGTTCTGGTTCTGGACTTTTGATTTGAAGGCTGCAGGTTCAAATCCTCGGTGACACGCTGCTGTTGTCTACTCGAAAGAGGTAAATCACTCAAATTATAACAAGAAAATAATCAGCTGTGAAAAGGAATGCAAATGTTTAACATTCTGGATAAATGCACCAGACAAACAAATTAACAATAAGACACAATCCCTGATGCAGGGAACTCAGTTCAGTGGAGAAGCCAGACTTGATAAGTTTTAACCATCTCTAAATTAATTTTCAAGCATTAAAAGATTACAATTAAATCTTTCTTGAATATGCCAATATTGAAGCAGAGAATTGGGACATGAATATATCAATTGAGAACATCTAACCTCAAACCAAACTGATATTAATTGTGTAGGAAAAATTACTTGCATTTTTCATGCCAAAAGAATCACACATATACACTCGCCCATTATCTAGGCACAACTGAAATACCTTGTTGGAGATATATTTTTAATCAATGGCTTTCCATTGATTTCAATTTGGAGATCACTTTGGAGTGCCTTTTTGGCTATGAAAATGTTCAGGTTGCTCTGGGGTTAAGGCTAGCATCTGAAGGCTTCATTCACTCCCGTACAAGCTAAAATCCAAGATTTCAGCGGCAACACAGACCTGACACCAATACAAGTGAAACACCACACAGCTCTGCCTCTCAAGATCCGACGGATGAAAGCTGTTGTGAGCACCGCAATATTACTGGCTGCAGATAAGTTACTATGAGGCACATCCTACCATTTCTGGACACTGGGAAAAAATTCCCACATTGAATCCCGTGACATTGGGAGTGCAGATTCAGGTAAATAAAGCTGAACTATGGCCCCAGGGACCACGCTCTAAAGTGACATTTAAACATAAAATCAGAGTGATGATAAATCTATCACAGCATGCTGGAGGTTTAGCGAAGTTGTTCTGGCTATACTGTGGTAAGGGCCGAATTTTCAAAGCAAGACTTAGCCTGTGAGCAATTTCAAGGCTTCACCAATGTGGTTTCTGGAGAGGTACTTAGAAGACAGTTAAAATATAACAAAGGAGGAGAAAATTCCACTTGTAAATAAACCACAGCAATGACCCATTGTGGCTTAGCACAATGTGACCATATTGCAGGGTTTATTTCTATGAATGGCTCAGCTGCTGCTGACCTCTAACTGACCTTCCTTTTGAAGAGAAACTGACCCCTCCTTTCAAAACCCCCATTTCCAATTTTTAAAGACATTACCTGGGTGATTTCAGAGGGAGAAACGAAAGGCCATATTTAGAAAGTGGGTAGTGCAAAGCTGGGAGAGCTGACGGTGAAGATGTCTTTTACGGGCTCAGTTGGGGATGTAGAACGGCACACAGATGAATGAGTGAAAGATAAACACAGTGACAGTCCAGATGAATAGAGTCCACAGCTCACTGATAACTCTCACCAATAATTACTGGGCACCTGACCTCCAAAATACTAGAGCGATTTTTAGTGGATTCATGTTTCATGTTTTCCAATTAATTTCTTGAAGCAAAAAACTGAAACCAGATCATTCCCCTGGCTTATCAATCAGCTGATCAATTATTTGTATGATCCCTTCTGATTCTTTTTGGGAAACCAATTAAAGGTTACTTTTTTGCAATTCATCATACCAGCAGGTTCCTGTTCCTCACTTTGATTAACTAAAAAACTACTTTCAAACTCAGACAACACAGTATAACATACTCAGAAAATATTTATGTTTTAGAAAATGGTAGGAGTGACAATGAAAATAATGCAACAGGGAAAAAACTGCTCCCTTCAGTGGGACATACACCAATGAAAAGAAAAGGCAATTCTTTTTTTTTACTTCTGATACATGATACAACACAAACTAAGAAAAGGAAAAAATACCGGTTGGTTAATAGAGAGTAACACATACATAAACATATCACATATACTGGAGAGTCACACTCACCTTTTTATCAAGGCCTGCAGTATGTCTTGTTTCCTTACATTATATCCTGTATGTTCCTGTTTAATTTTTTCTTTCAATTATATTGTACTTGTTTTTTTCTATAGTACAATGTACAGTGCCCTTGGGTTAGGAAAGGAGCTTTATAAATAAATGTTATTATTATTAATATTATTATTAACACTGCACTGAAATTTGGAGGTGTGCTGGTTAGTGCTTCTGTCTCACGGTTCTTGGGTCCTGGGCTTTGATTCCAGACTAGGACACCTTCCGTGTGAAGTCTGCATGTTCCCCTTGCCAAATTGTTTTTTTCTGGGTAGTCCAGTTTCTTCCCACCTCCTTAAGCCACGTGGGCTGGGCGTATCTAAACTGTTCCTGTGTGCTTGTGTGCGTGGTGCCCTGTGATGGACTAGCATCCTCTCCAAGGGGTACTCCTTCCTTCTAGGGTAGGCTATAGGTTGTTACGACAACAGAAACAAGAGGCTTCCCGATTATGGATGAATGTACCAAAACTAGAATAGAAAGAGGACATTGTCACATTAAATAAAGGCTGAATCCACTTGCAGATCACAATTTCTAAGCCCAGATATTGATTGCATTTTATTTGCCAGAGGCCGGCCTCAAACATGGAAAGCTGTCATTAAGCTCATTTTCTTTTATTTTCTTTCAGGTCTGGTTCTCAAGTGTCCTTCTGGTTTTTGTCCACAGGTGAAGTAGCAGATTGGTGTCAGGTTTATTATTCTCCGGTTCGCTTCAGTCTAGAATGCAAAGCAACCACACGGTTCCACCCAGTTCTGCCCCACTTTTGAGCGCAGGGCTGCGGCCTACATGCTTAGCGCTGAAAGAAAGTTAAAATGAAAAATGCCATTCCATCATCACCTTTCTGCTCTAGGAAATTTGCCATTCACTCAAAAAAAAAAGGAATATCCACGTATTCACTGGTCCGTGTATATAAATACAGGGCGAGAGAGAGCACCGCAAAAGAAAATAATGGTAGAGCTTTGAATTACGTAAAAAAGAAGCATTCTCCCTTAAATCTTCCTCCAGTGAAATGCTATCTGAGGCAGAATTATTGCTGAAAGGAGATTATTGCCATTGTGGCTTCAAAGGGAAGCAATAAAGCGTTCTGCATGCTCTCCTTCATGTTCCTTAATTCATTTCATTTCATTTTAACTACCCGGAACAATTTCGTGAGACATTAGCCTGTAATGAAACCTCACAGAGGCTGATTGTTTTTATAAGAGGCCTCCCCCCACCTCCAAAGCTTTTAGTAAGATAAAAGCTACGGGCAGCTCTACAATTACAATATGAGATTCCTCGCATTCTAAAAAGAAGTCATATCCCTTTATGTGGGCCTGCAAATTAACTTAAATGCCAGCTGAATATCACGGGCATGAGAGACTCGCTGCTGCTCTGGACTCAGGGTGGCACTGGTTGTTTGCAATAGAGGAAAGAGTGAAGGGAACATACCGTGAAGCATTTTTGGAAGCTACAATGCAGGTGGCACGACAGGCGTAGGGACTGTTTAACTCAAAACTGTAAAAATCACTATGGCGTGAAATGAAACTTTGTACTTTACAGTTGTTATTTGAAAGACAGCATTTTGCTGTGGTCTCGGTAATTAAAAGAAGTGTTATTTTGTCTTCGTACTATCCGAATTATAAGTGGTATGTGTTAAGCCCCTAACGTCACCCTGGTTCCTCTCAGTTTTAAATGTAATCCACCCTTCCATTTTAGTTTCAACATATTAAGCCCAACCTGTAGAGCTATGAACTTTCTCCTTTCAATTAATTATCTCAGATTTACTAACGTACCGATGATCACGGAGAGAAAGGAAAGATCATGGCAAATACAGTACAAAGTCACAACACAATACCTAATCTTACAGGGGAGATCCAGGCTTCCTACATTATATTAACTTGCAGAGTATATAATTTACAGTACATCATACCCTGCTGTTCCCCAGCAAAGTCTTATAACCTTTCTTTTGAATGGCAGAGACAGGATTTACAAAAGACACCGCTGTATATGGGTATAAGAGTGTGTATTTTCATCCACACTTCATTTCTCTGCAATTTAACTCAATCACTCCCTAACATCTCTGCTTTGGTTGGTAATAATGAAATAGCTCTCTGAAGAAACTGCTTTTCAGCAAACACATGAATTCTTTAAATGTCAATATTTTTGTCGCTTAAAATCTATTTAAAATAATAACAGAAAAAAATAAGCAGACATTCACCATCCCTATTACAAGCTACTGTATGTCAACTCTCCTGGTTGATGACTGTCACTGCCGTAAGTAAAAGCAGCTGCACTACCCATGCTTATAAGGACCAAAACACAAACAACAACAGTTAAGGTATCAGCAGTTTTAAAGACATTAAGAACAATCTTCTGTATCAGGCCTTGCGCGACGCACAAAGGCCAACTTGTGTTTGCAGGCGGGGCTGTGTGTCAGAGCTGTTAATTTGAATGCTGCAGGGGTCTGTACCTCCATCAATTCCAACAGGATATTTCGGTCATCTCGTAAACATTGTGCGCACTTCCTAGAGAAGGGTTTTGACGTAAATTACTAGAAACGTGGTATCCACACACCTTTAAGCCCTTAAATCAACACTTCCCGCAAAGGCAGCAATTCTGCGGCATTTTAGTCCTAAACGGGCACAGAAGGCTTATAAACTTCACGGCAGCTATTATCTGGGTGTTTCTCAGGAGCCCGAAAATTCCCCCTTTGCTGACTGGCTGGCTGTAGACTACTTCTCCCACATGCCGTAAATCACCCCTGGCTCTTAATGACAAGGAAGTGAGTGAAGGAAAAACGTGCCTCGTCATTTGTTTCCAATTTAGATGATTGCAAACATAACCGGTGCACGCTTTCCATTGAGCTCGCGTTGCGCGTTATTTCTTCCCATTATTAGAAAGACCCGCTTTCATGGTTAATGAGGGTAAAGGGGAAACAAATAATCTGAACGAGAAGATGGGATATCCATATTCTATGTCCTTCACCTCCTGCATTCAACTGCAGAACAAGCTGGAACACTGCAGCGCCGACAAGCTTAGCTTGTATAAAGTAAGATGTATTGCAGGGCCCTGGTTCCTGATTAGGAGGTATAACGTCAGTTCCACTGCACTTGTATAGTCTGTTTCATCTTCACTTTGCATCGGAATGGCTTTCTTTTCATTTGCAAAAACATACCCATGTTGCACTCCATAAACTACAAAGTCACACATGTCCAAAAACAAAAACAACGTCGACACCCAAACAACTTGATGTTAGTCAGCTTCTAACCTGACGAAGGTACGTACATCCACCAGAGTCGGCACAACCAACCATTCTAAAACATTATAAAACAGTGACAGTGATACAAATATATTTAGTTCTCACCGAATTTTACTGTATGTGCGAATGAGATTCTATATGGACAGAACAATAATGCTTTAGCAAAAACATAAGAGTAAGTAGAAAGTTACCCCTTGTTTAGTGTTTTATTTTGGGCTGGAAAATTAGGATAATAAACTCCAAATCACGAGTTTCAGACTCAAGCTTTTAAATATAAATTAAACAGTATATACATACAGAAGATCAGATAGATTATATCTGTACACAGGGCGTCCCCAACAATCCTTAAAATTTTTAGTATGCAGTGTCGAACATTTACATGTCCTGTTTAATTCAGTAAAGGTGGTACAAAATTGCACTTTGGTGTCAAAAACTGGTTTGAACCTGGTCCTTAAACATGTACAGTACCTATACCCACTCAGCTTTAAACAATCTAAAAGTCATAAGAAACATGCTAGCCCCCTCTCAGAAAACAGGAGCACTGTTAATGGACTGCAGAATCCTGAATAAAGCACACTGCATTTAAGAAATGTGTGTTTTCCCTTTTTTCCTAATCAAAAAGGTGTTTATATACACATTATAAAGCAATTAGAGGTATAAACCGGCATTGATCGCAACCGTTCTTGGATGTTCACCAAGAGCTCAGCCGCAGCTCAGATGCCTTCAGCCTACACTGTGCTTAACACCCCTGATATTTTTTTTTAAATAAGGTGAGGTCTGATTTATCAAGAGAGACAAAAGCCCAAGGTCACCTACCTGCAGCCTGGAAAAGAAGGGATGGGGCAAATATCCCACTAAATCACTGCGCTTCACAAATAAATTCCTCATCAGTAATTAAAAGCAGGCTGGCCGAGCCCTGTGTATCAGCTCATCAAATTCATTGCTCATCTAGAATAACAGATCCACATCTGCAGTCATTACAGCATGCCAGATAAATCAATCCACTCAACGATGCTTTAAGCCATCTCAGCTCCCTTTTAACCGGCTAGATATTTATTTCCCACTGACACTTCTGACATTCTATTTACTGTAGGCAAATGGAACTCATACGGTACCTTGTAATGGCTTCACCAAAAACCCATTGTGAGACAGTTCTTTGGAAGACGAATGCCCCCAATAAACCGGCTTTATGGTTGTCTTATAAGCTTCCAATTTTTCTCCTCTAAATACTTTGTAAAATGGACCATGCTTTTCTTTAAAACAAATCTACTGCCCCTGTAATAAAAAGAGCTTTACCACTTATTTCACAAAGGAGGAGGACAAAAGGCTCAACAGGTTATTGGATGTATGTGAACTCTTTGTGTCCGAACCGCGCTGGGACTTTAATCTTTCTTCCTCAGAAAAAGAACTTGAAACTGCATCTGAATGAAAATAATGGACTACTGTGTACAAACCAAGGCACTTGTAATAAAAACATTGTGGAAGATGAGCACGATACAACAAGACGTTTGGTCCTTGGCATTTCAGGGGTTTATTAAAAGAGGGTGCAAAGCTTGCAAGAAAATTTTCTAGAGACCAGAATTTCCAAAGCAACACCCCAGTATTCTGACCGGGGACACTGTGCTGCGAGGTGCCATTCTTCAGATGAGACATTAAACCGAGGTCCTGACTACTGGGTCACTACAACACTTTTCAGAAGATTAGGGTTGTTAAACCCAGCAGCCGGACTACATGTTGGCTTGTACCATCTATCCTCCCTAAAAAGTGTTCCCCCTTTAATTGGTGAAGTGCTTTGCTTTCTCAGTTTCCCTCCTGATCCCCTGTGTAGTGGGGCTGACAGCATATAACGACTGCTGCATATATCTAGGTGGGAGCTGCAGTTTAGTGGTGGATGAGGTAGAATCCTATCATTGCTTGGGGATAGAAAGTGCTATATAAATGTGAGGAAGTATTTTATTATCATTATATTTTATATAATTATATATGATATAATGATATATATATTAAAAATAGAGATAAATTATAACAATCACCATCGTCGTCATCATCATCATGTGATGCTCAGGATGAACTGCAACTGTTAAAATCCCAAATTTTAACATGTAACAATGTAAAAATGGAGCAAACCCCTGATCCATGCTAGTCTTAGTCAGCTGCCTGCTGCAGTCCGGAACTCTACCTAACTGGCCCATGCAATTATACTTTCACTCCTTCCAAACACTTGCGCCAATTTACGTAAGTATCAGGTTTCCTTTAAAATAAATACCAGGGGTAAGGCTGCATTGAACAGAAAGAACTTGACAGTCGATTACAGCAGTTACACACACACACTCAGCTTCTACAGGTCCTGCTGCTTTTTTCAAAGTGACGATTATCGAAATACAGCTAGACACCTTAAGGCCAATCTTTTTAAAAAGCGACAGTATAAGAGTACGAAAAATGTAAATGTCTTTCTGGAATAAAATCAGGTCATTCACTTCTTACTTGAGGCAGCAGATAGCACTGTATGAGATCTGATCATGCTTCGTTGTTTAAACAAAAAAACATTTACAAGGGGTGCTTTAAAACTCCTTTAATAGGTTTTGAAATTTACCCAAAAAAAGTTAAGATATTTTAAGTTGAAGTGATTCAAGATAAATGTTGTTTCAGTTAGGGGAACAAAGGAAGCCATTCATCACATGAGTGTCATTTTTTAAAATAAGGTTTTCTTTATTTATTTAAGTACAGTGACATCACACATCACATTAAAGGCCAGCTTTTAATAAAATTGCAGAACGTGTGTGCATCCCAAAAAATAAAAAAGGCATCCACTGGATGGGGTTTTAACAAAGAGTTTTAAACTATTTTAAATGTTAAGTTGTTAGCTTGAAGATTCAGGGTTTAATAAGCTCCAAACGCAAGCACTGCAACACACTGTTACTGATGCAGAACCAGCTTTGAAAAAGGCTTCCGGAACCCACAGAATGTTTTTACTAAAGTTTACAATTGAATAATGCGGCCCAGGTTTCTTGCTGGAAGAGTAATCTTTTAAACATCCCTTTGGAGACAAAACCTTGGTATGATGTCACGAATACCACTTCACATTACATCCAGCACACCTCCGGTTGTGGTATGCGTGGAGCAGATGCGATTTCCTTTGATTTGTTTTTTACAACTTCAGGCACAAAAAGCATGCCATTTCAGGGACGAGGGGAGGGGGGGAAAGGGCAACACTAATTTCATTATTAAAGTGAAAAGGGAATGTGGCAGCAGCCAGCCCTGACATCAGTTTTTATACATCGAAGGAACGAGGTCCTGACTACTATGTCACTAAAGATGCCATGGCACTGTTTCTATCAACAGGGGTGTCAACACTGAAAACCTCAGATCTACTGAAAGCACTTCACCATTTGGAAATTTCACACTTCTCCACCTGATTTGCTATGTAGTCAGAATACTGGCACCCATGTGGAGAATGCTCTATATGTCTATATGTGAAGCAATTTAGGATCTGTCAAGATGAAAAGTGCAATAGAAACCCATAGAATTAAGAAATATTATATGAACTGCAGGTGAAACAGAACATGCGATTGTGAGTGCCTCGGGGTTATTATTAAAGGGTTTAAAATACAGCCCTGCTGCATTTCAACACAGGAGTCAGACACTAACTCTTATAAGTCTATTCAAAGGGAGGTGGGGGCAGAGAAAAATCTATTCAATCAAGAGTCAAAAAGTCGACACAGAAATAAAGCAACAGAAAATATAAATACTTATATAATAATGTAAAAATAATATACATACTTCTTAAGCATACTTCTTAAATTTTAATACATTGTTGCTTACTGTTGTTGCTAACAAACCATCGCAGAATATTTAATGTCGGATGCACATGGCCCATTTGGTGGAAGAATGCTTCCCTTGGTAAGAAAATGAAAAACAAACACAGCTGAGATGCTCAAAAACACAACAGTAAATGATCAACAGGGAAAGAGGAGGAGATTAGTCTGGCCATTTCTCCACAAGCGCACTAACAAACCCAAAGCTTTTTCCAGTATATCCAGCCCGTGTTCTTTTTTCTTTCCAGTTAATGGAAACCAACTCAAAACTCAGCTGTTGCCAAGAAGGATTAAGATTGCCCTTATTTCCCTTGATCGTCACTGCACCCTAGTTGCACATATTGGTGCAGCAGTGGTGTAAATGTAAAATGCCTTATTTGTAGTTTTGTCAAATGCACCCTTCTACCACTATCCTTTATTTTACACTCAACTACACCAAACTGGCAGAAGATGAAAGGGTTACAATTTAGAGTTACTTTTGTATAATATTTTAAGGGAGAGAAAACACTTCGAGAAACACAGAGCACAATATTGAAGGTAAGGGTTTAGGATATCAACGCCGGATGTCTATGTTCTCTGAGAAAACTGTAAATGTGGAACTACTGCACTTTTGTATTCCTAGGCTGTCTAATTTTCGATTCTTAACTCTATTAATATCTAACAACGTTGCTCTCTGTTCATTCAAGCTGGCTTTCAAAGCCCCTGAAGTCTAAAATGTTTTACCCACATTGGCCCTAGTTTTCGTTTCTTTATGCTCACATTGAGCAATCTAGACAATCTAATAGCTCTAAACCACCCCTCAAAAAACACATACCGCTAAACACATCATAAAATATTAACCTGTATTAATGGGAAGCTAGTTAGTGTTTCTACAAATGGAATTTGTTCTCTACTACTGTTCCTGCTCCCAGCGCACCAGTGCCATGCCAACCAAATATTTTGACTAACAAATACAGTTTGTCAAAGCTGGAAAATTAAAGATTAAGGGTCTCATTAAACAACCTCGTGAAATGCTAAACAAAATTACATTAATGATCTTTTAGGCTAATCTCACTACAAACGCACAAAATACCGGCTCTTCTGGTACAAACTACTTGGCGATTTTTATGTCACTTCTAATTTTCTGCTCCTTGCTTCCCCCATATCCCCATCCAAAAACAACCATTTAAAACATCACTCCTAATTAGATGATTAGTGCTTGGAAGGGCAGGAGATAAGTCATTTGCATAATTCAATCATAAAAGTTAGAGATACATATTTCTATGTTCGTTTGTACAATTATCTTGGCTGTCCTGGGGGCTGTGATATTAATGTGATTAAACAATACTTCTGCACACAGGCGAGTGTCCTCTATTAAAGCACTGCTAGAGGCAAACGAAAAATTAATTTTAGGAGACAATCAATTTTATTCTACATGACTGTAATAAATATAGCCCATCTGCAGATGTGTCATTAAGCTCAGAGAGAATATTTCCCAAAGTCAAAATGACACGAACAGCTCTGGTTTTCAGTGAGAGAAGACATGATTTTCCTGAAGTGCCTGGCATGTTTCAGCTCCTCATATTCCTTTTACGCCTTATACTCTCCCGTTACGGGTGTTTTAAATCATCTGTCTCCTTCCCACTAGTCAGTCATTTGTTAAGACTCCATTTTTGCATTTTCAACATATCCAAAAAGCTGTAAAAAGCCCTGCAAAAGCACTTCAACCTACTGTAGGTGTGTGACAACAACGTAGGAGCACATTTCCTGCACCAGTCTTCTAACTCGGAACTGAACAGACAGTGACACAGGGGATCCCAGTCAATGTGCTCGAAGTGGCCATGAGTCCGCTGCTGCAATAAAATTCAAACCAAATTTGAGCTATGACACTGTCGCCCACCTTCTTAGTTCTTGCTCTTAATTTCTTTAAACTCCACTCTTTAGAAATTTAAAGGAAAGAGAAAGAGAGAACCATTTTTCAGTTTTAACCCTTGATTTCTTATGCTTTAGCAAGCACTTTTTCAGAATTTAAAGAAAAGAGCAGGGGAGAATCCAATCAATAATCGCAATATTTTGCCTTTAGAAGATTATGGTAGTAAAAAACACATATTATTTGATTACAGACGAGAAATGCCAATTATTTAAGATATAATTGGAGCAGAATATGTTGAAATATCTGTTTATGCACATAGGCTATATATTCAAAATAGCACTGTAGCATTTCCATTTATAATGCAATACATGTGTCTTTGTTTTGGATTTTATTCATTAGTTACGCATGGAGTTTATTACTTAAAAAAAGTCTAGCACACGAACAAGCTAGTTCTGATATCAATAACATTTCCTATGGCCACAGGTCCTTTATAAAACCTTATAAATGTTCTCACTGTACAGATATGAATGCAAAATTCCTTAAACATGTCATAAAAGTACTCAAGCATTGCAACCTTTGCTTTTATAGTAGAAAGCAATAAATCTCAGGGGCAAAAGGTCACAAATAAAACATGTTCAGTCATCAAAAGTAAAAACAAACACTGGAATGCAGTTTTCTTTTCAAATCAATGAGTTCTTTCACACGAGTGTTCGTTTCACAGTTTTATTATACATTTGTAAAAAAAAACTTTGCTTTTGACATAATAAAAGAGCTTCCTCTCCACAAAAAAAGGCAAAAAAATATATAAATACTGGCAGTTTTTTAAAACAACCACTGTCTTTGCGACATTATTCCACACCCTGGCCCCCTTCTTCTTGTAACACATCAGGCACAATAAACCCCTTTGTGTTCTATTGAATGAATTCAGTTAAATGACGAAGTGACACCCATAGTGACCAGATTAATAGACATCAGGTTTAAAATCCTTCAAATAAAGTTGCCAACATTTCCGAAAAATATATATTTCCCAAGAAAAACTGTCCCCAAACTGTTTAATTTGAGTCCGTCACCAAGGAATTCATTTTCACACAATTAACATTGTCGGCCACCCCTGCTTCTCACAATCTAAGCGTTTGCTGAATCGGCGGTTAATTCATTATTTAAATAATAATGAGTTTCGGGGAGGAGGAAAAGACCACGTATATAAAAAAAATCAACATATAATTTATGCCTGACATTAAGAAGCAGGGATTCTTAACAAAGAGGCAGGCCCACTCAAGGAAATATTTATTTGTCTTGGGTGTTCGCTCCCACTTCAGCCCAAGGCAAAGCCGTAGGCTAAAAGCCATCCATATGGTCTCAGATTTAACCAAGTCAAGCACACGCAGTGGAGATGGCGGCCCTGATGCGAGAAAATCTTCTGAAGTTGTCGGGCAGCAACTGGAGAGGGTGCAAAAAGAGCAAGGGCCCAGATATGTGGCTAAATCTCTTCCACCGGGCAGTTAGCTCATCCTTGAAAATAATCTTTCAGATTATGGAGTGTGATGGCACAAACTGATTTTTATACTGCCTCTCCTCCCTTTAACTGCCCAAATTAAATGTTGCAATTCATGCGGACAGCTCTGAAATGTGGCAAGTGGATGGGGTTTTTTTAAATATAAAGCACCCGAGTTATTTTTAAAGCACCTAAGTAACTGATATGCTTACAGCTTTGAGAGGTGGCAAGTTCATTTTTTTTTATAACATAATAACATGCAGGAAGATTTCTTCTTAGCCCCATTTAGAGATTAGCAATTTTGCTAAAGAGAGATCAGAATTCATATCACTACTAAATGAGAGCTTTAAACCATTTTTCTTGGATTACAAGGGTTTCTTTCACTTACGTTTTGTTCACAATATTTATCCAAGACATATATGCCTGTAGATCCAGTGCTTTAATTCTGCATCTTAAAACACTGCTACAATTTGGCGGACACAAAACACAATGTCTCATTAAAAAATAAAACAAAACCTAGCAGCATATCTCAGCTAAATGTTTTCCATTAATAGCAAGCAAATGTGTATATGCAAGGTGGTATCACCTACTCAGTTAAAAGCAGATTCACACCTTTAATGTAACTCTCATCAAACATCATTTACTTTTATTCTGGTGACTAAAAGAAAATATTTTTTCCACTCACAGTTTGAACTAAAATGGGATGAAATTCTGATATTTAATCAAGAAAAAAAGGTTTGCTTCTAGTTTATCATGGATTTGTTGTACTTTGCAAAGAGTAAAAACCCAAAACCCACAGAAAAACAACTCTGTCACCTTCCCTCAAAAAAAATGGGAGTTTTATTCCAAAAAGGAGAGCACACGCCTCCCACATATTAAAGCTTCCCTGACACACGCGCCCCACCAAAGGACTGAATTCTTCTTCAGAAGCAAAAACTGCCTTACAATTTCATGTCTTTGGAGAAAAAACAGTTAAACTTGCTAATCCAATACACCTTTTGGAAAAAAAAGCCCATAAACACAGGAGTGGAAAAATAGCACAGATGTTCATCTCTAATGCAATTTCCATTCAATTTCCTAAGTGAAGTCCCCAAGTGCAAACTAGTTTAACGTTATGTTTAGCTTGCAAATTCTTTTAATAAATAATGAATGCAATAAAACCAGGAGATCAATTGCAAGCTGAGAAATCATAAAAGGAGCCCTTTGTGCTCAGCCCTGTTTGCTGATTCGGAAAGTTTTCCCTTATTTAAATTGGTCGTGTCAGTTTTAAAGATTATGTTGAAATGTTTTGATTACCTCCCTGATATCTCTGGTTGCCTCAGTGCCTTTGCCCTCTACCCGATTCTGTAAATTGCTATTTTCAGCCACTATTTCGTAGTTAATTAAAGCTCCTGTGTCCTTTTTTCCTTACTTTATAAAATAAAAAGGAGGCAGATGAGGGAGAAGAGGTGCTCAAAATTAGCTCAATCAAACATTTTTTTCCCTAAGGTGCACCATATTTATATATGAATGTAAACTGCTTTGTTGATAGGCAAAAATTGGCAGGTAGATTTTTAACACACCGAAGACCAGAAAGAAATGTGATTTCACTGCTATTCAATGGAGATGAATTTCTTTACAGACCAACAACTTCACTCCAGTTACCAAACCTCTCCGTTCCTGCCCATAAATGATTCACACTTTTCACCAAATAAAAGGTCTCCCTACCAGTCAGTGGTAATGAACTCAGTGAAAGCAGATTGGTTCTCCAGAACACAGAGGACTAATAATGTGTACCCTGATCTGCAGGTGGACGAGTGCTAAAAGGTTAATTACCGAATCATGCCAAAAGTGGCCATCTGGACTTCAGGGTACACAAACAGAGCTGTCTTTTCCAGATCTCCACAGCCTTGCCGCCGGAACACTACAGAACACTGAAACTAAGCTGCTTGTTCCCGATTTTCTCCACCTCTGAGTCCTAAGAAACGTTGATCAATCCACTTAATAAGCAAGGAACCAGAAGGTACCACAGGACAGAGGGCACAATGAGTGCTTGACGCTTTGAAAGTGTTTTTGTCAGGAGACAATCTGAATTTGTCGCACTTCACCCAGGTATAATACAACACCTGTCTGTGCGAGAGAAACATTCGTCACGCCACATTCTTCAGACATCCCTTCAAAGAGATGCCTCAGTAAAATGCCCCCAAAATGGTATACAGTTAAAAGAAACCTCGGGCACAGCAACCCCTGTCTTGCCCTGAAACTTATGCGGACAAGTTTAGCATTGTAGCTTCTGCTCACTGCGTATCCTATGTATTTTAATGCTAAATGTATTTAAAATTAAATTCCTTTTTGATTACAGCAGAATGAAATAATACATTGCAATACTACAACACAATTTGTTTGGAAACCTACGTGCCAGAGGTCATGTTAAACGTTTCAATTTTCCACAAAAAAAATCCAAATCATTTACAAAATGTTACACACCATAACTTAAAGGGCTGTAAAAGATTAGATAAGACAACACTCTTTTGATAACCTGTTTAATGTAAATAATGATATTACTGCAGCTACAGAGTAACTCTTTAGATAAAATAGAACTTTGCTGTGCACCTGAGCCTGTTAAGAACTTGAAAAAAAAAAAGAAAAAAGAAAAAGCTATGGCACAATTTGATATTCAGTATCCAGATCAGGTACACAGAAATATGTTGAGCAAAGTTTCACCTGCTCTGGGTAAGAGCACAGCCCTGGGTTTCAATCCAATGAACATATTCATGCCTTCTGCAACGGGAAATGAAAATGGAAGATATTTATTGTTGTTGGGTCAGCTTTAAATTGGTGTGTGCAGATGTTTTGAGGGTATTATTTCAATACATATTGTTCCACAGAGGAAATGCATTAAAAAACTTCATTCATGCCCTTTACTGACATTGTTGTTACATGCACTCACTGTACAACTTAAAGACAATTAAAACACCTCACTTCCCTTTCTTTTGTAATCAATTACCAGCTGAGTTCACTCACACAGCAGAAAACAATCCCTAGATTCAAAGATTAAGCCATTAAAATAAAGCGTGTTTACGCTTATCATCAGCTTTTGCCATGTGTTTAGTGCTTCTTACTAGTTAGTAGAAATGTACTTTTCAGTCTTGAAACTTGCGTTTTTGCAAAAAACGTGCACGTTTCGCCAAAAAATCCAAAAGGAGCAAAGAGATTTGTAATCGAACCTAACCCTAGAACAGTATTATCCATTTTTCTATAAATGTTTGTTGCATATGAATTGATTATGTTTATCTGTTTTTAAAACACACTCTGCCAGACACTCAAGATGAATGTCAACCCTGACAGTTCTCAGCTCAAGCAAATTCAATTCCGTTTTCACATACATTGTAAATCTTTTAATAAAGACATATTTACATATTACAGGAATCCATAGTGCATATCAGCACGTTTCTAATCACTGTTGTCAGCATAACCATGTGAAAAATTACAACTCATTTTCTTTCTCCTTAAAACACATTAAATACCCAGACCTTCACTTAAATTTTTTTTTAAAAAAGCTTTTTTTTTCTGGGAGCTGTGCCTTGCTGTCGTTAAAGCCTCAAGACCAGCATCTAAAAATCAATTAGACAACTGAACACAAACTCCACGGATTATGCTTGTTGTAGAAGGGCCCAGCAAAAATGGGACCGGTCTCTTTAAAGTTCCTTTCTCATTGACATTGCTGGCGGTGCATGGGAACATTAATGCATCTGTCATGATAACAAGCTAAGAATAACATCTAGACATCAAACCGAGCAGAGAATCCATCTGAAGTGATTCATTCAGATCTGTCTCATTGATTTATTAAACACACGGCAACATCTGCAGCCTCGCAGAGCCGCTCTGTGAAAATTAATTCAAGATCAATTCAAATGGAAAAAAAGTGCATGGAGATAAATCAAAACACAATTTGCATGCAGTTCCACCATCAGGCTTATTTTCTACAAATGCTAAATTTCCCTCCTGCGGCAAATTGTTTTTAGGTAAGGTTTTTATTACAGGAGGCAATATTTTTAAAAAATAATTTTATCTTTCGACCAAAAAAAAAAGAAATACAGTATGGGAACTTAAAACCATAGTGCCTTCAGATAAAAAATCCTTTAAAATAATGGCACCATTTATGAAATACTTTAAAAAAGTAAAAATGAAGAAAGAACGGTTTAGATCAACAAGGTTTCCATCATTATTTTAATAAAAATATTATAATATAATGTCGGCACTCGGAATGATAAAATAAACTTAGGAAGTTTATCTCTTTCGGAGTTATTGAGAATTGAGTGTCTAACACCCGCTCGTCGGCATCAAAGGAAACCTTTTCTGATATTTATGTTCTTGCAAAACAAAAAAGTATCGTTGTTTAATATTTATTTTTTTAGTTATTAGTTATTATACTCCCCTTTTCATATCGTACTGCTAAAAGTTTTTTAAGTTATTTTTTCACTGGCTAAATACTATTGCAATACATATCAGTAAAGTATAATGACTGGTATTATACACTAGTATTAACGCGAAACCACATGCACGATATTCTTCTTGCACACTGATGAGCAAAATAAGCATGTATCGAAATAATTTTTTTAAATAAAAACGCTTAAAGAAACATCAACAAACCCAAATCATATTTTTACGTAAAAATAAAACTGGAAAATCAGGACAAATCCAATATGTCTTCACTCATTTCAAATGCTGTAGATATTCGTTCGTTTAGCAGCATTTCATTGTTTTAGTAGAACACGAACCAACCTTGCGCTTCGCCTGGATATCTGTGCTAAATGAAGTACGAGCCTATCGGCGTTGCACCTTCTGTATCACAGTACTATCAACTCCTATAGGACTACGATTACAGCAACCTGCTTCAGGCACTCAAACCGGAACGATAAATTATTTATTGATTAATGTCTTAAACTGGAAGAATCGAGCATTTTCAGTAAACAAAACACCTTCTGAAACTGCTACTCTTTACCTGAATCCCACACATCAAAGTCGATGCACCTTCGGAATCAGGTCTAATTATCACCCCCTGAACGGAGTGATGCTAGTGAGATTTAAAAAAAAAGGTATATTGTCCAGACACAGGGCTTTGATACAGCCCGCTTTTGCTCTGAGCAGCTGAAGAAAAGAAAAGTTGCGCACACGACTTCCACACGCAAAAAAAAAACTAAGCTGAAATATAAAGCCTTCTGAAGCCGGTGGCATGAAGTTTTTAAAAAAAAACTTTTATTTCTGTGGCTCTCTGTACATCTCGGTTAACCCACGTTTTAAGAACAGAATTTAAAAGCAATCCAATTCTCTGGCAGCGAACAACGCAAAAAATATTTCGTGCATTTAAGTTTAAACACAGGTAAATTCTCATCGGAGTTTGAAAACTTTTTTCTTTAGATATCAGTACACGCTTTGTAGGCATCTTATTGCGTTTAATAGCTAAATTTCAAAATGTTTGAACGCAAAGGAGGAGGGAGAGGGTTTCACAAACCTCGCATTGGTACAGTCGTTGTAAAGGGCTTCGAAGTCCTTGCGGGTAATGAGCTTGCAGCGGTTCACCCCGGGCTGGATGGCTCCCAGCCCCCGCAGAATCCGGACCTGCTCGACCGTGCAGACCACGGGAGATATATCCAGCCTCTTCAGCTTGGTGTACACGGTGTGCAGTCCGCCGACCAGGTGCTTCAAAAACAGATCAAAAACCTGGGGGAGGCAAATGAGCTCCTGTCCATCCACCGTGAACGAGGCCACCTTGACCCCATGGACCTCCACCATCTTACACTCATTATTGCCGCTGGTACTGTTGCTGCTGCTGCTGCTGCTACTAATGAAAGTGTTGATCATGCTGTTGGTCAGCCTCGGGGACTCCGCAGGGCTCGTATACAGGGGATCCGAGCGAAAGAGGCCCCCCGACCCCGGGTTGGAGGTGGGGGAAAGCACCGGAGGAGTTGCCGAAACAGCCATGGTCACTTTTCGAAATTTTGTTTTCACTTGCGCTCCCTCTCTTTCCCACTCACACTCACTCACGCCGGATAGTAGGCAATAGGCTACTACCGTCCTAGCAGTGTGGTTGAGAAACCGAGGGCTGCATTCACTGTTTCAATCAGCCAGCCCACCTTAAACAAGAGTGGCATCCCCATTCACTAATCAGCTCCGCCACGGCCGAGCCCCGTCGCTCTCACTGGAGCTTTTTCTGAAAGGGACGGGTCTCTAATTGAAGGGGGTCGGGTTATCATTGACAGCTGTCTAACGCACAGAAAGGGAACTTTTTCTCGTAATTGTTTTTCCGTGTATCTGTACCGTCAGCATCATGTTCTGTTTGGTTTAGCTTTGTTTCTGTTTCATGACATTTACTTTTGCTTCATTCGATACGTTGCGATTATTGGCAGAATAGCATAGGGATGTAAATTATTTCATTATGCATTATCCACGCCTTTAAGTGTAACCTGTCGCTGTAAGATACCTATTCATGTGTCTCTGGCTGATTTATGAGCGTTTTATATATATATCACTTGCAATGAAAGTATTTTGGAATGCGTATCTTAGCGTGTGTCTTTTCAGTGCCCAGTTCATACTGCGCTGCAGTTCAAAATACACTTGGCCACTTCAAAGCCGATTTTTAAGCTTGTTGCTTGTTCATTCTTGGATGGTTAGGCGAATTAATTAGCTATACACTTGCAGTGAAATATATTTTTTCCTCAAAGTGTTCCCACGTTTTAGCCCAGTAAACATGCATGTTTGCAGCTAGCGCTCTGCTTTCTAAAAGGTAAAAACTTTCTCATCCATATACTGTTTATAGGCCTTATGGTTAACGGTACAGTCAAAAAAACATTTACAAAGCGTTGGGGAAAGTTCAATAACAAAATTTAATGCATGATATTTTTTTCAGGTCATTCTAATTGTACTTCAAATCAAAAAGTAGTATTTAAAGCGATAAAAGCATGCCGTGCGGAACGGAGCAATGTGGAGTAAATATTATGCAAAGGAAGTACAAATATTTATGTTTTCTTTTAATATACTTCCCCTAAAGTCAACAACGGTATTACCCTCTTCATATTGAGAGCTGGAAAATGTAACAAATGTTTAAATGGAGAAATGAAGCTCAGGGTTAAGTTTCATCCAATAAAACGCAATTCTAACTAGCACTATCCGAAAAAAAAAATTCGGTGGACAACAAAGGCTTTCAGCTTATTTCAGCGAAAGTTCACATCCAGTTTTGCACAATAATGTTGTGCGGCGCATGGGCAAAATAAATGCTAAAAGTAAAAACACACTTGGGTCATTTGAACCTACACGACGTGTGTATTTCCGCGTGTTTTTATTGTTTATCCGATGTTTGATTGCATTCTGTTTTTTTCCCTCGTAATGAGGAAACCAGAACTGCTGTTTTGCTGTTCTCAAGAGCTTTGTCTGGTCCCCGGAAAACAGCTGAAGAAAATCTGAGTGACTTGGTACCAATCTCTGCCACTTGTGTTAACCTTGCATGGAATTGCAGTGCATCCTGATAATGCGGTGTTTGTTTCTATCAAAAGTCCCCCCGCCGACTTCTTTACGTTTTATCAGAGGTGCTCTGTTGTTTAACCAGAGCACAGCTCTCCGCTATAAAAGATATTTAATTTGTCATCGTCGCACACAACAGCGCCCTGTCATTTAGTCCTTTTCTGTCATTTACACTTCTCTTCTTGCGATGGAGGTGGCGTCGTGAGTTGCAACAGATCACATGCTTTTGTACGAAAAGCGCTTCTTGAAGTGTGCTTTACAGTACTTTGTTCTGAAATTTATTTAAAAAAATGAAAAAGTGGGTCGTTAAATGATATTTAATATCTGGTTTATATTACTGAATAATCTATAGTTTTTCTTAATTTCAAAAGTTAATCCAGAAAAAAAAGGAACGGTACTTTATACTGTATATACAGTATATACTCTCAAAAGCTATATACTTAAACGAAACAAGCCATGCTCTAGAGATTAATTTTAAAATCCTGTTTTTGTGTTTCTTCTTTCGAAGATCGTGCTGATAGAATTTGTCCTGATTCACTCTGTGAATCCTTTTGGTATGCGTGAAGTATTTTTTTTTTCTAGTTGTACGTCTTAAACGATGTTATTTGGATCATATAAATTGACCTCACTACATCGCACATGTAACAGACAGTCGGCACTGCTACTGTTACTCTTCCACTACTTATATTCTGAGCCAAGGAGCCAGAGACGGAGCTCAACCCAGGCAGTCTCTGCCTGGTCCCTTCGTATTCAGACAAGTGTGATACTGTGAGTGAAGCTTGGGAAAGTCCTGTTTTACTGCTGGGATTTCTGTAGCAAAGTTTAGAGCTCCCTAGGCTCACATATGTGAAATGTAAACTTAAATTTTAAAATACACCTTCCTAATTTCTTCTGCAGAAACAAAAGATATCTAAGAAACACTATCTCCACAGCCAACAAGGTCAAAAAGATGAGACTGACTATCTTCTGATAAAGACACTGATTTTAATCTAGGTGGGATTTTGCATTCAGTTTAAGACCAACAGTTCTTCACAGATACAATACCGTATATGTGATTGATAAAGACATGACACCTTTTAAAGTCGTGAATATAATTTTTTTAATGTGGATACACTAACAGGTGATGTGCACCTCAAGTGTACCAGATCCAAAACAGCAGAATAAAGCTGATTGTGCCCCATTAATTCAGAAGTATTGACATACTGTACACGTCGTCGCAGTCTTAGACATCTTGGACACAATCAGGGGTAATAATACAAAGCATGTACTGTATGTTACAAGCACTGCCACTTTACTCAAAGCCTCCTCCAGGAACATTTTCTGCTTAAGCTAATATTATAACAGCTTTAGTTTGGATGAGGGAGAAGTCATGTTTATCATTTAGCAATCTTTAATTCAAATTGATTAGCATCTTGGAAAACTCACAAAACATTAAGGTAAATATACATGAGCATAATACACTGGTTAATTCATCACCTTTACCAATCAAATCAAATGGGCTCACTGTCAGATGTTTTTCATCATGAACATCATTTTTTCCTCTCTGCTAGAAGGTCAATACTGTGCTACAAAATGCGAATCGAACATGATAAACTGTAAGCTTAAAGCTAACAAAACAGCTACATTTCAATAGAAGACCCCACCACCCATTTGTGGGGTGAGTGTGTTGCAAGAGGCTGGAGCTTTGTGCTGTCAGAGTCAATTCTATCAGTTCTTTTCAAGAAATGGCTGGATAAGATTGATCAATTAGCCACTATAAACCAAACAAGCTACTGTAGCCTCTTCTCATTTGCCACAGATTTTTGTGTCCCTATGTTTCTGAATTAAGAAACGATTAGAACAACGCAAGAAGTCTACAGCTTTTGTGCAGGAGCTCATTTTCAAAGATTGCTCTTATCCCATTCCACCAGGTTTGAAAATGAAATACCAGATTCTTGAGAAAACATCTCTCATGATTTTTACAATCAATTTATTAAGTTGCAATTGGGTCATTATTTTTCTGTTACTAAATGTCATCTTGAAATAAACTAAAACAGGTGTGAAGCTAAGGAGGTGTGAGCCTGGTCAGTTCCTGGATGGGAGAACTCATGGGAAAAACTAAGGTTGCTGCTGAAAGAGGTGTTAGTGGGGCCAGCAGGGGGCGCTCACCCTGCGGTCCACGTGGGTCCTAATGCCCCAGTATAGTGACGGGGACACCATACTGTAAACAGGCGCCGTCCTTCGGATGAGACGTAAAACTGAGGTCCTGACTCTCTGTGGTAATTAAAAATCCCTGGGTGTTTCTCGAAAAGAGTAGGGGTGTAACCCCGGCTTACTGGCCAAATTTTCCATTGGCCCTTACCAATCATGGCCTCTTAATAACCCCTATCTATGAATTGGCTTCACTCTGCTCTCCTCGACACTGATAGCTGATGTGTGGTGAGCGTTCTGGCGCACTATGGCTGCCGTCGCATCATCCAGGTGGATGCTGCACATTGGTGGTGGTGGAGGGGAGTCCCCATTACCTATAAAGCACTTTGAGTGGAGTGTCCAGAAAAGCGTTATATAAGTGTAAGTAATAATAATAATAATAATAATAATAATAATAATAATAATAATTATTATTATTATTATTAAAACACTGAGATGTGAATTTTTTTGCCCATTTCTCTTATTGGATTTGCTTTGATTTCGTATATCACAGTTTTCTCGAGCTGCACTGTGCATAAAGTTATTATCAGGAAAATGACAGAATTTACTGTTGATTAAATTAAAAAGGTAAACAAATTGCTAGGATATGTAGTTAAAAGTGTAGATAATTAATCAAGGGATGTTATATTCTAATTGTATGACCAATAAGGCCTCGTTTAGAGTATTCTGTTTAATTGTGGTCACCAAGTTATAAAAAAAACACATTGCTGCCCTGGGATTAATCTGTTAAGAGAAGTTGCTCAGAGAACAGCAATCAGATTCCTTGGAGGGCTTAAGGGAGACAGGCTGGAAGCCTGATGTTTTTAGTCCTGAACACAGAAGACTCTGAGGCGATCTGATACAACTATTCAAACTCCTCAAAGGCATTGACAAAGTTAACCCAGAAGATTTCTCCAGAATGAGCAGCAAAACAAGAACTATAGGACAAACGTGGAAACTACAAGAAAATAAATTAAAAACCAAGAACAGGAAGCACTTATTTACTCAAAGGGTTGTGGGAGCATGGAACAAGCAGCCCAAATACTCTGGCTTCTTCAAGGAGAAGATACTGTCGATGAAACCTTTGGATCAATTAACTACTAAAATAGGCTAGATGTGACAAATGTCCTCCTCTCGTTTGTAACCTTCTTATGTTCTTGTGTTCACTGGCATTTATTTCAATCAACAAACATGACATGCAATAGGTAAATGTATTCAGTTTATTAACATTCACTATCAATGGGGTTGATTAACAGGGGATATACAGAGTCTTGTAGTGCATGTTGTCACATAGAAGAAATACAAGTTGTTAGTACAGTAAAAACAGCTTTGCTTTGCATTTAATTTGTGAGATTTTGTCTCTAAATGCCACATATAGTCCCAGCCTATCTTCAATAGGACTCAAGTCAGACTAATAGGGCCTCCATACCATACCGACATACTATGGTCTGTTGTGCACAACATCTGTGCCACTTTCGCTGATGTCCATCTGGGTGGTCCACACAAAACTTTGACTCATTTTCAAAGAGGGCTTGGCTCAGTGAGTTCACCTGAGACGCTGTTTACACTATCTGATTCTGTTGTTCCAATGAACACTGGTAAACACTGGGTTTCCATGGTGCCATCGGTGACCTGTTAGCTGCCTCTTCACAGTTGAACTGCTGACGCATGGGTGGCTGAACGTTTCCAGTGCTGAGGAATGGCCAGTGTGAAAATATCATGAGGATGGGTGGTTTGATCTCAGCAAAGTGTCACACCTCACGCTCTTTCAGATTAATAGGCCTATCCTAGATGGAGTGTGTTTGACTGTCATGTCTTTCCAGATGTCTTTAGAAATTGCTGAGTGTAAATTGTCCTGATAGTGCAACAGTACACCAATAAAGGTGATGTTGTCTTGATAAGTGGGGCTTATCGGTTCTTCTGAGTTTTGAGCTTTCTTGATTTTCACCAGGCTTGACATTCAACAGTTTAAAGCATCTCATCACATAATGAGGTGGTTTAGTGTTTAGTTTTTAGTGTTCAGGCAGCATTCACAGTTACTTGACTATATCACAGTTAGTCCTGAGTGATCAGTTAATCAAAACATTTCATCTACAGTATATCCAAAGTGTGTATACTTTATCTTTCTTAAAACATATATACATATGAGTTCTAATCTTCTGATGCTCAGTATAGTTTAGAACTTCCTTTCTCCAGACATTTTTCAAATTAAATTGATTTGTTGCAGTTTGCTCAGGGTCAGGGCTGTCTTGAAAGATTCACTGGCTCACTCAAAATGGTCGGGATTAAATTGCTCTGGATATAGTCCTCAGCATGTTCCATGCCTGGCAAAGGCAACCCACGTACAGTATGAGCTGGAGATACATCTCCAATCACTGTCTGACATTTAACAATCAGGGTCATGCACTAAGTTTGTCTAATGCAGGCCATCATTTTATCTAGTACTGTTCGCATCTACTGTGCAAAGCATTTAAGGTTATACTGGGAAACAATCAAGATTTTACATTTAGAAAAACATACAATGCTTCTCAAAATGCCATGCGGAAAAAGAAACAGATTTCCTCAAGCTGATCATGTCTTTTCTGTCCACTGCTTTCTGAAAACACACACAAGCAGGTCACACAAGTCTCTTCTTCATCTTTAATTATTTTTCTCAGATCGTAGCAAAATGCAGCTTATTAAAATTACTATTACGAATTTGAAATTTCCCAATTTGAAATTTTTCTAGTCCTTTATCCTCAAGTGAAAACAGTAGAAATAGTAGTAAATTCCAAAAATATGACAATGATATTGATAATAATAATGATATCCCAAAGGTGGTGCTGTTGATACTAATGTACTGCATTCATTGCATATCACATTAAATACATTTAATAACAAGACTGGAATAATTGTTAGGAAAACCAGATCAAGCTTGTGGGTGGGTGTCAAACATTATTGTCTTATTTTTGGTCATGGTATCTAAGCAGCATTGTGTGATTTTACATGTGATATCAGTTTAAGACTTCAGAAGATGGATATGGATATGTATTTATAGTTAAAATCTTTGAGCTACCTGGTATTTTTTCCTGGGAATAAAATAAGAAAGAGTAAATATAAAACATTTAAATGCTATTCTATATCTATATATCATTTATATTGATTAACTTCTTCAAAGTAAAAGCAACACAGAGAATGTCCCCCTGGTATTTGAATCCAGACTTTAGATTAAATGTTTCATGCGATCATCTCTTCTATACAAGTCAAGGCTGGAAATACTGTATTCTAATTATTCCATCACGTAGCTTTGTTTATTGACACACATTTCTGACAGTTCAGATATAATCACTTCCCAGAGAGCAGTTAAGAAGTTGCACACCTGACATTCTTTTATCCTGCCTGTTCCAGAATGTCCTGAGTGGGGTTAGGCCAGAATATCTACTGTTCAAGTAATTGGGTTTGAGACTGATTATGAGTATAGGTCACCTCAGGAGTATTTCCACCTTCTAACCTGATCTTGTCAGATATCAGAAGATACGCCAGACTGCTCCTGGGATTGAAAATCTCCATGAAAATCCTGGCTGCTACTGTAAGTACTGTTGGTGGACCTACTGTATAGGTGATACTCCTCTCTCTGGTGATACTCCTCCCACTACAGTGACAGGAGAGATTGTGCTGTCCTTTTTAGGGAGACACAAGGACATAAAAACAAATGTGAAGAGGTCATGCAGCCCATCTAGACCACTTGATTAGATGGTAATGATTTGATCCAATGATCCCACACAGCCACTTCCTGAAAGAACCCAGGGTATTGTCTTCAACAACATGTCTGGGTATGTTCACAAGCTTTAGGTTAAAGCCATGCCTCCTGTTCTCAGTTAAACATGCACTTCCAATTAGTTTCTACTGTGTATTTCACAGTTCAGCAGCTGGGCTGACTTTCTCAGTGACTGTGAAGATTTTGAATACTTGTATCGGATCCCCTCATAGTCTTTTCTGTTCAAGATTTATAAGGTTCAGTTACTTCAGCCTCACAGTGTAGGATTACATACAGTATTAAACCAAGGTCCTGACTGGTGGGTGATTAGAGCTCCCATGACACAGTTCTTAAGAAAAGATATGTTAACCCTGCTGTCCAAATGCCACTCTTTGCTTGCACAATCTGACCTAACATAAAGTTTTCCCTTAATTCAATTGGTGAAATAATTTTTCTGTGCTTTAACTGAACTGTTGTGTCGTGGGGTTGCTGGTGCATAATGGCTGCCATATGACATTTACAGTAGGTAGATCCAACATTTACATACATATGATATAGTTCAGGTGGGTAGCTGCGTCAGCATGTGTAGGCTGCAAAGGAACAAGTAATAGGTTTATTCCATGCTGAAAAAAAGAAGAAAGAGAACACAACATTTCGACCGTGGAGCCTTCTTCAGGAAACGTGTTCTCTTTCTTCTTTTTTTCAGCATGGAATAAACCTATTACTTGTTCCCTTTACATATGATATATGTGTATACTGTATGCCATATTTTTATGCTTTAGGTTACTGAACTGATGAGTTTTGGTGGGTCTCGTTGTTTCATGAATACCATAGTAATCATTTTGATTAAAAAAGGTTATGCCTGGACTATACACATTTGTATTGTGGTTATGGGACTAATTATTGTAATTGTATAAATGTGTCTGCTTGTAAATTATGAAATAAGGCTTGGCAGAGTTTGGAAGACAGTTGCTACACATCAGAAACTTGCTATTTAAACCTATTGCATTAATAATGCATTACTTGGGGGCAAATGAGATGTACAACTGCTTTATAATAAAATAATAAAAAAATATTTTTTTCAATAATGTATTATTAGGTATTTTGTCAGTTCTTTGAGGTTTAGTGCCACTCTCTTTGTAATGTTAATCCTCATTCTAAATACAGTGTTTACCTCTGTATTTTACAGTATGTTAACCTTAATTATATTTAATTTTTTTAATATTTTGTTGTTGGATATTTTCCTTTCCTGATTGAAAAGTGTTTGTAGCCCTGTATTTTTGTATCTTTTCTAAATTTAACAAGATAATTAATTATGTCAGAGACAATATCAAATAATTAAGGAAGAGACCAGTCCTCATAGAGATTTTTGTGGTACCCCGCTAATTACGTCATTCATAAAATGAGATGTCTTCCCTTGTTAGTACTCTGTTTTCTGCACATTATCAACTTCTCAGTACAACAGATGCATAGTATCAAATATACTGTATTGATATACATTTTTGCTGATGCTTCTTCAAAAAAATCCAACACATTAGTTAAGATCCACATTTTCCAAATGTCTTCTCCTAAATTCCTGTTACCCCATACTGTAGATAATCTTCTTATGTAATTGATTGATGTCTTCAGTTACTTGTAATAGAACAATTCTTGTTTTCAGTGACTTGAAAAAGTCTGGATAACAGTCATTGAGTAATATGTCTCATCTCTGTTGGTACAGCTGAGATCACATCATCAGACTCAGATTATTTGTTTGTTATAAGAGCTCTTTTGTGTCTGCATACTGGTGTGAGGCTCCTCTGGCCTTAATCGGTATTATACATTGCATGTTATTATAATTTTGTCTACAGGGAACACTGTAAAATATTTGTTCAAATGTAAAATATTTGTTCAGTTTGTTAAATGCTGTTATATGTTCATCTACTACAAGAATTCTGTTACTTATTTTTACTTCATCCATTACTGTATGTTTACACCTCTTGCACTAGAAATTTTTTTGTTAATAATGTACTGTAGCTTGTCCTTCTTTTCTGTTTCTGATTTCCTGATTTGTGCTTGCTGTTATCAGAGTATTATTTCTCTGAGTTTCCTTGTTTCTTTTTCCATTTACCTTGTTCTGAAAACTTTTGTCCTTCCCCTTATTTATTTTGAACTAAAACCATTTAGGTCACTATCTACATTTTCAATGGCTCGTCTTTTACAAATTAATTTGTCTGGTGCAAAAGATTTAGTTTTGAAATGTAACAATGGCATTTTCTAGCATCATTGCAATATATCTAACTTATATGTCTCTTACAATCAGACTCATTCCTTAATATGTGACTTTTTTTAAATTAAGAAAAGGGCTTTGTACTCTTCCCTTCGTGTAAAATACAGTACATCTCAAAGGGTAAATGTGTTATAATCTTGATTAATCGCATGTACCCCCAGCTCTGTTTTGTTTATTCTCCTATGGTCATTCGAAAATGTGATTCTATTTTAAAGCCTCACCACCCAGTCCACTTAAAAATACTTTTTACTGCCTTACACTGTATTTCCACAATCTGCTATGCCTTTGGGTATTCAAGGTGTTTTATAATAGGAACCTGAGCTCAAATGAGCTTCTGCTTTTTTAACTCTCAACTCACCAGGACAACAAGGTTGTCCCTGCCATCTGCAGTAGGACAGCTTCCTTAGTGCTCTACCTAGTGGCAGATTCAGAATTCTTATAGCTTGTCGTTGTTCTCAGCCTTAAAATGGATGGTGTTTTGAATCCTTAGATTCTGCAATGATATATTACTGACTCCAGAATTTTTTTTTTAATCAAACTCTTCCATTTTATTCACCATGAACTACCACAAGTGTTTTCTTCAATCATTTTTAGAACAGTCTCCAGCCTTTGATTCGGGTCTCAAGCGAAGGTTATTTTGTATTAAATCATATGCTGTGTGAGTGGGAGGCTTTCTTTTGCCAAAGACATAAGGCAGCCCTGACAGGTACCTGAGAATCTTCTGGGTTTTTCTCTCTGTCCTCCCCTTTCGTTTGACACTGACATTCCTGCAGCAGTTACACCTGTCTTAGATGTGTATGTGCCACAGACAAATTGCTGTCATTCCCTTTGGGATGTGTGGAACTCTCATATTCTATTTGGATTTCACACTGACACACGTCATATACTGTATATTAACTGAGATCAGCCAGAGAACACAACCAGCCTCTTACTTCCAGCCAGTCTGGAGACAATATGAACTCAGGTTCTTAACTTAAAAACAACCTGAAGCTACCCAGGCATAGAAAGTTGTTTTTTTTGTGTCAAGAGTTCCTCTAAGTTGAAGGCGATTCCTTATAAATATGTGGCAGAGATTCTGAGATAATTGGATAAGTAGGTGACGTTGAGGAAATGATCATGTTAAGATGCACAGGATATGCAATGGTAGAGGCCAGTGAGAGAATAAGAATTGTATGTGCTGAGGGAATGGACTGATGCAGAGTGAGAGGGAAATCAAAGTATTGTTACTTAAGTTATGTGATCAAGTGAGTCACTAGGGGAGCAGTGGTTTCAGGCGCTGGGATATCAGTTACCATGTGCAGCCAATTCACATACGAGTAACAAGGAAAAGCCTTTCATTTCTTTAAAAACACATTAGACTTGGATAGAGGATTTACAGAACACCTCTTGGCATTGATTTTATTTCCAGCTGCCTCTTGACATACCATCAACAGCACAACAGCATCAGCTGTGTTTATTCCATTGATTTCTGGTTATGATTGAAAACAATATTCAGTTACAGATAATTTCAGCTGTGATGCTTTAACCAGCACAACAAAGACTTGTGTTTTACTTTTACAATGCACATCATTCTCTTCATATAACATATTCTCTTCATATAATACTGAGGCAGGCTTTCTAGTTTCCTGTGGTACCGGGGTAAATTTGGGGATGATGAATTGTACAAAACCCAAAGTGGAATTTGTTCCAGGACATCAGGGTTAGTTCTCTTACTATCACAAACAGGGCCTTGGGGAATATAAATAAGTTTCATCCAAAGGATGGCACCTCATACAGCACAGTGCTCCTGGTCACCATACTGGGGCAATGGTTTTAAACTTCTGGACCAGGGAGAAGAGTGCCACCTACTGGTTCACCAGCCCCACTTACAGCAGCAACCTGGTTTTCTTCAGAGGTAGCAGGAGTATTAAATTTTAGGATCTGGCATCTTCACAAAGCTCTGTACCAACTAAACAATTGCAAAAATTCATTATTAGTGAAAACACAAACTTCAAAGGGGGGAAAGTGGTTTCAAGGATGCACTGAGTATGAGGTTGAGAAGAGAGTTTATGGATCCGAAAAAAAGAAAACCGTAAGACAATTCTCACTTTGGAGATGTGAAAAGACATAAAGACGTTCATGTTACATAAAGCTGCGGTGTTAATGGCCCGTGTCACACTCCGTGCGCGTGCAGAGCTTCTCAATAGCCTGCAGCAGGCCGCAGGGCCTTTGCTGTCAAATACAAAAGTCTCGCCAGAAGAAGAGTTTATAGACCTTGGGGTGCTGCTATAAGTGATGGCCGTGGCGCAATACCAACTAAGAGAGGAAAATTCACTTCCATCTGGGCCAGAAGTTCAAATCCAGTGCCACAGTATGGAGGTGCCATCTTTAATATGAGACAAACTGGCATCCCGAGTACTGGAATACTGCAGACCCACTGGCACCATATCTAAGTGTACAAGTGGGTCGGAGGTAAGTTTCAATCAAGATTGCACAATTTATCCTTTCTAAGGATGAACACTGAATTTGATCTGTGTAAACATTTCTTACTTTTCCTCCTGATATGCTGTGTAGTGTGGATGCTGGTATAGAAAGGCTGCCCTGGTGAACTCTGCACTTCAGAGAAGTGAGCTCCTTCTGATGTGTGAAGTGCTTTGGCATCCTTCAGGACCTTCAGGAGGAAAAACACTATATACCGTAAATGCACTGATATATTATGAATCACAATCTGGAAAACAACACAAACAGAAGCAAGACACAAAAGGGTTTCACGCACCACTGTGCTGGAGCAGTGGGGGGGATGTTCAAAGGGAGAAATCAAATGAAAAATGAAACAGAACAAGTATTCAGAAAAAAGCTAAAAGTATTAACCAAGTAAGAGCAAAAAGAGAAGGTCGATCTGTTGTTGATCTGTTGTTAATGACAATGATTGAGAGTTACTGCCTGTAAACACTCACAGGAAGAAGGTTTAGACATAGACCTATTCTTCTTTGTATCTCTTTGTTACTCTGTCCACACTATCTTCCAGTGAGCATACACATTATGCCATTGCAATGGATTTGTCGGGAAGCTTCCAAACAGAGCTGAAGTTCCTTCAATGGATGTTTGACGAACATTTCCAAAACAATCTAATAAAGCCATGTCAGCCAAAGTCAAGTGTGTAAATCCATTTTGTGGTTGTTTGTGGACTATCCGTTTCTGCCAAATCTATCATTTCATAAATTCATTTTTCCACGTTTGAAACACTGAGCATATCTGAAATGGGGTACATGGCGTGTGGAAGACACTGAAAAGGAACAGACTGGGGAGTACATAAAATGTAATCCGATCGCAGAAGAGATGCAGCAATGTAGAGTTTGTATTGTAACAGGTTCAGTAAAAGTAAAGATGCTAAAGTCCTCACAAAAATTAAGGTGACCATTGTGTAACCACAAGGGGGCTGTTCAAGCAAAGCAATGAAACTTACATAGAAACATGTTTTGGATTGAAAAGTTTTATTTCTGCATTCTGAGACCCACCAATCTTTGCATCACAGTTCTTTCTCATACAAGCATGGTGTACCCTTGGGGTTTAAATGGCGGGTATTTGCCCCATTTGGTAGAAGACAGTTGGAGAACTGCTGCAACACAGTAAGATTGTGACAGAAGGCATGCTTAGAAGCTCCTATCACACACATCTGGAATATCTGCAAGGAGGAATGATTTAAATAAGATGCTATTCTGTTGGACCTCCAGAGAGGCTGGTCACTCTGCTTCATTGCAAGCAAATGTCATGACCAGAATTTGCCAGTTGTTGTCTAATCTATCCTTCTGGGTAACAGCTATGAAGATTTCTGATGCATTTACACCGTATTGGATAAGTCACCCAATTGGGTTTGGGAAGTTAGGAAGGGAACTAGTTAGAGCTCACTATTGCCCCCTGTTGCTCACTGGGTGCATTGCATCCAACTACTATGAGAAAGAAATATAATAATAATAATAATAATAATAATTGCTTACACTTATATAGCGTTTTTCTGGACACTCCACTCAAAGCGCTTTACAGGTAATGGGGACTGTCCTCCACCACCACCAAACAGTGATATTTGTGGTCTAGGTTTGCTGCACAAAAAAGAAGAAGCACATGATTTTGAATAGCTTGACAGTTCAAAGGTTAGCTTGATCTCTACATTTTAGAATGGAGCTTATACCAATGAGTCACTTTAAATATTAATTAGCTACTTTACCAATTGTAAATGCCAGAGAAGTAATAAATACAAAACATAAATAACAATACACCAGACCAGAGTTTAATCATAGTTCTAGGGAACTGGTTAGATAATTAGTGTAATTATGATTACAATCAAAACATGTGATACATATAATTAATCGATTCAAGTCAAATTATTTCTTTGCCTGTCTTTTTTAGGATTTCATAATATTCACTGCTAAATGGGATTTACAATTATAAATAATTTCAAGTAGGTAGCCGTGTCAGCATGCTTAGGCTGCAAAGGAACAAGTAAAGGTTTATTCCATTGCTGAAAAGAGATGAAAAGAAACAATGTTTTGGCTGTGGAGCCTTCTTCAGGTGTGAGAGAGAGGAAAACCAGCAGCTGATAAAGTTGTGTTTCTTTTCTTCCCTTTTCAGAGTGGAATAAACCTTTACTTGTTCTTTTACAGCTAGAAATATATCTGTTCGCATTACAGCACCCTTACTTTGCACTCTAACGGTAACTACTCTAGCACGATTGTAACTCAACCATGAACAATTGCAGCTTCAGTTTATTGTATTTTCAGCTGACAATGATGTTACACACAGATGAAGAAATATTCAGGATGGTAGCTGCGCAATCCTTTTAGTTTCTTCTATTCAGTGTAGTTGATAAGTTTAAACTAAACTAAAAAAAAAGCAACAGCCCTATATTCATTTCTCATTATTAGTCCTACTCTTCAAAGTAATTGTAATGTAAAATACTGTGGAGAGGCCAGATGCAAATTACAATCTCTCTTTCTATGTAATGAAATCTTTTTATTAATGTGTACATAACCCGAATCAATAACAATAATAAATTACTAGTGATTGTAATTGAGTGGTTTCTTAATTTTATTGTCACACATGATAAATATTCATTCCTATTACAGCATTTGAAATGAATTGCTGTGTCTTATCTTTGCAAGGTGGAATGTTACATACTGTATGTACCAGCAGTAGTAATGCACTTGCCTCATGCCAGAAGATGAGAGACTTCCATTTCTAGCAAATATTTTACCAATATATTGCATTTTAAAGACATTTTAATTTTAAAATTAACTTTTCATTTGAAGGCTCCTCCTGATTTTGAAAAGGCCTGCTTAGTTTAAGATGCCCTTTCTCTGTCCTTGATGCTCAGCAGCTGTCTCAGTGGTAGGTTAAGCTACATATAAGCAGCATTGGCTCATCCAGTTCAGGTCATTGTGGGAGTTTTTCTGTACTGGACATCTATTCATTTTCTAGCCATCAAGCCACCCATTTTCTAACAGCTTCTTCCAGTTTGGGGTTGTGCAGGGAACCCAGAGCCTGTCTCCATAAGCAATGGGTACATGGCAAGATACCCCCTGGAAGGGATGCTAGTCCATTGCAGGGCACACAAAAACACAGACACACACACTCAACATCAGGGCCAGTTTTCCCAGAAACCAATTAACCTACCAGTATGTTTTTGGGCTGTCGGGAGAAATCAGACCACCTGGAGGAAACCCATGTCCACCGGTCCAAAACTGAAGACCAGAAATCCAGAGCTGCAAGACTGCAATGCTAACCACTACACCACCAGGCCACCCTCTTTCCCCTACATTAATTGCTGAAATTATTCTTAACGACTGGATTGACCCGAGTTCAAATCACTAATGGAAGATCAGATGGGAAAAAAGAAATGCGAATGAGAGGAGTGTCTGTCCTTGAGGTTTCCTGAGGTTTACAAAGTGATCTACGGTAGGGGTTCCCAATTATAGTCCTGGAGACCTACGCTGCAGGTTTCCATTGCAGCCGAACTCTTTACTTCACTGAACCCTTCATTGAGCCAACACCGTGCTTCGTTAGAACCACTGCATTTTGTTTTGACTCGCAGGACGGAGATTTTAAATTACCTACGAAATGCAGAAGTCAAAATGTATCTTCCTGCTGGTTTAGGAACTGATGGCAACTAGATAGATCAAATTAATATTATTATTAAGACTCTTGCCCTGACTGCTCAGCTGGACCACAGACCTGCTGGTGTGTACAGCAGGTCCCAAGGACCAGGACTGGGACCCTAGACTGATTTTGTTCGATATTGTTTCGGGAATGGGCAGCCTCAGTCATTGAGAATCTGATTCTTGTGGTTTTCACGAGTACTTATTCATTATGAAGTGATTAAAACAGAAAAATACAGGTGAATTATATCTTATACAGATAATGAATTCAATTAAGTAGTTAAGATTACAGGTAGGATGTAATCTAGGGGTCCTGGAGGATTGCAGCCCCTTCTTCTTGCTGTCTCTAATAGTCTCAACTTTAACAGTTAATACTCTAACAGCACCTAAGCATACTGAAGTATACTAGTTAAACAGATCTGAGTAACTGTTTAAGCTGAACTCCAATATTTAATCCACAGTAATATATAGGAGTGCTTTCTAAATAAACAATTGATTGATTTCACAGGGAGACAATAAATCTGACTTCACAATTTCAGAAATAGATGGAACAAAATGTTTGCTTGGTTTTTCCCAGTATGCAGTAAAGGTGTAATTTCTGATTTATTCACAATGTGAAAGTGTTCCATAGATTCTGCTAGAGACACCTTTTTACTGATTAATACAAAATATGTTTTGTGCGTTTCATACAGAACAACTTTTGCTTTTTTGTTTATTTTCCTCCTTTACACTCAGAGATTCTTTCTGTTGTTTTGTCAACAGTGATTTTTTTAAATTATATACTGTATAGAGGCATAAGGGGGCAGCGCTGGGGCCCTGGGTTTAATTCCTGGGGTGCTGTCTGCTTGGAGTTTGTATGTTCTCACTGTGTTCATGTGGGTTTCCTTTGTGTGCTCCTGTTTCCTCTTGCAGCCCAAAGACATTTTGGCAAGTTAATTAGCTTCTGAGAAAATTAGCCCTGGAGTGAGTGTGTGCCTGTCTGTGTCTGAGATAGACTGGTGTCCCACCCAGGGTGTATCCTGTCTTGCACTCTTTGCTTGCCGGGATTGGCTTTGACTCCCCCACCGCCCTGGAAATGTTAGAAAATGGTACTTGATATACTGGTAGTGTAATTAACAAAATAACCAATCTGGCCTGAACGCAGTTTTTAAAAACAAACTGGGCCATCTTAATAAAAATGTTTGCTCTACAGCATTTTCTATTGTATTACATAAGTACTAATTTTCATTTTAGTAAAGCTTTGGAAAATGTGGTGGAATTTATGTGGAATTCCTAAAAAGAGAAAAATTTGTACTGGAGCAGTAATACTTTGAAAGCTGTCCTGTAAACTACTCAGAACAAACAAATAAATTAAGCTTTTTGATTCAGAGTGACAACATTTCCAGAGCAGTATATGGCACCAACTCATTGGAAGCTGTTCTCGACAACTAAATGGTATAAATTGTGAACTGTAATCTTTGATTAATGTGCTTTAATTACTGCAACATCTTTGCAACAAGTTTCAGCTGGTTTGAAACCAGTGTGTGGTTTTTATCAACATGTTGGAGAGCTTTCTAAAACAAGTTGATGAATATCTGTTCCTGCTAAACTGTACTGTATAAACCCTGAATGAGGTGCTCACTGTATGAGGTATTTTCCACCCTCAAGTGCAACAAAATGATTCAGAGTATCTCTTGCTTTCTTATTAATAAGACAATTACAGTAATTTTCAGAAGACAGCAAAAAAGAAAAACAGAAAATAATAGAAAGAAAAGTACATTAAACTTTAATGTGGGTCAAAAGAGACATAAATTAAGAGTTGTGCATCCTTCTGCACATAAACTCTCCAGCTGTCCATACAAACCAAATGTGGATTTTGAATTAGAGTTAGTGTTTGGGAAAAAGGTGTGCAAAACATTCTGAGGGAGTTTACAAGCAGGCAAATAAAAAAAACTGTAAATCCAGAATGAACTTTTGAAAAGCACCAAGCACATGTTGGAGGAAGACTCCAGAAACCAACAAAGAGCCCCTTCTGTACCACTGCCCTCAGAAACAGTGATCAGAGAAATAAAGTTTCCAGAAAGTGTATGTTTCAAGGTGGAGATATGTGGAAAATGAGAACTATTTGATATGGCTGCGCAAATAAAGCCTTTGCAACGTCATCACACTTTATGTGAGAGCCAGGAAAAGACTTCAGAATGTGCCAGGAAATGGCAGGAGATGAATCTCCCTAAAACTCGATTCCAGTCGTCTCTCGCAGGATCAAAACACAACACTTTATCCTCCACGGACTTACCAGTGACATTGAACCATCTTTTCTTCCATACTTTTAGACAACACTCCTGATAAAAGCTGAAGCACAGTAGGAAAATCGATAAAAAATAACCACACTTGTTAATTAACCATCTGTTCTTTGTTGATGCCGTTGTTGTTGCACATTTCTGATTAGATGAAGAAAAAATTTAAAGATGAAGGTGCTCAGTGGATGGTGGCTATTTGTGTTCAAATACACCAACAGCTGTCTATTAGGAATTTTAGAAGTTACCTAGGAGGCAAGTGTTCAGTGATTCTCCAATCTCTATGGTTTCCATTGAGCAGAGTGCAATCAGAGCTGACTGACAAATCATTCTTTACCGTTGATTTTGTCATTTACAGTGGGTCAGTATATAAAGTGCATTTTATTATTAGGAAATCATACTAATCTGATTTATGAATTCAGACTGATTGATGAATGCATTACTGATTAGCAATATTTACAGATATTTGACATTTGTAGAGGGTGTTAAATACGTCATTGTTAATGCAGTCAATATTCAAAATGTAATAATAATTCTTTGCATTTATATGATGCACTTCTTCTGAAAACATCTCAGAGTGCTCTGCATATAGGAGGGGACCCACATAATCCATCACTGTCCATCACCAAGTGCAGCTCCACCTGGGTGATTCTTCTCCAGCAGTCCCGCTACACAGCAGATCAGGTAGTGCAGTGAGACCTTGCTTCACTGGTTAAATTAAGGGAGAACTTTACAGAGGCCAGATTGTGCAATCACAGAGTGGAATTAACCATGACGGCTGGGTTAACACCTCTACTCTTTGGAAAAGTGAAATATGGCTTGTCACCAGCAGCCATATCACCCTGCAGCTCACAACTGCCAACCCACTGAAGCTCAGCAGGTGTGAGCCTGGTCAGTGTACCTGGATGGTCCTCCTCTTGGGAAAAACTAAGGTTGCTGCTGGAAGAGGTATTAGAGGGGCCAGTAGATGATGCTCACCCTTCAGCCTGTGTGGGTCCTAATGGCCCAGTATAGTGATGGGGACACTACAGTGGATATAAAAAGTCTATACACCCTTATTGAAATTGCAGGTTTTTGTGATGTAAAGCCAGAAATCAAGATAAATCATGTCAGACATTTTTTCCATCTTTAATGTGACCTTGCAACCAACAAAATTCAAGAGAAAACAAATAGATAATTATTAGGAAAAATAATTGAAATTAAAAAACCTACAACACCTTGGTTGCATAAGTGTGCACACCCCCCCTTCCAACTGATACTTTGTGGAAGCACCTTTCATATTTATTACAGCAGTAAGACTTTGTGAATAAGTCTCCAGAAACTTTGCACACCTGGACTTTGCAATTTTATCCCACTCTTCCTTCCAAAAACGTTCAAACTCCTTCATATTGCCAGGGGATCTCCTGTGCACAGCTCTCTTTAGGACATTCCACAGGTTTTCTATGGGATTGAGGTCTGGGCTCTGACTGGAGCATTCCAAGACTTTGATCTTCCTTTTCTGAAGCCATTCCTTGGCTGACTTGGATGTGTGCTTTGGGTCGTCATCATGTTGGAATGTGAAATTCCTCTTCATCTTCAGCTTTCTGACAGAGGCCAGCAGGTTTTGTGCCAAAATATCTTGATATTTGGAGCTAGTTGTTATCCCATCTATCTTGACTAGAGCCCCTGTCCCAGCTGAAGAGAAGCAGCCCCAAAGCATGATGCTTCCACCACCATGCTTCACAGTAGGTATAGTGTTCTTTGGATGATGAGCTGTGTTGTCTTTGCACCAAACATATCTTTTAGAATTAAGGCCAAAAAGCTCACCCTTTGTCTCATCAGACCATAAGACATTTTCCCACATGTTTAAGGGTGATTGAATGCATTTTGTTGTAAAATGTAGACGGGTTTGGATGTTCTTTTTTGTGAGAAATGGCTTCCGTCTTGCCACCCTACCCCACAGCCCAGACGTGTGCAGAATACAGGAGATTGTTGTCACATGCAAGGAGTGACCAATATCTGCCAGAAATTCCTGCAGCTCCTTTAATGTTGCTGTAGGCCTCTTGGTAGCCTCCCTGATGAGGTTTCTCCTTGTCCTGTCATCAACTTTGGAGGGTTGTCCTGATCTTGTCAATGTCCCTGTGGTGCGACATTTTCTCCACTTATTGATGATAGTCTTCACAGTGCTCCATGGTACATCCAATGCCTTTGATATTCTTTTATACCCCTCTCCTGATTGGTACCTTTTAGACTTTTTATATCCACCGTATACTGTAAAAATGTGCCGTCCTTCGGATGAGATGTAAAATCGAGGTCCTGACTCTCTGTGGACATTGAAAATCCCAGGGCTCTTCTAATAATAATTTGAAGCTAAAGGATCTTCAGACTGACAGACAATGACGATGACTCCACAGAGAGTGGGTGGTAACGGAAGAAATGACAAACAGAAACAGAAGCAATAAATACATTATCTCGAGGAAAAACGCAAACCTCCACATTCTCACTGCATACACATGATGCATGGCTGAAAACCATTTTTTCTCTTATGTAGAAATGAACTATGTCTTACTCTTGCGACAAGCATCACAGTGTGATCAAAAGCAGAAAGCTCTTCAATCTGGCTTGATTGAAGTGAAGGGGATGAAGAGTCCACTTATGACATAAAAGAGGGCCTTGTCTTAGTGATGGAGCAATTTGATCACAGCAACTCATTTCAAAATGTCCTTCTCTTAGAATATATTTGCATGCATGTTTTGCAGATGTAATGGACAACCTTGCTACCACTTACTATCTCCGAAGCTATAAGGGAATCTGCCAAAATTAAACAAAAATAATTGAAAGACTCTGTGATTTACACAGAGAATCTTCAACACACATCTTTCAACACACATTTACTGCATTAGCGAATAGAAATGTATGTGATTACTGCAGAAGGACTGAGCTGTAATATAATCTTATTTGTTTCTAAATGAGAAGCTGATTGGCAAAACTAATGTCCATTTTGTGGTCTGTTATGCAGAAAATGTTAATCCAGAGTTTGATTTGCTCAAGTTAATTCAGCTTTATTGAACATGGTTATTCATCCTTGCCGAAACGGGCGCTCTGAGCTAGTACTTGTGTTCATTCCATGTGATTAAATAATTGGATTTTAAAGTTTGCATTAGAAAAGATTAGTATTATTTCCTGGATTGCACATTTGATTGAAAAAAATAGCTCAGCCTTTTTACCCATTTTACCTCTGTAAGATTCTGATTTTCCCTGCCATTCTCATCTTCAGTGCATATTTGACTATGATTACAAACTAATTAGGAATGGGGCAATAAAATCTACCTGCTCATAACACAATTGCAAGATCTCTTCCACACATTGTGGGGTATCACAATGATGGGCTTGACAGAAGCTGATTTTTAATCGTAATTTCATAATGCTTTTAAAATACGCTATAGACATTGTTACAGAACATTTTTTTATATTTGCAGGTGATTTAATAACACTATAACAAGAAGTTATTAATGGGAAACATATGGATCCATTCACAAATGTACTTGTTGACTGTAGTAATGTGGGCTTTGTTAAAAACGAATGAAAGCAGTGAATCGTGATATGCATGAAATTCTTTGTACAAGTCCAGACACTGTCAAAAAGTATTTGATGAAAAGGCATGTGGGTCTTCACGCATGAAATGTGTCTCCTGTTGATGTCATCATTATGGAGAGCCCTACATTCTTGAAATCTTATTGAAAATCAAAATCTAAAGACAGCACCGCACAGCAGAGGGTGGCACAGTGGTGCCAGACTGTTCCAGACTGAAGTTCTACAGTATCTGCATGGAGTTTGTATGGCCTTCCTGTGTTTGTAATGGTTTTCACCTGGTGCTCCAGTTTCCTCCCACAGTCCAAAGATATAACGATAGGTCAGTTGATCTTTGGTGAGAGTGTGTGTGAGTTTCTGTGTTTGTGCCTATGTCTGCCCTGTGATGGTCTGGCATCCTGTCCAGGGTGTATCCTGCCTTGCACCCATTGCTTGCTTGAACAGGTGCTGGCTCCCCTGTAACCCTATTTTGGATAAGTGGTTACAAATGAACAGTATGAACAGCAGATACCTAAGTTCCACAACCTACTGTGCCTGCACAGTCCTCAAAATGCACAGTGGCACAAATAAGTCTGAACATCCCCTTGAAAACAGTTTTTTTGTCGTGAGATTGAACAGTTTTATCAAACAAAGTGTGGGAAAACTGCTTCACAGGAGTGCCAAGACAATGCCAGCGGCGTGCTACACTATCTGAGAAAGAAGCAATTCAAAATAGGGAAAAGAGGAACAGGAAGAGGTGTTTGGGGGCATATGAAGATGAACACATGTTGAAAAATGAAGCAGATGTATATGGTTCAAAACCAGATTCTGCAGCATGGCGAATCATGTGTCAGAAATACAATCAATAATCAATGCTTTCGGTAGCTCTCCCCAGGATGTTAATGAGATAATGAAAAGATAGAATGACATATACAGTATGCAGTATGAGAGCTTGTTATCTTTTTAATATCAGGTTGTGTTAATCAGTGGAACATCAAACTGTGTAACAAAGCACAACAGCGTGATAAAATATCTAAGGCATTTTGCAAATATCTAAGGCATTTGGTTTGTTTTAACATCATTTCGAGGGAAGGAAATTAAAAAATGTGCATGTAACTTTTATTTTCAGTTGTGATTTCATGTCATTTCAAGATGCAAAGCCCCATCCTTAGAAATAATAATCTACCCTCCACTGTAGTCTTTTTTATTCTGAGCTAGCCCTCTGTGATGTCAATAAAAATACAAGTATGTTCCAGCAATGCCAACTCTTCCCCCACACTTTTCTCATTGTTTCATTGGGATAATGGAGAATCAGGGCTGGAGACCACTGGATTAGACACAGAATTTGAGGACATCCCCTATAAACATGCCATGGCCAATATAACACAATCCATCAATCTACTTTCAATTCACTGCTTAGTCCAACCTAGCAGACAATGGACACCAGGCAGAATAAGACCTGTATGGGATGCCAGGGTTGATGCACGCACGCATGATAACCAATTTAACTAGACAGCATGTTCTGGACTGTGTGGGAAATCCTGAGAAACAGGAAAAACCTTACATGGCCACAGGAAGAACATTCAAATGCCATACAGAAGGTACTCCAGACCAGAATTGAACCCAGGCAAGCAACAGTTCTGAGGCAGTAGCCCAAACTGCTCTGCCAATGTACCACTCCAGTGCTCCACAAAAGGTAATTAAATTTTCCCGGATGTGAGACTATAAATAAGCAAATAAGGGTCACAATGTGGCTCATCAGGCCAGAGTTTGAAGCTAAAAGACACTGAATGACTCTCCCTGGATGGGACTGTTGCAGGTTCACTTCCTGACACTGCTTGAACTATTTATACAGGTTAGCAAACTGGTGCACCTGGGGACAAAGTAATTTGTTCAAGGACTGAACAGTAGTACAGTATCTGTCCAGGGGCATCAAACACACAACCCTCCTGTTAGAGTTACAGTGATCTAACCTTAGCTCTGCACTTACTTATCATAACATTTTTAACAAAATGTATTGTTATAATGCAAATGGAGGAACAAGATGGTGTGAAAGACTATCAGTTTTACATTGAGTGCTTCTTCAATAAACTTTCCTATAAGGTGTGATATTATTGCACATTCCCTCCTTTGTGTGGTAGAGTTAAGAGGCCTTTTCAGAAAGTACAATTTTTTCATGAACAACATCAAAATGACCTCTAACACACAGCATAAATTGTTGAGTATCAAATTAGAAAATAAACATGATATATCCATTAATTGTTTCTTTGCTTTTCCTGGTGAAGATCATAGCCCATATTAGAAAGTCAAGTATGCCCAGTAAGGGCAGATATGTAAGTTAGGTCCCTTTTTCAGGCCATATAGACCCATGGGGGAATGGGGGGCAAGGGCCACCATTTTTCTCAACCATCCAACACTGGAGGTGGAGGTGATGTGGTCAGCATCATGCTCCAGCTGGCCTATTACCCCCAGAGGGATTAACCTCCGGTACTCACTTGGAAAGCAAGCTGAGTGGACCTGGTAGCCATCTGGTAGGAATTAGAGCAAGCTACATCATTTGCCCCTACCTGGGATTGAACCCAGGAGCTTCTGGTCAGGAGCTAGACACCCTTGTCATCTGAGCTACCACAGCTCCAGGACAGGCATTACCTGGGCAAATTTTGGAACCATACGGTACAAGGCCGGTTTGCACCCTCTACAGTACAGTACCTGTATAAAATCCCTGTGAACACAGGGAGAATATGCAAACTCAAACACACTTAAAGTACCACAGGATGGAATCACACACAGGCCTTTGAGGCAACTGCGCTGTCATGGCACCATGTTGCTCAGAGATATATTAAGTGTAAAATGTTGCTTTAATAAATGAAAATATCATCTTATTTTCCATGCTATGCAGAACTCTATTCTAGCCGTTCTTGTTTTTAGTTTCAGGCTTCATAATCTTCCAAGTTTTCCTAAATCCTTCGGGCAGTTCTTTCAACTATGAAAATCTGGCTATATTCACCACTTTTGAAAAAAAACAAAACATATGATTTCTCCAAAAGAATCTCACAGGAAATACAATAGGATCCTGGGGTCTAAATGCTTACAGATTCCATTCTTTGAGAATCCTTATATTCTCTTCAGTGCTTCTGTGAAGCTCACTCAATAGCACAGAAGAGATTATTATTCTGAATGGAGACAAACTGGATTTTTCTTCTAGATTTTCCTCTAATATGTGAGGGGAGAAAATATCAGTTTTGCTCATGATTTCTTAATTATAAGCACACTGCTGTCAATGCACGTTTACGATAAAAAGAAAATTCACATCCTGATCAGCCAGACTCCTTGTTTACTTTGCATTTTGTCAGCAGAACACAAGACAGGTCACAGAGGAGAGAAGGCCATTGGAAGGCCATTATCTAAAGCATTTGGTAGTAAGTCATTAACTGAGCTGAGGATCTCTCCCAGCTACTCCAGAGTATCAGCTTCAACAAAATGGCAGAGTATCTTTCTACCTACTCCCACAGCTCTTTGTGTAAAGTAGTGCTGTCTGTTCTCAGTTTTAAATTCACTTCCACATAGTTTCCACTTGTGTACTCTGGTTCACCTTTCACTGTCCATTCTGAAGAATCCACTGGGTTGACTTTTGTTCCCAATCATGCAGTTCACGAGCAATAAAACTGATTTTACTGCCGAGTTTATGATACGAATACAATTGTATGAAAAAAAAATGTCATATAGGTGAAAGTGTCTTTGCATTATTATGATCAGCAGCTGCAGGCTACTGTGTTTCTAAGCTATAAATTATGTGAATCATGGTGACTAGATGGAAGTGATACATCCTTATACTTTCAAATGCCTGATCAAGCTGTACCTTGTTACACAGTCCCATATTTGGAGAAAAATAACTACTCATGTCCCAGGAAGCATTCAAGCAATTACATCTGAAAAGAAAGAAATAGAACAGAAGAGATTATTATTGTTTTATAGATTGCATTTTGAAATCAACCAGCTGGAAGTTAAAGTGTAATTTGGGTGGAATTCGCACATGAATTTGGATTGCTGACAGTTGCCATCGTCTTTCAGTGCAAAACAGGAAAGAAACACATTTCTTGTAAAATAATATACTGCAGTATACATACAGGAAGGAACATGTTTTGATTTTGACATGGGCAAAGTTCTGGCAAAGAAAGAAGCAAACATGTCCTGTACCAGAAATTCTCTATTCAGCACGTTTTTGTGAATGATGCTGTATTCCTGTTTTAAAAGCCAAATTTAATTACAGATTTCAGCCCACCTGATAATTGCATTTTGCAAAGCCAGTTCTTGATGATTATTTTTATTAATGATAATATTCTTTAGTCAATAAGACATTTTTAATTATGGATTATTATAATTTATACATTCAGAAGTTAAAACTCTAAAAGATGTTAAGCGGTAGAATATTTGGATCCTGTATAATGATATGGCCTATACATTCAGGATACATTCAGGTTAAAAAAAAATTATGCCATTGTAATTAGACAATTTCCACAAGGAAATGAGCAGTATATTGCACATAATACCATGTACTTTGCCTGGGTTAACACTCCTTATATGGTTAAAAGTCTTCTGATCTAATTTCTGTCTCAGATCTGTAACCATGTATCACAGGTGACTATAGACATTGTATGTTATTTATAATCTTCAACAGTTCCTCTCTTAACATATGCACTGGAATTAATTTAAAAATTGGCAGTACGCCTTGCCAACACAAACCATGAATAATTATGTTAAGTTTTACTGTGCATAATAGTATTCGCATCTTGTGTTTTCAATCAACACACCCCATCAAGGAACCATGAAATTTAAAATGTGGAGTTTTTTTTTATCCTTTAAAGATAAAAGAAAAACAAAACTCCCATACTGTATATCCCGACAGAGTGGAGTCTTAAACATAACGTGACCTATGCCTTCAGAGTGTACAAGCAACCTGTATTTCAGTCCTTTCCCTTGTTTATAAGGAGTTTTAAGGTATTTTTTACCACCTACCCACAGAATAGGAACAGTCATTCAAAATAAAAACACAAGTTAATTTTCTAGCTTTCTGGAGCAGTCGAGAATTTTCAAAGATAGACAAAATGAGAGAGGAATATGAAAGGGTACACAGAACAAACGTGCAATTCACAAGTCGACTTTGTGACTGAACAAAATCAATCACCATCCGCAAACAAGCCCAGACAGAACCAAACAAATCAGACATGAATATTATTTCTGTTAATTACCCTGACTGACTGCTGGAACGGACTTCAACAATATAGCGAAAGTGCTGGAAAAATTTTTCTGGTACAGTTACTTGTGCAGGGGGTTACTTTTAAAGTTAACAAGAAGTTAAGGGAGACCATTTTAAAAAGTTACAAATTTAAAAAAACAAAAAGGGAATCAATTACAGTGAACCAAGTAGTGTATTGTAATGCATACGGCCTCCATTGCTTGCGAGAGCTGGCTTACCAGCACGGTGACGTCGCCGCCCTTCCTTGTGGATAGCAGGGACCACAGCTGCTGGGCTGACGGGAGATTTCCCTTTGGCTCAAGAGGCTGGGTCCCTGTTGAGTGACACCGGAGGCCTGGGTTCAAGTCTCTGATAGTGGGGGGCCGACCTGATGTGGCAGTGGTGAGGGTGCCCACGTGAACCCTGTAGCGTAATAGTATGATTGGATGTAAACATAATCTCTTAAAACAGACATCCCTTCTATACCATTTCAAGGGGCTTGCTGACATGTTAATTAGTAAAACAAAAATTGCAATCTGCCCTATTGAGGGATTTAGACTTGGAACAGATTAATATTTTGTCAGACCCTTTACAGCAATGAAAATGTCACAGAGCAAAAGGCCGGGATCAGGAAAGTCACAAAATTATAATTATAATTGCTTACACTTATATAGCGCTTTTCTGGACACTCCACTCAAAGCGCTTTACAGGTAATGGGGACTCCCCTCCACCACCACCAATGTGCAGCATCCACCTAGATGATGCGACGGCAGCCATAGTGCGCCAGATCGCTCACCACACATCAGCAATCAGTGGGGAGGAGAGCAGAGTAATGAAGCCAATTCATAGATGGGGATTATTAGGAGGCCATGATTGGTAAGGGCCAATGGGAAATTTGGCCAGGACACCGGGGTTACACCCCTACTCTTTTCAAGAAACACCCTGGGATTTTTAATGACCACAGAGAGTCAGGACCTCGGTTTTACGTCTCATCCGAAGGACGGCGCCTGTTTACAGTATAGTGTCCCCGTCACTATACTGGGGCATTAGGACCCACATGGACCGCAGGGTGAGCGCCCCCTGCTGGCCCCACTAACACCTCTTCCAGCAGCAACCTTAGTTTTTCCCAGGAGGTCTCCCATCCAGGTACTGACCAGGCTCACACCTGCTTAGCTTCAGTGGGTTGCCAGTTGTGAGTTGAATATGACAAACGATTTTTAAATGATAAATAAGGTGGCAAATTTCCATTTGTGAACAGGGACCAGTTGATGCAGTCAGTTGCAGACAACATGAGACAACAGCTTAAACAATGAAGAAGCATGTTAAATAAATAATAAAGTACGACTTAATTACTATTATATAGAGCCATGGGAAGCAGAGGTAGTGGGCACGATTTGGGCTGAAGTGAGAAAAACGCAATTCAATCCGGAGTTAAATGAAATTGTACTTTTGCGGAGCACAAATAAACTGGGAAAAATAATGTTCCTGGAAAATCAAATTCATGCTCAGGATGGTTTATACGGTATTTATGAGTGAGGATTCAATAAAATGGACTTTATGTCAGACCTGTGCAACAGTGTATATATCAGTTGCTTCTCGTATATTTTGATCACTGCTTGCCCTTCTTGTTCATGAGCTGAAGTGGAATCCTGAATCATGGATTTTACATCAGTCTTCTGCATTAACTATTTGGGCATTTCTTTATTTTCAAAATTTTGAGACTGATGTTAAAAAAACCTATGTATACCCTTGGGGAAAAAAATTCACATGAAAATGCAAAAACGCCTTTTAATTGATCTTAATTTCTTTTTTCTTACGTGCATGTTTGGTGCAAGGCCTTATTTATATCATCACAAAACTATCACATTAGCAACTCCAAACCCAAGACCTAATAAAAATGCAACAAAAATAAGAAAGAGCTTAATAATGTAGTAATGATTAAGGTCACGTAAGCAGCAACATCCTTAATGTTACACCTTCCACTTAAAAAAAAAAAGAAGGTGCATACTAGCACTTATTGCCACTCCAAACACTGACACCAACCTGGTGCTGCACCAGGCAGCTGCAAGCTCCACTGATCTGAATGAACATCCTGCTTCCCTCAGACACGTCTTCTGTAAGCTAAGCTGCTTGACTCCTCTGTTTGGCACTTTGAAGAGGATGGGACACTTAACCTTCGCATGAACTGTCTCCTACCTAAATGCCACTTCAGCCGAGGGGTACCGGTAAGGCACTGGATCATATCTGCAGTTCAATGCGGTTCAGTTCCATCAGTTAATTGAAGACATATCGGCAGATCAAAGTAACACTGGAAGCTTACCCAAAGACTGCCTATTCTCTGGGGGCAGCCTGTTGCAAATGGAGGTCATGCTCATTGGATAAAGCCATGCGCCACCCAGCTTTGAGGGGCTGAGAGAGAACACACCGAGGGGCTGTCTTTGCGGCAGTACCCTTAGCAGCCTGTAAATTGTACTTACCGGTTTTAAAACTACACCAAAACGAATCGCTCCTTGGTAGTGATGGCATTCCCGCTGTATTCTACTGTGACTCTTGTTTCTCCCTCTGACAGGCCTCTATTGTCAACCAGGGTGGCCTCAAGGGCCTGCTTGCACAAAACACAACACAACACATAAATTCTTAGTGGAGTCCAGGAGCCCTTTTAAGGTCATACAACCAATCAGCAGCACTTACCCCCTCCAAGGTTTATAAAAAAGCCTATTTCCAGACCGGTCACCGATAGTTCATTTACTCCCTGTGTGGCTATTTATACAAATTAGAGGCTACATAGCGGCCTCTAGAGGCAGGGCAGCTATAACTGCAGCCCATTCTTAAAGGGACCTGCCACTCACCTGTTAGGATACTAGAACAGACTGCACACCATCCATCCATTTTCTTACGGCTTCTTTCAGATCATGGTTAATGAGCCTGTAACAGCAAGCAATAGGTGCAAGGAAGGGTACACCCAGGAAGAGATGTCAGTCCTCCAGCGGGTACACACAGACACAAACACATTCCACCAAGGCCAGTTTTTGCTGAAGCCATTAACCCAACAGTATGTTTTTGAACCATGGGAGGAAACCCACACAAACATGGGGGAAACATGAAAACTCGACACTGATAGGTACTAGAAAGTCTAAATTCATATGGAATGCAATATTTTTTCATATGGCTATATTATGCATGAAATCTTTAATGCTGCTGTGTGAAAAGTCTGCCAGATTTAACGTTTGAATTTTACTCCTCTAATTTTCACCCTGTCATGCCTGTATCTGATCATTTTAGCTGAGGAAAGTTCTCTTCTGTCTGAATATACTTCGCTGGGTTTATTCTGTATCGGCTCAGGTTTAATGCACCCTAATGAGTTAATCGGATATCTACCGTAACTTTGGATATACTGTACAGCAACCGCAACAAAAAGCAACATCTCTGAAACAGTCATTCCTGTTCACAGCACGTCACTTTATTCGTTAGAAATCGATTGTTTATATCACTGCATTTTGAAACCGTGAGTAACCAGGAGTTCTGGAATCCAATCTTGGTGTACATTATTTACACCACTTCATTTCTAAAACCCTGCGATAACTGGCATATCTGGTAACGCCTAAGAACAGCATCACACCGCCCGCCTGTTTGTCCACTGGAACAGCATGTGCTCTCCGCGTTGGTAATGCACATGTGTAAACAGGAAACGTCATTTCTGGTGCGGCGGAGTCACGTGACATTGGCTTCAAGATGGCTGCAGACAATCTCCCGTCCGAGTTTGATGTTGTGATACTCGGGACAGGTAAGACAAGCTTTTTAGCCCCTTACACGAGATGGGATTCGTGTTTAAGACGTATTTATTACGATAAAGAAGGGTGGGCTCAGAAAATAGCGTTCAAGACCTTTGTCTCGCAGAAATGCAGTCGTACTAAGTCAGCAGTTTTACCTCGGGTGTTTGCTCAGTGCTTACTGCCACATTACTGATCCTGTAGAGCTGGTTCATTTACTGTCTGCCAAGGCTCTGTCTGTACAAATATTACTGTATCTAGAGAGGATGTTTTAATATTTGCATGGACTGCCTTAAATACAGCAGTTTAAAATATGTTGCATTTTTTTTGTTATTTTTGCAGGATTTTCCTTTCCTATAAATGAATCAAATGCAAAGATGTTCAAGTACAATCAGCTAGTGAATACTTGGTATAATTTCAAATTGCACTACTTTATTTCACTGTTTTTATTTCTACTAGCAGTCATTATTATTAACCCGTCACAATGTTTTAACCGTAGACACGATTACGATTATTTCCATATTTTCGTTATTTCTGTAGTGCAATCGAGACAAAATTAGACGACAGTAATGTTAGATTATTCATTTGCTACAGGAGATTGTTAATGTGCTACAGGGGAACTTTATGAAAAAAAACTCCTGTATTAACGGGAAATAATACAGGCAAGAGGGAGGAAAGGTGTTACTCTTGAGTCGAGGTGCACCCAAGAACTGACTTTGAAGCTGAAATTGCGGTTTTTGTAGCATTACCTTGAGATCACAATTTCCTGTTGCTGTGAACACATTGCGTTGATTTGGATGAACTGAGACCCTCTGAGACGCAAGTTTTGCAAGCTTGTTTATTATCATTGATAATACTATAAACGTCTTTCTTTTACATTTTAACCCTTTAGAAATCTAGGATTAGGAGCATAATAATATTTTTCCCCAAATAAACAAAACATTTCCCTATTCTTTTCATACACCAGTTTTTTGCATTTCATTAATATTATTCCCAACAATTGTTATTGTTTAACAAAATTATATTGTTTCTTGCCCAGTGGATTGTGTGTAAATAGTCTGAACTCGTCTGTCATATGCTGTTTTATGTCTAATTGATCTAGTTCTGTTTCAAACGATTTTCTTACAGAAGGTAGTTCAGATAAGGATGTGTGTCCACACCATGTACATTTATATTTTGTTTTGTATTCTTTATTTGATTAATTGTGCTATGCAATGAGTTTTGTAGAATGCTTGAGTTTTTAGACCCATTTGTTGTAGTACAAATAGCTGAAACCCTTAAGAATGTGCATTTTAGAAATCTGCCTGATCATATCTCGAATGCAGACTTTAACAGTTTTATATGAAGACCTAAATGTGAGAGCTAAAAAATAATTTTCACTACTTTTAATTGTGTAAAAACTTCATAGCTTGGTGCTTACCAGTACGTATGTCAGTTCTTGTTAAACTGAGGTGTTGAGGATACATTCTTGGCTGAGTCTGTATGAATCCTCTGATATGAACGAGAGTCATATGAATGACTCTTACTGTAAGTGCCCACTTTATGTAAGGTTTTCTGTTTGAACAGTTTACTAAATTTTAGAGCTAGTCCTTTTATGGTGATTTGAATACCTTCTCGGTTTATTTCTTCATCTCTCCTCCATCTCAGCAAAAACTGCATCATAATTTTTTTGTTGAAATAAACTGTTAGCACAGACATTGTTATCCATTTATTTAATGTAAAAAATTAGCTCACCAGACGTTTAATAAGTAATTTATACGTCAAAGGGTGCATTACAGCATTTGCTTTGTCTTTTCTTTTAGATTCATTATTTCGGTAACTCTTTTATTGCCTCTGTTTTTATTGTTCACAACCTCAGAGTCTGGGTTGGAAAGCTTGTATAATGAGTAGTTCTGATTGATGTATATGTTTCCCCCAACTGGTCTGATGTGCTTGATGTCAATGGGTTGTTTCAGGTATGGAAAGAGTTGTGCGTTTTTGACTCCGAACAGACATGAACAACTCTTAAAAACTGTCTAGAAAATAAAAAAATGGCACTGCTAACTGGCATGCACAGTTACTCTTGCCATTAACACGAGTTTGCCTTAAATTACTTTATTCATGTTTAGTATTCCTTAACTTTAACCACCTACTGGATGTAGGCTCTTTGCTAGCTCTTCTCATGGAGAGTCCTATTTTGACTGATATAATTAGTCCCCATACTGTTGTAAGGGGTAATGAGTTTCTCCCATTTGGCTTTAGACCTCTCTGACAAACATGCCGGAGAACTATAAATCTATGTACAATCTTCCAGTTCTAGTACTAGATGCTGTTGTCCTCTGAGCATTGGCACTTACCTGGGCAATGCTAGATTAATGCAGGACAAGTACTTTTATTTTCAAATCCAGGTGGACTGGTTCGTTCGCTAAGAGAAGACAACAATCAAGAAAGCTAGTGCTCTGATCTCCTTTATTGTGCTGTGGTTCAGAAGGACTTATTTCCAACACTTGGGTCATCTCCTTTTGTCATATTCTAGTTTTGTTTAGTGACCAAACACTTGCTTCCTAAGTTTAAGCTGATTGTAAAAAGTAGCTCTCCTTGGCAATTGGCTTGCTTAGACTTTCGGTTTTAAAGCTATCTTTGTGGTTGAAGATTTGGTTGAATTAGCAGCTTATAAAGTTTAAAGTGTAAAGGCTATAATTGCATTCTCAGGATAAAGGTCTTTAAACAGTAATCAGCCTACTAGTCCGTCTTAACCTTTCATACTATGTGCACTATGCCTTTTGTGCATGTCATTTAAAACTTTTAATCTACTACACTTACAGTAATATCTACAGCATAGGATGAAAGCATAACTGCTTGCTTTTTGCTTCTCAGGACAACCGGGTACTTCATTTTGGCGAAAGAAAAAGCAAAATGCAAATAACACCAAATTACCTTAAATTTGTTGTCATGATTTGCATGAGGAATTCAAATGAGGAACTGGGTACCCTCTACCATTGCCAAAGAATCCGTATGATCCGGTAATTGGAAAAAGTTGATGCCAACAACCTAATGACTATTTCTGGTGTCATTTTTTGCAAGAGACATTTCAGTTTACGTTTGGCCACAGTACTTGTGTTGAGTCTGGAATGAAGCCTCTGTAAAACTTGATTACTATTTGCGGTCTGTTCTTGTTATGCTAAACCTTGCTGCAGTGTTTGATAAAATCTTGGTGAAAAGCTTGTAAGACGTATGTCAGCCTTGGGACTGGTTTTCTCTTTATCCTTATCTGCCTGATCACCGTCAGTATGTCTCTTGAGGAAAATTTAAATCTAATCTGGGTCCTATGGAGTCTGATGCATCTGAAGGCTCTGTTTTGGATCTTTTGCAGTTCAGGCTTGTAACGTCTTGATGGGATTATTGGGAGACACCACATTACTAATATGATGATGAGACAGATTTATCCACTTTCTACATTACAAGCATATATGGTATTAGTTGCTCTTGTGCAGAGTGTACCTGAGATTATTTATGGATAAACTCACCTGCAACACAAACGTTTTAATAACTGGAACTAGAATGGTGTCTGTCATACCTTATTCTTTCATGCTTACCATTTATAGTTGTGTATTGCCAACAATGATTGTATAGCTCTTGGTGCTGTTGTGAGCTCTGGATTGTCTGGACTTGCAGAGAACCCTTTGCTTAGATCAGCATTCTGTCGGTTAAGAAATGTTGCTAAACTTCAAGTTCTTTTTTACAGGATGGGTGTAGAGAAGGAAGTAAGTGTGACTTTGTGACCTCTCACTTCAGTTGCATTTCCTGTTAATTTGTGTGACTCATTATAGACTCCCACCTGTCCAGGATGCGATCTCTAGATGACTGTCTCACTCATGTTTTCCTGAGAACTTGCTTTCTCCTTTTGTTACCAGGAATTTTGATTTCACTTTCATGTCCAAAGTTCTTAATGGGTTGGGTTCTTATCTTCTGGAGTTATTCCACATGTGCCTAATTGCTCCTGCAGATTGCTTGTTTATCCCAGGGGCTGGAGTCATCAGTTCCGACACTCCTTACCAGACCAGCTAGTTCCCCTTCAGCATCAGGAATGCTGAAGCCCAGGATTCAGCGGCTCTTTTAGAAGGTGTTTCAGTGTTGTTTTGGCTCTTGAGCTTTCGTTTCTTATTGATGGCATGATCTATGATGCCGTGTATTTTTTTTTGTGAGGTGAATTTTTAGGTGAACACGTTGTTTCATACAGTATTTTCTTTTCATGCCAGCAACACGTTTTTGAGTAAGTGAATGAGGTGAAGTTACAAAAAATAGGAGGCAATGCAGCCCGTTTTGCTCATTTGAGTCCTGATAGGTAAGCCAGGCAATTTAGGAAGACTCCAAGTCCATGTCTGAGGATTTCAATATGTCAGCCATTTAAAGATAAATAAATGAATAGAACACAAATGACTCTGAAATATGTGCCATGTATAGAAACCTAAACCTTGTTTTGATAGTATTTGTTAAAAGTTCTGTTAGAAAGCAATATTGGCCTGACTTGTACTATAAATATAACATTGTGTTGTATACTGTAAACCTTTTCCATCCCACTTGCATAAATCTAAAAACCATGTGACACAGCTATTGTTGGCTCAGCTTTTTTACTTTTTGTTCGAGTTCCTCTTCATTTCTGAAAGCAAGTGTGTTATCGGCTTGTTTTCTTGTGCTTATCCTTCTTCCCTCCCTTTTCTGTGGGCAGCGACCAGGGAGTTTTCAAATATAACAAGCCACTGAACTTGTGGAATGGGGCCCTGTGTTTTGTTTTTGCTTTCTTGTCAAGATGCTGTCCTGCATAGTTTGAGTCAGTAGCCACAACAAAAAAGCAACAAAAATGCTCTCTCCTGCCTCTGTCCTACCGCACAAATTACTTCTATGCCTTTATCTTATATTTCCTCTGGATCTTCTGGCTTCTTGCCCATTCACTCTGTTCTTCACCTCCCTTATTCTCCACAGTTCTCCTCACCTGCCTACTTCCCCACAAAATCCACATCAACTTCCCACTGTTGTATTATAGGCAGACTTGGTAATTACAGTATACCATTCAAAAATCACCACTGCCCCTGCGCCACACATGATTCAAGCAACATAAACTTTGGTTACTCCACAAAAAGATAAGCAGTCATTTTATTTTACCCTTTTTATATGTGTCTTTTCTAAAATTCCACAGTATACCAGGTGAGAAACACTGCTGCTGTAGGACAGTACTTTTTTAGGTCAACATTAATGTGAGCCTTCTAGAATAGCACTTTCTACCCTATCAAGTTCTAAACCACTCTTCAGAAATATTTGCACACACACACAAAACACATGCAGGACTGTGCACGTAAGCCGCTGGAATTGTTTCAGTTAATTAATAACATACTCTGTTGAATTAGTACCATGAAATTCGTACATGGACTTGGTATTTGTCACAGCAGTGCATCTGCTGTCTGTTCTGCCTGACATTTCTGGAACTTACGTTATATAAATAAGGCTTTTGGGCGAAAATTCTTTTTCTGGAAACATGGCAACAGAATTATATGATGTAAGAACTAACCTTTGCTGGGCTACATGAGGCACTGTTCATGCAAGGTCAGAAACAAGGTATTAAGTAGCAAGAATGTACATTTGATATAGTAAATGGTTGGTTTTGAACTAGACATAGGTCAAATGTATGAGAGAGGTCTTCGAGTACCTGTTGACTGGCTTTCTTCAGCTCGGTAGTGGAGGGATGAACAATAAAAAAAAAAAAATAGTGACTGAATATGTGTAGTAAAGTGTATTTAAATTTAGAGAAGTAATATTAACATTATTCAGTCCACTAATTAAATGACTTCTACCCCGGGGCCTGAAATTCCTCTGTATCTCATGGTTTTTATTCTAGCCAAGCTCTTAATTGATTAATTTTTGTTTACCCATTGCTGTTGCAGAAATCCTTGGAACTTCAAATGCATTGTATCTAACACTTTCAGCATAGGGATTGTTATGCAGTCTGTTCTCAGATGTTCTTAATAGGTGATCAATTTACTATAATTCACAGGTGGCAATATAAATTTATTAGACACTCCTACAGGGAATATAGTTTCCTCTTTGTGAAGACGTCCTGCTGGTTACACGTTTAATATACATGAGTGAGTGTTGTTTTGCAGCTCCGATATTGTTACATGGTTGATACTAATTTTAGATTCCGTTTGACTTTTGCAAAAAGTTGAATGCAGGTTAACAGATAAGCCTCAAGTGGAATATTGATTTCATTTACCCTGCAGTTCAGAATTAAGCTGCAGTAAAAAAACACATACCCTGATGTCCCCTAGAACTTACTGCTTACTAATTTGAGCTTGGTGTTGGAATACTGTATTCAGTACTGGGCACCATGCTAAAAGAAAGATTTGCTGTCCCTCTGGAGTAGCAATATAAACAAATTCAAACAAATGCACTATTTCCTGGTCATTAAGGACAAGTTGTGCTAAAGGTGCTGAATCCGGTTAGTGTGGAGCAGAAAATTGCGTATGGGGGTTTGATAAAAATGATCAAAGGCACTGAACAAGTTAATCAAGTGGTCTGGATGTTTTTTCAAGATCAGCAGTGATGCCTGAGGAGTCAAGTGGAAATGAAGTTTAGTATCTTTTTGGACAGAATGTGGAAGACAATTCTTTCCTAGTATTGTGGAACACAGGAACAAACTTGTGTGTCACATTGTTGAAGCTGGCTTTGTGTGATCATTCAAGAAACAGCTGTATGTGTTCCATAGTTCATCATGCTACAGGCAATCAAAGATGCAACTGGAAGTGATTTCCTTGTCTTGGTAACCTTTTATTTGTGGTCATCATTTGTATTTTGCAGAATCTAATCTTTTCAAAGTACGGCAACAAAATGGAAATATTTAGATTTCCTCGTCCGGAATCAGTTCTTTCTTACTGCCGTTGTTTCTCTCCCAGGAGCCAGTTACCAGTATGGACTCCGCACCTAAAAACACTCAGTCAGGCCTCGCTTAAGTTCCCCCTTGAGTTTCTTTTTAGTTTGTCATTTTGCTTTGCTGTGTGGCACGAGTCAGGAATCAATGTGGTTATAACTGCCCTGGCTCCTGCTGCCCCCTTGAAATTGCTGGAGAAATGATGGATTTGACCAGCTTGCACTGTACGCTTGAATGCCTCACCCTCACACCTTCACAGTCTCACTCAGGTGTTAATGAATTGAATTTAAACCCCATGCGTGTGGGTTGCAGCGTCCACAATTGTGCCACTCCCTATCCGCAGAACACAGGGGGTCTTTTGCAGGAGCCACCTAGAAAAGCACAAAGCAAATCTGGCCCGACATTCACTACTGCCTCCACTCCTGCTTCTCTTTTGCCTCCTGCTCTGCACCACCCTCTGCCCTGTTGTCAGGCCTAAACCTCGTCCTCTGCTGTGCTGCTGCCTCCCACGACTTAAGTTTCTGTTCCGGTTATCCTTGGCCCTCAAGCCCAGTTTCTTCATTAGGGTTAGCCTGGTTCCAAATCTTCCTACCCTGGTGTCCTCCTCGCCCCTCCGACGTCCGGGCCTTGTGTCATTTCAGCTGAACCTCTTAATGTCCACCGTTCTTTACTTCTCATTACTATTAACTCCACCCTCTCCCCCTCTTCCTCTGTCAGGAATCTTGTTCTCGATTTCCCCGTTTCCCGTTCAACTCTGACTCAATCCTTTGGCTTCTTCCCAAGACATGTCTGCAGGAGCCATCCCTTCCTCAGTAATATGACCTAGACTAGACAGATCTTATACTCTGTGTTTGTACTCTTGACCATTGCTATTGTGCTCACCAGCTCTGTTTCAGGGTGCTGCTGCTCACTTGGTTTTTTTTTTCTGCCTCCTTTAGTTCACGCTACACTGTGACTCCAGTCCCTGCAGTAGCTACCTGTAACATCCATTTTAAAATTTTCTTTCCTGCTTTTGTTTAAACCTCTTTGACCTAGTCTCCAAGACTTCTCGCAAGACTCTTCTGTTAATGCAACACCTGTGATCTCTTAAACTGCCATGAATGTTTACCACCAGCAGGTACTGCGCTGTGCTCAATGTCATTTCTTTACTGGAATCAATGATTCCTTATATACATGCTGTTTCCTGCTCAATCAACATTTTCACTCTGTTATGCACAGGCATTGCACTTCTGACATGCCTGCTTCACTGCTACTTGTCATTTTTGAATATGAACATATTTCATTTTTTGTATTTAATTTATTATTGCGTATTTTGTATATAATACACTTGGATGAGTGCTTGCTGAGCAAGTAATGCAAAATATTCCCACAGTAAAAAATGCAAAAAAAATCCTGCCTGTGCATTTGCATATCTCAGTAAGGCTAATTGCTTATACATAAAATTTGTAAAAATTGTAGCTTACCGTCACTTTTCTGGGATGATAAAAAGCTTAAAAAATATTTTAAAATGGTAAAAAACGGATATTGATGTCAGGATTTTCTCTTTTTGTAATGAAGGCCATAGATTTGTAACGAAAAGGAATTTTCAATAATTCTTTGTTGTCTATGTTTTAATACTGTCAGTTTACATATTATTTTACATGTTCTCCATTAATGGACAAAAGGAGAGCGTCTGTGTGAGCCTTCAACTAGGGGCAGAGTTGTATGTTACTGTACTTTTCAGAGGCTGAAATCGGTTGCATTACTTCAGTAGGACTTTATGGCAGAGCCTGCTAGCCTGTGTATATTTTAAGATGCGGTACGTTAGACATCAAATTGACAAGTCGGCTCTTAGGGCTCTAAAGGTGGCCTTCTGCATTTGCATTGAATTTACTCCACATTGAAACTGATCATTTAAATATAGGATGCAGTACAGCTTGCAATGGGAAATTGTGTAGTGTATTGTAGCCTTCAGATATAATTTTGTCAAGGGTTTTGTAAAGTTCAGCTAACATTATACAACAGTATGCCTCACAGAATTCATTCATAACTATATATGCACGAAAACATTCTTACTTAGAAAAGCAGTGCTAGTCCACATAGTAAGAAAATGACAAGGTACAAGATATTACCCAAGTGAAGTACAACATGGGACATTAAACTAAACTATTTTTTGTGAAAATATTTAAATGTCTGGACTTTTGGAGACAAATCTTCAAAATCTAAAGCCACATTACAAATTCCATATAGTGGTAGTGTCTATAAGAGTTCACAGGTTTATCAACCGCCCATTATAAATCAAAGGTGATTTTGCACTGGTAAAACAGAAGAACTGCTAGGTACTTAATTGTCAATTAGCTGCTTTTATCTTCTTAGTTTCCTTTAAGTTTAATGCTGCTACCCTTTTTAAGTCATGAGTATTTCCGCCGACAGGAGATGGGCTAATTTGGCTGTAGTGCTGTATGATGCGGGGGTGGTCTTTTGATACATACCTATTCAAACAAAAAAAAAATCACGAAACTGGATAGTCCTTAATTCAGACCGCAGAGCATGGATTGAAATAGTTTCACTTTCAGAGAAATGGAAAACTGTTCTTCGAAACGGCAGTTCAAGGTGAACAAGTGATGTCCCAATTCTTACGTTTTCGTGTAGAAATAAGGACAGCTGAAGATAGCATTTCTATCTGATGCTGGGGCATCGCACAAGAAATAGTTTTTGCCTTTGCTATAAGGGACGTTTCCTACATGATTGATAGTGCGCAAATGAATATTCCTGCCCTGCTTTAGCTTTTTCTTGTGCAATCGCTATTAACAGCTGGTCCCCTGGCTGGATGTGACACGCGGTACCGGCGCTATTTCTATCTCGCCGAGTTCTGTGTCAAGGTAGCTGGGGTTGTCAGACAGCATGTTTCCAAGCTTACCCGCCTGTGTGCGAACAGAGACGTGGACAGGGAACAGTTGTTTATGAATATCGCCGGTCGCGACGATCTCCTCTTCCCATCTGGCGAGCCCTGATCTTTCCGAACGGCGACAGCAGCAGGGGCAGCTCCCAGACAGCCTGGACCATGGAGGGAGGCGTGGCACCTTGTCATCTTCGCTCACACCAGCGCTGGCCACTTGCTGAGCTCAGGGCAGGGAGCTAGTGGGAAGCACCAGATGAATGTGAATAATTTTGCCACGCAGGTCGAGCACAGGGGGTGAGGTGGGGGAAAAATACTGATAAGTTTGGATTTGTTTTGAAGGTTATTTAACTAGGTTGCTTTCCACTTATCAGTCACGAGACTTGAGATTTATTCCTGCCTCAACGTCAAAATAAAACCTGCTGTCCTGGGACTGGTGCCTGTTGGCTTTGTGCTGACAGTCCTTTGCACTGCAGACCAAGCCTTTTTCCTCTCTGACTCGCAAGTCACACTGACCCAACAGGTTAAATCTCCGTTCACAGTCAGGTTCATGTCCTGTGTAATAGGCTATAAAAAGGTAGAGGTGCCATGCTCCCCTGTCACTTAAAACAGAAGGGTTTTGTTGTAGGGCTGAAGTTCCAATTTAATTTTATTGATCTTGTTTGTGGCTGCATATAGTTAATGTTTTTTATTTAATGGATGTATGATTTGGTACAGGTGTTTTTTGCCTTTTCTGCCTGGAGGACTTCCTTTCCAGAAATCTCCCTTAATTTAAAAAATTTACCGCGTTTGTCAGGCCCGACGAAGAAACATATGCTAGAGGTTTTTTCTTTTATGTATGCTACTTCAACTTGATCTGAGAAAAAGACCTGTTATTTAATCACTTTCTTGTTTCTGTTCAAGAGTGACTGAGTTTCCATGTGAATGCCTTCTGATGTTCTGAAAGTGGCATAAACTGAAGCTTAAGCAGTCATTACTGCTAAATAGTTACATCTAAATGGAATAAAGCCCAAGGAACCCCATGCTGATACTGTTGGAGCAGTTTGTGGAGAAGTATTTTTAGTTGCCAGTGCTCATGACAGCTTGAATTCAGTTGAGTCTATTTTCCAGAAATTACAGATGGGTTATATTTTAATTATTTTTCATTTCTGTTTCAGATAGTAACAGACCTTTTATATTATTTTTTCATAAACAAATCTGTCTCTTGTTTTACTCATAAACTAGAAACATAAACACACATAATTTTAAAGTCATCTTTAAGATTTGTAATGCAGGTTAATAGATGTATTGGTTTCAGACATTGAGAAAATGCACAGTGAAAACATCTTTAACCTTCTTCTCTGGTGATCTGAACATTCTTTTTGAACCCTGCGTGATCCCTGTCCAAAAACGACATATTTAAAACATGCTTTTCTTCTCTTGTTGTATAAAAAGCTCTTAAGCTTTGAACCCTTTTCTGTAGTTCCAGTGCATTTTGGGAATGTTTTCAAGTATTTCAGACACAGCAATGAATCTAATACACAGACTTTGTAGGAAAAAATGCTGAATCATTCCACCACTGTCATTTAAAGGTTTACAGTTTAGTGCGTATTAAGTGGAAATAACTAGCAAAAGTTTGTTGTTTACTTCTGTGAGTTCTTTTAAACATTTTGGATACAAACATTATAGTATTATTTTGATTTTCATTTCTTTTAACATTCCTCATAAAAGATTATTTTTTAGGGGTGAATGGTCAAATTGAGGTGAAATGCCACAGGGAACTGTATTAGGGCTATCTTAGTAATTGATAGCTGGTTTGGTATGGTTACCAATACAGGGCCATTAGTAAGCACTGTAGAAATAGCAAGGGAATTCAAGGTTTTACATAAAATTAAGAGAAAGAGAAAACACACATGGTAGATGACATTTAACTTGGATAAATGTGCAGTGTTGCATGCCTGTACAAGAAATGTAAGCTATCAGTATAAAGAAATATTTAGCTTGAAGAGGCTACTTTCTGAAGACTTAGAATAACCCATCATTTCTATTATATTTTTGTGGGGTGAAACATATGATTGAATACCTATGGGTGTGCAGCAGACATCAGGCTGAATTTTGTCGAGAAACCTGTCGATGGGGCCAACATCAGAGGCCATGTTTATTGCCCCTCTCTTGGCTAGTTGGTGATCCCTTGGAAAAGAAAAGTTTTTGACTTTCTGCTGATCCTGTCATCTATTCTGTGTGCAAGTGCTGTGTTCTGAATAGCCAAATGCTCTACAGTGGATATATATATATACACACTCACAAGTTCAAAAAGCACTTAACGTTGTTAGGTGACCACATAGTGACTAGTGAGCAGGAAAGGCTGTTTTCACAGCAGATTGTGCGTAAACTCTCACTCTTGCCACGAGTGGTTTACTTTCTGCCAGCAGCAACATGGCGACCATACACTACTTTCACAAAGTTTCACAGACTATTTTGCAATTAATTAGAAATTTGTTAAGTTTGGCTTTAACAGTCTGAGAAATTGGGACTGCAATTTCCTGTTAAAACAACTGATCCTTTTTTGATCCTGTTGCAATTACAGTATTCTGAATCCTTGCTGGTACTGACCAAGTTAATCCAGCGGATTTCTTCAGAATAAACAGTGAAACATGAGGACGCACGTCTGTGGCAGTGTTTAAAACTGCGAACATGAAGTGCTTTTTATGCAAAGGGCTGTGTGAGTGGCGAGTTGGACAAGCTACCTTCCCTTGTTATCGAAGCTGATTGACTTTTTTCAAGAAATGGCTGAACAAGATCCTCAGATTAGCTCATTCCTACAATATATGAGACTACTAAGAACCAAATGAACCAGATATCCCAAATGACCTCCTCTTTGTTTATAACCTTTCTTATCGTTTTTTCTCAAGGCTGCATTTGTTTTGCAGTATGATTACAAAATAGATTTAATAAAAGCAAATAAAGTATGTTAAGTGCCCGTATTCAAAAAAAAAAAAGGGAAAGTGGCGATAGTGTTTTTATAAGGGTATGCATTGATACAAAATAAATGCTGGCAAGGAAAGCCTTTGTTGCAGAACTGCACGAGATATCGCCAGTAATCCTAGTGTAGGTGTGTATAACCCTGTTGTTTAAAAGAGATTCAGGGTTTAGTTTTTTCCCAGTAGCCTTTTTAAGACCCCTTGAGTTTGGGTGTTTTTCAGTTAAGGAATTGATATTTTACATGGTCAACCTTCTTAAGGTCCGGAGGTGTACGTTTAGGTGCAGATGCCTTGAAGAGACATGGAAAACCTGCAGACACAGTGGCTCTCCAGGATCTGAGACTCCTGCAGTTTCTAGCTGCAGTAGAACTGAAATCAATTTTAAAATGCACAATTTGTTCAGTTTGATCCCAGGTCACAGCGGTCACCTGTGTTAATCTTCTGAGCCTCTTTACCCCCCCCCCCCTTCCATCTATTTACCTTCAATATCAACACACTTCCATTTCAGCTGGTTAAGGCAGCAGTCAAGGTTTTTGCTGGCTGTCAGCTCAGATAAACAGCTGCAAGCTCAACTCTCTGCCTCCAAGCTGGTCTTGTCAGGGACACAATGGAGTGAAAAAAAGAGGAATAGAATGATAAGATAGAGGGACATTGGTTTCTGACAGGTCATATGTGCTCTGTGGTGTGCTTTATTAAGACTTCTTTTAATGCTAGGTTATGGTGTTTGAGAAGTGCTAAATCTGCCTGCAATCCTTATTTATAGGACTGCTGTTGATTTATGGCTGGGTTTTAATTACCTATTGAAATGCAACCCTCAAGCTGCTTTCGTGCTCCACAAAATATGATTCAAAGGAACATCCCTACTGAAGTCAGGGAGTCAACATATAAATCTGGGCTGTTTCTCATGACTACTGAGGGACGACTGGAGGGTCAGACATGCTGTTTGTACTTTTCCAGTCAGGAAGTTTATCTCTATGTCTCGTGAAGGTCTTAGGCTAGGTATACAGCCTACTCTCAATCAGTTTCTTGGTACAGTAATTTAGAGCCCCTGGCTTGGATAATGAAACCTTATTGTGTGTGTGTGTGTGTGTGTGCTTCTAACAGAGCTGAGAGGCAGTTCATCATATTGTAAACCAAATATGTTGATATAATGGTCCATCTTGGCACTGTTTTGGTATGTAGCAGGGGAATTTTCTTTTAAATGCATTGGAATGTCTTTGTACATATTAAACCAAATGCTGTCTTATTCCAGAGAAGCTAAAAATACAGAGCTTTAATCCTTGTAGTCAAAAAGCAGGTCACTTTAGACTATGTTGTTAGCTGCCAGATCTCTTTTACAATAGAATCTGTCAGCATGTAGAAACTGAATGGTAAACCCGTTTTTTAGGATAAAAACATTTTATGGGTATGATATTTATCAATGAAATTCTGCATCCTGTATGGGACTTTCAGGATGATCTATTTAGTGTTATACAAAAGGAAGTACTGCTTACTTTGTTTAAAGAGATACTGATACTTAACATTGGATTTAGTCAAATATTTTAAATATCTCAAACAAAATGTGAACAAACATTTTTACTTAAAGAATTATTGTACATTTTGCACATTTGTAATGTTTTTGTTTTGCCAAAATTAATTATTGGGCACAATCATCATGAGCATTGACAACCCTGGCAGCATTGATGCACAGACCTGATCAGCCTCAGACAGATTGCTGTGAGATATTACATTGCTTATCTTGTGCAGCTGCACCCAGCCAACAAAGGACAGCTGATCACTGTTGCTTCCTGTTGATGGCATTATCGATTGGATCCACAGGTCAGCCATCAGACTCAGATCAATAGAAAACGCTAGCTACAGAAAGACCCCTCTATTGCTTTCTTGAAGTTGTGTTGTTGTAATCTCAGCAATGTTATCTTATTGGAAGAACTGACACTTCTAGATCACCTTGCAGGGATAGAGAGATTGGCTTAAACAATGCAGCATTCAGCATAACATTCACCCACCACAAAAACTAAATGCATTTTTTTTTGCTTGGGCTGATGCTGATTTTAGCTGTCTGTGTGGATGTTATCTCTGAATGGCCTGCTAGTATGCAGGCTACAGTCTGCAGCCATTCTACCATGGATTAAATCTTCCTGGAATCTCTCATGCTTTTTTAGCCAGTATAGTCTCAAAACAATGGCTGTGATGGTCCTGGCCAGTATGGTTATTCTCTGCCTTTCAGGACAAGGTCTTTCCCCAACAGAACCAGTTCCCGGATTTCTTTGAACGAGCCTGCTGATTGTAGAAGGAGAACCATGTTGTTCTTAGAGTGTCGTCTCCCACAGACAGGCTGCCTTCAGTCATACTAGTTTTAACCATCTTTATTACTCAAGCTTTCCCTGGTCAGATCTCTCTCCATTGTGTTAATTAAAATTATTTTTTAATAAAGTTATACAAATTCTAAAACAATTTTAGCAATCTTTATTTGACCCCAAACATTGAGTACCTTGCATGTTTATGAAACTACTTGACTTTTATCCTTAAGAAATAAAAGGTTATTCTTGTATTTAAACTAACATATTTTTGTTATATCCCAAGGACCAATGCTACTAATGAAAATCAACAAACCCATATATTCACTATTTAATGTGTGAATAACACTATGGGCCCAGTGAATTATTGATGTCAAATGTGGAATGTTCTTTCAATGTAACATACAGGTGTAACATGGGAAATACAACTGGGCTGCACAGTGGCATGGCTTATGAAACATGCATCAGAGGACACAAGTGGAAACTACTTGAAGGTGCATTTAAGAGCAGGAACAGGAGGCACTTCTTTACCCAGAGGCATGTGGGAGTGTGGAACAAGCTACCCAGCCATGTGCCTTAGGTTGAAACTTTGGCTTCATTCAGGAAAACAGCTAGATAAGATCCTTGGATCCATTAACTACCGAACAAGGGTTGAATGACCACCATTGTTATTCTTTGTGGGGTTTGAATGTGCCCTGAGCTTCTGGGGTGTGCTTTGAGTTGTGTGATCCTTTCCAGAAATAGGCAGCTCTCTGACAGATAGATGGTGGAATATATTTGAGGATGAAGTAGCAATAAGGGAGAGGAATGTGCTTTTGGTTCTTTTCAGAAAGTTCTCCTTGGTCAGTGGTCTCTTAGATCAATTCTGTAATCTTCTTTAAAGTACTGTTTGTGTTTAAGACAATTCAAGTTGAATATTAAATTCTAGCATAAAAAAGGTTTAGAACAAGATAATATGACTGAATTGCGTCAGATTGTTCTGTTGAGCTTTTCTTTTGTGTAGGTTCTGGGAATGAATAAATGAAATTTGCACAGTTGACTGTATTTATAAAACTTCTGTTTGTGTTAACAAGCAAATGTAGGTCTGTTTAATGAGCTAAATAACATCCACTCGCTTGAAGAGACTGATAAAGACTCTCTTTCCACCCGCTACGTTACTTATGATACACGTCTATGATGACACTCACTAGATGATGCTTTTATTTCATCTGTGTTCTATCTCCTCTCTGCAAAATGCAGGTGTTATGTGGAAGAGACCACAGAAACTACAAACAACAGTGTTGTTGTGTACCTTGACCACATTCCTTAGGTAGGCCTAAGTGTCAATGAAGGAGAACGTCAAATAATTAAATGTGCAGTTACAAGTTTGACTTTTGGAACCATTCATACCTGTACCAACAAGACTTTCAAGACTTTCTTGATAAACCAAGGCACTAAAGGGCGTTTTCAGATGCTGCATTTTTATTTTTAGACTGCTTTGCATATTCAGTACAGTAATTGCCATCTTGTATTTTTCTGCACAAACTGCATGGCACCAAAATATCCTAGGGCCACAGCCCTGAGTTCACTTTGCTCCTGTCTTGAATGAGAAATCAGGGTGAAAAATGTTCTTCAGAATAAATTACTTTTTAGTGTGGTGTAAAGCCATTTATTTTGGCATTTATATTTTGTTGAGGCTTTATATACAGTGTGTGTTAGACCTGAGTCATCATTACCTGTGATAATGATAGTTAAAATGCATGTACTATAATGGGTGAAATGCTATGATATTGCTGTGGACTGTACACTGCCATTACAGATATAATTGGTCAGAATGGAAAATTGCAATGTATTTCTCTGAGAATTAGATCTTGACACTCATTACTTGTAGTCTAGTTCATACAAAGCCTGACATGAGTCCTGAAATGAAGCAGTTGTGAAGTGAGTGAGCTGTACCATTAGCTGCCAGAATCTCAGAACGTAGAGTGCAGCCTTCCCTTAATAGAGAAGCAATAAAATCTGTGACATCTTGTATGAGTACTTCTGGTGTTTTGTTAATGTAACAATCCATCTCCCCGTGTTCTCAAGTGCTGTTGGATTAAATGGCTTCCATTAGCAATTACAGTAATATGGAACACTGTCAATGACTGCTTTATGTGGTTGATGCCGTTTTTTTTAACTTTAGACACAGTTGCACAGGATTTACTATCTTAGCGGAGCAGCTTGTTAAGTATTGTTAGGCTGATGCATTGCGTTTCTGCAGGCTCCTCTCTGCTGCAAACATTTAATGCTGCACTTCTCCTTCAGGTTGCTATGCAAAATAAATAAAAGTGGACAAATTAGCTATAGCTGTGCTCCCTTTGCAAATAAAAATGATGGCAAATATAGATTCATGGCCTTTATAAAAGGATAGAATTTTAAAAATCACGACGGCGGTTTATTAAACGAGAATTTTCCTAAAAGCTGGTTTTCTACCATGCTTCCACCCTGCTTTACACTTGTTACACGTGACTGTGAAACTCGTTGAAGTTGTGTACGTTATGCCCTTTGTTTTGAAATACAATCTGATTAGTTGTGTTATTCATATTCACATAAAATCTCAGCCAGCTGATGTTACTCTCTCCTCCATTAGTTTACAGTATTAAGTGCCAGGTTTGCCCTTTTCCTTTTTTATTCTCCAATACAGTGTGTTATCATTCTCTTCTGCTTGAGGCCAAGGAGCTCAAGTACCTCTTTTTTAAACAATTAACTGCGTTTTTCTAAGACAAAAGCGAATAGAGGTTGGATCCCCATGGTTGATGCCTATACTACAGTTTTGTTCCGTTTAAAAATGGAGGGTTAAAATCTTTTGACCTACTTCCTGTTGTGTTATAAATGTAGTTTTTCTCGTAAGTGCAGATCAATAGGTTACCGTTGTTTACCATACAGTTTAGACAGTTTACAGTATTCACATCTAAAGCGAATTCAGCACTGCATCTCCCATCTGGAGCTGGAGGTTTAGCACAAGAACAGAAACAAGCCCAATTTCTGTGTCAGAAAACACAAAAGAAAACTCCATTAACATTTGCTGAAGTCCTCCAGACTCAAGAGGCCTCTTAAACTATATCTGTCTCTTCACAGTCGTTGAGATCATTAGCATTAATGTCAACCCTCAATCCACTGATTTTGCTGTTTGATTTGTTAGCTCGTTAAGCTCTCACCTTGCGTGGTGAGGCTGGCAACGACTGCCACTTCCCAGATCCTACAAAATTTTAAAGTAATTTTCTTTTGAGCTGTGTGGACTCAGCTTAAGCCAATTCATTTCCATTACTATCCGAGCTGATTTTTTTTAAATAAGCATCGAAAAAGGTAGAGTCTTTTAAAATAATGTAGTTCTCTGACACACCTCTCAGGTTTTCCAGCTGTGGTATGGACAATCATCAGGCAGCTGTGCAAGAAGAACAAAATGCTTTTTTTTCATCTTTGCTGATGCATTGGCACCTACCCTAAGCAATCACATTAGCACAGATGACCTGTTCACTTTGCAGCCTGTGTGCCGTGTAACCACAATCCCAGTTTACTTGTCAGCTTTTTTTGTGGCCTGGCATTAGATGATCATTTTATTTACGTGCGTCCCAGCAGTATTTAACAAAGTAGTTTATTGTGAACATAAAAATATCAAGTCCCTGGAAAAAAAAATAGCTAAGGAAGGCTCTATCACAATGTCTTATTTCGTGAGTTCATGATAATTTTAAATGATAAAGTTTAAATTATAAGAGCAAAAAAAGAAAAAACTTTAAAATGAAACAACTTTCCCTCAAATCCCACTCATGGGGCACCTCTCCTCCCTAATGTCTAACCGTTGTTGTGACAGAAGCTGCATGTTGTCCACAGCACAACTACAAAGCTCAATCCCTCCTACCTAAAGACCATGGGCCGCAAGAAAACTCCATGTTAATCAGGAATCTTAAATTCTTAACTATATCCTGACCTGAGCTTGTGTCTTCAGGTTTTTGTTCCAAAGTGACTAGTCAATTAAGCAATAATTAAGTCAATTAAGAATAACTAATTAGTCTCCCAATTAGACGTAGGATTTTTCTTCAGGACTTTTACGGCCGATTACACAAGATATTCGCTTCATTAAGGGTACAGTTACCTATCAGCCACCTTGGAGCCTGGTAAGGAGTATTTACAATTATGTAGCTAATTAAATAATTAGATCTACTTTGAGAAGACAGGCCAGGAGCCAGTGATGCCAGAGGAGGGAGAGAAGCGTCTTCGTGCATAGCGGCAGCATCTTTTTAGCTGCAGTGAGCTCAGCTGGCCGGATCTGTTTCTGCCACTGCCAGAGGCCAGGATTAGAATTAAAATATTTCACCTAGTGTAGCATTAGGCGGTACTATTACATCTGCTCATCCTGATGTTTTGACATGGGGTGGAGAATGCTTTGAGGGTGGAGCATTAATTGCAAAGATGATATTGGACTACAGTAGAAAACATTATTAACAAAAAAACAAACGCGATGACTCATCACTACACATTAGATCTCAGCCCATGAGACAGCATTTGGTGTCAAATTGATGTGTGATTTCGCCAGAATGCTTTTTTGTCATCATTTTGATGGCAGAGATCTTGCAGAAATGAGTTTAATGCTGGAAGTGGTGGTGTTTGTACTATTAGTTGCCACTTTCTTCTTGTCCAAGTTCCACATTAGTGCCCTGGTTTGGTGGCAAGCGGCTGTAAAAATCTGTTTTCAGTTTTACATCTATACACATAAATGGATGCGTGTATATTCTATTACAAACATAGCTGGCATGGTCTGCAATTCTTTTCAATGAAGGAGCCCCTAAAATGCTTTTTCCATGTATAAGCTAGAGGTTCTGAGTGCTTAATATGGTCTTAAGGTATTGTTTGAAAACGTGAAGGTGCTGACCCTGGTATCCTGACTGAATTCTAAGTCAGGTTTTCTCAATCTGGCCTCTGCCATCTTAACTTTCCCATTCAGTTTAATTGGTCATTGAATTCCTTTCTTACCAATCTTAAGTGCTGTGTACTTTTATTCAAGCTGCAGTTAAATGACTGCATCCTCTCTTAATATGCTGTGTTTCAGTGGGAAAGTAATATGAATACAGAAGTGGCCTCCTCCCAGTTGTGCCCTTGCTCATACTCTTATCTGCCATCTTCCTGCTTTGTGAAAAGCACTGTGGGGTGATAAGCACTACAATACATTAATGGAAGATGTTTTTTTTTTTACAAAGCCACAGGTGCTAGTATCATATAGCTGTGCTGGTGTCTGAATTCGCCTTTTGCTTAATCGTACTTCTTTAAAAACACGTGAAACACAGCCGCAAAAAAACACAAGGGAAACGTTTTAGTCTCTTTAAAAGAAGACAATGTCATCAAAATGAGGGTGGCATTTAGAGAGGCTTTTGTGATTAACCTCAGCCAGAGTAAATTATGGTTATGGTTACAATTTAACAGACATTTGTTTCACCATATACATGCGTTTAATTATCTTTGTCTTTCAGAGGCTTATAGTCCCTGGCTGCAGTGCTGGGGAAGCATGTTTGCCCTGCTTGCTCCATGTTTTTGATCCTATATCATTAAGGAATAAAATAAAAGCCCCTGCCCTTTTGTGTCCTGTGAGCTGCAGCTGTCCGTGCCTGGCTATTAACCTAACAATGAATGTGAGCTCTCCGAGTGAAGTGTCTTCGCTTGCCGGCACTCAGCTAAAGGGCTGAGCTTGTTTCCTTTGATGCTGTCCAACAGCTTACCCTGGCTATAAATAACACATGAAATGACTTTCAAGGTAGAGAGATAGAATCCATTTTGGAATGTTCTATGAAATGAAGAGTGATTTATGATTTCATACAATTCCTGCTGAAAGCATTTCAGGCTTTGCTCGGTCATCAAAGTCCTGCCAACCCAATCTATTATTTATTGTATAGTATGTCTAGTGCCGAGTGAGTATTTTATGGTGGGTAATGTTTGTCTTTAGCAAACATGATGTGGAAAAATCAATATCAGATACAATAAACAGCATTAGGGGATTATTTACACTTTTCAACATTTTCAAAATTGTGCACAGAGATAGAAATAACCTTTTTTTTTTCCCAGGGACTTGATTGAGATAGGGCAGAGTCTGCAGTCAATCAATTATTAATCACGTTTTTGCCACTAGGTGCTGTGTCTGGACCAGCGAGGTAGACCTGCCGCTGTGATGTATCACAGCACGAAGCCGTGTGACATGCGAGGTTACAGCGAATGACATGATGTCTATCATATCTCAAGCTGCACATCTAGTTCTGTCTCACTTTCTCTAAGAAAGCATACGGCAGTTCTGCTGGTGCGGTCGACTTTCAGAGCGGATGAAGGTGTCGGTCTCCGCAGGTTTTGTTTCTTAATTTTATAGCCACCTCAGAAGACTTGCGGAGGCAGGCGAGTCTTATTTTTTTTACCGAGACGCAACTGCTTCAGCTAATTTCTTTTGTTTCTGACCTTGGATGTCATTTTAAAAGCAGGGCATTGTTTCTAGTGTTTTTTAGGCATGGATTGTGGATGAAAGTGCAAGGCCAGGTGAAGGTGAAATGATGAGAACAGTTGAGACAGGACTCTTTTAACTTTTTCCACTTTTTGGATGTTTTTCTTTTTAAGTACCATCCCCATCTTGAATTGTCAATTGTTATTCAGCTCCATTCCCCATCGTAGGCCTCATGCAGAAGTGACATCTTTCCAAAATGTGCACTGTTAGCTTTTAACACTACAGTTATGGTGCAAGCTGACAGATGCTTGAAAAACACAAGGCTCCATGTAAGACGGGAAAACCAGGACACCCGATACTGGAGTGAGCCCACCCAAACATGGTCACATTTGAGTTATTTAGCTCATATCCAACACTGTGGTCTGTGGACTTTACATTCCTATGTGTCCTGCAGATTCATTTTTCACTGGTCGACCCACTTATTTGCCCCACACACAGCTGACGTTAATAAAAATGATTGAATATTACATAATCTCATTTTCCTCATTGGTGCTCTTGTCCCATTTTGTGCATACTTTTTGTGTGCCTTTTGATATGCAATAGTAAAACAGACTTGAGTCTTATTTATTTCCCTTAATTTGAATTTTACCAATATTTAAAACTTGTCCTCAAGCATGCTTTGCACCATGTGGAGAACTTGGATTGGTGCATATAATGCCCTCTCTCTGGCAGTCATCTGCCTTAGTACAGGTGTTCCCTGGGGTCCGTGTTATTACTCTTGGGTTGTAGTGCAATCGCATGAAACATAACTGGCCAGAGTGGTGGCACTGTGGCTAAGGATCTGTGCCTGTGACCGAATGGTTGCCGGTTCAAATCCCGCGGCCGGCAGAGGAATCCTACTCTGTTGGGCCCCTGAGCAAGGCCCTTAACCCCAACTGCTCCAGGGGCGCTGTACAATGGCTGACCCTGTGCTCTGACCCCAAGCTTCTCTCCCTGTCTGTTCGTCTGTGTCTCATGGAGAGCAGGCTGGGGTATGCTTACAATGTGTGCACACTCAAGGAAATCGGTAATATTGTATTGACCAAAAGCAGACTAGATTGGAACAGCAAATGTAGGTGATTATTTGTGAGCTCCTAAGTGTTATACAGTCTACCCAATACCATCTCCTGTTCATCCTTTCTCCGAAAACCTCTGATGTGCTGATGCCTTCTGCAGGCTATGTTGTATTTCACTGGGTCTTCCATATTTGTGTGTGCTGATATTAGTGTACTGTAGCTGCCAGTATTGTTTACAAAAGTAAAAATGTACAAACCCACAAATCTTTTTTTGACCGTTATGGACGTTTTTCAAAAATATATTTTCCTTTGTGGAACGCGTCTCAGATTTCATATGCAAAACGCAACTGCTATATTTCAATTATATTATAATTTGTAGGGAAAAATATGCTGTGAAACTTTGGTTGCTCGTTTACTCTCAGTTGCCAAAAAACAAACCATGTTGTTCTTCCATGATTTTTTTGCCTTTCAGTTCACATCGTCATTGCTTAAAAGTAATAAACTGCAGACTGCTGCACAATATGCAGATCTGCAAAAAATGAAAAGTCCAGCTTTTAAATGCACTTATCTTTCCTGGTCAAATCAGTTCTAACTTGGCCTCCCTCCCTCCCCCAAAAAAACACAGTCCACATAATCGCAATGTAATTTCATGCAGCTTGATTGTGTAAAATGTCTTTATTTATTTCAGGTCTTCCAGAGTCCGTCATTGCCGCTGCGTGCTCCAGAATCGGTCAGCGGGTTTTGCATCTTGACAGGTATGCATGTTTATTTACAGGACAATTAGAACATATCCAGGATGGCACAGTGGTTAACATTGCAGACTTGCAGTGCTGGGGCCCTGGGTTAAGTTCTGGACTTGGGGTGCATATGTCGTGTGGATAGTTTCACAAGAATCAGACAAAGGTTTAAGCATCGCTTGTTCTAGATAAAACTGCAAAAAAAAAACAACCACCCATAATGTACTTCTTTGCGGCTCTGTTTGCCCAAATCATATATTCACAACGTGAAATCTAGAACATAATATTACGTAACCAAAATCCGCAATATGGAAACAGAACCTGTGTAATTGTTGATAGATGATGTACTCGTAACATTTTTTCAAGACGAACTACAACATTTAAAAAATGACTTGTATGTACTTGATATCTCTAATCAATCCACGGGTCCCAGCACGAAACGAAACTAAAACGCATACCGTTTCGCGCTTCTTATTAGTTGCTCAAAAGTAATTTGACCGTATGAAATGCATAATATAAACCTAGAAACATATACGTGAGTAGTACTTAAGCACTGTAGTATCTGTGTTAAGACATCAGGATGTCTTCTATCTTCTTCAGGATGAATAAAGTGGGCCTATTTATCTATCAATCATATTTAAATAACTAGTGTTCTGTACCGTGGAACCCCTAAAAGTACCACACTTGTACCATACAACAGTAGTACCTGATGTCTCAGTGGCTTTCAAAATTAAATTATGCAATAAATAACCACATGTAAGACTCTGATGCTTAAAATGTTTAGGGAGAAAGTGGAATACTGGTGTGTATTTTTTCTTTAAACTACCAATACCAGCCATATACAGTCTGTAACGTAGGGATTTCTATACGTCTTTATTTAGTGTTTACATTAGTGACAAAGGCTAAACGTTTAGCTTCAGTAACGTGTACATATCTCCCCTTTTTATAAAACGACATGGTTGAAAACTGTTCCAGAGCCACTGTTGTTTCATCAGTGAAAAGTACATCATGAAATGCCTCTCCCTGTTCAATCCACTGGAAAAAAGAAAAGGAGCATAAAGCTTCTGATGGTCATAAACGATATTCATTTAGGAGCAGCATCAGAGGTATGTTTTTAACTGCACTGCATTGGAGAGAATACCATAGTGTGTTTTTTTTTACTCCCTGGCGGAAACTGGCTTCCAGAAGAATCAGTATGGCTCAGAGATTAAATAAAACTTCACTCGCACCAAACAAATGTATATTTCTAAATATCACAACATGATCGAATTTAAGTCATTTTAATAACAATGAATAGTCACCTATGCGTTACAATATAAACATTTATATTGATTTAAATCGCGTTTAAATCACCTTTATTTAAAACCCATAAATAAAGCTGATACTGTTTAGACTTCCAATTATTTAAAACTGTATTAAAGCAGCACGATACACAATGCAACGTAAATCGCTATCTTTGTCTTCTGTGTAATAATGTTCACCTCTCTGTCCAGCAAATTTACAGGTTAAAAATAATACTGTTAGGCTGGGAAAACGATTTTTCTCCCCCCCCCCCCCCCTCAAAAACCCAGTAAGTACAGTACTTACTAGTTAAAGGCTAGGCTCCCGACTACGGCGAAAGGAACCCTTCTTTCATTAGAATACAATGAACATATTTTAGCCCTGAATGAATAAATAGCAAACATGGTTTACATAAAAGACATTTTTCCAAGAAAGTTTAGCCTTTGTCACTAATGAAACCACTAAATAAAGACATAAATATAAAAATCTTAAGATTTTTAAAATGCATGACTTTGCTAAAATTTATTTGAAAATAAAAACAATTACAACCGCCAGGGGAGAGAGAGAACAGGGGAGGGATGTTGGTTTTGCATAAGGGGCGGGGCTATGGAAATTAGGTCTGTTTGGGAATGTGTAGTTACATGTTCTGGCTGTTTGTGAATTATCGTTGTTGAGTATGGAGTGTTGAGGTATTGATTTTGTGTAATGCTTTATGTTGAAAATTGAGGTGGATTTTGTTTATGATAAACAGGATAAACTGGGATGGGAGGAAGGTTTGGTTTTGCATAAGGGGCGGGATTATGATAATTGGAGGACTTTGCGAGAGTAAAATGGTTTGATATATTTGATTTTGTATTGTGGTTGTTATCTATGTTTTTGGTTGGTATTATGTTTATATGGTTGTTTTTGTTGGTTGGTTGTTATTATGGTTATTAATAATACGATCTATAGTTGAAATCTGAGCCTAAATAAAAAGAAAAAGCAAGTGATTAGGTTTATGAGCAATCTAATTACTTATTCGTTTAAAACGCTATATAAAATAAAGTTTATTATTAATTTGCTGCACAGAGCGGTGAATATTATTATGCATAAGACAAAGATAACGATCCTGATCAGTTTAGAAATCTGTGTACGCTGTAAGGTTTTTACTTCTTAAACTTTTAAAATACACGTTTTGAATAGAAAGAAATCCTCTTCCTGTTACAGTATGTATAGCAAACTAGCACGTCTTTTTTCTCCAATCAGAGGGGTGTCAGATGGTGTCAGCCAATCACCATTCTGCGTTGGGTAGCAACGGGTGACTGTTCTCAGGCGGAAGATGTAAACAGCTTAATGTTCGTGTTAAATAATTTTTTAAAATTCAATTAAACGGGCACAGTTAAGACATTAAATATACATATACATACTGTATACAGTACAGTTTGCATACGGTAATATGTTACGCGATTAAAAAATAAATAAATAAATAAAACTGGAAGGTTCAGCACCAGCTGGATTCGAGCACACAACCTGCCCGTTGGTAGGCACGCACCTAGACCAGTCGGCTACAGTCAGCTCGCATGAGCAGGCAGGCGAAACAGCCCTACACAGCCCTGCCGCAGTACACGGATATAATCATACCGTTATTAAATTCTTGAGATACGCGATTCCATATTATATTCCCTTTTAATCAAATTCTAAAAGTATGCTTGTTGACTCCGGTATCACGTTAGTTAAAGACTTCGAAGCTTACAATGTTTAGGGAGAAATGGAATACCGGTGTGTATTTTTCCTTGTGATATTTTAAGCTCTAGTTGAATGATAGGTGTCGCATTTTAAATCATTTTCGTAGTTAGAAATTATGAAACGCCCTGTTAAAAGCAAGGAAGTTTTTATGCCCGTTGAAGTAAAACAAAATGCCTGACAAAGTATGGCTTGGACAGATTCCAAGTGCTTGTACAAATGTGCTAAAGAAATTATACTTTGAGTATACAGCTTGTCCAAAGTCATCCATTATTAATACTATTAGTAATATCTTCGGTAAAGGCTTTGATGCATAAATATTTCTGATAAAGGTAGGTTGTGTACTTTTGTCCAACTGAGCAATCTTGCTTTCATAAAATATACCAACATTTTAATGACTGAAGATTAACATGCTGTAATACACTGTTCAAAATTAAAGGCTCAAATGCTGTACATGAGAGGTTAAGCTCCCCCTGGCGGTTTTACAAGGTGACGCCGGATAGTTTCCGGCAGAGCGTCAAATGACGCGCGATTAACCACGTCACACTGCGTGACACTGCGTGATGCCGCGACACGCCCACCGGGGTATGCCGCAAAATAACGCACGCATTTTGAATGGCTGCATCTGTAGCTTCTGGGAAAATTGTCCCTGGTGTGAGTGCGAGCATGTTTGTGTCTGTGTGTGCCATGTGATGGACTGGCATACTTTTGAGGGTGTACACCCCCTTAAGCCCATGCTTGCCAGGGTAGGCTACAGTTTCCCTGCAACCCTGAATTGGATGGTGTGGTTATGCATTATGTCTTCGGAGAGAAGATATCCTCACACAAATGTTATGTCCCATTTCTCATCTGCCCAAAATTAGTTGCTCTCTTAGACTTACTTTGCCCGGGTGAAAACTAGGTTGTCTAAAACTAGAGATAACTACAGTCTGTGATGTGAAACTATTCTGTTATTCATTGATTTCTTTTGAGCACTGAACATTGGTATTGATGTACATGTCTTTACACTCAACAGTTCTAATGTTTCTGAGGGTGCAATGGTCTAAGATGTCAAAAAGCATCAATTTAAAAAAACATAATTGATCCAATATTTAGAATGTTGTTAAAAGAGGAGGTTTTTTTAACCACAGGCAATAACTCCCAAACAAGCATACTTAGAATGGTTCTCAATGGTTAAAGCTTAGGCACCACATTAATAAAAGCTCTTCACCCGTCTCAATTTGTCATTCAGTTTCATAAACAGTTGAAAACGGAGACCTTTACAAAATAAATTATCACAGCCTTAACAGACTTCTGAAGGACACAGTTGCCCACATATCTTTTAAGTGTAGATTCCAGAGAGGGCCTTGTCTAAGACATTGAGAATGCAGTTTGTTTTTAACTGCTTAGTATGATACAAAATTCATTTTGAATTCTCACAAGGTTTTCTCTTAGCTTTATGGGGCATTCCTGGTTCGTGCAATAAGGGAAGAGGCTCTTTGACTCTCAGCTTCTTGTTTGATAGAGTTATTACTAAGAGCTGCATCAGTACTCTGATGCAGTCTGATTCTGACCATGCTGTATCTGCTGTTGGCTCACAGTATGCAAGCAGGGGAATAGTTTTAATGGCGCATTTCAGAGGCCATGTATTTTTAAGAGCTTTCTAAACTTAAAGACAAAAAATAATAAATAATAATCAAGTTCAGCATTTAAGTAAAATGTAGAATTTGGAATTTGTAAAATGGAACCTTTTGTAGAAGGAATATTATGCTTAGCTACGACTTGTATTATTATAAATATGGTTTTCTGGATACTTGCTTTGGCCTGCTTCCAAAATTATTTGATAAAACACCTGTGCCTTTTGAGGTTCTTCACCGGCAATTTAGGAATAGAACAGTCCTGGTTCTGTAAGTACAATTAAAATGTGTGTTCACATTTCAAAAACAAATTCAAAGCATGTTGCGTTCCTTCACTGCTGATAAATGATCAAATTCTTTTATGAAGATATGATGCCTTTTGATATCTAAAACATCTGCGTTCTTTCTATGTTGTTGTTGTTGTTGTTGTTGTTTTCCAGATCATATTAGTGTTCTTACTGTTTTACTAACTTCTTTGCTTCTTCCAAAATGATACCATTGTCTAAATTTCTGTACAGCTTAGTACAATATGCATTTAAATAGTCTTCTTTCCATTTTCAAGTATAATGCTTTAGTGAGTTTGTTCTTCTGCTTCTGGTTCTGACATTCCTGAATGGAGTGGTGTGTTAACAGAAAATATGCAAACATTCAGGTGTGGGATATGGGTATTTATTCTACAACCTTAGATGAACTGAGGCCACCTGAATTGTCAGTCATTACTTAACACATCTTTGGCTGAAAACACAGCTTCCAAGCCTAACCTATAGCCAGCTAAGGGTCTTTCTGTTTTTGCTTTTGGATTTTTTTCCCCACTCTTCCTTGCAGAACTCTTGTAGCTCACAAGTACTCTTAGGTCTTCATGGATACACCGCATGTTGGAGATATCCCCACAGATTCTCAATAATATTCGAAGTCTGAGGGCTGTGAAGGCCATTCCATGATGAGGTCGAAGGAAGGGTTTCTGACAACTCTCTCATGCAGATCATTTCTGTGAAAGCAACACTGTACCATGGACCTGTGGACAACTACTCCAGTTTCAACTAAACTTTTCTGCAGGTCCTTTGCAGTGATCTGTGGGTTCCTGACCAGTTTTCAATCAGTTCTATCAGAACTCTTGAGTTTTTTCTTCCAGATCTTGCCTTGATTTCCACAGGAGCTTTTAACTTCCATTTCTTAATGATGTTTCTGATGGCTGAAATTGCAAGCTGGAAGCATTTTATAGCCCTCTCCTGCTTTATAAGAGTGAATTATCTTTAAAGTTATCAGACAGCTGTTTAGAGGAGCCCATGGTTGTTGAAAACAGGCAGAATAACAGTCACAACCTGAGAGGGTAGAAGGGTCAGCGTATATATTCAACCCTGGGGTTGTCTTCACCTCACTTAGTTTAATGCCTAACGAGTCAATCAAGTTTTGGGGCCTTTGAAAAACATGAATTAAAAAACAGTAGAAATGAATCAACTGGAAGAGTGCCCAAACTTTTGCACATGCCCGATTCACTTTACTTTTTTTGATCTGTTAAAATCGGCAAATAAATAGTAATTTTGTAGTATAATTTGTAGAAAGATGTTGACTTAATTTTGTACCCAGTAGAGGATGTCACCTTCTGTTCACTTAGAGATTCGTTAAAACAGTTGGACAACTTGAATCTTTTGCACACAGCTTTATGTGTCATTTAAAAGGTATATATGTTAGACGTTTCTGGTAATTTTTTTTCAGTAACATGCAGTAATACACACCTAAAATTAGAATAAGGGTAGTTCTATATGATTAAACTTAAAATTTAGTATTTGGCTTACATTTGCACCACATCTACTGTAACATTGCTGAGAATGACAATAATATGTAATTTATGTTTAACATACATTTTTATTCTTTTGTTACAGGAGAACTTATTATGCAGGAAACTGGGCCAGTTTCACATTTTCAGGATTACTTTCCTGGATTGATGAATGCAAGGTAACTTTTTTATTAGCATTGTTTTAAAGATATATTTCATTCCATAAACAATTGCTAAGCATTTTTTTCATAATTACTGCTAATTAGATATATTGCGATAAATAGAAAAATAGAAGTAAATTCTGCAAGTTTTATACTTTCTATTATTTTTAGAGCAACAAAGTTGAAACTGCCGAACTAGAATTGGCCTTTCAGTCAGATTTAAATATTAAATTAGAGCATTTTTAAAAAGATGAAAATGTTGACTTCTGGGAGGCTTAACCAGCAAAGGTTGGACTCTGTGATCCAGAATGTCTCCAGTTTAAGTATCTTACTAGCAGTCTTTGACCAGAATTAGTTTAGCATCATTTAAAATACTACTGGGATTAGTTTTCCTGACCACTCTTGGCTCCCAGTGAAACTGTAACCAACCCCTACAACTTCCTGAGCCTTTGCAGACTCTGGGTGACATCTGTGAAAGATGTGCCTCTATTCCAGTCAGTTATATCTCCTCTATTTCAAAGGAGGTATAGCATGAGGTATCACCCCAAGTGATAATGGGGGTCATCACTGTGAGCTGGGGTTTAAATCCAGGATAGGCAATTGAAAATGCTTTATAATTTTAAAAAATATTTAAGAAATCATTGCAAGTACTAAATTCTGAATTAAAGATACAAATAATATTCTGATTGTAGTCTGTGCGGGTAAAATGATCAAAAAGAACAGCATTTAAATATTAAATTGTATCCATATTGAACATATTGAGACATCCAGAAAATCTGTGTGGTTAATAGTAATATTGATTACAAAAAAGAGTATCATCACATTTTCACAACACTCTTAATTCTTTTGCACAAAATAGTTTGAACTAGTTATACCATAATGAAGCCATTGGACATTGTGCCCTTTAGCCAATCCAATCCATGAGAGCACAGCTTCAAGATATAAAAGACATAGGCAGGCCAGTTACCAAGTGGCTCCCATATGTCTAGAGAGCTTTTCAGATAGGTGGACACCAAGTCAGCATAGGATTGGTTTAGAGTGTCCTCTGTAATATGCAACATTAGCTCGTAGACAAAACTATGATGGCATTGAGTTGGAGAAGGCGATAATCCAAAGAGCCTTGCTATCCAGAGGAATTCGAGAACAGAGGTGGCTGTATTAATCTGCTGGCCTTCTGTAACGGTTGGGGAGCCAGACCCAGTTAAGTCATGAGAATTAAAAGATTTTATGAAGGCCTTGACACATAAGGATGATCCTAATACTTTAATTTGTAAAGTTATTCACTATACTGACAAGCAGTTAATTCTTCATACCATCAGGAAACTGGATACACTGCTTTGACATGAACAATGTGTCGTCCTTGACTCTGTGTACTGCAGTCTTTGCTACTCATTCTGCACATGGTCCAGAAAAGCATGATGAATAGCAAAAATATGAACGAAATGAGGGATATATATGTGAACCAAGAAAAATGGGACAACTTTATTTTATAGTTGATAAGACAAAGTGAAGCAAAACAATGAATAAGCGAAACTTGTTCAAAGAATAGCAAAATCATTCCTTTATAAATCAATGATAAGCAAAACAGTAACACTAGAGAGGCGAGTGGCAGGGATAGCCTGTGCTTGAGCTTCACTAACTTCATTTAGACTGACCCCCCCCCCAACCTTGTTACTTTTCTGTAATATTGCAACAATGGGTACTGCTCTTTTTAAAAAGTTGCCAATCTTATTCACTGAAACACAAGTCATTGTTTCCTTTTGCATTTCATTTTGTGGTTCCGTTTTGAATGGAACGGGGTGTCTTGTGTGTTGTTTTTTTTTAATATACTATGACATGAATGTTGTGGAGCTTCTCTTAAAAAATTAAGAATAAAATAATTGTTTTAGGTAGATGAATGCATATTTTTTAATTTTTTCACAGTCACGGATGCAAATTTCTTCTGTGTTCAATGTAGTGGTGAGACATGTGGTGGTACTGCATTTAACCAAATCACTCAGCTAATTAGTTCTGCATAAATAGTTCCCTGTTTGTTCGTGTCCCTTAGATTGATTTTGGTTACATTTCTATAGTTATGAAGCCTCCACATTCGGCCAAGTTAAAGATATTTGGGAAATACACTGGAATTGCCTTTGTTGATTACCAAACAAGGTGATCTCTTAGATTCTTCTGTGCCTCCAGAGGAATGGAAGGTAGCTGTTCAATCCATGTAAAACAGAAAATCTTAGATGGGATTCCATCTGAATTACTGTTGGTAGTGAGAGAACATATTAGTTGGTCAATCTTAAACTGACAATTTGCTTTCTTCCTGTATTTTATTATTTATAAGTGTATATATATACATTTTGTAAGGCTACACCTAAAGCCAAATTGGTGCTGCTCATCAGTGGTTGATGGAATGAATCCTGTCTAATAAGTGGAATGCTTGGGATTTTTTTGTGATGTAAGTTATTTAATAATATTAAAAAATAGTGAAACCATGTAAACTTAAAATAAGGTAGTCCATCTTTTACGAATCCAACATGTGAAAGAAAAAGTGTTGTGAATAAAAAGGGCAAATCTTAGTTGTAAGCTTTATACAACATGAAAATAGAGCTTAAATAGTATAAAAGTAGGTCAATAATTAAAGAAAGGAAAGTCAAAGCTTAGAGGTGTTATTAAACAGCGGAGGGTATTTTTGCAGCTGTAGGTTGTCAAAACAAAAAGGTGGAGACCTTTTTTAACTTGTGTTGATCAGAATAATATCGTAGAATTTGGAAGAGGAAAGGAGGTAACTGGTTTTGCACATTTCTAAAGCTTTCTTTCAGTCTTTTCAATGTGCTGTTGGGATAAAGTATTGATTTCCAGTTACTGCTTATTCCTTGCGATCCATCATATCATAGTAAACATTTTGCTGACAATCATCTTGTACTTTTTAATATAAATGCACACCTGTGTGCATACTTTTACACGCATTTAGTTGTCTGAAATACGAGAATGTTTGATTTAAATATTCATGCAATTATAATATAGAGGCCATATACATGATTTGTGCTAGTTTATGTAAACATATGAATATAAGCTATTGTACATATATTGTACATCTGAATCTTATGAGCTGTGGTGTTTTTTTCAGAATGTGTATCTAGCTGGAAATTCTCAGACCTATTAAATACTAACACTTCTTACTGTGTCCTCTCTTCAGTCTTTTTAAACCCTGGGAGTGATAAATGACTTACAAGTTTAAGTAATAAAGGATGATATAACTGTTTGAACTGAGAGACTGAGTAAATGGCCTTTTAACTGGCCTTGGATAAAAATGTTATGTTATGTCCAAATGAATAGATAATTGGAATATATCATGAAATCACTTTTCAGCCTATTTTGTCAAATGTCCTTTATCCCTTTCTTGTTCCCCTAATGCTCGGCTTGGAACCCTTTGGTAGCTTCCCCAATCGACATAATTGGAATGTTAAAATGATTCTCAGATGCCCACCTTGTTGCCCTCGCACCAGTGTGGATATGTTTATTTCTTCACAAGTGGTGATCTTCAGTGCTCGAGGCAAAACAGTCTGCCTGCATGTGAAACCGATGATTCAATAACAAGATTTTCTCATTTTCCATCTGCGTCTAGAAAGAAAAATGATATCAAATTGTCACTTGTTTTCAGACATGAAAATACTTAGCTTCTCGGCGCATTTTCGCCTTTGGTCAGGAAGAAAGGAAATACATTAATTTTACTTAGTGTTGTTAAAATTTTTAAATGTGTTCTTTGGAAAATATTACATGTGCATGTTTAAGGGAATCAGAATATTATAAAATGTGTTTTTTATTTTCTATTTTCATTGAGTGAAGAATTATTTACTAAATGTAGTTCTGCAGTTATGGCAGTGCGTGATGAATACATTACTTTTTAGTTACTATCCTCAGAATATAACAATAAGTTATATATTAACAAGTAATAGGTTTGTTTATTCCATGCTGTAAAGAGAAGAAAGAAAATGCAACGTTTCGGCCGTGGTGTCTGGTTATAACAAATGTAATTAACATGTGATGTATGCAAAAGTGCACACATCATATTCCAAAAATATCAAACTTTAGTTCCATTTTCCTGTTGCCTCCTTACAGCTTAGCGCACTTTAAGAGTGGGGCGACACTCCAACTCATTTCCATGGATTTCCAGTCCATTTTCATGAATGGTCTTCATACTATTGGCCTCCCTGCTTTCTCTTTCTGTTCACCAGCAAGGTGCTACGAATGAGGCGAAGGAATGGCGGGATAAGTTGCAGGAAGGGGAGGAGGCTGTTCTCTTGAACTCTGTGGACAGATCCATCTCCAACGTGGAAGTGTTTTGCTATGCAAGGTAATGAAGATTTCAGCTGTGCACCCTGACGCGCTGAAATCTCTTTAAAGACGATGGCATTAAAGACCATTTTCCAAGACTTTGCTTTCGATAATCTTTTGCCTCTTTAGTCATTCACAAAGTCATGAATAGAATGTAGTTTTCGCACAGTTGCGGAGAGAAATTAGACTGAGACTAAATGCATTCTTAACAGGATTTGGGGAAAGGTATAGGTTAATACAGATGCTTAGCAACATAGTATTCTATCTAAACCTTGTAGGCATCAATTAACACCAGTGAAACATTATATTAAGAGCTTTTGTTTTTAGTGTTTTTAGATGCTTTTATATTTTTAATGCACCATGGCAATATTATTTTTGTCGCTCATATCAGGGAGTTAGAAAGGGGTTCCTGTTAAACCCATATTGGGAAAGAGATGACATCAGTGTGAATTCACTCACCCCTTTGTTGAGATTTGCCAGGGAATGTCAAATTTATTTTTCACATCGGGGGTGTTTTTAAGTGCTTATCTGTTTAAACTGAAAACTAGAAACTATAAGGAAAATTAAGTATTCAACACATCAGTCACTGGTTAATTATTGTACAACGGCCATGGCCATCCCAACAACGTTTATGACATACAGCTGGTTGCTGACTGTCTTTTAATGCTCAGAAAGTTATTGAAAGAATTTGTTTGCATGTGAAGCTTGCATGACAGATGCATTTATTGAAAAAGCACAAATGGAAAGGGTGTGGTACCTATAAACAAAGGGAAATGAAACAATAATGTTATTTAATTTTAACGTGAAACAGGCCAAGTGTGCAAGGTCTTAATTTTCTGAAGAACAATCTCCGTTTATCAGGCTAAAGATTTTTTGTGAGTAAACTCTTCATAAGATGTGAATTTTACATTTTACTTTATTTGCTTACAATTAGTTTTATTGTTTTACGATTCTGGATTTTGCCTTTCCTTATTTTTTTTGTTCTTTTGTTACTGTTTTAAGGCATTGTATCAATGAAAAGTATATCTTGAACAATCAACTTTACTTATGTATATGACCAACAAATCCAATAATGTGTAAGCAATTCACATCTATGGTATATTTCATCATCATGTGTAGTATTCATCCATTTATCTCTTCACATAGAGGCCTGTCATGTCATTTTAAGATATGGAAAAGCATCCTGTGGAGCTAAACTGAAGTAATTGTAACTTAAATGAAATAAAAATCCTTACTATGTTCTTACTACGGATCCAAAAAGTCTTACCAGCAGCTACATCACCCTGCAACTCACAACTGGCAAACCATTGATGCAATGCAGGTGAGAGCCTGGTCAGTACCTGGATGGGAGATCTCCTGGGAAAGAATACGTTTGCTGCTGGAAGAGGTTTTAGTGGGGCCAGTAGGGGGCGCTCACCCTGCTGTCTGTGTGGGTCCTAATGCCTCAGTTTAGTGACGCGGACACTTTACTGTAAAAAGGCGCCGTCTTTCGGATGAGATGTGAAACCGAGGTCCTGACTCTCTGTGGTCATTAAAAATTCCAGGGAGATTCTAGAAAGGCGTAGGGGTGTTACCCTGGCGTCCTGGCCAAATTTCCCATTGGCCCTTACCGATCATGGCCTCCTAATAATCCCCATCTATGAATTGGTTTCATTACTCTGTTCTCCTACCCACTGATAGCTGGTGTGTGGTGAGTGTACTGTGCTGTAACGCTCTTTGAGTGGAGTGTCCAGGAAAGCGCTATATAAGTATAAAGAATTATTAACTATCATTACTTGCTTAAGTTTAGTTGAAGTCAGCTTAGTGTTTGGAATCTTAATCACTTTATATATTAGGCAAATGCTCTTAGTTCCTCCTTCACTTCAGTTTTTCAGTTTACTTCTGAGCTGGATTGGAGCAAGTGATTGATGCCCTTGCTCAAATACTAAAACAAGTCCTGCTTTAAGGAACTCTGTATTGTAAATCATTAATTACGAACTGTGCAATAATTAAAACCAAAACCTAAGAAAAATATCACAGTGCCAGGTGCAGGGCTTCACGTTCTGGCCCTATTCCTCAAGTTAAAAATCCGTGAACCACTCTGTATTTAGCTGTAGCAAGCAGTATAATATTTCATTCCATCGCACATTTTTCAGATCGGGCCCAATTCTGACCTGAAGATACTATATGAGATGGTGGAGAAATGACTTTATACACTAGCATTGACACTTCCTTGTGCTTCAAGATTTTTTTCAAAAGCAACGCTTCCCTGAAGCACGTACAGTAGTGTAACACGGCTGAACAATGAATGAGTGAAAAAAATACAGAAATTGAAAACCAACCATCATTTTAACTCAAATTTTTAATCTCTAACTCATGTTTTGCATTCCTGTCCAAGTTATTTAGATGCAGGAAATAGACATCAAATTTCCACAGCACTAGCACAATGTTGCCTGCATTAAACTTTCAGAGAGCAGTTATCTTTTTCTTTGTGGAAAATGAAGCAAATGACCTTTCTGGCCAGCATGCCAAGAACCCAGTATGGTCTCTGTTTCTCAGTTTTGTAGTAATGGAGTAATGCTAGATTTAATAGACTTTGTGTAAAGGTTGTGGTAAATAAGATTCAAAGGTTCAAGATTTTAATACTGTTGTGTTCTTTAATTGCTCAGCATTGGTAAGGAAAAGCAATGCGTCTAGTAGTCCGGTAGGCAGTACTCTTTCTTCTGGTCTCTAATTTCGCAAAACCAAAGCTCTTAAGTGCTTTGTCATTCAAATCCCAAGACACTATTTAAAATGGAAGGCGTGTTAACATTGGTGTTTTGTCTAATTTCCTCTTTAGGCTTGCACATACTATCCCATTTAAGAAGGCCCATTACTTTTTACCTAAACGTTAGTGGAAACTAGTGTCTCTTTTGATCTGATCTGCTGTGCAGTGGGACTGCTGGTGGAAACTGAACCGGGTTCATTTTTAGATGTAAAATGCTGTAGTATCATGGTGATAAAAATAGTGTTAGAAATGGATTTTGTTTTGTGTTTGTGGTTGGAAGTGAGGAATCGGAGACTGAGGATAAGGATGAACCAGATCTTCCTGTGACAAAGGCTTCTGCAGTAGCTGAGGGAGGGGGAGATGACCTGACTGCAGAACCTGCAGACAGAGCTGATCCAGACAGCCAGAGCACAGCAGATGAGGAGCAGCCTTCGCAGACACCCAGTGACACTGATCCACAGCCCCAAAGTCAGGCCAATGGCCAGAGAGGGTTTTCTGAGGATCAGAGCCCCAAAAAAGAGGGTGATGCGCCCCCTGACCAGCTTTCAGTAACACCGGGAGCAGGAGATACAGTGCAGGATCCCAATCTTCCTCCTCAGAGCACTGCAGAACCAAAAAGAGAGAAAATCACCTACTCCAAGCTAATCAAAGAGGGACGAAGATTTAATATTGACCTTGTCTCTAAGGTAAACCAAGGCCTCTTTCATAGTCTTTTAAAATTTGCCATTGTTTTCAGATTTCCTTTGATTCTCAGTTCTCTTCTGAACTTTCAGCTCCTGTACTCACGAGGATCCTTAGTGGACCTGCTTGTCAAATCCAATGTCAGCAGATATGCAGAATTTAAAAATGTTACCAGGATCCTTACCTACCACAATGGAAAGGTGGAAAAGGTAATCTGAAATCTCTCAGTATCAAAATGACTGAATTTAGAAATATTTTTCCCATATGTTGCATATGCCCATAACAATTAGATAGAGTAACTGACGCCTTGGAATGTTATAAGACATTTTTGTTTAAAAAAGAAATGATGCAATATTTAGCAATGATGCATCGGCTCAGGTTCTTGGGTTTGAATTGTGTAACATTCAACATTGGGTTTCGGTGGTATGCAGTCGGGAATAGTTTCTCATCGTCTTCCTCATTTTTTTTTTAAACGACAGTGTGTATTAGACCTTCCCATCTGTCACTCTTTGCACAGCTACATAATGAAAAAAAACAATCGAGTATTGATTGATAATCAATTGTTTTAGTGCCTTTTCCAGTGTTTCAAGGTGCTTTGTGCAGTGAATCAAAGCCACAGCACAGAAACGGTTCACACCAAAAAGAAGACGGAAGCGTGCATACATTTATAAAATTGAGGTCATGATTCAGAGGTCACCTACTCAGCAGTTTTTAACCTTTTAGCCTGAAAACTGTAGTTATCATTAGATTATTGAGTGACATTTGCTTTTCCTAGAGCCAGCTGTGGCTTAACACAGGCCTGGAGATAGTGTTACCTTCTAAGCATTGGAAGCAGTTAAGAGCCTGTGGCATATGGTGTCAAGCTGTTAAAGCTGTCTATAGAAAATTAGAGTACAATGTAGTAATATTTTAGCATTTGCACAGCAAATCCAGACCTTCTCCAAAACAAGTTTTGCAAATGTCATTTAGCTAGTGGATAAAACATGAATTACTCGGAGGGCACTGAGTAATGAACAGATTAATGTTTAGTCATTTTTTTACAAAATCTAAGTGATTTATTTTAACTTATGTGTTTTACTGAAGTAGTATGACTTACTACTCACTCTGCAAGACCTACCCATGGAATATCCCAGTACTGAAGAAGCTGTTGCAAGGGTCCCTGTTTTAAAAGTGAGGTTAAAGAATAATGACAGGCCTCAGGCTTTTTCTTGTACTTTACTGACAAACATACCATCACAAATATTTAGACGGCAGACTTCTGAGATTATCAATTTGCTCTCCTGTGGTCCCAACTCTGAAGTACATCACTTAGCAGAATCACTGTGCAAGTGTTTAACTTGTTGCATTATTATGTAGTGTTTTAGTAATCGTGATTAACTACATGATTAGTGATTTAGTATTGTGATTTCAATTGCAGAAGTGTTCTTGTATCTGGTTTTGGTCAGAGTTTTACATAACGTTATGTGTTTCTCAGACAGATGGGTGCCCAAGCTGACAGTAAGGGTAGTCTAGACAAGCTACACTGTGCTAGGTTTGTCACTGTCCACAGGTTTGTCAGGGGGAGCTGGGTACTGGTTATAGAATGCTGTTGATGCTTGTTTGTGTGTGTTTATGTAGCAGATCTAGGCCCTAAGCTTTTTTGCTGGTTGTTCTCTTAACACATTTCACATGAAGGATCAACACATTGCCTGAGACTTCCAACTCCTTTACCTGGAAGTACAGTAGTTAACGCCAACACAAATCCTCATACAGTGCAGTGTGCTTCAGCAAGTGAAAATCTACATTAGAACATGCAGTCTTAAGTCTACTGATGTAGGTGGTACCTTTGTAATGAATTTTAAAGTCCCTTGGAAGACTTTGGAAGACCTTTCATGGCAGCTCTACCGACCACAGAGAAACACCATCTTCATCTGTATTCCTGTACTTTCTAGGCGCGGTAAAGCCTGACTTTGTAATCCAATAAACACTCAATCAGAAAGCAGTAATCCGTGACCTGTGAAGATGTGGTATTAACCGTGTTGTGTTTTATAACTCGCTATATCCCTTGTTTTAGGTGCCCTGCTCTCGAGCAGACGTCTTTGCAAGCAAACAGCTGACTATGGTGGAGAAGAGAATGCTAATGAAGTTCCTGACCTTCTGTATGGACTATGAGCAACATCCCGAAGAGTTTTTGGGTACTGTTTCTATTCTCTCAAAACCTTTCATGCTTGGGAGAGGTGTGAAAAGTAGAGATAATTATATTGAGTGGGAACATCCTCTTGAGGCTCTGAAAGGAAAGGTCCGTTATGCCTCCTAATGATGCAGTGAGTAAAACACCGATGTGTTTGAAAAGTTACCTTTCAAACAGCTTTGTTTTTATTTTTTCCACTTATTCATCATTTTCTGCAAGTGCGTGATGTGAAGAAAATTGCTCATACTTCCGTCTCCTCAAGGGTTACTGTAATACAGTGCTTGCTTGCTGGGAGGTCCAAAAACATTCTGAGGATAATGCAGGACTCAGCAGCTGGGGTCTTGACTAGGTCTTCCAATTTGATGTTCATATTATTTCTGTTCTAAAAGCTCTGCCATGGCTGCCAGTTCGGCTTGTTTTTGACCTATAAAGCTTTTAATGGCTTTTCCTCCATCTTACATTGCTGGTCTTCTGTCAGTTGATACTCCTAGATATAACTATAAGTATAGGTACACTGATACAGAACTCTTACTTGTCAGCAAGACCATATAATTGAGTATAACTGATAGGGCCTTACACTCCAAGGCTGTAGTTTTTCCCTTCTGAAGGAAATAAAATCTATCAATCGATTAAAACTCGCCTGTTTCAGCAGGCTTTTCCAAAGACTGATTTTCTTGATTCCAAAGAACAAATAAAACCGGAAAAACAGTGATATTAATTTTTTTATTTTTTTATTTCCTAGTTTTTTTTCCATATTTTTATCCATTACCTTTTGTTTTTCTTCTTTTCCTGTCTCTATTATTTTCTTTATTCTCCTTTATGCATCATGTCAGTAGACGTGCTGCAGAAACACTGCCTCCCCAAAGAAACTGCAGGAGGGCGGGTTACAGTTGTGACGGTTCTCGAGCGAACTTATCTTGTCCTGTCCCCAGGGACTGCCAGTTAGATGCTTAGGCCATTAGTTATTTTTATGGAGGCTACAGGTTTGCCCAATGCGTGAACAAATGTCAAATTATAATAAATCTAAAACATTTAAACTTGATTAATTAGTCACCTGTTGGGCCTCCGTTCAGGTTAAAGGCCTGAAGCGTTTCCAGCTTCGCCGAGTGCATGTAGATCTGTCTTATCAGTGGCATGGACATGATTTTTGTTTTGTTTTTTCGTTCTAGATTTCAAGGACCGCTCTTTTTCGGAGTTTTTGCAGACCAAAAAGCTGACCGACAACCTGCAGCACTTTGTTCTGCACTCGATTGCCATGGTGTCGGAGACCGACAGCACAACCGAGGGCCTGCGAGCCACGCGCCATTTCCTCCAGTGCCTTGGACGCTATGGAAACACCCCCTTTCTCTTCCCTCTCTACGGGCTCGGAGAAATCCCTCAGTGCTTCTGCAGGTTAGAACTTGAACAGGGTTTGCCTTCTGAATGATCATTATTATAATAATAATTGGTCGGCACAGTGGCGCCATGGTTAGCATCGCTCCCTCGCAGCACTGGGGCCCTGGGTTCGATTCCCACACCTCGGGTGTTATCTGCATGGATTTAGCATGTTCTCCCTGTGTTCTCAGGGGTTTCCTCCGGGGTTTCTTCCCACAATCCAAAAACATACTGCTAGGTTATTTGGCTTGTGGGAAGGTTTGGCCCTAGTATGAATATGTGCTTGTCTGTGTTTGTCTGTGTGCCCTGTGATGGACTGGTGTCCTGTCCTAGGTGCTGTGTCATTTCCTGCTGCTCCGTTGTTTTTCATACAAGCACTGGAGCAGTATTGTTATCAAATGCTGCATTAACCTTAGACAGGAGATAGAAGAGAAACTACAGATACCAGATATTAATTTGTGGCTGGTAAGAAGGACTCCTGGGCCTGTTACGTCTCAGGATAGACTTGGGCTTCCTCGTGACCCTGTATTGGATAATGCAGTTAGGAAATGGATCATATTATTTTTGTGATACCTTGTGGTGAAAGACTAGAAAATGCACATGTACATCCTAAACTCGAGCTGCACTCAGGTGTTTCACTTTTCCAGGTGTATTTTTTGAAAAGCAAGCGCAGGTACTACTTTGAGACGATTGAAACTTAAAAATGGGCAGCAGCGTCTTCGTCTTCGTCTTTGTCTTCGTCTTTTTCACAGCCTTAGTCCCAGACTGTCCTGGGGTCAGCTGCTTTGGTTGCTCTTCTCCACTTGTCTCTGTCGAGCACATCTTCCTCACTCACTTCACATACCTCCATATCTTTTCTGACACAATCTGTCCATCTCTTTCTAGGCCTGCCTCTTCCCCTGTTACCTTCCACCTCAAATTCCATTACCCTCTTTGTTACTTCCTCAACGTCCCTCCTCATGATATGTCCATACCACCGTAACCTCGCCTCTCGCATCTTCTCAACCACATCCACCACCCTACATTGTCTACGGATTTCTTCTGATCTTATCCTTCATTGAAATCTGCAGAATCCATCTCAACATCCTCATTTCAGTTCTTCTCATCAAGTTCTCTTCCCTCTTTCCAACTGCCAAGCATTCAGCTCCATATAGTAGTACAGGTCTAATCACAGTCTTGTACATTTTGCACTTTAACTTTCTAGGAATTTTCCTGTCACAGATTATTCCAGTTATTTCTCTCCACTTGTTCCATCCAGCTTTCACTCTTTGTTTTACTGCCTCCAGTGTTTCTCCTCCCTTTACCAGTTTTCATCCAAGGTATTTAAAGCAGCAGCTGCAAGGATGAAATTAAATAAGTCAATTCAATGGGCAACAATGAGGAAAAGAATTCAGGTTTTATCCATTGCTCAAACGCTATGAAGTGGGATAGTGATTTTCACTTACTGTAGTTTCATAAATGTGAAATAATGTTTCACCAGTCCATTGTTATTGAACTATCTAGAATAGGCAATTAAAATAATCAAACTAATGGGATAGCCAAGACCTGCTTTGCTGAATGGTTCCTCCTTTGAAAACATTTTTGTCTTTTCCTCCTGCTCTGTTGAAAGAAGGCTTCTTTTGCCTTTTACTCAAACACTTGGAGCAGGAATGTTATAAAAACTGCATGAACCTTAGGTGGGAGATACTAGAGTCATTATAATGTCTCTGAGTTTGGCAAAAGCTTAAAGACGGTAATGAATTCAAGGTTCCTGGTAACAAGGTATTTGCTTTTTATAGAAAACCAATCCACATACAGCACTCCACTGGAGCACTGAACAGTGTTTTATCACTGCAGTCCATTTGGGACGTCTCCTCTGTAACAGAAAGTCTGGAGGATTTAACATTGAATGGCATCCCTATAGCTGTGTCTTGATGTCATTTAACTGTGTTTTAAATACCTGCCAGGATCCACAATATTGTACATTAACTTATACCGTTAAGTAGAACATTCAGTGACCTTTGTAGAGCTCAGCTGAGACCTGCTGCTGGTGCCTATTGATTTGGAGTCAGCAAGGAAATAACTTCATAAATGATTTTTCCTGGTTTGTAGAAATAAGTCTTCCTCCTTTCAGTGGAGCGAAGTGTAGTTGCAGAAATATCAGTGCTAACTTGCCTGCTTCCTTAAGCAATCAAGGTTGCACCTTTTATGGCTTTCTGTCCATAAAAGGTTAAATATTCAGTTTGTGAAATAATATATAATTGAGTATAAATTATTTCCATTTGTTGGTTAATTAATTTTAGGACCTTTTGCACACAAGTTTTTTACTAAAGAGTTTCATTTTGATAAGCTATTGAAACATTCCTTTTTTTCTCATACATAAACGCTAAATGCAATTTGATCTTTTGCTAATTTTATACCTATTTTATGAGCCTTTTATTTTTTTGCAAGTGATTGGTTCCTCGTGTGTTCTGAGCATTAGTTGCCAAATAGGAGACTGAAGTCGAAGTCCCTTATACCCCCACACAGGACTGTGTGGGAACGCAAATGAAACCGCGCTGACAAGCAATCGCTTTCAATTATTACCGCTGTAAATACCAGCCTTAGAAAAGTGGGCTTGGTAATTAAAATAGATCGGCAGTTATTTCAGATAATTGCACTTGTGCATTTTACAGAAACAAGTGCTGTCCTTTATTTAAATAAATGCAAGAGAAAAAAAACTGTTGAAATGAAACAGAATGAGATGCCCGTGCTTTGGTCGCCAATGAAAAGGTGGGAGAAATGCGGAAGTACTCCAGGGTTCCCCAATACATCGGGGCCCATTCCCAGGATCCTGGCGTCTGCATTAAGCAGCAAGAGCCTGATAATGTTTGTGCTTCATTTGTTTGTTCTTCCCTTGAGGAGAGACTTGCACTTGGATAAACAGCGAGGAGGTGAGATAATCCATCACTTTGAAACCTGTTCCTTAGTGATGGATGGATAGATGGGGAAAGTAACTCAATAATCTTCATTTTTTCAGGTTATTCACAGATCAGTGAGCGTTGCTGTTAATAAAGCTATGGAATGCTTTTGTGTCCTTGCCTGTATTATTTCTCAACTTTTGACAGGAAAAGACTTTTTAATTTGTAAATAACCTTTTGCGGAGTAGCTCCTCTCCCCCAGAAGCTGGCGATTGGGAATAACTCATTTGCGAAAGCATGTCACTGCGCCGTAACTTTGTGCTCTAATTTGCATGGCAGATTATGATGTCCCAATCAGACAAACGGCTCTGTTTTTAATGCTGTCATCCAAGAGCAGCAGGGGAAATTAAATGGATTGTTGAGAAGGTAATGTTCATTTATTAGCAGGAAGATGCGTGATTATATGGATCATATATCATCTTACCTGCCTTTTCCAGTCATAAAGATATGTCTCATTTATTGGAATGAAATTGGATTTAATTTCTGTGAAACCACACAAACCACCATCATTTTCTTTAAATGACTCGCCACCATTTACAAGCTATTCTGTTGCTCTGCTTGCGAGATTATTATTAGTGTGTTTACAAATAATGAACCTAACTGATAGTCACTATGTACAAGCGGAAATTCTGTTTGTTCAGGATCTAAAATTGTGCACTGTAATTTATTACTGATACATGTAGTAATTGTAAAGCAGTTAATTACTAAAATGCTCCTAGTAACTTTAAAGTCTTTGTGGGTCTTAAACTAGAAATGGTGTTAATTGTGAAACAACGTGAACATTTGTCAAAATAAAAAAAGATATGCCTTATGGCTTTGTTCTACTGTATTCACAGACCACACTAAAGGTACAGAACACAATTTAATAGAAACTGTTTTAATAGTACTTAAGATTTTGTACAAAATCGCAAATGGAATTGTGTAAGGGTACAATCGTCTGCTCTAGGCAAAAACAAATCCACTTGGTCATTTTAGAACAAAAAATGTTCTCAACTCATCGATTTCAGGTAACCATAAGGATTGGCTCAACTCATCGATTTCAGGTAACCATAAGGATTGGCACACATTCACCTTAAGTACATTTCTGAGTATAAAAGTACTGTAGCTGCAGATGCCCTAGAGGCAATAACAAAATGAAGTCTGTCACCCTCTGAGCTCACCAAACTCGGTGTAATCATTGGAGAGGCTTGGCCAAGGCTTTGATGCTGCCATTTTGATTTCTTGTCTGTTCTTGTGGTCTTGAGACATCAGTTTTTTTTGTACTTATTAGGTCTTTTTTCAGCTAAATGATTATTGCCGTTTTTTAATGAAAATCCCACTTTTGCAGGAAGGTATGTAACTGTTATTTGACATTTATTCATTAGAGAATTTCGAAGAATTTTGTGTTAATTTCAGAGGTGGATGTTTGATTTGACAATATATATTTTATTAATGTTTTTAAAGACATGGTTGAGATGTTCTTTATTGTGCCATTTTTAAAGTAGCAGTGAGCTTTGAATCAGCAGTATGGTTAACATTTGTTTCTTTCTTGCTGTGTGGGGAAAAAGCATTATTCTGAACTCCAGGTCACATTTGTGAACATTAGAGCATTGCCAGTCTGGCAGGAAATGTGGTGTTTTGGTTCAAGTTGTTTCTGTTGGGGTTATAGTTTAATCTGTGTGCTACTTGGTTCTTGGTTGTATGCTTACTTTATTTCAAGATCATATTTATTGCCTAGTTATGTTTTTATGTGCCTTCAGAAGACATCTCCAAACCTTAGGATATATTAGAAAGCAACAACCATAACCTGGAGTTGAAAACTGCATCACAGGGGAGGTTTTTATCTCTGGATTTTTTCTTGTAGGGGAACAGTAAATTATGATCCATTCCACCTAATAATCAGTTTTTATCAGTTTATAGAATCCTGTTTGGAATCCAACTCATGAAATGAAATTGGATTCTGAGTAGCTCAGAGAGTAGACAAGCAAAGTTAATATTTCGCCAATCTTACAGCTCTTATTTAAAACCACTCTTAAAACATGCTGGTTTTTTCACCAATTTATGATGTGTGTCTGATCAGTTTCTGTTCTGCATTTTTGCATGTTTTAGCCCAATCAGAGACTGCAGACATTTTTTAAAAGGATCCTACATTTTTTCTTGTATACTGAAGTTCAACCAGTCACTTACAGTAATAATCAATGTTTTTGTCCTCCACTGTTGAGGCATTCTCTTACCATTCTCACTTTTTATCACAGCAGCCAAGCGTCATCATAAGGATTGGCCAGTGGGCAAATGTAGCACCTGATTGAGCACATTTGTGCAGGTTAGCCTGCTTCAGCAATCCTGAATCTTTGTCTGCTAAAATAGGGAACATGAGGCTGATGTCCAGATTATACAGTTAATCCTACTGTTATCAGGCACCTGTCAAAATGCTTCTTTTAAGTTCCTGTTTTGATATAAATATTTTAAAGACAATAAGAAACTTTGTAGCAAAAATCTATTATCTTTATTAGGAAACTTACAAACACATACCACTTTGAAGATTACTTAGTGATAAACTTCAGGTCAGGTCAGGCTCATGTGTTTTTAAAACACCTGGTTGCTTTTGCAAAATTAGTATACTCTGGTGCACTTTTTAATATAAATGCATCCACCTCAACAGCCTACACTATTGAGCTACTCCATGGCAGTGATCTGCTTACAAAACGGACTTTAGGTGCAGTTTATAGCATCCATGCTGAAACATGCTGGCATGGGCTTCTCCCATGACACTACTGTCAGCAAACTTTGAATGCAAGGGTGAGTGAAAGACAAGACAGCTGCTTTCACCTTTGTGTTAAATAGGCCCAGCGCTACTGCTGACCGCAGTTATTAAAAGGTAATTTTTAAGTACGCTTGGGCAAACAGAGGGTAGCAATAAACTGGTGGCAAACACAGTAATAACTTTTAGACATATAAAAAACTATGGCACATCCATTATTCCATTTTATAAATGCCGTTTTGTTGCTATGGTACTTCATTACTTTTAATTTGTACCTAGCCATGATCGATTTTGTTTGTTTTGTTCCATCATTGCACTTTTGGACCTAATGGCTCTTTTTTTTACTTTAAAAAGAGTGGAGAAAATGAAGTCTATCGGCCTGAACTATTCTCTTACAGACTTAGGGCTACATCTGTATGCAAGCAAAAAAACTAAGAAAATGCGAATATATAGTGCAAGAAATTGAATAATCTTAATGAAAACATTCTTGCAAGTTGTTCAATTTAAATCATGCCACCACCAGCATTAAGAGAACTGCATTGTTTGTTTCAAGAGGTATTTCAAGGAGGTGATACGAAAGCCCCCAAGCCTATTTTTGCTTCTTGTTACATTACCTTTTAATTACAGAAACAACTAGTTAGAGGCAGTTATTTTCTCTGGGTTAATATGGGGATGGAATGAAGATTTATTTTGGATGTGACCTTCAACACATTAGCCAGAGCAGTAATCAGTGGAATTAATAGAATAATCAAATTATACACAAACTCATAAATCATCGCGAACAGCGCTGTCAAAAGTTCGGCTATTAATGGGTTCTATTGTTTTGCCACTGTATTAAAAAATCACATTCCCCTGATTCCTGCCGTGATAGGAACTGAAATGGCATTTAAAGGCTATAAAGGGCTGTGGGCTGCGAAGTCTGAAATTTTCACAACTGTTAATTTAGCAGTAATGTGATTTGATGTCACCAGGGCAAAGGTGAATCTGAATAGCAGTGTCGGCGTTATCTTTCAGGGGACAAAAATTGCATCATTGTTGAAGACAGCAGCCAGTTAATTAGAGTAATATCAGTTAAAACGTCTGTCATTTAGGGTTAATGGCATCAAAGGGGGTTCCCTGGTTTTTCCACATCAAGGCCAAATTGCCTGAATGGCCTATTGTAAGAACATTAGATTGACTTGATGATTGCTTAAGATTTTACTCCAGCCACTTTATTAAGATGTCATGTCTCATAATTAATATGGTGGGATGCAGACAGGTATACTCTACATGCAGGGCGGGGTGAAACATTCCTGTCTGTCTTCCCCTGCCAGTCCCATAACCGAAAGTGTGGCATGGCAAGCTTTTCTAGCTTTCTTCTTGCGTTCTGCCCGCAGTACTCCTAAATGCATGGTCAGAAACGGAGTAAACGCGGTAAGCACTGCATGATCCTAAAAGGCTCAGTGGCAGGTACAGTACCTTATCAAAGCATTTGTGTTTAGCACTTCAAGCAAGCGTTCTATATTCTGTAGCTTCACATCTCACAAAATGTAATAATTTAACAGACCATTTTAACCAAAGAAACTTGCAGAGACTAAAGGTGGAATATCAGTAGCAGTTGCAGCTACTTAAAACAAGACCTTGGGTTTTACATGAAGCAAGGAGCACAGAGATTTTCTGTGATTTCCTTAGGGTATTGCTTTGTAAGAAAATGGCAATGCCAGGTCCTGAACCAAAAACCTGCTACACAGCCCTTTTCCGACCATCCAGTCTATAGCCTGGGGTCATTCCTGCGTTCAAGTGTTAGAGGCAGAGTGCTTGAACAGCTGGTGCAGTGCAAGGTTTAAGTGCTTCTTTTAGCTAGAAGGGTTTGCTCATTGTTGTCTTGGCGATCAAACATACTCTGTACAAATCACCAAATACATTAAATACATTTAGTAATCTTAGAAATAGCAACAGTAAAGGTAACCTAAGGAGGACTTATTTTTGATCATGTATCACACAGGGTGTTGGGATATCACAGGTTTACTGCTGGAAGAGTGGCATTTTTTGAAACATTAAAAAACATTTTTTTAATCATGGGCTTACAGAATCAGGTGTAACTACTGTGCTGTATCCACTTAAGATAATGTGATCCTGAAAAAAACATGCAACATCTCCAGAGACATTCTCGCTCCAGGCTTTAGCTGGAGACCTGTTCTTCTTGGTATAAAAACAAATTATACAGATCTTTTTTTTTCCTAAATTCAGAAACACAATGTATTATTTTCATTCCCACTCAGTGCGGAGCTGACGGTTGTATATGGCTCTATTTTACGGCTGCAACCCCTGAACCTGCTCAGAGACTGAGACTCGTGTGGACGTGTTCCTCTGACGTGCCCACGTGTGGAGCTCTGCGTTAACCATGGCGAATCAGTGCTATTTGGAAGAGCATAACATTTCTCACTGACACAACTGCAAGACTGTAGGTGCTCAACATGGTCGTGGGGGTCCTGTCTGACCAATCCCTACCCCATCCTGATCCAGGGGCTGCACTCCTGCTTGGCAAAACCCAGCTAGCTAGAAACATGACCCAGACAGGAACTGGGAATTTCGGGACCACAGTGGATCAGTGAAGTCTTCTGTTCTGTATTGACAAAATGTATCGTCAATTGTATTGTTAAGCGCCTTGGGGCAACCTTGTTGTGAAAGGCACAATATAAAAATGAATTGAATTGAAAGTCTCTCTCCTGGTTGAATCACTTAAGAGCACCTTGTGTTTTATAAAATGTAGAGAAGCTGTGCATTTTTAATTAAATATTGCACTTCCCTGTGGTGAAAGCATCCATGCTAGCATTATCTTGCGTTGTCCTTTTTTAATTAAAAAAGTGTCCCACAACCAAAAAAAATGTTCTTAATAAAATATTATGAAGAAACTTAAGATGCTGAAAAAAAAAGAACGGAAATAAAATAGGTACTAGCAGCTGCCATAAAGAGCAGGCAGGTACCTACGTCCTACTTCAGTTAAGGCCTTTCATTTATAAGCATCATACATTTTTAAATGCTGTTAATACCACAGTTTACATAGCAATCCTGACTGTCTTTAGGAAATGTGTTCTCCAAAACTAAAAGAAAATGGTATGTTTTCAATTCTATACTAGTAGGAAGTAAAAAATAACAAAATGGTGTATTATACCCATCTTAAAGTTTTCTGTACAGTATATTGTAAATTTGTCTACATCACTGGAGCATCACCCGTGACAAGAAAAATGTTTAGATGAAGTTATTGCACAAATCTTGTACACTCAACTTACCTTTGTTCTCCTCTGTTTCCTGCAGGATGTGTGCAGTTTTTGGTGGAATATACTGTCTTCGGCATTCTGTCCAGTGTTTGGTGGTGAACAAGGAGTCAGGGAGGTGAGTACCGTGCATTTGACCCTGCTTTCACAGGGCTCTTGCTAAGAAGAAAAAAACGTTTTGTCCAGCGATGATAGAAGCCCTTTTTTTCAGCCTTTTGTCCTCCTTTGTAATCGGGAATCAACCTTGATTAAAAGTAATTTGTGTATTGGTCCTCCAAACAAGGAAACTGGGCCCAGAATATAGATACGAAATTAATTTTCTTGAGATAGGGCTACAGCTCCTGATCAGCCAAGCTTGGAAGACAAATCATTTCGGCTGCCAGGGGCCTAGTGATGAGTGATGTTAGTTTTCCTTGTGGCCTTACCTACACTAATTGATTTTCATCAGAAGACAAAAAAGCCCTCTGTTACTGCATTTAAAAAAAAATGAGTTCACCTAAAGTCTCATCAGATTAATCACTGCTGATAATGCATGTCATTTCGAGAGAAAGAGCTTTAATGAGTTTTAAGGTAGATTGTTGTCATAAACTAGGTTAGCCCTCTTTTTACTGAAAAGATAAATTCTTTCATCTTTACAGTGGTTGACCCCAGGCTAACAATCTTAATGTCACACTGGGGATTACGAGGTAGATGTCTGGGAATGTTTTTGTTGAGAATAGAGTGCTCAAAAACCTCTTATCCCTTCCTCTGATGGAAAGCGTTAGGTGTTTAACTGACCAATATGGTATGATTTGTCACAGACTGTAAGATTTTTAGTGCGTTTAGGTGAAATTTTAGAAAAGTAAAGCAGATGTTATTTTCGGGTACGTGAGCTCCATAGTACCTTAGAAGAGTGTCAGCTCCGGTTGGAAGAGGGGCGCATCTCTTACTAATGTCACCTGGGAAGTTGCAGGAGTGTTGCTGGCAACTGAGAGAGCCTTAGCCAACTAATCCCACCCCTCCCCTGGTAGTGTTCTGCCTATTGTACATAGCTGCTTGGGGAATCGGTCCACTAGCAACATGATCCAGGCTAGAGTCCATGAGTTCTCAATCATAGAACTCGGCTTGTGCTTCATTTTGAAGTTTAAAATAGTTTTAGTCCATATCGCAAAGAGAAAAAACTTGGTTAGAGCCAACTTTATTTTTTTAACTTCATTCACTTCAGTAATATTTTTATTGAAAATGTGATCTTGAAAAATAGGATATCAATTATTTCACAACTTAAGACAGTTGTGAAAGCTCAGATATTTGATCATGTGTACAGTTCTACACAGTGTGATATCATGGAAAATAACCATGAGTAGGATATCCCACTTACATATAGTATATGTATGATCCTTGACAGCACAATACACAATTTGGTTTTATCCTATGCTTTATTACCAGTATTGTACAAATTCATACAACAAAAAGTCTTGGGGGGCATTTTTAGATTCACAAAGGGAAATATTTCTTATAACAAATGGGAACAGAAACCATATGGAAATATAGATCTCCGCTAGCATCAGTGAAACAAGAACTTGTTTTTTTTTAATAGTCACCTTACTTCCTACACCATTTACCTTGTATTTTTTTTAATTAAAAAGAGGCCTGAAAGCATAAGCACGTAGGTTTGGTCTTGGCTTTGTCCGTGGCCACAACTTCTTTTCCAAACGTCTTGCAATTATGACTTTATTGCACGTCGGAAACTGCTACCCCTCCAGGTTCTGTGTTCGTCTTTGAAGCTCCATGGCTGAGGCTGTAGTTTAGACTAAAGAAACAAAATGTCAGATAGTGCAGATTAACCGCAGCGTTAATAAAAAAAAAAATGATTAAATGGATCTTTTTTCATTCTGGGGTGCAGCACCATAAGGAAATCACTGGGGTTATTATTCATCTACTGAAAGAGCTGGAAAATGTGAAAAAAAATGGCAAGGTGTCTAGGTCGCAGGATGATTTTAATTCTCCAGGTATCATAAATTACCCCCGTATGTCTTCTCTTATTATGAACATAAAACCTGAAAAGGGTAGAAGGAAATGAATACGGCATGGACATCCACCACTAACTACTCCTAACCAGGTGAGGAGCAACTGAGGTCACTGCAGTTTGTCCTCCGAACCCTGCCTGGGTTTGCAATGCAAGAGGCAAATTCCAGCCTCAGAGCGCTTTTGTTAAGGGCATCGCAAACCTAGAAGGTTGCTGGCAGCTTTGTGGTTTGCGTGCTGCAGGTTGAGTCTTGAGCATATTTGCATTTTTTATTAAGTTATTGATTGAGTACAGTAGCTGCTTACTGAGGAGAATATGTAGAATATGTTTCCTCCTGTTTTTTTTTTCTAGAGCAGTCTTAACCAAGTTTGAATGAGATCAGGCATTCTAAAGAAGTCGTGTTCAAAATTAGTGCTGTAGAATTTCAGAAGCTCGAGGTTTTTGCAAATAAACTTTGACATTTTTGTTTGGATAATCTGTATGCTACAGGGTCTCTTTTCTAAAGAGTTTTTAAAGTGAGCTACATACTGCTTTGCATTTATAATGGACTAAAACAGTGAATAGTTTAAATTTAATTAGAATGAATTATTTTAGCCAAACAGTTTAGATCAGGAAGGGATATAGCAAAAGTGACAGGGTATGAATGAAATTCGCAATGGGAAATATATAAGCTGGAATTGATATGCTTGAAATAGTTACTCTTTTCCTTCTAACCAAAAATTTTTATAAGCTACTTTTTAAAAAGTACTCTACTATTACTTCAAAAATCTCAAATAAAAAAGGGGAAATTAAAATTGTAATAGGGGCAAAAACTGCAAAACATTTTTTCAAAAGTACATTTTTCAAAAATATTACTTTATCACTTGTAGCCTGGTCTGGTCATACTGTATATCAGAAGTTAGGCAGAGCTCAGTCTGGTCAGTACTGCAATGAAGACCCCAATGGAAAACCAGTTGCTGCTTTATGTGGTGTTGGTGGACCAGTTCGTGGTACTCTTCCCACTGGAGCAGATATTTCAAGCCAATGCCCCAGTATGTTGACTTCGGGATATCATTAAATGATGGGATATCATTAAATATCCCATGGAGCTGTTCAAAGAAGCAATGGGTTGACTTTGGTATCCTGGCTAAATTCCACTCTGGGTTTGCAAAAATGTTTTATTTTGGTCAGGTAATTTCTCACTTCTCCATCTGACCTTCTGTGTATTGGAACTGCTAATATGTAATGCGTACCTTGTAATTCAGACAGGTACTGTACTTCAGTGGTGGGTGAAGTGGGGCCCTTCTAAATGTAAAACACTTTGAGATCCTTTGGGATTCAATGTACTGTACAGTACAAATGTAAGCAAGTACTAATTATTATAGCAGTACAAATATGAAAAGGGAAGTAAATTGTTGACACTGAAATTTAGATTAATGTTAGAATGACAAAGGAATCGCAAAGGTGCCAAATTATTATTTCATGCAGATTTTTACAAAAGAATGTGTTACAGAAAGAATTTAATCAGAACAGAGTGATTTTAGCATAACTAATACTGAGATGTTAGAGGGATCAGGACAGCGTAAAACTATTAAAATGCCAGTTCCTAATGATATTTTCCCAGTTGTACTTAAGGAAATGAGAGATACTATTCATAGAACCGTAACCAGGATATTTCAACAGTCAGTAAAGATGGAAGCTGTAACCATTTGTAGAATTTCAAATGTAATACTTGCTCACTAAAATAGGGATAAAACTGCAACAGGTAACAAAGTTTTAAGTCATACTTCTTTTGTTTCAAAACAGTAGTTAGCTAAATCTTGTTTAACTTATTGGAATTATTTGCATAAGTAACAAAATTCCTCTTGAGAGATTTCTGTGTGTGTGTGTGATAATTCAAAGGTAATATACTGTATGCACATGGACTGAGAACTGGCTTATAAATAAGAAAGGGCCATGATCTATCTGTGTTGCAGGAATCTCATTTAGGCCCCTTGCTCTTCCTGATCTATATCAATGGTTTAGATTTGGGTTAAATTTGCAGATGATATAAAATAGGGGTAGAGCTAAAAACAGGAACAGCAGCAAGAAAATTCCAAAAAGAAAATTCTAAGACAAAATCAGGGGCAGTGATAAGTGGGTAGATGCTTGGTAAATTATACTTCAAGGTGAAGTGATCCACACTAGCAGTAGGAACAATAATTCAGGAATCTGTGTTTGACACGGACCTGTGTGTTTATGTAGATTCTTCCAAATCCACATCAAACCAATCTTGTGAAGCAATAAAAAAAACACGTCATGCTTTATTATATGGCAAAAAGTGTGGAAGTTAAATTCAAGATAGATATGTTCAAGATTTCCAATGCTTTAATACAACATTTGGAATAGTAATTTACAGACTTTTTATAGAAACAAAATCACCTCAGATTAGAACAAAAGAGGATTGAGAGGAGATTTGATCTGAGTGTATAAAATCTTAAAAAACGTAGAGTCAGCCTAGGGGATGATTTCAGACTTGTTAGCAAAATAAGGACATAGGATACCAGGTAGAAAATACAAGGGAATTAATTACAGAGAGTGAATAGGAAATATATATATATACACAAAGTGGGGACTGAGGCCCAGTCTCTGGTTTGCTTCAAAAAAAAAGAAACTCTAAGTGAAATTTTAAAATTGCTTAACTACCAAAATACCAAATGTGAAAGATGGGTTAAAGTGTCTTGTTAGCAGCCTTTCTTCTGTTCTTATATTCAAAGTACAAGCTTCAGATTGATTATATGCTCTTGTTGTGCAAGAATCTGCTTGAAATATTTCAGGTAACACAAATGAACAGACTTATGATATTTTTTATTGAAGTCTGCAAGGCTTCTTTTACAGTCTACTTGCAGGACCAGAAAAGACTTTAGTATTGAACTATGCAGTTAACAGACCATAAAACCTGTTTTTTAAGCAACCAGATTATAACTTATCCTACTTTTGTGTTACCTGAATGATTTTTTCTTTATTCTGTCTTGTTTTATTTCTAAATATATGTGGGGGAGGAAAAAAGAATTCTTGCTATAAAGAATGTGACCATGTTTTTTTTTCCATCCTGCATTGTCAAGCTATCTGAACTAAAATGCTTTTAACATGTACAGTAGGAGCAGCACCTATATCTCTGTATGAAACTATCTTTGCTGTGTAAAGATTTTAGCAGAATCCTTTATACCTCTGAGCTATCATCTTCTTACTGACAGGTGAAGAACAAAATTCTTTCTGTGTACACTGTGACTGAAAGTTAGAAGTTTCATGCTCTTTGCTCCTAAGTGGGCCTCTAAATTACACCTATGATTAATGATTTAATGATTTGGCTGGTGTATTTATTCAAAGGGACGTATGAGTCCAGAGCTCTAACCACTGTTCCGCATTATTCAAATGGTGCTTCACAGTCAAGATTTGGGCGACAGGACTCACTCTCATGAAGGAGAATAATTTTCATTCTGTTTCCTTGGAGAATTATTGCAGTTCGTGCCAAAATATAAACTTAAAAAAAGTCCTTTTGTAATCATCTAAATATGAAAATTCTGATATTGAGCTCCTTGTCTGAAAGCTTTTCTACAAAGATGCTATACCAATAATGATGTATAACTACTAAAATGGACAATTGCTGACCACAGTTTTCATTAAATAAAGTAGTTAACAAAATGGGGTGCTGTTGAGATTAAACAGAGAGTACCTTCAATAATGTGCTGGAGCAAAAATGTGATGATTTAATATCTGTGTAAAGGTCAGATTTTTTCCCTTTTCATTATCTGACTTTTGTCCTGATCAAAGTGGCTATATTGTGAAACTTCTTTTCTGGTAAAGAAGTAAAATAAGTGAAAATGATCAGTTTTGCTTTTGGAAAGAAAATATTTTCTTATTTCCAGCAACTTTTGGTTTGATGCACATTAGATGCCGAGTTTCTTAAAAAGCATCTAAAGTGCCAAGTGTTTGGCAAAGTCCCCTTTGATCCTGTTAAGAATCTGTCTCAAAGAGCGTGGACCATTCTTTTGACAGAGACTCCTTTTGAAATGCATGTTTTAACTATTTGTCTGAAAGGCAGTAAAGGGCATTTAATCTACAGGAATAAGTGTTAGGGGACTGACATTGCAACAAGACACTACTATCTTGAAACCTGAGCTCATGAGCTGGTCCTGGACAAGGGTTTCTTATAAATATCTGATAGAAACTTAACAGAGGTTAAAAAACAAGAGGCAGCCATTTTGCTATCTATCCTGTTTGGTAGTTAGTAATTAATCGGAGGATCTCATGTAGCCTTTTCTTGAAAGAAACCACGATATCAGGCTGGGTAGTTTGTTGTTGGTTTATCTCAAGAAAACTATTTTCTTATTATAATATATTTTAATATGAATATATTATAACCACAATTGTTGCCTCTGCAGAGCTCCCAGTGGTGGGTGACCTTCTGTCTGAAGAAGGTATTTAATTTCATGCCATACAGGAAAATTCAGATTCTGGAATTTTTTTAATTTTTTAAATATTGTACCTTTTAAAGTATTTTATGTAATTAGCCAGGTTCAACAAGAAGGTGTGCTAACAAGTACATCAAGTTCAAATAATAAAAATGACCCCTTGTTCTACGTGGTTTTTGATTGTTCTGTATGTGAAGAGTTTCTGCATACAGTATATTAATGGGCAGAGTAGCCTTGATGTAGGAGATTGCCCTCTGCTGTAGCTTTATTATAGAAAATAATGTTTATTGCTGGGGCCTTAAACTAATAAACCATTATGTATGTAAATATTCGGTATCTGTAGTGCTCTTATCTGTACTGTGGTGTGAGCACTGGTGGCAGAAGTCGGCCATATCGAATCCGTTTACATTTGGATTGATGAGATAGTCAGTCTGGATTGGGACACCCAAGTAAATAAATCTTAATTTGCATAAACAGTCAATTCGTCAGTAAAGTATTATGCCCTGCTACTGTGTGCTTGCCTTTATTGTGTTGTGAAGTCCATTTCAAGGATGTCACCCTTAGCCCATTAGTTTGGATAATGAGCCCTATAAAGCACATTTATAACTCTTGACATAACAAGCAGACAGATTCTACCATTCAACCTTTTAATCTAAGGCACATTGAGAGAAGGTCATCAGCGAGCCTGTGCTCATGGTTCGTGTTTGAGAAATGCAGAGTATCTTCACGCACCTTTCCTTTCTGGACTCCACTAGGTAACACATGAGAAGCGAGCACAAGGGTTTTTAGTACAAATGAGTCTGATTATCAGTGCACTCTCTCAAGCAGTACTGCTTTCTAAGGAAATTAAACCCAATCTGGGTTCACTGGTAGCAGGATTTTCTCATCAGTTGTTGTTGTTTTTGAAAAGACCTTTTATCTGTCCTGAGAATACAGCAAGGATTAAGGAGGACTGGGCAGACCAAATACTGTACCTGCACTTATTTTCTGTACTGTACGTCTGTTGCCTGCTAGATTTTGTGATGCTTTTGTATGGATGTATGACAGTGTGGTGCTTTCTCATTCCTGGCTGCCACACCTTGTGTTGTTTGAAGCACTGCATGGCTGGGCGCACATTTAATCGCATGTCTTTCAGCCAGTGCTGATTATGACCCAGATGTATATTATGAATTTAAGAAATCCTAGAAAATTACTATGCGTTATCCTTTCCTGCTCTTAATAAACAGTACCTAAAAAAGCCTCCTGGTTTTTGCAGGTTCATTTACTGAGCTAGTCTTACTTTTAGAGTTGATAAGAAAACCATTATTGAGTAGTTAACATATTTAACTGTTGTTTTTTAGAGGACATGGAGCGAAATGATTGAGGCTGTAAATGCCTACATGGTGCTCAAGACTCTCACCAAGTGCATAGGGAAACAAATAGCAGCAGAAGCTCAATCTGGTTTGTGCTAACACACCTCTGTTTGCAATATGTGTTTGCAATATAGTGCTAAGTGAATCAGCCAGCTTGGTTAATTCATTGAATCATCCCAGATGATGTTTTCTAAGGTCCTAGACTCTCAAAGGTCAGTGTAAGGTTTATGTAACTTTTTATGAGAAATCAGATTACACTCCTTGTCCTAATTCTATCTTTCACTTCACCGCTCTGATCCAGCAGTGGAATCACACTCACTGTTTCGATATATGACAAGTGGTGAACATTCTTTAAAATTGACCTTTAAGTAGTCTGTTCCTGTTCCTTTTTGTAGCACTTAAGAGTGAGAACAGTAAGCTGTAATGAAAAGTTCAAGCATTGCTCTACAAATACTTTTTTCTACATTTCTAGATGTGAAGCTGTAATTGACACAAATGGACACCGAATCGGCTGCAGTCACTTCATTGTAGAAGATGGCTATTTGACAGAGGAGCAGCTCAGAAATGTGCAGTACAGGTGAGTAACTTTAATGAGTGCTATTTCAGCCCCTTGTCCCACCACTGTTTTCAGTGTGACAGTAAATGCAAGGTTGTAATCCAAGATTAAAGAAACAGCTCCTTTTGTCTAGGCTGATATTGATATCTAAAGATCAGACTATCAGCCTGGAGATGCTTAAGATAAATGGTAGTTTGTTTCAGATGAGATGTTAATGTAACAAGCAAACTTTTAAATGATGGGTGATGATTACAAGATCCAATACCTAAAATGTTTTTAACCTGAATTTTGTCATTTTAAGACGGATATATTTAATAAACCTAATAAAATGACCCAGTTGCTGCAAAAAGCAGTGTTCAAATAAAATGTAATTAAACATTTTTATGTTTTGTCATTGAAGTTATTAGACCTTGTATAAAAGAAAACTACACTATGGTTGAATACTAAAATAGTGTCATTTGTAGTGGAGGCACTGTCCCCTTAAATGTTCCCATTTTTAATTTTCTCCTTAGCAGTAAAATATTATTTTGTCACCACCAGCAGCATACACCCCCCAAGGCTCAAATTCCTTGCTGTGTTTTATTGTAATCAACATTTTCAGTTGTTTTAAACCATTCTTCCATCACTACTTGATTTTCCAAGCAGGAGGGGAACAACTGACTGAGTACAGTACAAACAAAGCCTCATGGTTCTCTCCAGCCCATGACTGTAGCAAAAGACTGAGCATTCACTACCATTGCAAGACGAATGTATGCTTTTTGCGTAAAACTCTAAATTCCAAATTCTCATACCATGAGGGCTTTTAATTTAGCTCTGCATTTGGCATTTTTTTTATTTCAGGTTATTTTCTTTTAATGAAGAGTGCTGTCATGTCTCTGCCTAGCTGCAGAGCAATAAGAAGTTTTTATTACCTGAAAATGTTAAACCGCACTGCAGACCTCTGCATGTACAGTGCTGCCTTACAATTATTGCTTCTGCCACATAAAACTCCTAAGCCATCAGGCACCATTTAACGGTTTTCTGTATCCAATCACATGCACCGGAACTTTTGTTCAGTAATTGACAAAGCGATATTTTTCCTTTGTGGCATTTACGTGGTCACATGTATTTATCATCATATTATCTTAAAGGTTACCTGGAGGTAAAATTATTACATATCAGCCCTTAAGATGCATTAATTTTCCTAACATTAAGACTGCCTTATAAAGGTGTCTCTAGGATTGGTTAAGACATTGGTAAGGATAAGCAGGATTTCAAGGGGTCTGTAATGAATAACCTAAACTCACAGTAAATCTTTGCAGATATTAAGAAAAGTGGAAATACCAGAAGATTTCTAGTTTGTAGTAGTATTAAAATCTGCAGCTTTATTGAGGCTGTTACGTAATCACACACCTTCAGCCTGGAGTTGAGAAATATTTTGAAACAGTTGCCCTCAAAATAACTTATTTAGGTTCCCTTTATCTTGTGGTGTTTTGTCATCTGTGTTTTTCCCTGAGACAGTTTTAGCAAGTGCAGAAATCAGTGAAGCATGTCTCCTCTTTATGTGTTACTTATGCTGTGTTTTTAAAAACCGCTGCACCTCCATAAAGATAACATAAGGGTACAATTAGACACAAAATTGAAACACAGTTCAGACACCAATTCATGTAATCCTGTATTTTGGTAACCGATGGAAGTTACAAGAATACCATTACTGAAAAGACTCCAAAAATTGATTTTGGAAAATTACATTATTTGAAAAGTTTCAGGTTATTTTCATGGTAGTCAGGTCTGTATCCAAACCAGTCAGTGGCAACAAAGGACTTTCTATCTATTCATGTTATGAATTAGTTTTTTTCCTTACAGTAAGATGTTTTTTAATTGCCAATTGTCAGTTGATGAAAGTATTTTCAAAAAATGTTCTTAACTTTATTGGATACAAGTTTTTAAAGCGCTATAGAGCTTTTTTTATCTTGTTTTGCCTTTGTTGAATCCTGATATTTCTGCTGTGATGGACTTATTTTGAATAACACCATTTAGGTTATTTGAAATAGTTCTAAGAGTTTTTATGGTATTTAAGTGATTTTACCAACCAAAGTGAGCTTTTTTTCTATTTTGTCCACATTTCTTGAGATCCACTGAAAAATACTGCGTGTGTTTTCTAGTAAGCACTTAACTTAACACACCCCCCCCCGTTTTGTATTTTCATTTGTTGAGTATGCAATCAATTAAAAGAGGCTGAGATGCTTGTATTGTTGTCTGTTGAATTAAATACTGCAGCTCTTGAATATATTGTTCAACTCCTGAAGGTTAAACCTTTTTTTTTAATGTTCTCATTCTTTGGGGTTTTATCACATCCATAAATTTTCACATTTAAACCTATTTCTTCAGTTTTTATAGCACTTGCTCTTCCTGCTAATGACCTGCTTGAATTCTGTCCTCATTTTCTTCAGTACAAGTGATAACAAAGATGTGCTTTTTTAACACATTAATGTCTAGAATGCAGTATGTTGTGATAAACTATTATTATCATTATTGGCATACTGGGTGTCATATTGAGGTGCATACCGCCTTTGAAACACAAGACTGTTCTCTAAGCCTGTAATTAATATTCAGTTCCTGGCCTCGGACACTCCATAGAAGAGCAAAGAGTAACCGCTACGATGGCCAAAATGTGTTAAAGATTTCTTTATGAAAACACTAAGTTGATTGTGTAATTTTTAAATACGTCTGACAATTTGAGCAGCTGGGGATTCTTAGGACATCTGAGTTACCTAATTGACAGCTGATCCTCTACGCTGTGCTTTGTCTGTATTGTAATTTGTGCTCCGCATTTTCACAGGCACCTTGCTTAAGCACTTCTCATTGTGATTTTCTTTGTAATAAGTGATATTTGTGTCATCTGTTTGGTGTGTTCACAGGTACATTTCTCGAGCAGTTCTCATCACAGATCGCTCACTGTTGAGGGCGGAGTCTGATCAGCAGGTATCAAAAAGTAGTATATGACCAGCTCATCAATGATCACAAAATATATTAAATAATTTGCAGCATTTTATTAAGAAAACATGGTTCACTTTAAAAGTGTCCAATTAATAGCATTAAATCCAAAAATATCAACACTAATGTAGGACATGCTGCTATACTTATTGTACCTGTTCAAGTTTTTGTATTAAAATGGGTTTCATTGAATTGTCTTTTTATATTGCTCTCGTAATTGGTTTAGTATTTGATGAATGTTATCACCAGCATAATTTTATCTGAGTAGGATGGAAGCTAACATACCTGTATTTGACACAACGATATAGTTTGTGATTAACTGTAATTTGTGTGAATGTAGAAATGGAAAACAATAAAATAAAAACATATTAAAAAGGAATACATCAGCAGAAAAACGTGGATAATATATTCTTGAATTGAACTTAAAGTCAATACTTCCTTTATGGGGATTCTTTGTAGTTTAATAGTTTCAGCTGTGTCATAAATCATATTTGTTTTAGGTTTTTCATATGAAAAAAGAGAAAAGGCTAATTTAATTTATGCTGGGAGAAAGTAAAGCAGAAAATTAATTTCTGTTTCTTGACATACTGTGGAAATTGAATATTCCAAGGTGGTCTGACAAAATGTAATTAAATATTCAGTCTATTTTTAATTAGCCGTTCGTCCTTCTAAGTGACAGCATGTGGATGTTCCCAGATTAAATGTGCAGACTTGCCTTTGCTCAGATGTTTGCTTTTTGTGCTCTTTCCATGTTTATGTTTTCAACTAAGACATTTCAATTTATCTCCAATTTCATTTCTAAAGTGAGCAATATGTCCCCTCTTTAAACAGCAACAAAACCAAAACTATAGAAAACTAAGACCTAAAATTCTCTAATCTGCTTCAGCGTTTGCTTTAGATCTTGCTAGTTCTGTTTTTGAACTGTTCAGACTTCAAACACGTCTGGAAGCCAGTCTCTGACTGGGAGCAGTTGCTTCTGCCGGTCTCATAGGCTGACCCTCCATTGTTTGTCTGGCTGTTTTAATGCCTGGACTGGGACTCTGCATTGTGTAAGCCTAATTATTCCACGCTGTTTTCTTCCATAGATCATCTGTTTTCAAATGAGGGAAGGGATTCGCATACAAACTCCTGTGAAATTTATTTATGAGCCCAGCCGGTTACCTGGCTGCTGATGTAATTGATTTTTATCTTTGTTGGTTTTATTTATGCAGTGTTGTACGGGGGCAGATTTGTGATTTGCTTCACTGTGTGCTGCTGTTCCACAGATTTCCCTGATAACGGTTCCCCCACTGGAGGCCGGGCAGCCTGCCGTCCGCATCATTGAGCTCTGCTCCTCTTCCATGACCAGCATGCCAGGCACCTGTGAGTTTATCAGGACAGGAGATGTTTGTTTGTTCATTGATTATTGATTTGATGCTGATTTACTTTGCTCTGGGACGAGTGTAAAAAACGGTAATCCACAGCCTGGCCCTGGACAGCTGCAGGGCTCTCCGAGTTGTTTTTGCTGCTGAGCTCTTGGCTGCTGCAATGCATGAATATTGAGCTGAATTAGACGTGTATGATCTTTTTTTCTTTATTTTTTTAGTTTAAAATCACTGGATATTTTTGTTATAGTCACCCATTTTCAATAGGCCAAATGCATATTTTTTGGCATCTTGGATTGGAGGTGCCGAATCCCATGACTGTGGCTGACATACCCACCTTCCAGCCACTTATCTTTTAATACGTCACAGGCAGCAGGGTCCCATACTGGAGGTTCGGTAGAATTGGAGCAGGGGAGAACCATTCACTGACAGCACAGCATGTCTGAACGCTCCAGGTGTCACTGTGCTGGCAGAAAGAGTCCTGCCTGACTCAGTGGCACTCAGCTAGTTCTGGGCTACTTTCAGAATTGGTCTCGAACCCTTGATCATAGAGATCGACTTTCACTGGGGTGAGCACCTGTGCCAGTTGACGCACTCAGTAAGCCTGTTAGCTTAATCTTTTAAAATAAGATAAGATCACGTTATTGGCCATATACAATTTTTTGTATTAGGATTTTTTTTTCACATACCCCAGCTTGCTCTCCATGAGACAGCATAAGCGAGAAGCTTGGCGTCAGAGCACAAGGTCAGCCATTTATATGGCGGCCCTGGAGCAGTTGGGGTTAAGGGCCTTGCTCAGGGGCCCAACGGAGTAGGATTCCTCTGCCAGCTGCGGGATACGAACCGGCAACCTTCCAGCCACAGGCGCAGATCCACCGTACCCCCCTGATTGGAGTGCCCAGTGAATCCCAAATCACAGGAGGCCTCCAGGACTGGGGTTGCAGATGAGTACTCTAATGGACTGGTGCTACAGATGTTCACCCAGTGCTGCCCTGGTAATGCCAGGCCCTTCTAGGACAATGACATTAGGCCTTATAACAGGCAGCTAGACCAATGCAAACAGAATTTTGTGTTGTTCTGCGCCAATGTGAGCATGAGTTGAGCATTATGTATGAAAAGCAGACACTGTGTCTGGGCAGACAATTGGCAAATGAAAATCAATGTAAATAAGGGCAAAGTAATATGTTCAGGTTGCAAAATTGTACTCTTTAAACTTGAACTAGAGGAAAACACCTATAAAAGTGACTTGGGAATCTGTTAATTCATATATTGTTCTCCTCTAGACAATATTGGGGATGTACTGGGGAAGGGGTCAAGACAAAAGAGTTAGAAAAGTGTTACCCACAGCTCATTTTGTAGTAAACGTATGCAGTTGACACTCTCTTAACAAAAACACAAAGCCATGGTGAGCATGTGAAAATCTTTTTTACATCTCAATAGGTGTCTTCACCATTTAATGCACTTCTGTTGTTTTTTTTTTTCCCCTCGGCTTACAGAACAGTTATTTGAACATTTTAGGAATACATTTTAAATGATTCTAATACATTTTTATTACGCATCTAAAATAGAATGACTAGTTTCATTTCCTTTGTTGATTTTGTGAAAACTGTATTGAATCATCAGCTAGCTACTGACTGGGAATGCCTTATTTTAAGTGAGATCTCTGTATAGTGAGAAATTCTAAGATAGGGGTAACACGCTTCGAATGAAGTTTACTGGATTTCAGTTCTGAAATAACTGTCCTCATTTTACTTTTAAGCTGCCTAGCTGTGGTACTTAGATTACTCATTTATGCATTTGATTCTGGTCTTGTTGGTTACATTTTCCTGTTTTGCGTTTTTTTTTTTTACTCTTTCCCGATCTGAAATGCCAAATGCAAATGTCACTTGGCTGCTCCTTTGAGTCAAGAGACTGATGATCAATGACTGCCCTTAAATGTGACCTTCCAGCCTCTTCTCTCTTGACAGTAGTGTGTTACTGCATTGAAGGGGATTGTGCTGTGCTGGCTTTTCCTGCCCAGATTTGCTGCCTACCCTGTAGACCTCATCGTGCTGTGATAAGCCCAGACCTGACCATTTTGTCTTCTGCGCCAATAGGAGTTTAAAATCCATTGTTGGGCCACCTCTGATTACAGGCTGGGATTACATAAATATTCTTGCAGTGCAGGTGGTGCTTTTTTGTCTACCTGCAAACCACCCATAAGATCAGCTTCCTGTAAAATGTATTTTTATTATGTCAAATTACATGTTACCCCAACTGTTTCTCTTATCACAATGTAGTCTTCTGTAAAAAGCAACAGAAAATGAAAATGAGCTTTATGGGAATGTCAGCTGCAGTCAGAGCATTGATTTTTTTTTTGGCGCATACTCCAATTAGTTGACAATATTTGGAAATGTCATTTATTAATTCAGTGTTGATCGTTATTTATTTTAGTTTGAAATTGATTTGGAACTGAATTATTAACCCTCCCATAACAATTAAGATGAATATGTCTAATCTCTGCACATCAGATCGTTCCTTCAGCGAAGGCTGCAGTGTAATCAGTGTTTCTGGCTCAGTGGAACTGAACTCCTTCACTTGCCCGGCGAATTGAGTCCATAATGATGGAATCATGAAGCAACATCATTGCTCTTCCTGTTAGAGGTTTCACTACAAGATAAATTGTCAGAGCCCCTTTAACTAATGCAGTTATACCTGACTGGATCAAATGCAATCAAAATGTGTAATGATGAGCGTGACAGACACTGGACTTGGGACCCCAAGACAATGATGTGATTTTTTATTATTGATGCGAAAATGAAATAAGGGAAGGTGATTTATAGTCAACTTTGGCCTGGAATGGCTTCTGACAGCCCCAACATCATTACATTTTATGAGAACATGTCGTTTTCCCTTTTCCGATTTTCGTTTGCGGCGCTTTTGATGTATTCCATGCTTACGGATGAGATTGCTTATCTCGGCATGTGAGATCTGGTATTGATCTCTGCGTCAATAGCAATGCCAGCCCTGTCAAAGTAAACTGCCACTCTTGAACTCTCTCCCTCTCTGTGGTCTGCACTGATAAAGTTATAGTGGTGTGTTTCATTCTCTACACCTGGTCGTGTTATCATTGCTTGAACAACACATTAGTATGTTGAGCCTTAATAACTGCATAAAGACATAGTAATCTCTTGGATGTTGAGATTATGTATCAAATCTAGCCTATTTCCTGTCTAGGGAACTTTTTTTCTTTTATGTATGTTTCAACATTCACTTATTCTTTAATTATTTTTGTGTTTTGTGAGTGTTACAGTTTTTGATCAATTTGGTGGAAGCAATAGTTCAGCAAGCTACTGTGTGTCCAATTCTTCACCGCAAGTCACAACGATGTTGCACAAATTTGCAGCTCAAAATTGTTTATTAGAGGTCAGTTTGTTTGACGCAGATTAAGTCTCTTTCTGTTAAGAGTAGAAGCTGCAGGCTGTGAATTTTATGCGAGAGGTTATGAGGCTTCACCTCTTCCATCTGTGTTGTCGGAGAAGATGGTTCTGGACTTGGAGGCTAATTCAGGTTTTCCTCAATGTCAGTCTTCCTGGGGCAGCTGCGCTTGGTGGCAGTGCCTCAGCTGTTTCTCTGTCCCTGCGGAATTGGCTGCTTGAGGAGATCTATAGAGCCATCCCATGTTTCAAAGATGAACACTTATCCGTTTTTCTAATGGCAATGTATTTACAAGACCTAGAAAAACACAATTGTACCACAAATAATATGTACATGACCTTAAGTTAACAACCTAGTATTTCACAAAAAAAGTTTTCAAAATTCTTAAGCATCTCAGTGCAGTGAATTTGGTTAAAAATGGAAGTGCAGGGTTCTCTTTCCCTTGTGTTTAAGCTTAAAAAGGGAAGAAGAAGTACATTGCTGTCCTTTCATAGTTTAAAATGAGGCTTATAGGGGAATCCAGTGAGGCCAGGTCAGGGTGGGGAGGTATTCTCACCTGGGCAGGTCTGGCCTCCGACCCAGTTTTCAGAATTACCTAAATCATTAAAGAGTGCCGGTACCCTATAACATAGGGTTCATGTGCATAGGAACTCCGTGACCCACTATCAGAGAGCAACATGTCCTAGCCCTTTAATTAAATACGGACTTGTTTTCACTACAGTGGTAAGAACTGGATTTTGACACCAAGTCATTTACAAATCAGTGGCAAAAATCAGTCACGCATTAGATGTTGTCATAGGAATGGCAAATGGAGCAAACACTGTGGTAGTATGGAGTGGTTTTTGGCACAAGAAATATTAATAAGGAATGTCCACCCATTTTCTGACTTCTTCATCCAGCTCGGAGTCTTCAGAAAGCAGTGTAGGCAAGGCAGGGTGCACCCTGAACGGGACGGCACTCTAACACAGGGCAAACGGACACAAACATGCACACACTGACACCACGGCCAGTGTTCCCATATGCCTGTTTGTCTTTGAACTGTTGGCGGAAACTGGAGGATCCGGATGAAAACCCGTGTGAACGGAGAGAGAACGTACACAGATCCTCACAGAGAGCACCCCATGTCTGGAATTACTGTAAAGCCAGGGCCCCTGCATCGCACGGCAGGAATGCTAGCCACCATGCCATCCAGTGTGGAATTTGACAGCATTCAGTCAAAATAGTTATATTATACTTTTTGGAAATGTGTCCTAAGAAACCCTCCATCTTTTTGTATATTGTGAGCACGCAGAAGGGTCAGATCAGGTTTGATGATTTAAAAAAAATTAAGTACACTTTGCTTCATAGGATGAGGCAGTGCCTGAAGTGATGATTCTTGTGAGTTTGATTGAATGCAAAGAGATTCAAATTCTGTATCACACTCTAATAATGTTGACACATTCCTTTAAATAGATGTTCATGTTCTTGCAATATTTCATTCAAGAGCATCCTAAGTTTCATTATCAGTACCTGGTAACTTTTTGATAAATGCCTTAATACACATGGAAGCAAATTCATCTCTTAAGCTTCTAAATGCTTCATGCCAGCTACTGGAAGCTAAAAGAAGAGATTGAGCGCATTCAAAGGAGGATATAAGCAGTGTATATATACTGCAGTAATATGTGAATGTTAGAATCTTGCATTAATACCTCACTGGGCCTATAGGTGTATAATATATGTACTGAAAGCAATGTCTCTTGAAATGAAGGCTCATCGCTTAGGTAGGAGTGTGGACTTTAATGTTAGACTGGTCCTACATGAATGAGGCATATCCATTGTCAGCCTCATCTGAAACCTCTCAAGCTCCAAATGAAAGAACAAAATAATGCATCTACATCCGTCAGAAAATTAAATCTTTCAAAAAGCTTGATGAAAACTGATGGGATTTGTGCACTTAGATTGATTTAATGTGAAGGCTTTTTTTAGACCCATACCAAAAAATACACATTATGTTAAGGGATGTTTTAATACTCTGAAGTTACAGTTGTCACAATTGAAGACTTATATGCATTAAACTGGAACACTGTCAGTCATTATCCTTATGAACATAGCACATTAAATATTTTGCCAGTTTATTTAGTTCTGCTCAAGCTTTAATACCTTAATCCATTATGAAATCTGTGAATTGAATAGCTGTTGCATAGTTTATTCATTGTTTCAAAAGGATTTAAGGGTCCTTTGCTTGCTGACTATCAGGCCCATCTTGGTAAAGAAGCCACTTGTTTTATGTAGATCAGTACCCAAGTAAGGAACAGATAAACATGTGGTGATACTCCTTCAATACTTCTCAGCAAATCTGTCTCAACTCAACTTTAGCCAGCAGCCATATCACGCTGCATCTCACAACTGGCAACCCACTGAAGCTAATCAGGTGTGAGCCTGGTCAGTACCTGGATGGGAGACCTCCTGGGAAACACTAAGGTTGCTGCTGGAAGAGGTGTTAGTGGGGCCAGCAGGGGGTGCTCACCCTGCGGTCCATGTGGGTTCTAATGCCCCAGTATAGTGACGGGGACACTATACTGTAAACGGGTGTCGTCCTTCGGATGAGACGTAAAGCCGAGGTCCTGACTCTCTGCTGTCATTAAAAATCCCAGGGCGTTTCTCGAAAAGAGTAGGGGTGTAACCCCTGCGTCCTGGCTAAATTTCCCATTGTCCCTTACCAATCATGGCCTCCTAATAATCCCCATCTATGAATTGGCTTCGTTACTCTGCTCTCCTCCCCACTGTGGTGAGCGTTCTGGCGCACTATGGCTGCCGTCGCATCATCCAGGTGGGTGCTGCACATTGGTGGTGGTGGAGGGGAGTCCCCATTACCTGTAAAGCGCTTTGAGCGGAGTATCCAGAAAAGCGCTATATAAGTGTAAGCAATTATTATTATTATTAACTCTTCAACAGTTTGAAGTGGTGAAATCCCAGTGGCCATCTTTGCTGTAGTTTTAAGTCCACAGATTCGTGAATACTTCCACATTTCTGTAAGACACTTGAGAAGCATGCTGATGTGTCCTCAGGTTTATCAATGTGGGGCTGTCATTGGCACCGCAGTGTGGGCTGTAGTATAAATGTTTTAAATACCCGGAGAAAGTGATGCCAACCTGGACAAATCAGAGCTTAGGGACAGAAACACTGCAAGAGTTTTCCCACACGGCTTCTCAATGGTGCTATCTCCTAACCTTGAGGAATGAGAATATCCCTTAGGCCCAGTTTTCATGTGAAATAGTATTTGTTTTTGTGAGGTTTTTATTCTTGAGTGGACCATAACATCTGTGCTTTGCTGCTTCCACTGGACATTGTGACTGAGGCTGCTTTTTTAGTTCAAAACCCTTTTTGGCACAGTTTTACTGGGGACATTCAGGATGACTCATCTTAATGCTCAGCATGTTTTGAGGTCTGTTTTTCTGTTTAGACAGCAGTGTGTTCACTGCTCTTTGTGCTAGCTGGTTGAGTTGCACTTAAGTGGATCTGTGCAGGAAAACATGAATGGCACTTAACAATGCTTCTACTTATTTCCATTTCTTTTTGGTTATGTAGATGAATCCTTTCTGCATTGGGAGTAATCTTTCCATATCTGCTAAATCAACACCTCGTACTAGGTCATTATATTTTCAATATTCTAACATTGTACACGTGTCATGTTTGTTTTTCTCATTAGCTGGAGCTTCATGGTTTTCCATCTGTTATATTTATTAGGTTCTCTTTGTAATGTTACCAATAACTGTATGCACACCAAGTGCTGGTTGTTGAAGCCATTGTCTTCAGGAAATGAGAAACCTCACTTTGACATGGTTGGCTATATTTTAACTGGTGTGACACCCTTATCTTTAATGATTTTGACATGCATATTTCAAATATGCGGTTTTATTGTTAATAATATGGAATGTAAGTCTTCTGTTAAGAAAAATAAGTCAAAAAATCTTTTAGACATGCACTGCAGGGGAAAGTGTCATCAATAAATGCACTAGAAGAAAAAAATGCAGCCTGTACAAGGAGACATTACCAAAAACTACTCCCTACCAGAAATCTACAAATACAAATTTCCTAAATGAGAATGCCGGGAAACAGATTTCATAGATATGTAACAGAAACTGTATTTTCTGTAATAGATTAATCAGAAACTTTTGGCTGTGCTTCAGTCATACTTAATGATGTGAGAGGTCTGTTTTCTCACATCAGAGCTACATTTTGACTTTGTTTCTAAATCAGAATCATGTGGCCGTGAAGTCACTTGTGGTTTGCAACACTTTCCTAGGGCAGTCATAAGAAAAGAAAAGCATCTATCTTGCAGGATTGAGATATTGTAATTAAACATAGTGCTGTGGTGTAGAATATCCCTGCAATTCATCTGCTTTGTGAAGAGGTGGAGAAGTGTAGACTTTGCACTGTACCTCTCCCTGCCAGCACGCTCACTGGAGTGTTGCATGACAATTATTCACTGACAAAGTCATTTTTCTTAAAAAATAACTCTTCAAGCTATAAAGTTGTTTAAAGTAAAAGTAGTAGTTTTAGTATTTGAATACTTTTCTAGATAGGTGTAATAAATAGTACACATTTTGAGCCGAGTTCTGGATCCCTATTCCTGGAGAGCTGAAGTCTTGCAGGTTTTATAGGCAACATTTAATATTCAGCAGAGAGAACAAGTTCAATTATTTATTTATAACCCTCTTGTTCTTCAGAACTATAGTTTTCGATCCCTGATACAGAAGAACATTCTTTTGAAAACAGCTTATTTAACTATGCAATACTTGAACAAGTAATATAATAATAAACTTTATTTTATATAGCTCCTTTAAAGGTGGCTTCTCAAAGCGCTTTACAGGATAACAACAACAATAAATAAGAAGAATACACAAGATAAAACATAATTACAATATATGGAGGAGACTGTGGATGGTGGTACTAGGTAAAGCAGAGGGGTGAAGAATAGAACCAGTTAAGTAAAAGCTTTTCTGAAGAAGAGGGTTTTGAGTCTGGATTTGAAGGAGTTTAGAGAAGGTGACTCTCTGATATCCTTGGGGAGAGAGTTCCAGAGCTTGGGGGCATAACAGGAGAAGGCCCTGTCACCCATACAATGTAGACGGGCTTGGGGGACAGTAAGGAGAGCAGAATTAGAAGAGGGAAGGTTGCGAGGTGGGGAGTAGGGCGGTAATAGTTCAGACAGGTACCAAGCCATGGAGAGCCTTATAAGTAGATGGGGTTGTTCTTACTATTGTTACCTAGAAGGAAATCCTCAGTTCACAATTAAGTGTCGCCTGGAGTGTACATGTTGGTCTCCACCACTGTCTTCTCCAGAAAGGCAGTATCTCTAATAAACCTGTCTCAGGTGATCCCTTTACCAACAGGTAAGGGCAATTATACACAGATTTTTTTTTTCTTTGAAATTTCATCAGTACTCAAGAGAGAGGAACACTTTTAAAGAAAGCATAAAAAAATGCTGGAGAGCTATCTAAACCTGGGGCAAGTTGGAAACCAAGTCCTTATATGGGATTTATAAGGACTTGCATTTCCCCTTATCTCTTTTATTGTCTGTAGTTTCTTGAGGGGGATTGTAGTCTCTGCTTTGAAGATCATACCTAGTCACACTAGGGAGGTAATGCGTACACCCTTTTTAATGGTACAGTAATTGTTTGGGAGCAACCAATGAACAGTAGATGAAGGAATGAAGAAAAGTGGAAGAAACTTGTCTGCAAATTCACTGACAATAGTAAAGTAAAAAGTTTTTATTTTTTACAGTCTTCTGAAATCTGGGATTGTCAATAATTTGTATTGCTTTGGTGTATTCAAGTTAGACTTGGATTTCTGGCAGCAACTCCCAAACTGGTTTGTGAGAAAATGAGACTTGCAGACACTATCCTCTGTAGCTCAGCTGTAGAGCCAGTTATTTGACAACCTGCAAGCCCAACAGGCCTGAAGGAAGAGCCGGAAGTGTTTGGATGATTAAGGCCTCTCTCAGCGACTTCCCTTCTTTAAGGTGCCTGGGAGGACCTTGACTGACTTGTGCTTTCTCTATCCTGGTGGTGCTGTGGTAGTTGTGTGCTGCTAGCTAGGCAGTCCATGTCATGTCATGTAATGATACCCAGCCTCAGTTCAGCAAAGATGACTGGTTCCAATAAGCGCATTTACTGTTCAAGCCATTTGGCAGATCCATGCTGTGCTATATTTGTAAAATGGATTTCCATTACTGCATCACATTGCACGTGACTTTCTGAAATTGTAAATTTGTTTCTCTTGTTGTTAACAGACCTGGTCCATCTTACTTGTCGGTCTTCTGGGACAGCTAAAGAAGATCTTGCTCCAGTTGTGTCCAGACTCTTTTCTGAATACGGAGAGTCCGAAGGGAATGGTAAGAGTTCAGTGTGATGTTGTTTCAGTACAGTGTCTGGGAATGGTATTAATCCCAATGAAGATGTTTTGATCTATTCAATATTCTACAATGCTCACCTTGCGCAATAACTCCATTTTATTTCATAACATTATAGTTTCAATTTGCAAAGAGGTAAAAAATAAAGTAAGTAAATCTTTCCACACAGAAACAGCTCAAACTCTTTTATTCCTTGCAAAAAAGAAAGAATAGTTTGGATGTTTTGCATTCTTATAGAATGTCTAGAAAAATAAAATTGAAACTAAAGTAAAAGTAACTCATGATTTGGCATAGGACTGTTAATTTGGATCTGTTTAATAGTTTAAAGTCTTGTATATGTTATTACTTTATTTTCACATTCATTAGCTACTATTCATTGCCATCCTCAAAGGTATTAGGCACATACCCAGAAAAATAACTCAGTTTTAGATAAAAGGTTATAGCAAACTACTACATTTAAATTGATATTAATTTAGACAATATTTGTAAGTTTATTACGTGTATAAAAATGACTTGTTTAGTTAAAACACTTTTTTTCAGCTCTCTGTTGACTGAGGTAATTTGTATACAAACAAACAACACCACCAAAAGCAACACTGGCACAGTGTATCCTAAAAGAACTCAGCGTTAAAGAAAGCAGGTGGAAGGCCTACAAAACATTACATCTAGCGTTGTATATTTTTAGTTCAAAGTAAAATAGGAGAACATGTCCATTGATTTCAATTTCTATCTGATATGCAAGAATGTCATGGTTACCTATGCTTTCATCCCTAGCTGTAAGTCCATTTTGAGAGGAAGATACTACACAGAGTGTAGAGCTGTGTCAGGATGCTCAGGATAACCTCTCTCTCCTAATTCCTCTTGACTGCAAAGTACAGTTTATGCTGGTCCAGAACCAGGTTATACTTTACTATTGCTTTAGCTAGATGCCACTTTGTGGTCCCTGCTTTTACCAGGGATTTAGTAAAGATAGTTTTAAAGACTTTTTTCTGTAAATGTGTTAGTTGCAAGAAGGCAGGTCACAAATAAATACCTACTGTATAACCAGAAACCCTAGCTGTTGATGATCTGGTTTTACTATGTATACTCTCTAGTCGTTATGTAAAATCAGAGAAGTGATCACATCAAATTTAAGGAATACTAAAAGAAATCAATGTTCAGATCGATAAATAAAAAGTAGTTATACTGTATGGTACCAGAATGAAGTACTCCCTGATAACTCCTTCCATAAATAAGGATATAACTTGGTTCTAATTCACACACAAATGGTTTCTTTTAGCACAGCGGTGAAGAGATAGGTGCTGTACTAAACACATTTCTCCATTACAAGGCTCTTTTTAGCTGATAACTGTAGTATTTAAGAACACATATACTTTCATTCTGAGTTGAGAGTCTACAGATTGTATACGTTCTGTCTGCTCACATTAACAATAGTTTAAATAACCCCCAGCAGTTTCTGGTGATGTTAATACAGTGTAATTTCACATTGTTTTTAAATTAACATCTGAATGAAGAATGTCATGATAGATGAGCTTTTTTTTTTCTGAACAGATCAGACAGCATCCCATTGTTCCTATTCTATAACCTGCCCTTAGTGAGTGATCACTCATTCTCAGTTCTTGTTGTTTCAGTAAGGATTTGCTTGCTGCATGATTATGGTATATTAACACTCCCACAATGCTGTTTCACAACATCCAAAGCAAGTCTGTGATTTGGCAAGGAAAAATCTGAAATCTGCATACCCTCCTCATCTATGATAGGCAGCAGTTGACTTTTTTAAACATTCTTCAACAATAGTCAAGAACACTGCTGTGTTATTTGAAGACTGGGTACAGTTAAATGCGGAATACAATTCATTGTGTCAAGCTCTTTTTTAATTGTTCTTTTCCTTAGACTCAGCTGCACAATAACAGGAGAATACCTCCTATGCCACAAGAGTGTATTGACTTTCTAGAAGCCATCCAAATAAAACATTAAGGCAATTCATGGAACAACAAAGACTGACTGCTGTGTCAGTCTATGTGTAAAAAACTAAGCCAACTTCTTCATAGATTTCCAGTTCCACTTAAAATCTATCATTTCACTTGCTGCATTCCTGTTTAAACTGTGTAGAATGTTTGGTCAGTTGTCATTATATGTAATTGTATATATTATATATAAGCCATTCTATATAGCTGCTTATATCAGGAAATTGTCTGTTTTCTAATGATGTTCTCATTGTGATGAAGTTGGATATGAGCTATTTAGACTGCTGGATAACCTTATTAAAGAGTCAATTTTCTCACTAATAATAATAATATGCTTATTGTTGTTGTAATTAGATAAATTATTCTTAGATAAATTACCAGATTTCAGCACTGCAAACAACCCAAAGAACAAATATGAAGTTAAAATAAGGAAAAATAAGCTTATTTTTATTCTAGGAGAAATCCTGACAGCTTAAATAATTGGATGGCGTTTGGGGTAATATTTATTAGAGGTGAAATTAGATGTACCACTAATAAATGTGACTATTAGCAGGAGTGTGCCAGGAACAAAGTGAATTTATTAGGTACACGTCCCATTGATTACCATTATATTCTGTCAGTGCCTGTAGAATTTGGCGATTAAAAAGCTGAGTGTGACCTTAAATATGACCTTAAATTGGATTAAATTATATGTGAACAGCAACAGCGCCTTAAAGATTGTATTCCTTCAAGAGAAACTGACATGGAAACTGCAACAGTGGTGTGTGTTGTGTTCTTAAAGTATAAATCTAAAAAATAATTAACTTCAGGTGAAAAGAAAAATGTGGTGCTAGGTTAAGACAACCTTTTTTTGAGTTTCACCTGATTTACAGTATATATAAGTTTTGTAAATTCTAGTCTTCCTAGGCACTTAATCCCATCTACACCTGTAAAAATGATTATCAGAATCATGTTTAAGGTCATCTTTCCTAGTTTCAGCTCAGTTAAGTTGGTTCATTCTTAATGAAACAGCAGTGGGAGCTATTATTAAGGTGAGGGTGCAACAGAACATGAAGGTAAACCAAACTAAAATGGCAAACCCTGTGAATTACTGTATGTTATAAATACCAGTAAAGGTTTATTCAATGCTGAGAAGAAAAGAAACATGTTTCGGCTGCGGAGCCTTCTTCGGATGTATTTGTATGTTATAAATACTATATGCATATACACGATATTATAAAGCAAGGCAGCTCCCTACTTCCACCACTCCTGCTGTATGAAGCCATTTAGAATTCTGGACTATATGATGCCTAGTATGAAAAGTGGCTTTTATTTAATAAAATACTTAAATTTGTTACTGATACTGTATAAAACTATGTTAGTTAAATCTTCTGCAGAAGCAGAAAGAGAAATGTTTTGTGGTAACTGGTTATCTAGGAAGTTAGTAAAGTGGGAGACTGGATGTACCTAGGATGATTTTAGTTGAGACTTGACATTGTGGAATGAGCTTCAGCGTTTAAGTAGCCCTGAGTCATTGCTACACACTCATTGGTGGCAAATCAGTATAATTTCTTATCTTTTGTAACTTACAAAATAGGAACATTGGTGTAAGGTGTTACTAAAATCCAAGGGTAGTGCACAGCTGTATTGTTAGGCTACTTATTGAAGGATAAACCATCATTCTGCATTGTTTATGCAAATATCCTTGAATTTCTACAAGTCCGTGTTATTACTAGAGTAGGCTGCAGTCACAGCACCAGCACTGCTTGATTTAATACGGATGAGTCCGTGCTTTCAACCCCCATTCCACTGTTAACTGTTAACTGCCCGTTTCTGGACAGGATAATGATGACAGTCTTTTACATGATTGAAACTCTCCTCTGTTGGAGTCACAGAGGTCCTCAGGTGCAGCGAGCCTCTGGAAAGCTAGCTTTCACTGCTACATGGCCCTTTTTATCATCCGAATGAGGTAGTAGTATTTTAATTAAAATGTCAGAACAAATACTGTTAGAGTTATTGAGGATGAATCACCAGATCAGAGGAGCAGTGGGCCAGAACAGGTCAGAGAGCCAAAGTCACCTGGATTGCTGTACTTCATTCGTTTCACTTGTGGAAAGGGGGGTGGAATTAAGACATGGAGGGGAGAGTGAGAGAAAGAGTTCAGATTACAGAATAAATATTAACTTTTTGAGGAGAAGGAAATAATCCATTTTAACAGGGGCAAATGAATAGCTGTGGGAAAAAAAGCGATTTAATCCTGTTACTGGAAAAGTTCACAGAAAAATAAGATGTGAAGCCTGTCGTGTTCAGGCTGCTTCTTCAATTGCCAAGCTCTCGGCAAGGTGACAGTAAACAATTTCTGTGGCGTTTCTCACCTTGTCTCGCCGGATTTTGCTTCTTTTTGTCCCATATCAAATTAGTTTCTTCTAAATTAACAGTTCTGTCGAACATGGTTAGCATATTGGATCTGATTTCAAGTCTACACCATCAAAATAAAGTTATGAGAAAAATCCACCCTAAATAATAACTGCTAATAATCAAAAACAATTCTTCAGAGCAGCAGGGAATTGAATATTTCTCCAACTTCTTTCTTGGTTATGGTTCTTTTAGTACATTCATTACTAATGTTTGTTTTTGGTCTGCAGAACAGTTTGAGACACTTTTTTTCTTTGTTAGATAAAGGTTGTCCCATTCAATATTTTGCCAAAACAAAGACTGGTACTTAATTTCCTTTTTTCCTAAGTAACACAGACTAGAATCCATCCCATTTTGCCTTTAATAGATATTTCAGGATTAGTTTTAAAGGTGTTTCAAATTGTTTATTACCTTGCCATCTTACATCTATATAAAAATAGATTTGTATGCATACGTATTTTGCATAGAGGCATCTGTGTGGTCTGGACATTTTTTCACTTCACTGTAAAATATGTTAATCTGACATTTTTCACATCTGTTCCAGTAACAGGGACTATGAAGGAAGAGTGCACACACAAAGCTCACTCACTTTAGAAATGTTACTGTCCCCTAACCAATTTGGTACATGTAGCCAATTCACTTGTGACAATATGAAGGAGAGACAATTACTTAAATTTTGCTGCTCGATGGAAAAAGTCATAGGCAGCACAAAATCAGTAGGATCCCCACATGCGTTTCACTGTATGGTGCTGTATTTGTCAGAGTAGCATAAAGTCAGTCCTCAGTGGTGTTTGCATGGATTACTCTGGGAGTAAGTGGATTTAAGGGTGAGATATCCTCTCAGCGCAAGAAATAAAGATAAAGTCTCTGGCTTTTCAGAAGGAACAGGTTTTTTTCCAAACCATGCTTTAACAGCATATTTTATAGTGGCCCTCAAAAAATGCACAGAAGTGATACTAAGTTTCTAACCTACAAGAAAGAAGAAGAAACTAGTATTCAAATGCAGTATCAGATTTATTTCTAAGGCCTTTCTGATTTATTGAAGTTAGTTGGGACAGCTACACCTATTTCAACCCAATTCATCTTTTATCAGCTAAATTAGTTTGACCACTTCATAAAGAATCTTAAAAGATTATAAGCAAAGAATATTGTAAGACCCCCCTCCCCAGCAACCCCACAGACCCATCTCTAGTGTCATCCCTTGAAAAACATTTTTTATACAAATATATAGATCCCAGTATTTGTTTTAAATCACATCTACGCATCCTAATCAAAGTAGGGTCTAAATAAACATTTACATGTTTTAACATAATTCTCAATTGCAGCACCACCACCAGTTATGTTTCTAAGGCTATGTTTTCAAAGCCTACTTACAATTTTGATCACCTTGAATAGCATGCATTACTATGAAATTTGTACCAGCAATTTGATTAATTACATGCTAATATAATAATATTAATAATAGGACAAAACCAAATCATCTCATATTGTCCATCCATTATCGGTCAATCACGTTGTTTTGTGGGCCAAGATGAGTTGGAGCCTAGAATCACCGAACACAATGACTGGGAACACATGACACCTCTCTCCCTGAACAGGATGCCACTCTATAGATAAACACCAAAGAAAAGGGACAATTTTGAGTAAAGTCAAAACAAGTCAGTACATTATTAGTCAAGAAACTGGGTAAAACAATGAAGACCTCTGCAAGTGTGGTTAGAACATGCAGACTCCACACAGACTTGTTCCCAAGGTCCAAAGTGAACTGTGGGATAACAGTGAAAAGGTTCAAGCTGCATTTATCTGCTCGAAACAACTGAGGGCAAACTTTGATCACTACAATCAATGCCAATTATTATTGCTACTTTATAATACTATTGAATTTAGGAGAAGAATAGTTTGTTTGAATTTTTGTCCAGGTATGTATGTACATTCCAGATAATGAGCTTGTCCTAGTGATGGCCTATCCTGATCTTGGATGGCCTTTGTGTCTGTAGGTTTTCATTCCAACTCATCCCCAAGCACAATCAACTCATTCATTGACTTACTGTACTGGGATCAATTTAACAGCTTCCCCCAGTTCTTCAGTTGCTTGTGTTTTGCAAAGAAACCCTGTATGATTCTTATCCAGTAATTCTGATTGTCTTTACAAATGTGTGGTCCAGTGTATTCCTGTTTCCACATCAACCTAATGTCTTACAACAGTTTCCTTAAATCTGTTTTGAGTCTTTAATTGCATCATTTTTGCAGGGTTTATGTCCCATTATCAACTTGTTGAACCGGAAGTAAATTAAAGATATTTTGGTTACATTTAAATAAGACTTCTTCATGCGTCATTTTGGTATAGAAACTAATGAGTCCAGACCTGAGCGATACTGTTCAGTTACTCACTGCTTTACCAATTTCATTAAAGGCTATGAAAGTTTCCCATGCATTGTCTTGGAATAATTTGCAAAACATTGTGTTGAGCTTATGCAGCATAGTATGAGTAAGAAGGAAATTGCCATGCACTGGAATGTGTAATGGGTGGCTCAGAGGTTAGCATTGCTCCTTACAGCTCTGGGGCCCTGGATTCAATTTAGAACCCGGAGTGCAATCTGCATGCACAGTCTTGTCTGGGTTCCTTCTGGGTGCTGGTTTCCTCCAGAAGTCCAAAGACATACTGATGGGCTTCTGGGAAAATTGACCATGTTGTGAATGTCTGTCTGTATCTGCTCTGTGATGGACTAATGCCCTGTCCAGGATGTAACCCATGTCGACATTGCTTGCCTGGATGGGTTTCAACATCCTCCGACCCTGCAATAGATAAAGTGGTGAAAAAAATGGATGAATGTGTAATAGCGTATCTCTCATCCATTTATTTAGGCATTTTTGTATGTATTTTCTGTTGTATTTGAATTGTTTATAAAGAACAGCAGTTTGTGAAGGGTGTTTTTCTTGAGACACATAAAATAAAGCAAAAAAAAAGATCACTTTTCACCAAGAATCTCTTGGTACTTCATCAAACATTTGAGCACTGTAACCAGGGCTGTTTTGTGTTTTTTGTTCAAAATGAGGTGAAGTCCCAGAATGAGACTTGATTGAATAACTGTGTAATACTGGTACTAATATAGATTTAAATAAAAATATTAATAAATGTGCTGCTCTTATTAACCAAGAGAGCACTTTGTATATCCTTTCATTGTTAGCAGCAGCAGAGAAAGGATTGTTTTGGCGTGGGTGTAAAAATACCATTTTACACCCTCCTGAAAGTGACATCGCATAATGGAAAGTCATGAGCCCCTTTAATGTGCCATATTGAGGCTTTGAATGTTTCCATACTTCTTAATCATTACACCTGGAACCCCAAAACACACCAGAGATAAAGCAAACAAATGTATCAGATATTAATACTAACAAGGAAATTGAGTAGCTAGTGCATAAAGTTAGACTTGTGATATAGTGCTGAATAGGCCTTTGATTCCAGTGTCTCATACTTTATCATCAGAGCTATTCAGAGGGTAGTGGTAATGGCATTTGAAGAATACAAAGGTAATGTCTGAGACCAAGGAGTGAGCAGCTACATCTTGCAGCTATGCTTTCGCTTCTTTCAAAATTAAAAATCAGATGGCAACAGAAGACAGGAAAAGTAACACATATTGTAATTGTGACATTTTGATAATGACTGTCCTGACATTTTAGACTGACACCTTTTTTTGTCTCTTGCATTTTAAAGGGTAATGATACTTGGTGACAGGTTTACTGTATTTTAAACCACTGCCTGTTAACAGGATTGCGTCTCTTTTTTAAGAACCAGAATTCAACTTTACTTTACATCTAGATCACAAGAGAGGGCCTGGATGAACAGTGTGTAAACAAACCATATACAGTACCAACATATATGTGGAGAGGCCTGGGAAATTAAAAATCAACTGTTTATTCACAGTTTTCGCATTAAAATATTACTTCTTTGTAGATAGTGAACTGCTGTCGTCTTCTTTCGTTGATTTGTATTTGAAATAAAAACATTATTAGTACACAGCAAACATGACAAATTTATTTTCCCTATCCCAGTATCTCAATTTTTCACTGTAGTTGTTTATGTACATTTCAGAATCTCCGCTTTGTCATTTGAATGTGTAAGCCACCATTCACTCTTTTTGCTAGGAATTTATTTCAGGTGTGTTTGTGATAGACCCTGAAAACTTTTCTACTGGTTCACCTCCGACAACTAACCTCATATCATCAGAACTTGCACAGGGTTTTTTCTACTGCTTTACAAAAGGGGAATATTACGTCAAAACAGTCATGTCTCTGAAGACAAAATTGTTTGTCTTTATAAATGCTTGTAAAGAACTGTTAGTTGGTAGGCTATAAAAAGTATCCTCGATGGATATTTTATTGTTATCGGTTGTTGGTATAAAAGTGTTTGAACTGCATTGTGTTGTGTAATGATAATTACAAATGCTTAGCATAATTCAATATAATTATTTTTAGTTGTGTATTCAGATCATTAAGCTATATTTTAAAGGATTAGACAGATCTTAAATTGGAAGGTATTCTTTTTTTGAGTAATGGGTTAAGAAGAAATGAATAGAAAATAAAAACACTGCTACAGTACTTTAGCTCCTATCAGTCAATGATTAGCCCTTGCTACTGACCTTATTCAACTGTATATGAGAACTACAGCTGAAAAGCAGGCAGACTCCTTTATGTTCTATCCTGTACCCAACAGCTCAGCTTAATCCAGAAAAAGAAGAATCACCGCAGGTGCCAACTTTTCAAAATTATTGGGGGTGCTCGAGTCAATATGGAATTTTTCTGCACCCCCAAGAAAATTAATATTGCTAGATTTTTTGTTGTGACCTATTAATACTTCCCAAACCTTTCTTTTGTGTGTTGAAATTAGTCAAATCTGTTCTCAATAAAAGCAGATTTCACCTTTGCAGAAACTCTCCTGAAGCCTATCCTGTAGAAAATGCCAGCAGCCATATCACTCTGCAACTCACAACTAGCAACCCACTGAAGCTCAGCAGGTGTGAGCCTGGTCAGTACCTGGATGGGAGACCTCCTGGGGAAAAAACTAAGGTTTTGGAAGAGGTGTTAGCGGGGCCAGCAGGGGGCACTCACCCTGCAGTCCATGTGGGTCCTAATGCCCCAGTATAGTGACGGGGACTCTATACTGTAAACCGGCGCCGTCCTTCAGGTGAGACGTAAAACCGAGGTCTTGACTCTCTGTGGTCATTAAAAATCCCGGGGCGTTTCTCGAAAAAGAGTAGGGGCGTAACCCCAGCGTCCTGGCCAAATTTCCCATTGGCCAATCATGGCCTCCTAATAATCCCATCTATGAATTGGCTTCATTACTCTGCTCTCCTCCCCCACTTGATAGCTGATGTGTGGTGAGCGTTCTGGCGCACTATGGCTGCCATCGCATCATCCAGGTGAGGCTGCACATTGGTGGTGGTGGAGGGGAGTCCCCATTACCTGTAAAGTGCTTTGAGTGGAGTGTCCATATAAGTGTAAGCAATTATTAATTATTATTATTAAGCCTCTGCCAAATTAAGCATTGGCAGCGGCCATCCTGCACGGACACCTTTTCAGATCAAAATTGCTTATGATTCACTCTTAAGTCATCAAACCGTTAATCCACCTAATTATAATGAAGTCAGGCATGTTGAGGACAAGACAGTAGTTATTTTGCATTGTGTAAGAGCATTCCTGTGGTAATCTCCCAAACGCATACATAGTAAAAATGCTTTCATTGCTACATTAACAGTCACATGTTGAAAAGTATTAGTAGTGCTTAAGCATACACACTGGGTTAAAAACTATGCAAGTTCACAGCCCAACCCATGCTGAGACACACAGGGCTCTTGATGTTGGTCACACTTGTGCATTCATCCAGATTTTTTAACTGAGGAAAAACATTGCTGCTGATCTCATTTTTTTTTCAGACGCAGATGTTTTTTTCTCAAGTCCTTGCTTTTGTTGTAGATCAAGTTATAATTCACGGTTTAATTCAAAACCCCTGCAGGAGGTCTTACACTACTCATGCTCCCATTCTGGTGGGATTTATCAAGGTCTCCCTGCCACATGGCAATCTGCACAGTGGCTTTTTAGACCAAAACTAAATGTGAAGGAATTAGTATCACCTTGAGCTTTTTACATATGTATAAACTTAATTGCATAAAATTATTAAAGTATTACATGAAAATGTCCTTGTAAATTCTAATTCATTTCAGCACAATTACATTTGATATCTCATAATTTAACTGCAAATGTTGTTTCATGCATTAGGGAGTCTTAAGCCATATGTGTAGATGTTTCATCTGACTGGAAAAAAAATGTTTTATGACTGCACTCTCAAAGTGTAGTAATAGAATTTTCTTGCATTTTCTGATTCTGAGCTGGTAACACAGGCAAGGAAAATGAAAAATACAGTCCTTAATTTCATATTTTGTTTGCTGTAGTTCTCACATGGTTCATATCAGACATCTTATGGTCACAAACATCAATTTTGTTGAATGTAAAGACAAATGTACTTGAACAGCTTTTTATAAAAAATCGAAATTAATCTAAAGATAAACTTTTTTGTTTTGTAGGGTTCCATGGAAACCCCAATCTATTAAGTTTCTCAGTAATGCTATGAGGGCAACGAAAGTATCACTGCAACATGCGAGTTGCGTATTTGTTAAGGCAATCAGAATAGCATTACAGGGGATGGTGAGGTCTTACCAGGAAAAATGGTTACTAGTTGTAACTAGGAATGCTTATGTCACAATAATGCAATTGTATAGTCACAATAGTAAGTATGAAGTAAAATGGTCAAACACTTTTAGCATGGTAGTGATCAGTAGAGAAAATGGGGAGTACAAAACGACAGTCGCCTTTCTTGATTTGAGCAGGAGCCCCATTTTAGAATAATAGTATTGTTCCTAAAAGGATATCTGCAACATTTGAGAGTAATTAACCAGTGCACTTTTTTAGTGAGAGCCTGTCATGTAATTTAAGTAGTGAATTGCTATAAGCAGACATGATGGGGAAAACACCACCCACTTTATTCATATGAGATCCCACATTATTTCAGCATGCTTAGTTTCTGAGGAGACGTGGTTCAAGTGTCTTTTTTTAACCAAATTCAAGAAAGCGGCCAAGCGTTGTGATCAACTACCTTAGCACGAGCACAATTCTGTTGATGTTTTGGGATTGTAGAATATTTTTCGAAATTTCTCGAATCTTGTCAAGTTGTCCATATGGCCAAGCCATGTGACCTACCAGCATAACTGTCACTCTGGCAGCTTCCCCCAGGTCTTTACAATCCAGCCAGACCTCTCAAATTTTCATATGAGGAGTTAGATTCCATCGCCGCTTGAAAATGACAGCCTGCATCGAAATAATGCAAGCAGTACCAATCAACTTCTTTGGAAAGGAAAGAAATATCTGTTTTATTGGAAATCAGGAAAAATGTTAGTTTTGGCATTTCATAATGGATGGTAAAGTCATACCCTGAATTGTTTTTTTTTATTGCATTTAGCCCCATTTCCAGTTCTAGCCATCCCCAAATTCCAGACTTGTGATGTCACATCTACACACTCCAGTTCTGTGTGCCTGCAGTGCTTCTGGATCATGTACTGCTTGTGTAGGGATGATAGCGTGGATCCACACAGTTTGGAAATTAAAAATGAAAAGGTCCTGGAGAGTTGAGCAAAGAGGAGGTCTATCTGCTCAAAGTCTAACTGAGATTTATTTTTATAAGTTAACTGCAAGAAGAAAACAAGCTCTTTGCGTCCTTTGCCAAAATAAAGGATTGCATGAAAAAATAATTCTCAGGATGTATGTCATTGGGAATGCTATGTCCAGCATCTTAGAAATGTCACACATTCTTTAAGGCCCTTGGGCAGCTAATGATCTCAAATCTACAGCAGTTGAGTTCCTTTTTAAACACACAAAAAAACATACAGACATTAGAAAAGCCACAGAGGAGAGGGGGCCATCCTGTCACAAAGCAAATGTATTCTAACTAAACTCTACTGTACATGTGGAGCAGAAGCAGTTTGTCTGAAATACACCACTTACAAGTAGCAAATATGAAAAAATCCTAAATTCTTACTTTTGTGGTTGTGTGTATGAAATTATTCAGATTAGCAGCCTATTTTTCATTTAAATGATGTAAGATCCCTGTTATTTGTTAATAATGAATCATAAGTTAAAGGCTGATATACGGTTTGGAAGACTTTACTAATTTGAGATCTTCTCAACTGAAGGGCTGAAGCCCTGAAAACTTTCTTTTTTAATCGCCTCTTGTTGACATGGAATGCACATGGGCCAGAGAATGGAGGCAGGCTTGAGTTCGGGGTCCAGGTTTACAGGTAGACAATTAGGCTCATTGTCTGATTTGTTTTATCCATTTTCAGACTGTTCGGAAGAGGAGAAGCCGGCAGTGCTGTGGGCCCTGTATTTCAACATGAGGGACTCCTCCGACGTGGAGCGAAGCTCTTACGACCTGCCTGGAAATGTCCATGTGTGCACTGGGCCTGACGCGGCTCTGGGAAACGATCATTCCATCAAGATGGTAAGAAAGCTTTCCCTGTTGGACTGCAACTAACTGCCTAATCGCTTAACCATATGACCAGTGGGGAAAACATAGTGGTCGGTAGACACTTTGATCAATCACCACTCTAAGTTGCCATCTGCATGGTTTTCCATTGGGCATAGTACACTTTTTTTCAACTTCCTCTGGGCTTGAATAAAAGAAGCTTATATACTAAGCTCATATTGGTGAGTGTAATGGACTGAAGGCATATTTTGTTTATTGTGCTTATTGGACATACTGTACCTAATGGTTTCCTTAGACTATTACTAAAAGTGGGTGGCACAAGACCCTTACAGATATTACTTGATAAATATGAAGCAGGCATGAGGAGCCTTATGTGTGGAGTTTGCATGTTTCCCTCCACTGCACCATTCCCCAGGGTTCCACCTTGTGCCCCGTCTTTCTGGGATAAGCTACAGGTTGCTTGCCAGGAATAAAAGGCTTTCTTGATAATAGTTGGAGGATTAAAATGACAAAATGTCAGCTTAAGGCATAATTGTGACATCTTTTAAAAAACAGCCGTTGAAACATTTTCTTGAAGGAGAGGGAAGAGAAGGCTAAGTCAGCAGATCCGCCTCTATAAAATTTGATTCCTCCCCATTGAGTGGTAGTAGGTGTGTATGATGGCTTTGTAAGGGTATTGTCACCCCACATACAGTCAATTAAAATAGCAATATCATGTTTAACTTAAAGTGTTAATTTGTCCTTTAGCATGTCTATATTGCCTACTGCCAGACTTCCAACTGCTTTAACAGTCTCTTTAGGAAAACCCAGAAATAGGTTTGCTCTGGATCAAAAATCATTCTGTAACCCTCTGCTTCTGCCTAGGCTGAAAGCATCTTCCAGCAACTGTTTCCAGATGAGGAGTTTTGCCCACCTGCCCCGAACCCTGAAGATATTGTCTATGATGGAGATGGAGGTCAGCCAGAGGACGCAGGGTTTGGTTCTCCTGAACAGAACGAACCCTCCAGGCCAGAGGAGGGCACTGTTCCCACAGAGCCAATCAAGTCAGAAGAGAGTGCTGACCCTAAGCAGGATAGTGAGAGACACCCACCAGCCAGTGCTGAAGAGACAGGCACAACAGATTGAGAGCCAGTCCCACAACACAGGAGGCCTCTGAGACAGGGCCTTCAGGATAACTCACCTTTTAACTGCCTTCAAATAGCAGAGTAGGGTTCTGTAAAGGCTATGGCATCACACAATAACATAACCAAAATCCATTCATTGTATCCAAATGGCTTTCATTGTTCACATCCTGAGCAGATTTTACACCTATGTACAGTATGTTATTACACCAGAGGCCAGTTAGCTCTGGGTTCAGCTGGGGTGTGGTCTCAATCCTTCTCTAAGTAATCACTTAACACCTTTCCTTTCTCCAGATTTGGCTGTGGTAGTCGTTTTTGAAGCTAGAATGTCTTCAGCAGAGATTCCAGGAGAAATTTACAGGATTTATGAACACCCATGGAATGGTCTGACAGTTTGTCCTGGGTGCACAGTGTACAAAACTGTACAAAACTGTTGGGATCAGAACAATTGGAAGTAAAATAAGTGACAGGTTATTTAAACATTTGTTGTAATAAATTATGTATTTTATAGTACCCCACTATTTGCTCTTTATTTATTTTTTTTGAGTTACGACAGCACTGTCTTGTAATTTTCACTTTGGTCAAAGTTTTTACACACCTCAAAGCCTTAGAAATATGAAAAGCTTTCATTAAAGGCCATCACTGTACACAGAGTATATCCAATATTTTACAGAGCAATATATATTATTGTAATATATTCACATATTGTTTAAAATCAAATTTGTAAAGGTGAAGCTGGGTATTGAACATTTTGAAGGTTGTTTCTGTCTTTTTAACTGTGCAGAATACTCCCCTCACACAGTTACCTTTTTGTCATATCCCTAGGTTTTTAAATACATGCTCTTTCGATGTTGGGATGTCTGGTTCATTATATTATTATATCTCTCAATAGCAAACATGTTGAAAAGTGTAGTCACATAGCCATGTCAGCGAAATAGCAACCTGTGATGGCCCTGGTGTTTTTAAATTGCAGCTGAATTAAAAAAAACAACAACAATTAAATGGGCTTGTTTCTGTGACTTCATTCCCACACTATAAAGAGCCAGTGCCATTGTTCCAAAAGTACATCCCCGCAAGATGACCACTGCAACATTTCTGCGGAATAAAACTTAATAGTTCTATTTAATGCAAATGTGTAAAAAGTTTGTTTCTGTGCTGATTTAATACACATGCCTGTATGTTTTATTGATAACATTACCTCACGTTCACATGATTAACCCCTAATTAAAATAGCAGTCTTTGTTATTTCACATGATGCAGCCTCTAATTTAACCAAAACAATTACAAATGAGCAATGTTTTTTGTTCCAGTTCACTTATTGCTGTATTAATATACTTCTGATTGAGTTGCTAGTTAAAAGAAATGAGGTTGATTGTGTACTGGAGCCAGACTGATATTCCAACAGGAGTAGAGGTGTGGTTCAGCCATTATTTTATCATCTCACACTGAATTCATTCAGTAGACAAGTGCCGTGATCACAGAGTTTCAGCTGTTAACCTGGCTCTGGCATCACCTTAGAAAATGAAGAAGTAGAAGGTTTTGCTTCTCGAGCTGTAAAATATTAATTCTATTCTTTTTTTTTTCTTGACCAATTTGTTTGAACAAATAAGTTTTATTGTTGGGTTGAATTGGGCAGTTGAGATCAGCATGTCTCAGAACTTGGTTCTGTCCAAGCCTTCCTGGATGCAACGACAGTAATTTTACCAACTGTAGTGCACATGGAATCCCAGATACTGTATGCATGTCTTTAATGCTTCAGCAGTAATGCACCTATGGGAATGCATCTGATGTGCTTTGCTTCTACAGGAGACTATGCAATAGTATGAAGGAGAGTATTGGGTATCTCCTATTTTTTAACCTAAGTAAAAGCAGCTTAGCTTTGAAAACATGCTCAGTAATGTAAACAGTTGTAAACCAAGCTGCTCTTCAAATTGGCTGTCACATTATGTTCAAGGTCCTGTCCTGAGGTAATGCTAACAGAAGTGTCATGTGTTGCATTCCTTGTAGAGTAACATACTTGTGCATAGAATCTGCATTTGTATAAAAAAAGGATTCTGGGCAGTTCCTACACCTCAAAATTACTCAGATCACCTTGGATGCTGTCTTTTCCATTAATACATGAACAGCAGAAGAACAGATTCAGTTATATTGCATGAAAGGATGGTTTTATCACATACCATTACACATGCTGGTTCCCTGTATGTGAAATTATTTCACTACGTCTTGTTTTCTACCTAGCACTTGTAGGGATAGGTGAGTGTTTGCTGACAGGTGTAGTTTAATATACAACGTTTATTACCACTAACTACCATCTGAACAGCCTTGTTTCAGATATAGGGTGCCAGTATATAAGCTAATAACTGTAGTTCATTAGGTGCCATCTGATGATATATTTGCTATTGCTGTTGCTGAATAAGGTTGTTAATTTATTATATATACAGTATATATGTATTCTTGGTATGTAATAAAAGTTACTAATGTGCATTCTCATTTTGCTGTGTTTTCTTTTGTATTTTCTGAGTTCTGTCCCAGATTTTCACACATAATTCCAGCCCTGGAATCAGTCCTTAGTGTTAAACTCTTCTTGGTCCATTAGCACAGTCTGCCCACTGTTGGCTTTTGTGTATTGAATGTTTTGATGGTTTGGAGTGTTAGTGTACATGCCATCTGCTTACAAGACTGTGTTGAATTAGTCTTGCATTTCCTTAGGTATTTCACTACAAAATAATGTGAATCAGATGTATTTTGTGACCGCACTTGATTGACCAGCGTGTCAGTGTGACTGAACAGGTGAATTCCTAGGTCTTTGGATTATAATTTTGTTCATGTACCAAGTGATGAGGCTATCAAATTTTGCTTGACATTTATAATAATAATAATTGCTTACACTTATATAGCGCTTTTCTGGACACTCCACTCAAAGCGCTTTACAGGTAATGGGGACTCCCCTCCACTACCACCAATGTGCAAATGATGCAACAGCAGCCATAGTGCGCCAGAACGCTCACCACACATCAGCTATCAGTGGGGAGGAGAGCAGAGTAATGAAGCCAATTCATAGATGGGGATTATTAGGAGGCCATGATTGGTAAGGGACAATGGGAAATTTGGCCAGGACGCCAGGGTTACACCCCACTCTTTGCAAGAAAGGCCCTGGGATTTTTAATGACCACAAGAGTCAGGACCTCGGTTTAACGTCTCATCCGAAGGACGACACCTGTTTACAGTATAGTGTCCCCATCACTATACTGGGGCATTAGGACCCACATGGACCACAGGGTGAGCACCCCCTGCTGTTCCCACTAACACCTCTTCCAGCAGCGACCTTAGTTTTTCCCAGGAGGTCTCCCATCCAGGTACTGACCAGGCTCACACCTGCTTAGTGGGTTGCCAGTTGTGAGTTGCAGGGTGATATGGCTCCTGGCCGTTTATGTTCCACCTTGTGGTCCGGAGTTGGGTGATTTGAATCTAGCCCTTGTTCGTACCCATGAAAGACTGGAAGATCCAAGAAGGTGGCACGGTTTTCCAGACACTGCCGGGTTTGATAGAATCACTAGACAGTGCTGTGTGGAGATGCTGCAGAACACTGCCCTCATGTGGCTGAAAAGGCGTCAGTTCTGGAGTCTTCTCTGATGGGGCAAGAGGTGTAGCAGTGGATTGTTAGTGGATTAACAATTCTGTGTTTTCAACATCAGGTTTGGAAGAATTCGCGATTCAAAATTTTCAAGAGAAATTTCTTCATCTGAATTTTTTCGTAGACATGCCATAATCAAATTCCAGTGTGCTGTTTTATATCATTAAGACAGGTGAAATGAAAAGTTTAATTGTAGCCGGGGTATTTCACCTGTCACGCAGACTTCACCTGGCAAGAGCCTGAAATACTTCACAGAGGACTTTGCCAGTGATTATTGCCTGATGATATTTGGATCAATTGTGTAATTCAGGAATATAGAGGCTCGGGTGTAATTTTAAAATGAAATACCATTTCGAAACTTTGACAAACAAATGTGAAGAGAATTTCTGCAATAAACTCTTTGTTTCATCTGTGCTCCAAAAATGGTTAGCTATACATCAATTAGCAGGTAAATTGCACTAATATTATATTAAAGCATAAAATTATGCTTGACAGCCTCACTGCAGCCTCCCAGCAATGTTTATCATCACTTTGAGTTCAAAGACAATAGCATTTTTGGAGCTCATGTCATGGTGGTTGATTTCATTCACTTTTTCCGTTGTTACCTTCCCCAGTTTAGATAAATGATCTATTTGCTTGTCACACCTGAAGAAGGCTCCACGGCCAAAACGTTGTGTTTTCAGCATGGAATAAACCTATTACTTGTTCCTTATTTGGCTTTACCACTCTGACCATTGGAGCCTCATGGAAAGTGTAGTGGCAGTGCCATTTGCTTCCTATTCAAACTCTGAGCCCCACAGTGCCAAAATTTACAGGACCCAGATAACCTGGTTAATTGATTGCTGGCGGTACCTGCCTGTGTGCTGCTGTTAGGAAGACTCTGGCCACAGTTAACTAATGAATTTGTGTTGTCTGGGCCAGGGTGCTCAACCTGTACTCTGAACAATCTGCTTCACAGGTTGAGAGCCTTGTGCGCAGCCTGGCCGATTCTTTTGGCCTGAATGTTAATCCTTCGATTGAAGTTATAGTGCTGCTGTAGCCTTATCAAAATCCAGTACCAGGCAAAAAAAAAAAAATCTGTCGCAGCCTTTCCACATGCAGTAGTTGTAAATGTCGGCGTAGAGTCAGATGCCACTGTCTTCAATATGGCACCACCCCACCCCCCAGGATACACAACTCTCTGGTGATCTGATTCTTGCTTTCCTCTTAAAGGATAAGGAATCAGTGACATGAATGAGCACCCGCTTAGCACCTGACCCCATTTCAGTAAGTCAGAAGTGCAAAATCAGCCTTGCCATAAATTGTTTGGTTAATATAACATTCATAGGTGGGATACATAAGAATCATCCAACCCTTCTTGTACTACTGTTTCATTGCAACTGATGATCCTGATCTCAGGATCTCCTCCAGTTTTTTTCTTCAAGGATCATAGGGACTTCCTCATCGTGTTCCACCTAAAAAGGCTATTCACCATCTGCACAGGAATGAGAAGGTTTCTGAGCCTGTTTTTCAGAAGTTTAGCAAGCAAGATCACGGCTCCAAAAGAAGATGATGCTGATGTCTTGCATCTGGTCTATCAAGGACTCCTCAGCCAGTTTCCACCCAGCACAGCACTGCGTGGAGAGTCGACAAAGTGATAAATGTTGGAAAGTACTTTTTCTGACATGAATTGCAAGACCGATCTTGAATCGTGAAATGCTGTTTAGTGGAAAAAGAAAAACACCACACACAAAAAAAAGGCAAAGTGCTAATGATGAGCGCTGAATGTACTCCGGGAAAAGCATGAACAGGTGCAAACAATTTTCCGTGTGGAAAATCAAATACATCTGTAATGATATGTGATGGAACAGCAGATGTTTAGCAGATCAAGGTGCCGTTTCCCATTACCTAAGTATTCCCTGTTTAAAAACAAAGCTCGCAGTTACCTGCAAAGAAAAAGGCTAATGAAAACAAAAAGAAATAAAGAATGGATCGTTAAGTGACATTGTATTACGGAGCTGTGACAGAACATATGGTTCATTAGTGGTTCATATGCGCAGTTTTCCTTTGCTCCATACTGTACATGCAATCTTTTCTTTTTTTCTAAATTTAATTAAAGTTCTGTTTGGAATATTTATTAAAAGCTTGACGTAGGGGGAGGGAGGAGGGGGGCGGGGGTCCTGAGGTCACTTTTATATTGCTGGAGTAATTGAACAGCTACTGCCGTATTTTTTATATAAGAAACATTAGAAGTGCAGTTCACACAAACACTGAGCTGGAAAATGATCTGTTCTTTCTTTCACTCAGTAGCAGAAAGGTCCCTGGGTCAGTGAAATACAAGTACAGACATGTTCAGTATTACATTTTTGTAGCTGTTGGTGTGCCTGGACTGTATTTAGTTTCATTTAACTGCATTGAGTTTTAGTGGTCTGGTACTGGTGACTAATAAATACTGGGACAGCTACCTTCATACTATTCTCCTAATACAAATACAGTTAATAATATATAATATATCAGGTAGTTTATTTTCAATCAGTTCATCTTTCAAAAATGAGAGAATTCCTAGAATGTAAAGTAAACCATTTAAAATTGTGTTAAAATAAAACTGACATTTTGCTGAACTGACTCTAATGTAAAATTATAAAATTGCTTTGATTTCAGATTTTACTTGGCTCATAATTTAATCTCTGTCAGGTAATTGATGGTTTTTATTTACTGAAATTAAGAGTTGGAAGGCAATGATAAAAGGTTTGGAGCCATTTGTTTTTAGTACGTTTACTCCTTCAGCTAACTTGTGTAGTTTTCCACCCCATACTTATCATTTGGATAGATTAAGCTCCTCTGTGCTTTGGAAGGTGAGTTTTAGTCCCAGTAATGATGACAACACCCCATCTAAGCAAATACAACAGTGCACAGTCCAGACATTTATTGGAAATAATTGGTTTTGCTCACTTTTTCTTTAGGAGTGACCCTACTGTTAAATTGTATCATCGGGAATCAATTTTATGCATGACAAGTCTTGGCATTAAAACGAAAAGGTTAAAAAAAGCCACAGGCAAGATGGCAATCTGCAACAGACTTAATTTGCTCTGTGGGGGGGTGGGGGGGGTAGTTAGAGCTCTGACAGAGAGAAGGTGCTAGTTATTAATTATTCAAATATTTATCCAAATATTCTTGCTACATGTTTTATATTGTAAATGGTCTCATTTGTTTTCAAATTAAGAGGCACTTCAATGCTCTCACCTCTGATTTGTTTAACATTTAACACGAATAGGCTTATTTCATGAAACAGCTCTTTCTGAGTCATACGTATGCAGACATGCATACACTGGCAAACTGCAAAGTTAGACAATTAATGTTAACTGTTAGTGAATGAAAGAGTCCTCTTCTGTAAACTAGTCCCTACCTTTGGTTGAGCTGCTGTCCATGGAACTATGAATTCCTTTGCTGTGGTCTCTTGCATACCAATTATCATCCTCATATGGGGCAATAGGGAGCTAAAGTTGAGAATTTGGTATTCTTTTCCTTTACAAACTATAGCATTTACCAAATAATCCACTACAACACCTGAACCCTTTTTTTCTTAACAAAATAACTGTTATAGCTATGCTACAAATGTTTCACTTGGCTGTCTAAAAAAGAAGAGCTTCTCCTCTGGAGCCATGTTAATGTGAAGCCCTCACAGCCTTTACCTGTTTTGTAAGAAATTCAGAATTCTCTTTCCTATGTTCTTCCCCATTGCAGTCACTAGACCCCAGACTGCACAAACCTAAAAGCACACCTAATATAACCTTTTTGGTGTTTTAGCCGAAAGGATCCCAAAGTGTTTTACAGCACTTTGGATAAAGTGAGGGAACTTACTGTGAGATAAACAGAAGCTTTGTTTCCTTGCCAAGAACGCATTATATATACCAATGCATATAGAAAGTACACAGTCTTTTTTGTTGTTGGGTACATACTTAAACAGTGAGAAAAATTACTAAATTCAAGTCACATGATTTCATAAAACAATGCCAGGTACTTAGTGTTTGTTATTTGTGTTGAGTTAAATTTGCCAGAATGAGTTGATTGAGAATCTGTATAAACAGCCATTCAGAAAGACATGATTTTAATTAACGCAAGAACAGAGAAAGGTACCACTGTGTCCTGCTTGAATAAAGAAGATTGTCTGTTTGCTATTGGCATGATGAAGATGGCTGTCTGTGAGAGAGCAAGATGCTCTTCTTTAGCAGTTTAAGTCCACAGAAACCAGAAAACTGGTTCTGTGATGAACAGGCTACTCCCTAGAAGACAGAGGGGCACTACAGCAGCCCAGGACCATCCTATATAAGTCTGACCCATCTGTTTAGCCATTTTTAGTCTGCAGTGGCTGTAACGTAAGAATTCCTGGAAGAGATGACTTGCACATATAGAGCATGATTGTAGCTTAGATTCTGCTTGAAAGTGATCTGTATGCTCAGAGGCCATTTAGTGGTAACTTAAAGAGGCCAAGAGTCTGTCACGATTATAGTCCCCCCTCCTAAAGGGTGCTCCAGCCCTTTCACTCAAGACTTTATTCTCTGCACCTGTTTCCCATTCCCAGCCCACCTTAAAAGCCAGGCGCTGACGCTCTTCCGGGCTCTGCATCTGATTTCCATATCATGCGAGTCCGGGACCAGGAAGCGCCTGGTCCCGTTAAGGTTTTAACCTCTGTTCCCGTTCCCGTTCCCGTTCCCGTTCCTGTTCCCCGTCCGCCGGTTCCGACCCGGCCTTCGTGGTTTTTAATTCCTTCCTCTGATGGATCTCCTGGTTTTGGACTTACCTTCATGTTTTGGATACTCTATGGATTACTCTTTGGGATTGTTCGCCTCGGCCACGCCACGCCTTCCCCGTGCACCAGCGCACCTTGGACACGCCCCCTTGTCTTCAGCCCCGTTTTCCTGCATGACTTTTCCCTAGTGTTCCCCCACTCCGTCGGACTGTGTCGTCCGCATAGGGTCCGGAAAGAACTGTTCGTTACAGAATGCAGAGCCATCACCTGGACCCCGCGGACGGCACCCTGGCAGCCTGGATTCCATCAGTTTTTTTTTCTCCCCTTTTTTTTTTCTTAGGGCTTCGGAGCCGCCCTGAAAAGGAGGGGCGTACTGTCACGATTATAGTCCCCCCTCCTTAAGGGTGCTCCAGCCCTTTCACTAAGACTTTATTCTCTGCACCTGTTCGCTATTCCCAGCCCACCTTAAAAGCCAGGCGCTGACGCTCATCCGGGCTCTGCATCTGATTTCCATATCGTGCGAGTCCGGGACCAGGAGGCGCCTGGTCCCGTTAAGGTTTTAACCTCGGTTCCCGTTCCTGTTCCCCGTCCGCCGGTTCCGACCCGGCCTTCGTGGTTTTTATCTTGTTCTGATGGATCTCCTGGTTTTGGACTTACCCTTGCGTTTTGGATTATCCCTAAGGACTACTCTCTCGGATTGTTCGCCTCGGCCACACCTTCCCCCGTGCACCAGCGCACCTTGGACACGCCCCCCTGTCTTCAGCCCCGTATTCCTGCATGACGTTTCCCTAGTGTTCCCCCACTTCTTCAGATTGTGTCGTCCGCATAGGGTCCGGAAAGAACTGTTCGTTACAGAGTCTAAATCACTGTCTTCTGAAGACGGGGGAAAATCGCAGGTGACTGCCAAGCAAGCAGCAGTGTTTATTCACCAATGAATGCAGTTTTGGTCTTGACCTTAATGCCCTTAATCTCTGTGGGGACATTGTGGTGAACGAAATGCCGACTCATTATTCAAACCAACTGGTGGGACAGTGGATACGTGGCGATGTAGGGAGAAATCTCCTTTAGCACAAGAAAGCCTTGCTGCAGTTTGAAAACAAATTTACTGCTCAGGGATACAGTCTGTAAGGCATTGTTCTTCTGTTTCTGCAAGCTAATCAGGAATGAAAGTTAATTTTACAGTGGGACAATAAGTGTGTTTCCTGGCACCAATGAGCTTTCTTCATGTGGTTCATATGGCCTTTTGCTTGAAATTTAATTTCTTTGGGAACTTGTATAGGGTGTCAGGAACACAATGACATAACCTGCGGACGTGACGCAGCTAGCTCACCTCACAGAGCAGCAGCTGGGGCGAACGTGGCAAAATTTAAAGCGCTCCAAAACAGTGCAGAAAAGTACAAGATGAGTTATTACCAAGCATTTTAGTGCTTGTAGCCCTCTTTATAAATCCCTAACTAACATTTTTTATTTCTCTCCATACCAAATTAACCTTTATTACTACACACAAATGAAATTCCAAAAAACCCTGTAAAGCTTATCAAACGTCATGAAACGAGAGCTTAAAGCCTCTACACAAGCTGGTTAAGAAATTGTACCCGCGGAAGTGTCCCATTAAATCATAACAGTGAGTTGCTTTTGCATTTATTTGCAGCTCATTTCATTTCCAAGGCATTTATCTCTGTCTTGAAACAGCAAAGCGTATTGCCAGTGGTTCTTATCACAGTCTAGCATCAGGCCGTTGAAACAGGAATAGAGCCATGCTGGGCAATTACAAGGTTTTCTGCATGTCGAATGGCACAGGAGTGATCAATGGAACATGCAGGGAAAGTACTTTCAACTCATGGTTGTAATTAGTTGCATCTACATTTATAGGTTTTCAGCAGGTGCAAAACTGATAAGAGGAGCAGTGGTTGCTTTTATTGACAAAGCTATTCCAGGCTGCCTTTATTTCCTTCTGTCAAGGACTGGTGTGATGATATTTGTTCCCTTTTTTCTTTCTTTAGACCGTAGAGATATGAGTAGACAGTACAGGCTTAACTGTGACTGCAAGGGGAAAGTGTTCTGAGGAAGAGCTCTAGACACTGAAGGTGATTTGACGTGAGGTTTCCAGAAATATAAAGGGAATAAAAGGACCCCGGTAGTTATTTCAAAATGAAGTTTGGTGAATGAAATGTAAGGGCATAGCTGGAAATTTGTGAAAAGAAAAGTTTTCTTGCAATCACCTTTAAAAATAGATAGCTATTTAATGCATGAAACAGATTATCAAGACACCAGTCTCCTATGGGATTGATTTTAAAATCCTTTTGTTGACCTACTTGGCATGATCTATCTCCTGTGTACCTTCAGGAGTTTCTACCAGTGAGCTCACTTTGTACTGCTGGTTCTAGGAACTTTCCAAGGACTTTACATCGTACATTAGGGGAGCGAGTCTTTTCAGTGGCTGCCCCTCATCTTTGGAATACTCTTGCTGGCCATATAAAAAATACACTCTTGGTGATGATTTTAAATCTCGCCTAAAACTTACTTGTTTTCTGTGCCATTCAGTTCTTAATACCCACAATACTCGCTGGAATTGCTTTGGGTGCCAAGCACCACTTTGTGATTTTGTATTAAAAATAAATAAAAGTTCCCAATCAAAAACCTGTAGTTTACAAATTAGAATAAATCAGTTTCAATAGATGTGGACAGCTTTTCATCTGTCTGCCCTCTTCTCTAGTCTTTTCTTCTTTCCTGTCTGGCCTGTTATAACTGAGTCATCACCTTGCATAAGTCCTCTGTTGGACTGTTGTGCCCACATTCATTAGCTAAATGTGCAGACTCGGGCTGCAGAAAGGAATTAAGTACATTGATTGCAAAGAGTTAACATCCATTCATTATTTCTTTGTGTATTTGTTGAGCTCATGTACCAAAAATCTATTTGAGTGCACCTTTCAAAAGCTGAAACAATACAGTTTCTCTTCACAGGGCATTGAGGTACAGTTAACTGCTTCCCAATTATGTTTTAGTGGAGCTCTCTTTTGTGCTGTAGTTAAAACAGCTCCACAACAGGTCTGTATTCAATAACCCAGCACTGTAGCTCTTAGGGAACGTGGAACAGTCAACACAAAGGAGATTAACGCTCTTTAATTCAACAAAACAACTGCTTTTAGAAAGATGTGTCAAATAAAAACTACGTGGCTTTCAATTGCACTGAACAGAGTGGGTTTGTGCCATATTGAATATTGGATAAGCTGTTAGCTAAACTAAAACAGCTTTAAAATCAGATGACACATCATAGTATTTCGGAAAGAAAATGGCAGCCTTTAGTCAAAGAGGTAACATTTCACCATTACTCTGATCCACTTCAACAATCAAAGCCATTTAGTTGCTTTTGGCTCATACCATACCTTAACTATCAGCTACCTGTTACCTTTAACCAAAAAGACCTGTAAGCTTTAAAACTCCGAAAACAGTACAATTGTACCAGGGTATTCAGAGAGCATCTTATTAGGGATTTGCTTTTTTATTTGCTTTCTTTATTTCCTTGACCTGGAATTATTGGTTCTAAAGACAAAATGTCCTTGGGGGTGTTAAAATGTAGCAACCTGTATCTTGCTGATCAGTAAAATGGTATTTTCTTTTAAAGAATGCCTGGATTGTAAGCCAAAATACCTCTCACAACATTTCATAATTGTTAGGCTCATTTGCAAGATATGAAAGTACTGTATCCGAGTGTCTGAACAGCACATCTGTTGAAACCAAGCACATATCGATTCCTCAGCTGTTGGAAATACCCGTACACTGACATACTTTCATTTTGAAAAGTCTTTTGTTTTTGCCTTTTCCTTGCAATAGCACTTTGAAAAATGTGTGCCATATTACATTTAAAAAATATATCATTTGTCTAGATGAAGGGTCTGATCTGATATTCACCACCTTTAAACACGTTCTTCCAAAAGCCAGTTTCAAAGTAAATCAGTAATTTAAAAAAAACATGATGACTCCTTTGGGCTTCTTTAGAAAGTGGGCTAACATAGAATTATCTGTTCCGTGGTTCAGATTTTCCAATGCTGGACAACATTTGTTGGCTCAAAAAAAGGCAAAACAAAATGTTTGCTTCGCTTAAAATTAACTTTATTGCTACAAAACCTAGATTGAATAATCAGACCTACTGTATGTTATGTAGCTGTAATGTCTGCAAATTCAGGATGTGGACCACTCTAGATCTCGTTATATTGTACTAGAGTCAGAGAAGCTATTCCAGCTACTGAATAGTTAACTCCAGTCATCACTGCAGTGGCTATGTTGATAGTTCTTCAGTGGGGATTATTACTTCATTATCAACATGCCAGGCATGTCCTGTGATTTCATAGAACCCAGGTTGATTTAAAAGAAGTTGTGCCATATGGTTCCCATAGAGCTAACAGTAATGGATAACCTAGGGCTCTAACTGGGCACCACCCTGGCTCTGGTTTTAGGAATTTTTAATGTTTCCAAATGAAATAATGGGTAGTGACATTTCATATTTATGACTTGGTTTTTGCACTCAGACATCAATCCAAACCATTATAAATAAGATTACAATTACCCCTAGGAAGCATTTGTTATATAAATTTTATACATTATAAACCTGCCAAAGTAATATTTGTTTGTGCCTATGGGTTAACAGAACTTATACTGTAAATAGTGTATTTTACCCTCTCTTCTAAAAAAAGGCTCTGTGAGGCTTAGTCTAAGGGTGGCATTTTAATTTCTGCCAAAGTTGTTATTGCCTGATTTTAAAAGTCTAAATGTGAACATTTATACAGCTTATTCCATAGAAGCTACCTTTTATAACTTGGCAGAGAAAAAAAAATCACTAGGATTTGTTTTCATTTCCTTCTTAAAGAAAGAACAATAAAACTGAACATCCTCATTTTAAAGAATGTTTTTACTTTCATTCCTGCAGGTACAGTTGATGAACTGTAGGTGTCATTGCTTGTGTCTATACCACCATCCTGTGTTCATCTCTGGAACTACTGCTCCCAGGAACTTGTCAATGGGCGCTTGGTTAAGTGCTTCTGAGAACACAATCAAGACCACTATTCTTCCCCAAACCAAAGAGATCCCACAATGAAGCCAGTAAATATTTCACATTTATCTGGAATGCAATATTTAATGTGAGCTCTTTAGATTCATTTAGGATTCATCACTTAGCTCTTAACCTTCATTTAAGATTATAACTACTCTTCTTGTGAGGTATCAAGCTACATACTTCCACTTAGTTTTCTGTTCTAAGAGATGTGACAATTAAAAGCTCAGTATACAGTATTAAGATATAGTCATTTCATACTGTAATTGTGTAAGTCTCCAACTGTTAAATTAATCAATACCTCCAAACACTTCTGCACTTTTCTGCACTTGTGATTTAAATCTCATCTTTTGACGTGGACTTCGGCTCTAGGTTCAGCATGAGGTACAATGGCCAGCTTCCAGATACGAACTTGTTTGTGCGTATTCTGTTTTGTGCTTGAATTGTCACAAGGATTGTATCAGTTACACAAACCTATGGATCTCACTGAGTGGCACAGTCAAGAAAGGCTCCACATTGCATTAAAAAAACAATAGCCATCCCAGTTTAGAATTGTTTTCAATTCTGCATTGAGATTTTCTTTGCCATACCAATATACTCTTTATTACACAGATTCATTGTCTGTTTACATCCAGCCTTTATCAGATAGCCATGTACAGTATTCCTGGCAGTCAGAGGCTCATCAGGAAGTATAGAGTCCAAGGTGTGGCTTCACCCTGAATGGAAGGCCAGTCCATCACAGTGGGCACACACTCATCTTCTTCACAGTGAAGAACGCAGGGGCAATTTAAGCAGTGGTTCCCTGTTCTGGTCCTGGGGAACCACTGTGTCTTTGAGTTTTTGCTCCTGCCAAGTTTATAATCACACTAGAATTATAAACAAAAAAATTTCAGTTTTCCTTCTGGGACGTATTCTTAAATTCACTTTCAGCAACTAATAAAAGATCAAATGGGATTTGTAATTGGTACCAGTTGCTAAATTTCAAAACTCCCCGCATTCAGGTGTGCTGTCTGGAATGTAACCAAATGGGCCTCTGCAAAATAAAAACCTCAAAGATCGTTGTAGCGGTGTTTTATATACTGTATATATACTTATTCCCACTTTTGTCTGTTCATCACAAATTGATCACTGCTGTGCAAGCAGTAATAAGGGTATTGAGGGGTTGATCAAATATTTATATGCTCCAGTTGTTGGAAACAATAGCCACAGAGTAAGGTATTTCAGAAACAAGTTAACCAAAAGACTGAAGCAGCAAGAAGATGAATTAAAGTCATCAATTAACACTGGATATTTACAAAGGAATGGAAACCAGCAAACACAGAGCTGGGGTGAAAAACTACTGATTAATTACTAGCATTTATACTAGTCTTCCAAAGGAGGAAAGACTGATCATTTATAAATGATATATATGGTACAGTTATTCTAGTCTTCTATTCTTTCAGCTGTCCACTAGATGGAAGTAGAGGACAAGAGGACAACTATTAATAGTTACATAACCCCGTAGGCAAAGCAAATTGGATAACAAAAAGTTCTTACAAAGTTTCTAAGCCTTTTTTAGAATTGCTCAAAGATGAGGGTACAGTATTTCTCTTTTATTTTCAAGTCTTTTATCTTTCTAACCTTTTCATCTATTTTATTACTACTTTTCTTGTGAGGTATCACTTCCACTTACTTACTTCTTTCCTACGTTTAACTTACAAACCTATAAACTTACAAACTTTCACTTACACTTAGAATTTCCTGCCCCAAGAGGTGGTTGTGACAATTTAAAGCTCATTTAAGATCACACATTTTAAGTAATATGTTGGATCATGGGGCAGCACAGAGGCACAGAGTGTAGCAGTGTTGTCTTGCAGTGCTGGGGCCTTGGGTTTAATTCCTGGGGTGCTATAGTTTGTATCTTTTCCCTGTGTTTGCGTGAAGCTCCAGGAGCTCCCACAGTTAAAGACATACAGTTGCAAGAAAAGGTTTGTGAACACTTTGGAATTACCTGGTTTTCTGCATTAATTACTCATAAAAATGTGGTCTGATCTTCAACTTAGTCACAATTATAGACAAACACAATCTTCTTAAACTAATAACACACAAACAATTGTACTTCTTCTGGTCAGTACTGAACACATCGTTTAAACATTCACAGTTTAGGTTGGGAAAAGTATGTGAACCTCTAGGCTAATGACTTCTCCAAAAGCTAATTGGAGTCAGGTGTTCCAATCAATGAGATGAGATTGGAGGTGTGGGTTGGAGGTGCCCTGCCCTATAAAAAAGGCACACAGGCTGGTTACTAATAGAGTCTGTGCTTCTCAAGAAAGAGCTGTTTATGTGAACCATGCCCTGATCAAAAGAAATATCAGAGGACCTTAGAAGAATTGTAGAGATGCATAAAGCTGGAAAATGCTACAAAAGCTTTTCTAAAGGTCTGGGTGTTCATCAATCCATAGTAAGACAAATAGTCTACAAATGGAGGAATTTCAGTACTGTTGCTACTCTCTCTAGGAGTGGATGTCCTGCAAAGATCACAAGAAGACACAAATGCTGAAGGAGGTGAAAAAGAACACTAGGTTAACAGCAAAGGACTTGCTGAAATCTCTGAAACTTGCCAAAGTCTCTGTTCATGTGTCCACTATTGGGGGGAAAAACACTGAACAAGAATGGTGTTCATGGAGGAAACCACTGCTATCCAGAAAAAACATTGCTGCATGTCTCAAGTCTGCAGAAGACCCCCCTGGATGTTCCACAACACTTCTGGGGCAATGTTCTGTGGACCAATGAGACAAAAGTTGAACACTTTGGCAAAAATGTGCAATGTTATGTTTGGAGGGGGGGGAAAAAAAGCACTGCACACCAACACCAAAACCTCATCCCACCCGTGAAGCATGGTGGAGGAGCATCATGGTTCGGGGCTGCTTTGTTGCCTCAGGGTCTGGACAGCTTCTTATCATAGAGGGAACAATGAATTCAAACTTGTATCAAGAAATTTTACAGGAGCATATCAGGGTAGTGGTCTGTCACCTGAAGCTTAGTAGTGTCACGACCACCAGCCAGCTGAGATCAACACGTAAGCGAGCTAATCAGCACCAGCAGCGGATTACTACTAACAAGCGCCGCAGCACGAGTTAACACACCTGCAATTGCTCTACCGTGCGGCACGCCGGGTTATTTATACCATTCTTACCTGATTCCCGTTGCTCGGTATTGAGTTCTCTACTTGTTGCTCAGCCTAGCGTTCTTACCCCTCTTTTGCCTTCCTGGAATTCTGCCTGCACCTTTTGCCTTCGGACTTCGGATCTCGTCTCGCCCCTTGGATTGTTTGCTATCATTGCCTGTTTTGGATTTGACCCTGTAGCCCTCTTTTCGACCACGATTCTGTCTCACGTTTTGGATTGTTCGCCACCAGTGTCTTTACCGGATCTTGACCTACCTTCGCATTCGGACTACGACTCAGCTCCTGGATTTGCTCGGTACGCTTACTTGCGTACCTGCATCTGCATCGGATCCTTTTCACCTCTACAGAGCAGCGTTACAAGTAGAAGTTGGGTGATACAGCAAGACAACGACCAAAAAAACACAGGAGTAAATCAACAGACTGGATTAAACAGAAGAAAACTCATGTTCTGGAAGGGTCAAGTCTGAGTCCAGACCTCAACCTAATTGAGATGCTGTCTCACGACCTGAACAGAGCTGTTCATGCAAGAATCCCAGAAATATCAATGAACTGAAACAGTTTTGTAAGGAGTAATGGTCTCAATTTTTTTCTTAACTGTTGTGCAAGTCTCATCAGCAGCTACAGGAAACGTTTGGTGGAGGTTATTGCTGCTAAAGGAGGTTCTACCAGTAACTAATACAAGGGTTCACATACTTTTTCACTTTTTCTAGCCTGTACTGTTAATGTTTAAATGATTGTGTTCAATATTGACAAGAAGTACAATTGTGTGTTATTAGTTTAAGCAGATTGTGTTCGTCTATTGTGACTTAGCTGAAGAGCAGACCCCATTTGTGAGTAATGCAGAAATCCAGGTAATTCTAAAGGGTTCACAAACTTCTTCTTGCAACTGTACCGGTTGGTAAATTGTGTCTGTGTGTGTGCCCTGTGATAACCTGGCATCCTGTCCAGGATGTATCCCACCTTGCTCCTTTAGCTTGCCAGGACAGGGTCCGACTCGTACACTGGATAAAGTGGTTCAAAAAAAGATGGATGTTGGATCACATAACAAATCTTCAAACAACTTCATTTTTTATAGGGAAGAATGGCTGTGAGGGAGGCCTTTATTATCTGATGTGTTTCTTGCTGACAGTCCACTACAAAATATGTGGCATTTCCCAATCTCTAGTGAAAACGCATCTTACATTTCTATCGCTTTTGCTGGCTAGATATTCTATAGCTGCAAGAATGATTTAGCGAGAATCAAAACTGTTAGCCATAGTTTGATGGCTTTCAAATTTGGAGTGTTCAAAATTTTCAGTCTGGATCTGGGGATCCAGCAACTGTTGTCAGTGGTTGATTTTGTTTAGTTAATGGACCTAACATGACCAACTTATGATGTATCCATTAACCTGTAGTAATGTTTTCTTTCCCATTTTTAAATGATGGTTTTTAATGGTAATGGTGGCACAGTGTTTCGTGCTGGGGACTTGGGTTTAATTCCAGACCTGGGGTGCCATCTGCGTGGAGTTTGTATATTCTTCTCTTGTGTCTGCACAGTGACAGAAAGCTTATGGCCAGCAGCCATGTTACTCTGAAACTCACAACTGGCAGCCTGCTGAAGCTAAGCAGGTTTGAGCCTGGTCACTACCTGGATGGGAGACCGCCTGGGGAAAAACTAAGGTTGCTGCTGGAAGAGGTGTTAGCGGGGCCAGGAGGGTGTACCCACCCTGTGGGTCCTAATGCCCCAGTACATTGACGGGGACACTACTGTAAAAGGGTGCCATCCTTTAGATGAGACATTAAACTGAGGTCCTGACTCTCTGTGGTCATTAAAAATCCTAGGGCATTTCTCGAAAAGAGTAGGGGTGTCACCCCAGCATCCTGGCCAAATTTCCCATTGGCCTTGACCAATTATGGCCTCCTGATAATCCCCATCTATGAATTGGCTTCATCAGCTATCAGTGGAGATGTGTGGGGAGCGTTCTGATGCACTTTGGCTGCCGTCCCATCATCCAGGTGGGGCTGCATCTTGGTGGTGGAGGGGAGTCCCCATTACCTGTAAAGTGCTTTGAGTGGAGTGTCCAGAAACATGTTACATATATAAGTGTAAGGGATTATTATTATGGGCTGCTGGAGTGCCTGCTGTTTAGAACCATCTGGAAAGCAGTGCTGTGTAAGACTGAAGAGAGCTTTATCTAACTGGTGATCTGTCACTGTGGCTCAGATTCTTGCTGTGGGTGCGCTACACATCTTTGTATTTGATCACTGACACCTGACCACTACCTTTGAATGTCACTCCATTATAAAATAAAAAGTAAAATAAAGTAACAAATGTGCATGGACCACATTATCAATACAATTTCCACTTTTTTTCCCCTAAGGTTTTGCATCACTAGGTCTTTATGTATTACCACACCTTGCCAGGATTGAATTCTTACTGCATCTTACTCTGGTTTATCATGGTATACCAATAAGGTCTCTAATATCTAGGCACAGGATGATCATGTCAGGGCTGGGATGGGCTCAGTGTTGCAGTGGCAGGGATGCTTGCTCAGGTGGGAGCTCTTTGGCTATGTGCCCATGGCAGCCTGTGGGAATTGGGGAAATTAGGAAGTCATTAGGAGTCATCAAGTTAGAAAGTGGTGCTACAGTATGTTTTTGCCCCCTTATCACTCAAGTGTGGTCAGTTTACTGTAATGAAGACCTTGCACACAGGTACACGAGACTGCTGAAGAAAAAGATATAGAAGACAAACATTGGCGCAGTTCAAGCTTTGATGTGGTAAACTGCTTTTATCTATTCACTCATTTTCAGTAACAGATTTATTCTTAGAGGGTTACAGTGATCCTTAATGCTTAATTTGACAGACGTTACTAAGTGGCGTTACAAGTTTTTTACTAGTGACAAAAGGGAGTAAATTTAAAGATGACAGTTTATCTAGACTACATGGCTTTGAACTGTGGAAGGAATTCAAGGTACCTCAGGAAACCCCACACATTGACGTGGGGAGACTACAAATTCCACAAAGAAGGTAACCAAGGCTGGAACCAAACTCGGAACCCAAGGAGGCAAAAAATAAGTGTTCCCGCTGTAATGCCGTGAATTGCTGTTCAACAAAATAAAAATCAACTTTTGTGTGGATACATTTCCCCAGCCACCCACTATATTTCATATCGTCTAACGTGATAAAAAAAAAAAGCGAAGAAAGCCTCTTTTACTTTAATATCAAACACATGCGGTCCCGCAGCAGAAGTACTTCATTGTGTACGATAAGTGACGAATAGAAGCGCAAAAGCGGTTTGACGACAGCTCGGTTAATAATGGATATGTATCGTATTTTTTTATTTAAAAAAATCCGTAACTGTTAAGCTCTGTTCTGTTACAAAACAGTTACGTTGTGGAAAGCAATACACGACGTGCATAATTTAAGCACGAACAGATTGAGACCTGTAGGGTGCGTGACGTCGAAATCTTTGCACATAAAGACGTTTCATGTGTGAAACTGGTATTTTTCAGCTGTCAAACTCCTACCTTGGAGTAGACCGTGTGTGTGAGCTGTATTTCCGAGTTAAGCTAGAAAAAAGCAATGAGATGAAAGCGTGTTCACAGTCAGGTGGCTCTGTTGTATAGTCAATTATCCCGAGCACAGCCTGCCTACCCTGCGCTTTACTTAATAGCTTGTCAATGATTGAACTGGGCTGCTTTGAAACGGCTATGGATTTATTTTGTGCATTTTGGGGATTATGACGACTGGAAACCCAAGGAATTCAGGTAAATGCAATACTGTAGATGTGGAACGTTAACGTATGCATGAGTTAATTTCACAATTCGTTTTCTTGCGCAGTGATTCAATTAACTTAATTAAAGACTCTAAATGGACGAAGCTTCATAACGCCAGTCTTTTGGGTGACCGGAAGAAAAAAAAAGAAATAGTAACTTTCATAGCTGCCCTTAGAAGAAAGCTATGTTCAGGAAATAGAAACGTTATTTTTCATAACGGAGTTAAATGGACAACTGCTTCTTTCTTGCGTGCAACGTTAATGTCCCTACAGTAGCAGTGCTGTTTTATGTTTCAAGATCAAATAAAACTGTTTCGATTTTTAAACTGTTTTAATCCTTTTTTTTTATTGGACCCCAATTTCCGAATAACGAACTATCTTTTTAAGCTCTGCCCTATTGAACGTAAAATTAGGTGAATGTTTTCAAGTTTTTTTCAAGGCATTTATGAATCCTAATAAACGTGTTGCATTCGAGGTTGAAAATATTATTTACATCGTTTTCGTTATTAGTACATAAATTAGTTATTAGTTATATTAAATCATTAAAACCAAGGGAAATTACGGGTAAAATAATCGAAGCTTTGTTTATGCCCATCACAAAGCTTTATACTTTTATAACATGCCTTTGGGTGATATTCTGCTCGTCTTCCCTACAAGTACATAAAGCGGACATTAACATTAAATGTATATTTAATGCGATCTTCTATTACTCACAGAAATATATATTTATATATTTCCATATGCTTATACTGTACATCGATATACATATCTAATGCCAATTTTGTCTTAAATTAATTTAATTTACACGAATACTTAGATTTATTTCGGTATTACATTTGAAATACTAAAAGCATTTGTGAAACTCAAATCCCGTGCTCATTTATTTTTCTCCAATAAAGCACCTGCCGTTAGCCCCAGGTCTCCCACATTTTAAACACACACAGCAATGTGAAGATACGGCGTGTTTTTTGCTGCAGCGGTTCTCTGTATTGCTACAGCAGTTACTGTATGTGAATGAAATCAGCCAGGATTGCAGAGCAGTCCTGGGATGTAATCTGGCATCAGGAGGCCGAAGAAATGGGAGCGCTTTGGTTTTTGTGCAGGACTCAAAGACACAGTACACAACTTTAACTGGGCTCGGGTCAGGTGATTTAACTGGTGCGGTGTCCTGATCTTCTGTCTTCCCGTTGAATGTGAGTTTTTCAGTCTTCCATAAACATTCTGGGCAAAGCCCTCTGTTACCACGTATTACTGAAACAAAGCTTGCCGAGTGCCAGCACTGTTAATGTCAAATACATTGCATAAGAAATACAGTATGTATTCGTTATTACTGATGGAAAGCAAGAAGAACTAAATCAGTTGTTATACAGCAACTGTTCATCATGTGTTAAGTGCTTTTAGTAGGTATGCCATTCATTCACAACTAACACATGCATTATACTGGTCTCCTATTCTAAAATGTTGCTAAATATGAACATATATGAACAAAAGCTACTTTTTCTCCTCAGACCACCAACTATGTCCAAGAAATGGCCCAAATTTAACGTTGAAGCCGTAAAAAACAGACCATGCTACAGTATATTGTTAGAGCTTACAGGCGATTCAGTGAAACTTTCTGTACTGAATCACCAGCCACAGATGACCAAGAAGGTTTTCTTAAGTGGCATGAGGTTATAGTTCATTTAACAACTGACTTTTAATTGGGTTTAATGGCTTTGATGTGTTGCTTCTTCTAGACAGCAACATTACTTTGCCTCATTTGTGCTTACTGGGAGTGTCAGATCCAAAACCTCCTTTACAGTTGCTTTCAAAATTCAATAATACTTGTAAACCTCCTGTGTATGGCATGGTTTCTCCACAGACTGTTACTTTCTGTTGCAGTTAGTTGGATTCCTGCGGCAGTAGTTACATTTCTACATACTGAACCTGCAGTCATCATGTGATTAGAATGGTGCACTGGTATATTAGAGGTTACAGTATTTTTTTTTATTTTCACACCAATGTTTACCTGTGCTCGTAAACAACTTGTAACCATATGTAATTGTTGACATAAACAATGACAAATATCCTAAGCTCCAACCCTTGAAAGCATTTGTAAAATAGTTTTTCAGTTTGTACCAGCATGAATTTATGGATTTAAATTGCTTTTGTTTTTTCAGTACACTTGAGCCAGCTGGGGTACTAGTTATGGGTGAACACAAAGGCCGGCCAGACTTCTTCAAGTCCCCAGAAAAGCTTGCTGGAGTGGCCCGTAAGAGCACCAAGGAAACAACCCTACAGCTGAAAGTGCAGTTTCTGGATGATACTGAGCAGATATTCGAAGTTGAGGTAAGAATTAGTTCAGTGTGATTCTGGATAAGTATATCAATTCAGTATTTTTTTGTTTTCTAAGAATTTACAGGACAAATTTGACTCTCGTCTCATCAAAAATAAATCATGTGTAGAATAATGAAAGTGTCTGTCATGTCATAAACTCAATATCATAATTTCTTTCCAAGATGAAACAAACAAGTCAAAGTTTGTCTGAATATTAAAACTGTTTCACTGAATATATTTCATGTTGCTTTGAGCACAATTGTCCACATACTTGAAATAGAAATGAATTTGAGCAGAAGTACTGTACATGTAGTTTCACTGCTATATCTTAAATAAAAAAAAGTCTAAGCCACTTACAGTACATCCCAACATTTTTGCCCCCAAAATCACTTCTTTAACAGAAAGACGCAGAGGTGCACTATTAGTAAGTACTGTATATCTCTTAAGACATGACAAGACGTTTGCTACAATGTAGGTAAGCTCTTTTCTTTCTAGATGCTCCAGTAATTAAGATGAAAGGCCTGTCAGCAGGAGCATCATGCTGTTGCTCTGATTCACTAAGGAAGCACCCTCAGCATGGTACAGAGCATCCTTGTTCATCTGTTGGAGGAGTTAGTCATTTGAACTCCTGTAGCCAGAGAATCAGTAGTAACAGGTATCCTATAGTCCACCCTCTCAGTGTTTGGTAATAGCTAATTGTTATCATTTATGCCTGAATTCAAGATGTGGAAGTGTATGTGAACTCTCATTGGGATAACAGACGACAATAAGTGTGTCTTGATTAATAAAGGCTTCAGTCTGGATTCTGGAGACCATCTGTGTTATATGTTTTTGTGTTCAAGCTGGGCACTCCTAGCTGAGCCTGTAGCTATATTACAGTATCACCAATTTATTAAGAGACACACACAATTAACATTCACTGTTCACTGATTCATTTATTGAGAATGTACAGTAGGTGGGAGGAAAAAGCAGAGAAGTTATAGTCAAAATATCTTGTAAATTAACAGCTCTTCAAAAATGGGCTTATTTGTTGTCACTAGTATTCCAAAGTCAGCCTTTCTGAAAATCATGTGAACAAATTCTGCTCAAAATAACTTTCATCTGCTCAGCCAAGAATGCTCTTACTATATCTACTTGGTGTACTTTATCATTCATAGACAAAATTCCTCTCATTTGCTGAGGTGTGGTGGAGTGTGTCTGAATTATTGAAAGATAGGAATTTGAATTAGTATTTACACAGCCACCATGTTCGCCTTTCTGAAACAGTAATGCGCTGGTCTCTTTTTCAGATGAAAGAAAAATTGTTTGTTAGATTACTTATCTGAATAGGGGATTGGATACTCATCAATAAAATTTAGTTATGATTTCTAGTCAATCAACTACTTTATCTAGTTTACTGAAAGACAAATTGAGTCTTTGCAATTTAATAAAATAGGTCTCTTTAGTTTCACAGATCCTAGCTTTTGAAATTACAGTCTGCTGTAGGATTTGTGGTAAACATCCATACGTCAGTATGTACATCACAAACTTTCAGATCATTCCTTTTATCTAGCCTTTGATATGTAGTCCTTTATTCACTGAAATAGCCTCTATTAGTATATTTACGTGTAAGATAATCTGTGTGAGATAGTTCTGGGTCACTGTATTTCACACTGATATTAAGTTCAAATACGTTTGGTTTCGCAGAGTTTTGGAGGGTGGTGACATCATGACAGTATTTAAGAAACCAGAATTTGAAAATGTGATCTCTGTATCTCTGAAAAGATACATGCTGGGGGATGGTTGGCTGTTGATGGGAGTGCATTTATCTTTACCAGATGTTATGCTTGCAAAGTATTCCCATTATAGACCCCATTAGTCCCTGCTGCATTTGCAACTGGAAGCTCAAAGGCATTTTCTGCATCTCCATATGTAGAGAGACAATATGTGAATAGAAGGGCTGCTGAGATTCTTCTAAAAAAGAAATGTGAGTGCACAGCGTGAGAGTGGCTTTAGGGCAGATATGGTGGCAGTGAAATCTCTGAATGTTTTCTCTGCCTTTCCAGCTGGCCCATTTGAAGACCTTTTTCCTGTGGGCATCTGACATACTATTTCTGTTCGCATAGCTGAGAATTCCTACGACTGGGTTTCTACTTCTTTTCTATGAACCATTAAACACTGACCATTGACCATGTGCAGGAAGACTTGTTTTATTTCCAAACGTTAGGAGATAGCAAACGGCCTCCTGACTTACAGCTGAGGGATGTAAATGACTCCAGTGAGTCACTGATCAAAATTTCAAACGTTCTGTAAGTTAAACCTCAGTCTAGGCAAATAGTTTCAGCATGCAAGAAAGATTTGCAAGCTCTGTGTATGTATTATTTCCTTATGTGCTTAATTTGGGATTTTTGTTTGCTTTAGCTTTAATTCTTCTATGCTTGACAAGTAAAAATAACTGAAACAGCAGGGAACAGAGATGTAAAAGTCTTTGTTTTTAATCAAAATTGTCTACATTTGCCTGAGACATGCATCTTTAATCACAGTTATCAAAAGAAGGATGTATGTTTAACTTATAGTGAATTCCATTAAGCTTTTAACTGTAATATTCCTGTTTCTAACATATAAAAGAAACTGTGTAAAAGGAATTCATTCTGAGCTTCAATGCGGTTAAAATAAGTTTAAAAATATGAGAATCTTTAAAAAAAATTATACCAACCATGTGGTTGTCTATTCAAGTCTATTCAACATACCAGAATTATATCTGATTTTTATTTTTTTAATATCCTTCTGGCTTCAGTATGGTAGAAGCAACATTTTTTGTTATTTTTCCTATTCAATCAACTATCTTTCTATTCCATTCTTTGAACTGCAGATGTATTTGGTATCTATAACCCTACTTTGTCTTTTAAATTACATAAGAAACATTATTGTAACGACTACGGGCTCGTTCAGAATAAAGGACAAGAGGTGACGGTGTAGGCACACAAGCACCTGCTTTTATTCTCTTCTACAAAAAAAACCAACACCAGGATTTACACACACATTAGGGGACAGACGGAACAGGTACACAGGTTTAGGGTGGTAACTCTTTAACAGACTCTACACACCTATCTTATGGGACACTAAGCTTCAGAGAACACTTTAGCTAACACAGGTCTATTTACTGTACATGAGCAGGGTCAGTTGCTGGTCATCTTACGGACCCCCGGACTCATCCCCGGCTACAACTCCCAGCCTGCGCTACGATACCCTTAGCGACTGGGTGCACATCCTCCTCACATTATAAATGAGAAGCCCATCTTGTCCATTTTGGTAGCTGATAATTGATCTAAGGGCGTCTTCCAGCTGTATTCTTGAAAGAAGCTGAGATATTGGGTTCACCAACATACCTGGGAAGCTTGCTCCATACACCAACAACCTTTTGCGTAACTTTGTGTCTCCTGTTCTTGGTTTTAAATGCACATCAACATTGTTTCCACCTGTGTCCTCTGGTTTGTTTCCTTGTTCATTCTGAAGAAATCTGCTGGTTGACTTCATCAGTGCCAGAGGATTTTGAATACTATAGTAGGTTGAGGTACAAGACTAAAAAGGTTCTGTTCCTTCAGCCTGTCAGTGCAGTATATTATTAATATATGGAATGTATTTTATTGCTCTTCTCTGGACTGGATCCAGGTTTACTTTAAAAGAAGTTTAAGTTCATCATCCTTCCACAGTATTCTAGAAGAGTATGTGCTGCAGGAGTAACCCATCCAGTCGAAGGAGGAATTGCCTAGTATGTGATCATATTCCATGATTAATGGAACATTGCGGTATAGTATACTACACTTTACAATATATCCCTTCAGTAACAGCAATCCATAAGTTAGTTATGTGTTAACATTTCAACTGCATAACACAAACAACTTCAGGAGAGCTGGGAGATAAGTAATTGCCTTTCTTTAAGACCAATTTAGCACTCTGATGTGACATGATAATGGAGAGTCAAGCGGTTCATTAGAGCTTCTCAATAGCATCCTTTTTTTCCTGTTACTTCTAACATAGTAAACTGCGGGCTTATCACAAACAGAGCTCTGTAGTCAACCCCCTTCAGAGACTTAAACACAGCTTTGTGCAAAACCAACTCCTCTGCATCTCTGAGCCCAGTAATAATTAGATGAGTCAAGCTGCACAAATGTATTAAGCACATTAATCTCATGTCAGTCAGAAAACAGACTAAATTGTTATGGTGTGCAAATGAAAGTAAAGAATGAAAGGCTTTTCCATATTAAATATTATTCATCAATAAATCAATTTGTACTCATTTTTCATGAACTAAAGTATACAGCAAAAAAATTCAAATGAGTTTCATCAACTGTGGCATCCACGTTTTTACTTGCGAGTAAAAACTTTTGTTTTTCGCTCTAGAAGTGAGTTGCCTCTGATGTTGTTTTGGCCTTTCAGCCTGCAGATGAAATTAAACCATTTATTAATGTTTTCACGTCTTTCTCCATCTGTTTTACATTGTGCCAGCTAGTGCAAATTAACTCATTTAGAATGCAGTCAGTATAGAGAAGATACAGCAGGTGTTCAGTAAATCCTGGAGTGAAAAACATTTTGCCTTACTAGAACTTGTGTAGTGTCAGTGAGCTTCCCCCAGCTCTTTATTACAAAGGAAAAGAACAGTTGTTTTTCCTGTAAAATGCTGTTTCTGAAAATTCACTTTCCCCGAGATTATTGTGCACAACTAAGAAGTTGCGGACAGTCCACCAATTTTCCTTTGAGGCAAAAAGGAAACATGAATTGACCTCTTATTGTGTCTGCTGATGCTTAAATCAAATTGATGTCACATGCTGACTTGTTGCTTCTCATGGAAAATGTGGAATATAAATAAGAGAAAATCATATCCTATATAACTAAAAATAATATATGCGTAGCTTGTAAGATATAAACCTATTTTGGATCTTATGATCTAATGCTTGTAATATGCTTTTGACAAATACAGCAGCTTCCAGATGCAGGGTATCCCCATTACTTATGCTTAAACATAAGTAATTACCTTTAATTACATATGTGCTGTTCGATGTTACTGATTCACTTGTCTCTTGCTCAGCCTTTCATTATCCTGCTGTATCTAGTTAGTGGCCCTCAAGGAAATACAGTTCATTTTAATTGTTAGCTTATTCATTTGTTAGATCAGACATTTTGTTCAAGCCTTGATGGAAATATACAGCTGGATGCACGGACTGCAGTTCCCACTCTTTTTATATAAGATCACCAAGACAAGGTCTCACCTGATTAGAATGCACATAAGAAAGGCAGCAAATGAGAAGAGGCAATTCAGCTGATGTGTGTCAAGTGGCAGATCAGTAGGTAAAGGAATAATACATTTGTCCTGCTAATTCTTAAAAGAACAGCCCAGCTGGGATGTCTATTCCAGACCCCCACAATTCTTTGTGCAAAGACGTGTTTCCTATTCTCTGTCCTAAGTGAATTCCCTTAATTCTGACCTTTAACCCAGTGTCCTTGTTTTGTAAAGCTATACACACACAACAAATGGGATAATGCAAATCAAGCAAAATATTATCAGATAACCACCAGTAAATGCATTTATTAAAGAAAGTGTCGTAAATCAATTTCTCCAAATCCTGATAGAGTAGCAGCACCTCCAAAAGGCTTACCTTTTTAATAATAAAAGGTCCAAATTACTTCCCTTCTTTGACTCTCTCTCCAAGCTCTAAAATGTCAAGCAACACGGAGATTTTATATTGCACTGCCAAATGGCACTTGTGTGTTTACTTTTTCTAGTCTTATCAGCTTCTCTTTTATTAGAAATGCATTTGTTAGTGGCTACAGATATTTTTTAGGGAGACTGGTTCATTAGAAAATGGTGTTGAGTTAAACAGATGTTCAGGTGAAGGTCGAATTCTAATCTCGCAGTTGCGCTTCCCTGTGCTTATAAACTCTCTGGCTGAACACAGAGCTTATTAACCCCCCCCCCTCCACCCCAACTTCAGAGTTGCAGCATTTTTCTCCCTGGCTTATCCTTCATAAGTGAAAGGAGGATGTTACAGCGCTCAGCTCTGACCAGAGCTGTCATTTCCCCAGGTGAGTATAACGAACAGTTCTTTCCGGACCCTATGCAGACGACACAATCCGGGGTAGAGTGGGGAAAACGTCATGCAGGATACGGGAATGAAGACAGGGGGGCATGTCCATGGAGTGCTGGTGGTCGGGGAAGGTGTGGCCGAGGCAGACGATCCAGAGATGAGACGAACGGGAAATCCAAAAATAGGGCAAAAGTCCAAAGCCAGGCTATCCACCCGAGACATACGATCTAAAAACGGGAACCGGGTCGGAACCGGCAGGGGGCACGGGAACAAGAAACAGAAACTAAAAGCATAACGGAGCCAGGCGCATCCAGGTCACGGGCTCGTATGATGCGGAAACCAATGCAGAGCGCAGATTGGCGTCAGCGTCTGACTTTTTAAGGGGGAACTGAAAAGGGGCTGGAACAGGGAGCAGGTGCAGGAGATGAACAACAAAGAAGGAAGGGCTGGAGCGCCCTTAAGAGGAGGGGTTTGCGATCGTGACCGTGAGTTAAAGCCAAAGTATAAAGTAAGCTGTCCCTTCATATTCATCGTTTTTTTAGGCATTAGAACTACTGAATTGGTTATTATTGTACTGTTTATTATGTAATAGCTTTGCAGACAAAGACAAGCACTAGTCTGAGACTACTCAAACATGGGTTCTGAGGTGGGTGGCATGGTAGTGCAGTGGTTAGCATTCCTGCCCAACAGTGCTGGAACCCTGGGTTCAGTTCCTGCTATGGAGTGGAGTCTGGATGTTCTCCTTGTGTTTAAGTGGGTTTCCTCTGGGTTCTCCTGTTTCCTTTCACAATCCAAAGACACGCTGGCAGGTGAATTTGCTTCTGGGATAAACTGGCCCTTTTGTGAGTGTCTTTGTGTGTGCCCTGCAATGGGCTGTTGTCCCGTCCAAGGGATTCCAGCTCCCCCACAACCCTGGGTTGGATAAAGCGGTTGGAAAATGAATGGATGGGTTCTGAGCTGGGAAAACAGCTGTGTGAGACATGAGTACTCCTTTTTGCTTTGCAGCAAATTGAGTGAGCCACAATAGATTGTTATTCTCTAATTAAAATACTCTCAGAAGTTTTCTGTTATCTGCAATGGAACACAATGTATGCTTATTTAAATTATTAGGGCTTGCTCTTGATTAATGTAATTTATAAATATCCCTATGAATAATGTGATGTGTAGTAACCTAGAAATGTAACAATAAAAAATAATTGGTTGCTTGAGGCTTGTAGCATCTGGGGTTAGCATTTGAATCAATTATTCAGTTTAATAGGGGCTACAAGCTCAGTACTATTAAACTGATTTGTGGCTCTAATATAATTGATACAGTAGAGCTCTACATAATGTAATTTAACTAAGTAACCATACTATTTTCTCCTGCTCTGGAGGAAGATGTCAAGTGAGTTTCTTTTCCCTATAAATAATGTAAGCAAAAATTTTTTTTTTAAGAAAAATCTATGAAGTATTTGAAATTTGTTACAGTACATACACGGTAGCCCAGTTTGTACAGTGCCTTTGACTTGTCCCCCTGGATAAGTGTCTTGTGGAGCTTTCTGTTTTGTTAGGTGATACCTGCCGAATGTGGGGTTGAGCATTATTTTTATGTAATATTCTAATATAGAGATATTTAACTATTACAGGTTTAAAATGCTGTAGACGTATTTACAGAGCTAGAACAGTTATTTTCATATGCATTCTAGGTCATCATGCATGATCATGCTATTTTAACAGTTCGGCATTCTCAATACTCAGGGAGCAAGAAAAAATATTGAGATGTATTGAGAGTATTAAGATGCTCTGAATATTTAGGCTGAATGAAGAAGGTGGTAGAAAACGTGTGTGGAGTCTCATACGCAGGCATCACTAAGAGAAGAACCTCCCATTCCCATTGTACTCTAAGGTTCTTGAGGATGCCAGTGGGCACTTGCTTCTTATTATGAGGATGGAATTTCAGTGGGAACAGACATCCCTCAATAGGAATAGAATTTATAGTTATATCTATAACTGATTGCAGTCTGATCTGTGCTATTAATGGACTAGACTTGGATTTCCCAAGGAACAGCACATCATTGGTAACATGCTTCTGGGGCTCAGGATTCCTCTGTTTACACATAACATCCATGACCCTTACAGTTGTCAGGCTCCTGTGAGCTTGAACTGGTCCCAGTGAGAGCTGCAGCAGGCTTCTGACTGATGCCTTACTTGTGCTGTTGATCCTGCTAAGGCTCATGGTTTCAAGGGAAGCATGTGACTGAATGATCAATGTCACAGAGGCTCTATGCTTTCTTTATTTCTCACTTGACAGTATCCAAGTTGTGACGTTCAGCTCTGTTGGTTAAGAACTGAGTTTTGTGGGGTATGTGCTTTAGAAAAGGATCACGATCTTAAACAGGTTCACGAGGAATGACAAGGCCCCAAAATCAAAGTGTGGCAAACTATTGTAGAGCGAATAAATGGCTTAACCCACTTGGCTGAAGGCCGACCTCCTGGCCATAGGACGAGGAGGCCAGGACCCCCCTGCAAGGTAACCAAGGGGCAGCTGCAGAGGTGGAGTTGGGGTGGAGGTGGGATGCAAAAGTCGCACGCGAGGGAGAGGGAGATATCGCATTTGGTATTTATAGCGTTCGGTGGAGGAAGGATGAAGGGAGTGATTGCTAATCGCTGACAGCTGGGGATGATTGAGCGTGGTTGTTGTCATCCCTCCTGAACTTTAGTTAAATAAACTCCATTAAAAAAAAGAAACATGGCCCTGTGTTCCTTAAATGCCTTTGGGTAATAAATTTGACATAAAACATGCGAATCTTTCTAGATGTTGCACCGCAGATACACACATTTTGGAAGTTGAAATTGTAAGCCATTGTTTGTGGAGGAATGTGGCCACAGACTGAGGTGTAGGTCACATGTTTAGGGTAGTACTCCTTCTTGTGTGCAGGCGACACATAACCAAGGATACAACCCTAAACAGCACATACCCTGTGGTTCCACAATTGTTAACATGCTAACAATACAAATGTTTTGTTGTTGTTTGTATATTTTCATAACTGAATGTTTGGCATATCTGTGTTTTAAATCTCCCTTTCACTATCTGTAAGCAAAACTTTTCTTCATTTGATTCTAGCAAAGAATTTTGGGAAATGACTTTTACAACAAAGTCTGTGGTCACCTGAAGCTGCTGGAAAAAGAGTACTTTGGACTTGAGTTTCGCAATTACACTGGGAGTTATGTAAGTGTATAACTCTTTCTGTGCATCTGGAATTGAAGTGTGTGAATTAGAAAGAAAATGTACAAAGAATGCTTTGTGTTTTATGTTTGTCCTTTAATTTAATTTGTTTTTGCAACAGCTTTACTTTTTCAAAAAACACAACAGTAATGTTCTATTAAACAAAATTAAATGCACCTATTTGAATATTTATGCTTTGTGCAAATTGATGCAATTATCCAGCTGTTTTTTTCAGTAGGCATAGTACAGATATAAAACACCAAGTATCTGTATTTCAGGTATTCACTACTATCAAAGCTAAATTAAAACTGTAAAACATCAACAGCTGGTCAAAAAACATGATTTTAATCAACACACGAGCAGCCAAAGATACAATCATCCTTTGCTTGTGTAAGCAAGATCACTGCTGGCATGACTGAAGGCAGTTTATCTGAGGGAGACGTTGTCCAGAGAATGAGGTGTTCTGGTTCTGCTCCAACAGTCAGCAGACTGGTCATCACACGATTGGATCCCTCTGCATAATAATTTCCCTACTGCAGTGGCTACAGCACAGATCATTCCAGAAAGAAACAGTCCACACATAATAATAATAATAATAATAATAATAATTGCTTACACTTATATAGTGCTTTTCTGGACATTCCACTCAAAGCGCTTTACAGGTAATGGGGACTCCCCTCCACCACCACCAATGTGCAGCATCCACCTGGATGATGCGACGGCAGCCATAGTGCACCATAACGCTCACCACACATCAGCTATCAGTGGGGAGGAGAGCAGAGTAATGAAGTGAATTCATTGATTGGGATTATTAGGAGGCCATGATTGGTAAAGGCCAATGGGAAAATTTGGCCAGGACGCTGGGGTTACACCCCCACTCTTTTCGAGAAACACCCTGGGATTTTTAATGACCACAGAGAGTCAGGACCTCAGTTTACGTCTCATCCGAAGGATGGGCATACATACATCGAGGGCAGTGTTAGCAAGTGAATGGCAAAATCACCATTCTGTACTGGTAGAAGCATATTGCATTTTATGTACTCCACTGATTTCAAGCATCGCTTGTCCTTACACTAAGCAGTATTGCAGTAAAGATAGTATTATGTAGTAGTGTGTACTGTAGTAAACATATCTGTAGGTAGTTAAACTAACTGTGTATGAATACTTATCTGTATTGCCAACCAAATTAGGTTTGTAATGTCATTTTCAGTGAGAATTTGTTCTCTATTCAATTATCTAGTAAAATAAAAGAATAATTCTGTATTCTTGATAAAAGAGACATTCTAAATAATCTGTGTCCCTTGTATTCTATTCCTTTCAACACACAGTACTGTGCTATTTTACCACAAGTTACTGATGTGTTGTCCTGTACTGCCCCACTTCACTTGGCTGTGTGCTGAGATAGACAGAGATGATTAGGTCAAAAACCTGGAAAAGCATCTCAGTGTAACATATAAAACGTCTGATGATGTTGATGGGTTGCAAACGTGAAACAGTTAATTAATGTAAGGGATGTGTGACCAAATACTAACTTTATACTAGTTTACATAATGTTAATTGGTCCCAGTCCTTATGCTGACCTGAAAATGGGGGAAATTGAACACAAAAAACTTGTGTTTTGTTAGTTTGGTTTAACATACTGTATATGCCCCAAAACGATTCAGGAATAAAAGCTTACATTCTGTACTTTTGCCACTTATTTATGTTTGATATGAAATACAAATATCAACAGTCCACAGAAAATATGTCAAATTTCACTTCCCAGTAAGTCCCAATACTTACTCTTTTCAAGGTATGAGTGGACTTTGACTCACAATAATAAATAATATTAGTACTGTACTTCTTCAAGACCCACACTTTCCTCTTTTGCTTGAACCTGTTGTATGTGTTTTCTATTAATGTGCTTCCAGCTCACCTACTGTACCCTGTGTTTACAGAGCCTGTGTTTCATCTCTGTGCTGGTATTGCTATTTCTCAACCCTGTATTATGTTGTTTTACTGCTGCTTTATAATGAGTTATTGTAATAAACTGGTTCATACATTATGTATGTTTGCACTGTAACTTTTTTTCTACCTATCGATTATTTTCAATATAACCCACCATGGAAAAAAAAAACATTCACTAAATAAAAAACTTTAATGTAATGTGCAAATGTATAATTTAATATTACAGGTGTGGTTGGAATTGCTGAAACCTCTTGCAAAGCAAGTTAAAAGTAAGTTTCAGGTAATTTTTTTGTATATATTGTTTTTTTACAGGTTGGAAGTAGATTAGGAAAATGGTTGTTTTTTAACACGTATCTGTTAAACATGTTCTTAATGTGAAGTACACTTTTTATTTACTTAGGCATGCAGTTACATGCAAAATTTGGGCATCCCTGGTCAAATTCCATATTTCACAAAGTCTCTAAGTGAAAAGAAGGTAACACAGCTTCTGCAGGGTACAAACTTACACATGACATCTTTCTGCACAATTACTATTTCTTTGCTGAATTTAACAGATTGAAAAAAATAAAACAGTGAATGTCACATGTGCAAATATCAGTCAGTACTTAGTAACATCTGCTTTGGCATATCATTATCAGTTGTTTATAAACAACTTTTCCTGCATTTGTGCAAATGGTTATAAAGGGATGTTGTTATATTGTGTTTTGTGTGGTTTATGAAATAGGTAAGACTGTGTTTTTAGTGCCATTCAAGTAAAATGTTACCAAAATATTTTTTGGTAACATTTTTGTATGTGATTTTGTTTCTATTGTGATTTTTCTCTTAGACACAAGCAATGTTTCGTTCAGGTTCATAGTGAAGTTTTTCCCACCTGACCCTGGACAACTACAGAAAGAGCTGACAAGGTCTGTAACACCCTGTTTTACTAGATCTGTCATCAGTGGCACAGCTAGAGAGTCAGTAGAAGAGATGTTGGAATTGACAATGAGTAATACCATATACTGTAGTAATTAAACCAGAGAATTTCTCAAATCGATCAATGAAAAATACCAGTTTAAGATTTGGCACAGAAGCACAGAGGCCACGGAGAAATCTGTGAAAAGGGATTACTTCTCTGTGCCAATTTGTTAGCCTTACTGGCAAGCTCTGAACGAAAGCTTCATTGCAAAACCAAATGGACTTGCAGAACTAAGAGTATTTGCAAGAACCAATTTGCTGAACTCAAATTAAACCCTGAAGAAGCTAATTTCACACTAGCACATAAAACAGCCCAGATCACACATAAAAATACAGGTTACAGTTTCTGACAGATATTTCATTAAAAACTTCAGTGTGGCTGGAATATTTCCGTATGTGTTGGCGGCTTTTGTATGGTTCCGATGTCTGGTTTTGATGTGGTGCTGTGTCCACAGTTAACCCATCCTGTCTGTGTGTCTGTAGGTATCTCTTTGCTCTGCAGATCAAGCAGGATTTGGCCAATGGAAGTCTCACATGTAATGATAACAGTGCAGCTCTCCTGGTGTCACATATCTTACAATGTAAGTCACATCAGAGCCTGCTAATGCTTCAGTACAGGGAAATGTACTCAAAGGTGATTTAGTTAACATGGAATCTGGAATGTACTTTTTTTATTATGGCTTAAATTTTTTTCCCAACTGGGAAGCCTATTCCACTTCCAGATTTGCACCTTCATTCATAGTGAAAGTGTTTTGTAGTGATGCTGCAGTCTTATTTACATACCAGGTTTAAGGTGGTCAGAATCTATTTCTGCTTTGTTGCTGACCAAAAATGCATGTAAGATCCTGAAAATATTCACTATGTTCTTTTTGCAGTGCTGCCATAATTTTTTGGAGTGAAACTAATAATCGAAAACACTGGCTTTCTAAACTATTATGGTCTATTGTATTACTAAATAAACAATTAGAAATGCAGTTGGTGAGTGCCATTAAAAAAACAAACGTCAGGGTTGCTTGGTGAATAACTCAATGATCTATCAAAGTCTAGTCATGTGGTCTCTCTCATTTACTCTGCTGAGTGTTTCTTCAGCTTCACAGCAAGCTAATTATGCATTTGTAAAGTTCCAGCTGGTAGCCATAGCAGGTTAACAAGATATTTACGTAATGAGGTGTGTTCGCAGGCTATGGCTGCTCTCGTAAAACCACAAATCTGAACTGTTTAATGCACTTCATTTCAAATCTGTAATGAACATGAAGGTGCTAAATGAGGTCGAAGAACATAATAATGATAAATGAGGGGGAAAGGATCTTGCAGAAAGGAATCTGTTACCATTTAATAGGTATCTGTTAATATCAGCTCTCTGGAGCACAGCTGGTTTTCTCTTTCTCAGTTAGAATCAGCTCCTCAGTTGGGAGAAGTGTTAAAGTAGTTGAATTAAAGGTATAACACTCCCATGCAGCCGTATAAAATAAAAAAGAGACATGGATGACCTTCAAGATCTGAACGTTGAAATAGTTGGATTTAAGAACATCTCATCAATTGGGAATTGTTAATGGTGAAAAGAAGTTTAAAGGAAGCAATTTCAAATATAAATTGAGGTGTGAAACAAATTTGATTATAAGGAACATAATTACAATGAATACGCTAATTGAACATTATTCATGGCGTTACTAAGTACTTAATACTTGCACTACAAAAATGCAGTGAACAGTCAATCAAGGTGATGCCAGCACTGTTATCACCTCAGTTGTTATGTGACAGAGCCAAACAAGCCAGAATTGTGAGCTCCGTAGGAAAGACATACTGTAATTACTGTATGACTTTGCGAATCAGAAAGAGTCTGAATGAATATGATTTCATACAGTACTTAGGGTTGCACACATGACAGTTTGTATTCCAATGCAGCAGAGGTGGGTGATTATGATGAAGAAGTTGACATTCAGCAGCTGGAGAGTAAACGGTACCTTCCCAACCAAGAGTACCTGGACCACAAGATCATGCGCTTTCACAAGAAACACAGGTACCTGTGCACTGTGACACTGCCTTTATTCTGTGCGCCCTGTTCCAGGGTTGCTGTTAGCATTTCCAGAAATGTCACATAACCAACATCATACAGTTCATTGAGATGGACAATCAGCCATATTAAAAACCTTTTATATGAAATCATCACAAATGTATTTACTAGAACCTTTGTACTACCACTTGCTGGGACAAATATACCAAGTGTTTGAAAAAATGTCACTAAGAAATAAGTAAAGATTATATACTAAAAGTAATATTTTAGAACAGTTCTATGACATACGTATGTTACCTTGCAGTATATGTCCTTATGACTAAAATGTAAACATTCGGATAGGAATTTATTAATATTGCACAGAGAGTTATCTTGCTCAAATGAGCCCTGCCTACAGCAAGGAGAAGAGCAGCCCTGCTTTCGAGGTTTGCAGTTTTGAGTGTCTAGTTTCAGTGCCTCAGTGACTCCGAAGTCAAGTGAACAAGCCTATGTTCTTGCCTTCCAGAGGCCAGTCTCCTGCAGACTCCGACATCCAGCTTCTGGAAGTCGCCAGGAAACTGGACATGTATGGCATCCGACCTCACCCTGCCAATGATGGAGAGGGAATGAAAATCAACTTGGCTGTCACCCACATGGGAGTACTGGTTTTCCAGGTGAATATCATTTGGCTGGAAAAGTGCATCTTGTAGTCATACTAGTCTATTAGTTATAGGGGCACTGGAATGCTATTTTCATATTAAGGGGTTAGAAAGAATCAGCATTGATAAGTGCATTTCAAACCACACTGAAAGTAAAATGTACACAGTAACTTGTAAAACCTCAATTTATATCACAAAATAGACAATATGTCCAGGTCTGTGCAGCACCAGAAAAATGCAACAAAACTTCCTGTGATGTGCACAGCCATATGACATTGTAAACAAACAGGATTGTGAAAACTCAATAGAAATATTGCTCTGGATTTCAAGACGGTTTTGCCAACAAATACTACTTACTTATTAACACTGCATGCAGATCACGTTGGAATATTTCTGTGGTGAAATATCTGCTGCACAACCTGTACTTAATTTGCTCATTACATTAATCATTACCGTGAGTAGTGAGCAGGAAGGGCCACATCACGTTGTAAGTCAAATAGGAACTTGAATGTGAGTTTGCGACAACATGTACTGTCAGGCGACTTACAGGACTTTCACAAAGTTTACGATTTTGTCCTTAATCCAAAATGTGTAAATTTGTTCTATAATTTTAATGAATAAAGATTTAATAACTGGTTTGAGAAATTGAGACTGCAATTCCCCTTTAGACACCTCAGTTATAAATTCATCTGGACAATAGTCAGAAAATACTATGTAAATTCTTTATTTTCTTTTTCTAGTAAAATAACTTCCAGTAAATGATGGGTCCAAAGATATTTGCATTGTATATCTGCTGTGCTGTCTCTTCAGAGTTCTGTGCTTCCCTGATGTGCCACTGTCCAGTGTGTTTTCCACAATATGCTGCCTGTAATCTGACAATGCCATCTTCTTCTTCTCAGTGCTAAATATAATCTGTTCTGTGTGCTCTACACAGTTTGCAATGTTGTGCAAAGACCATGCCTAAAAAACATATTTTGGCTTTTCTTAAGAGGTCCACCAGTGCTCAGTAGATTCATGGTATTTTATAACTGCAAGCGTTCGTTTCAAGGAGAAAAGAAGGGGTTAGTAAAGTACAGAAAAGTAACACCTGGACTGTGCTGGGAACCTGACTGGTTCTAATGGTTTGGCTGGCTCGGCAGCCTCCGGGCCATGAAAACATGTTGAGAGACTTGTTGCGAGTCACTTGAGATGCTCTGTCTCACAGCTGGAAGCCGGGGTAGAGAAGGAAGAGGAAGACTCCCCTGACTTGCTAAGAGAGAAATACTATCAACTGTAGAGCTCGACAGCTGGGCAGCAGGAGGAGAAGGTGGAATCGTTGAGGCGAGAGAAGCAGGAGGAGCTGGAGAAACTGTAGTTGAGAGAGAAGGGCAGAGAACTGGAACTGGTTCAACCGAGATGAAGCCACATACAGTAAAAGTAGAAAAAGACATAAACAGTCAGACTGAGGTGGAATAGGAATATACTTGTCGAAGAGCGATTTGAGGAGCTTGGAGAGAGACCAGTCCTTAAAAAAAGACAAATTAGCATATCTTTAATAGTGCCATGTCTCTTTCTGCTGTCTTTTGGAACAGCAGAGTAAGACATGACATCTATGGAGGAAACATTCAGTGCCAAGATCCTTCTTGATCTATATTTCCCCTACATTTTCAATTGTCACCTTGTCTTGGTAAGGGTCACCACATTAAGTTTAATTTTCAAAATTAGATGCTTTGGCTAATGAATTGCGGCCACAAAAAGTACAAACAGGGTACATAAGAACAGGAAGAATTATTTGGAAATATTTCATTAATAGAATTACCAGGAAAGGTGATTTGACAACAATCTAAAAGGTATTTACAGTTACCAACTAGTATCAAAGAATAAGACTGATTTCCTTCTCTTTTTATACTCTTATTTTTACATTCTTTTTTTACAGTTATGCATGATTAGCTCCAGGCTTTACTTTAACATTAAACAAGCAAATATGATATGTATAGTGTGATAATGCGATGACTTGTATAGTCGATGGTGCTGTGTCTATTTTCCTTAATGCTGATTGGAACATAGTGTTAAAGAAAAGTCCATCTGCCTAGTCTGCCTCCCAGCCTCCCTGTCTGGCCATAGGCTGACAAAACCTCAGCCCTTCTCCGTACTTCTGAGAGAATGTCTGACCTTCCCATTGGCAGTCACTGTGTCACAGAGTGAGGTCTGTTTGCTATTGGAGACACTCACGATTGAGAAGTCTGTGGGCAAGATGCTAAAAACAGCTTCTGACAGATAATGTGGACTTGTTTATGTTCATTCTGTGATTTCTCTAGTTTTTTTGGAAATATTGCTTTTCCATGGTCACTGTGTAGTGTGTTGTGGCAGTTCTATTAGTTCTGAATAATGAGAATCTGTGCAATGCTCCTCAAACACACTATCAATTCTCACTGCCTTGTATTCTACCCTAAAATCATGCTTCAGAAGAGTCATAGTCAATACTGTTTTTATGTTTACAATTTGCATAGTGAATATTGGCAGGAGTAAAAAACTCCTGCTTGAGAAAACTCCAAGCTTGAGAATTTTCCTTCAGGTTTCGGAAGAGTAGATCACATTTGATGAAGAAGGAAATGTTCCTATTACCTCACAGAAGTTCTACAATAGTTTGTCATTATCATAGAAAATAATAATTTTTATTGGCAGGAGGGTTAGGTGTTGCTGTGACTTTAACTCCCAGGTGTTCAAATTTCTGGAGGCCTTGCTTACATCTGATTGTGCCAGATGTCCTAAATCAAGGCTTTTGGTTTCAGTTTTGGCACAAACTCTTAACTACGTTGTATTTTGAGATACAATTATGCTCCAATATGCAGTTAAAATATTTTTAGAGGTTGGTATTAGGGTCTAGAGTGTGGTTTGAAATAGCAGTGTATACAGTAACTTTAGTATTTCACATTAATCAGTTAATAATATTAATTAATAATAATTGTGCTAAGCCCAGTTCTCATTTGAGTCCCAATTATTATTTATGTGTCTTTAAGGTGAATTATCAAACAGTGATTGGTAAAATATGGACTATGTAAAATACATAACATAGAGTGAGATAAAAGAAATCAGTTTGTAGAATATGTCCCAATACAATAAGAACACAGAAATGATTGTAATATTAGGCTGTAAATATAGAGTCAGAACTAATTACAGTACATTATGGCAGCCATGACAGTGACATGTCACAGCTTTCCATGCTGATAGATTTATACAGTATTTTACTAATGAGTCATAACTTAGAAACACATTAAATATGCATAGTAGAGGAACACTGTTTTTCCCTCTCTCTCCTTTAAGGAAAAAAACAAAATAAAGGTTATCTTTCTCCCCTCTCTTTTTGGAAAACATCACTATAAACTGTTGTTTCCCCCTCTCTCTTTCAGGGGAACACCAAAATGAACACCTTTAGCTGGGCAAAAATTCGCAAGCTGAGCTTTAAAAGAAAACACTTTCTGATAAAGCTTCATGCAAAAATTGTTGTAAGTATTTCTTCTTTCCTTTGCCTCCTTAAGAAGACATTCTTCTGATATATTCCTTCATGTATCAGTTTTAATTATTAAGATAATTATTAAAAATTATCCTGGTTTGTTTGTATTAGAATGGCAGACTTTAAATCTCCGCATCAAAATGTACATTTTTAATTACTTGCCATCTCAGAGAGTAAGACATAAAGAAACGTAATTCTACTTGAATTGGCCATTAATTTTTCATCAGTTTACACCCATGCTGCCATATAAGGTGACACACACCAATTTTCTGAAACATCAGTTCATTTATCTTTGTCACTCAGTGATCTGACATGCTCAAGAGCAGAACTCCAGTATCAGACAAGGACTGAGAGCAGTATGACCTGCCAGCACTCAGCACTTCATTACTTAAGTAATGCCAATCACTGTCAGCTGAGGGCACAGGCCAGGCTCAGACTACAGATAGATCTTGTCTTCCTCTCTGAGCTGAGATATTTACTGAGCAAGCCTACTGAACCTTCCTGATAAGAGATTTTGATATGAGTTGTACCTTGAAGTTTGTAAAAAGCTGGAATGATATGTTCATGCGATACTGTATGTGAAGTGCACTGTCTTATCCACACTGTTTGTCCACCAGGTGTCACTGTAGGGCCAGTGACAATACAGACAGTCGCACTAAACTAGCGTTGCATGTGGTGACCCTCTTTAGAGAAATCCAGATTCCCCTTTTTGTCTGTGTTGATACCCTAACAGTCACTGAGTAGTCAGAAGAACAGAAATGGGGCTCCCTCTTGTTGAATATGTTTTACACATTGAACTTTATCTGAAAAAAAGTCTGTTGTTCTCCATGGACAGCCATCCCGTAAAGACACAGTAGAATTCACCATGGCTAGCCGAGACATCTGCAAGGCCTTCTGGAAGATGTGTGTGGAGTACCATGCCTTCTTCAGGCTTTCTGAGGAGCCAAAGTCCAAGCACAAGTCCATCCTCTACAGCAAGGGCTCTTGCTTCAGATACAGGTTGGTGTAGACACCCTCAGTCAAACAGCCAGCCAGGGCATTTTTCTGTCTTACACTAAAACTGTGAAATGCTCTTGCTAATTCTGCTATAGCCTGTAAATCTATTTCCATTTTTTTTAGTGACCTGCAGTGTGATGATAGGTCAGAGCGCAGTTCTCAGAGCAGTTCTTTCTATTGACGAGGTGAACGGTCAGATCACCGGGTTCAGAGAGAGAGAGAGCTGATGCAGGCAGGTGGAAGGAAGACAGTCTTTTGAAGAACTATCTAAGAAAAGCGAGGCTCTCGGCCAAAGCAGAAGGAGGAGTGAGGCTGGCAAGCCGGAGCCATAAAAAAATAAGTCAAAGGGAAAAAAACACCGAAATTACCAGTGGGGAAAAATGAGAGCGGTGGCAGACTCCAGAGAGGATTTTCTGTTGGGTCATTGCCCATTAGGAAAAGGGTAAAAAAGGTTAGTTTGGATTTATTAGCCGAAAGGGAAGCGAACACGAGCACAAGCGCTAGGAGCTCAAATCACGGAGCAACAACATTTTTTTTCAGCTCAACAGCAGGTTGAATTGTTTTAAATAGGTTAGCTAGAAGGGGATATTCCTTGGATTTCCTTCCTTAATTGGAATATTTTTATTCTAATTGAAAGGTTGAATGGCAGGTTGAGAACTGGTGGAAATGCTGGTGTTGCCCCTGGCAACCACAGGACGCATGTATATTCAATGATATGTATATATAAACATGACATGTTAGGATCAGCGTTTTAACTTGTATGTCATACTGTATTATATATAAATGTAGCCACTCCTGCTCTAAATTAAGGCAGAAATTCCCGTGCCCTGAGTTAAATGTCCAGTAATCCAGCCTTGATCAATGATTGTTTTCTCAGTGGACGGACGCAGAAGCAGCTCCTCCAGTGTGTGGGCAAAGGAGAGAAGAAGAACTTGCCCTTTGAAAGGTAAGGTACTGGAAAACAACAAATGATGGAAATTGAAACTCCTGGTCCCAACCCTTAAACGTATTGCGTGCTGAAGATTCAGAATTGATCATCAATAATCATTACTTGTTCAATTATGAAAGAAATTGAAAAAGGAGCATCTGCTCTATACAGTACATTAAATATATATGTAGTTTTGAACATTAATTTGCCATGATAGTTTCACAACTGTGGAATGACTGGTAGCTACCCTGAATGTTATTCCTTATGAGATACATGAAATTGTATTTACAAGCACTGTTTTATCAAACACTGAAAATCAAATACAGAATAGAAACTAGTTTTGTGTTTAGAATCATTGACTAGGGATTTACAACTAGAGATTCCCAGAATAGGCTTGATGAAATTTTTGATACCTGAAGAGGTCATAAAAAAATTATGTAGTTCAGGTGGGTAGCTGCGTCAGCATGCATAGGCTGCAAAGGAACAAGTAATAGGTTTATTCCATGCTGAAAAAAAGAAGAAAGAAAACACAATGTTTCGGCCATGGGGCCTTCTTCACGTGTGAGCTGACATTGAACTGACCTTTGAACTGACAGTCTCTGACATCATATTCCTTCATTGAACTGATAGGTTCTGACATATACCCCACCACTGAACTGACAGGCTCTGACATCATACCCCACCATTGAACTGACAGTCTCTGACATCATACCCCGCCATTTAATCAACAGGCTCTGACATCATACCCCACCACTGAACTGACAGGCTCTGACATCATACCCCGCCATTGAATTGACAGGCTCTGACATCATATCCCTTCATTGAACTGACAGGTTCCGACATATACCCCACCATTGAACTGACAGGCTCTGACCTTAAACAAAACCACTACAGTCATAGTCTTCATCACTGGGAAATAAGACATGTGAGATTGCAAAACAGAATACCTTAGAACATGTACTCAAGATGTTTCCAGGTATTTTAATGAACATACATAATGCCATTCCTGAATCCACTACACCGGTAGAAATTATTATTTTTCAGTTGTAAGTCAGTAGTGAACTCGGAGGGATAATTTTAGTTCCTGTGCTGACTATTCAGGTGTTACTGGACTGAATTATTTACTTAGACTGGTTTTAGCTCTTACATAGATACTTGAAGTTATCTTCATAGTATCTAATTTTAAAAGGAATGACTAAAATCATTTGGTTTTTAGGAGCAGAAAACATTAAAAAATATTATTTTTTATAAATTATTAATTAAGCTGATTGTTAGTTTGAATAGGTAAAGCTGGAATAAGAGAATTTTGTGGGTTAAATCCTTTGTGCAGAAGGTGCTCATAGCATGTTTTTCCTTTTGTCTTTGCATAAATGTACAGTGGATTTAAAAAGTCTACACACCCTTATTGAAATTGCAGGTTTTTGTGATGTGAAGCCAGAAATCAAGATAAATCATGTCAGACATTTTTCCATCTTTAATTTGACCTTGCAACCAACAACATTCAAGAGAAAAACAAATAGATAATTATTAGGAAAATAATTGAAATTAAAAAACCTACAACACCCTGGTTGCATACGTGTGCACACCCATTTATAACTCTGTGTTCAGAGTTAACCAATCCCATTCAGAATCATTTCCAAAGGTAAGCAGCATACACCTGCCAACAATGAAAGTGATTCTGATTAACCCCAAATAAAAATCAGTTGTTCCTATAGGATTTCCTTGAAACTTTTGTGGTTGCATCCTACTGGGATAGCCATGGTCCACAAGGAGCTGACAAAACATCTACGGGATCTTATTGTTGAAAGGTACTGATCAGGAGAGGTATAAAAGAATATCAAAGGCATTGGATGTACCATGGAGCACTGTGAAGACTATCATCAATAAGTGGAGAACATGTGGCACCACAGGGACATTGCCAAGATCAGGACGACCCTCCAAAGTTGATGACAGGACAAGCAGAAAACTTATCAGGGAGGCTACCAAGAGGCCTACAGCGACATTAAAGGAGCTGCAGGAATTTCTGGCAGGTACTGGTCACTCCTTGCATGTGACAACAATCTCCCGTATTCTGCACGACTGGGCTAGGAGGTAGGTTGGCAAGACGGAAGCCATTTCTCACAAAAAAGAACATCCAAGCCTGTCTTATCACCCCAAACCATGTGGGAAAATGTCTTATGGTCTGATGAGACAAATTGTGCACTTTTTGGCCTTAATTCTAAAAGATATGATTGGACCAAAGGCAACACAGCTCATCATCCAAAGAATACCATACCTACTGTGAAGCATGGTGGTGGAAGCATCATGCTTTGGGGCTGCTTCTCTTCAGCTGGGACAGGGGCTCTAGTCAAGCTAGATGGGATAACTAGCTCCAAATATCAAGATATTGTGACACAAAACCTGCTGGCCTCTGTCAGAAAGCTAAAGATAAAGAGGAATTTCACGTTCCAACATAACGACCCAAAGCACACATCCAAGTCAACCAAGGAATGGCTTCAGAAAAGGAAGATCAAAGTCTTGGAATTGCCCTGTCAGAGCCCAGACCTCAATCCCATAGAAAACCTGTGGAATGACCTAAAGAGGGCTGTGCACAGGAGATCCCCTGGCAATATGAAGGAGTTTGAACTTTTTTGCAAGGAAAAGTGGGATAAAATTGCAAAGTCCAGGTGTGCAAAGTTGAGAGAGACTTATTCACAAAGACTTACTGCTGTAATAAATGCAAAAGGTGCTTCCACAAAGTATTAGTTGGGGGTGTGTACAACCAGGGTGTTGTAGGTTTTTTAATTTCAATTATTTTTCCTAATAATTATCTATTTGTTTTTTGTCTTGAATTTTGTTGGTTGCAAGGTCACATTAAAGATGGGAAAAATGTCAGATTTATCTTGATTTCTGGCTTTACATCACAAAAACCTGCAAATTCAATAAGGGTGTGTAGACTTTTTATATCCACTGTAGATTTATACTTGATTGCACGTAGTTTGGTTGAGGGTCTAGTCACGATGAGGGTGGAGTCTCACCTCTGTGGTTAAGATCCCTTTTATCATAAGTTCATATACCCACTGTGAGCTCTACAGTAAAGGGTATAGAGCCTGCGTTAAGCGTGCTAGTTTCATTGTGGTTTTCCTCATTACTGTGGAGCCATATCCTATACATAGGGTCAAAAACGGGGCAAGCAACTCAACAGCAGTATGTTTTTACAAAATCTGCAGGGACATTGATACACACCAATGTCTACACCTGCACACTGCTGAGTCCCCCTCATGCTGTCCTTCACTTGAAAGGTACAATCAGGTTGTCTTAATTTCAGAGTTGTTGTCTTTGAATCTGCAGAAGTATTCAGTGCATGCCTATTCTCTGTAAGCTACTTTGGATAAAAGCATCTACTAAACAGTACCCTGCCAAGGTTACACAGTCCTGATTACTTAATTAGGTCAGAGGTCTATAGGTTGGCTAAATAAATTGTAGTTTCTGTTTTAACTTGACTTTTACTTGTGTATGTTAATAACAAACTGTCCAGTTGTAAAATAAAAAAAACTGTTCAGTTGAAAAATGGGCTGTTTATGCCCTCCATAAAGTCGAGTGTAGAAACATTGTCAATATTCATATTCTAGCATTATGTAATTATGCAGTGCCTGTGACCCTCTGTTAGTGGTTGTTTTCCATCTGTGACCTTGGCTCTGACAATATGGGACTGCTATGTGTTGGCAGTATGGCAGGAGCCAGAGGCACTTAATGTTATTCTATTGCCCTCCTTATTAGAGGAAACACCTGTTTGGAGTCCAGTGCCTTGGAGAGCAGTCCTGTGCAATGACATAGTCACACTGTTTGTTTTTCAGGAAACACTGCAAAGCTCATTATGACACGAGGCAGTGCAGGTCTTCCCCTGATCTCCTGACAGATGTCTCCAAACAGGTAGTGTTGTGTTTTTATTTGTTTTGTTATTTAAGCAAACAGTTGTAAGATAATTCGATTTCTAAGGTTAATTAATTAGTAGGAGGTCAGAGGACACTAAAAGAGATCATGGGATATCAGTTCAGTGAAAATTAATAAAATGGGCCCAACAGCTGTTGTCTGTGTTCTTTTCTAGTTTGTATTGTGTTTAACAAGTTTATTGAAAGAAATTCCTAAACATAGAGACTGGTTATTGGCCACTGAAAGCAGCATCCAATCAGATCTGTGCTGGATGAGATTGCTGAATCATAAATTAGCTTCATTTAGATTGTACATTGATGCACTAAGCCTACTAAAAATTGTTCTTTACATGTTTTTGCACAGTGGAATGATATTTAAAAAGTAAAATTGATCCATTCCCAACCCCATGTAGATACAAAAAATTTTTGAATTTATGAGTTTCATTTGTTTGTTTTAACATGAGGTCACACTCATAGTTCGCCTGATAGCGGACCCAGATTTTTTTTCTCATACACATCCTATTCCTCGTCAAGGGATTTAAGCTATTTTTCTTTTTCTGTAGAGCACCCTGAGGTGTTTAGTGATGCTAAACGGCAGAGTGAATGAAACTGCTCATAACCCTTCCTACAGCGTTGACTTTTTACCCTTCCTTCCACTCGAGCAGGCGTATGAGCAGACACGCTCCTTCGAGAGGCCGAGTTACAGCAAGAGCGCTGCCGAGAAAGCTCTTCAGCCAGTTCTGAGCGGGAAGAGAAGCAAATCGGCTGTGGAGGTGGTGTTTGCCACCGAACTGGAGCGCTCCAAGCCAGAAGCCGATCCTGCCTCCTTGAACCCGTCTCGGAGTGGCTCCTTCACCTGTTTCGAAGTGGAAGGCCAGGCAGACGTACCGCAGGGCCAGCAGGGGCGCATGGGCGTTGCCCGCAGCAACAGTGTCAGCGAGGTTCACCGCAGCCGAATGATCACCAGCGCCCAATTATTGCGGCGCACCGACTCTCCCCGTTACCCCCTGGCGGTAGCAGGTGCCGAGAGCTTCGTTTCCAGTGCCTCCTTCTACCTGGACCAGCCACCCCGCCTGCCCAGGCACGCCTCCCTGGTAGAAGACGTCATCCGCTCCTCCAGCTTCTCCAGCCCCACCAGTATGTCTCCTTCCGGGAGGCGCCACAAATACAGGCACAACGGCTTCTACCAGGCAGGGGGCACGAGCTGCGGCAGCCGCATTGACATCGGAAGAGAGGATATGGGTCACTTCAGTGACGATTCCAGCTACCAAGCGGCCCTGCCCAAGAGGTCCTGGAGCCAGTCCGATATGAAATTCCTCCACCCAACTCGTGCCTCTGAATTCAGACCTCTAGGCCACTACCCTCATTTATCCAGGAGGCCTATTATGATGCGCCACTTGCTGCCACAACATGGGGCCACAGACCGCCCCACCTCTCTCTGCGTGATGGATAGGTACGCTGCTGGTGGGACAGACTTCAGCGACTCCGACTCGGACATCATCTATCCCTACTTCTACCCAATCCTGGGCAAACTAGTCAAAGCTGCCCCACTGGCCCGGATGAGGATATCCTCAGGCAGCCTCCAGCTGGATGAAGAAGAGGAAGACTTCTTCAACATAAGCGACTGCGAGGGCGCAAAGTCTTCTGTGGGGGCACAGGGACTCCACTCTCGAGTGGTTTGATCTTGCCCTCTAGGGACACCGGCTTTTCAGCTCAGCAGGTCTTACTGAACAAACCTAAGTTATGGGAGGTGCAGACGCCCCATTTTAGGAATACCCCGTCTAGTAGCAGTTATTTCGCACAGGGATTCCCAATCCTAGTGCTGGAGGCCCACACACCAGGTTTTTGTTCCAGCCAAGCTCTCAGTTACACAGTTGAACCCTTAATTGACTTAATGGTAAGATTAAGTCAATGTCCCCTTTAATTATTGCAGTTCATAAGTAATGAGTGAAATTTCAAACCTTTGGATAGAACAAAATGTTCCAATCACGAAACGTATCAGTTCAGGTAAGGCTCCAATTAAGTAATAAGCTCAGCTGGAATGAAAAACAGGAACAGGAATGGGAACCCCCTACTTTAAAGTACTTGTCTGCCTAAATGAAGAAAGGTGCATCTTAATTACCACACATTCCTGGTTTTTGTGGAGATTGTGGACCACATCATGAAAAGTGGGATCTGAATGAAGAAGGTGAGCGATAAGGTGGTGCTATTGTTTTTCTCCTAATTATGATTTTTTTTGAGGATGTCCAATTGCCCGTCATTATGATTTCCATTTATGCGGGCATCAAGAGTTGCAAGAGTTAATTGTTGTTCAAAAGTCAACATTCCAAAACATTTTTTTTAAATTGCCGTTCCTTTGTTTTTAAAAACATCTCGTATATTTTGACAAATTTTAACTGTACAATATTTATGCACGTATTTGCTATATACAGCTAATTCTTAATCAAATAAGAAATTGTATGTCACTGAAAATGCCTCAATTTAAAATGAGCATTACTTGGAATAGATTACAAGAAATAGATTTTACATCGGTGTGATGTAAGCATTTACAGAATGATCTTAATAGTAAAGTAGCTTGAAAATACAGAACAATTAAGCAAGAAACATTCAAACAGCATCATACAAAGTAGGAAAAGCTATGGGAGACTTTGCAGATCAGCTACTGTACATGACAAGGCCAACTTAAAAAAAACTTATCAGTGTAATAAGCTCCAAAGAGACCTTTGCAGCTGAAAGTGTAACCAGAGTGAATGTCGAAATTGAATTTTGAAGTAGGTTGGGTAGCCAGTTATCTTCACAAAAGATTGCAAGAAATGACACAAAACTTGAAGGCAAACATACTCAGTAAAAGAATGTCAAAACCATACAGGTCATTTATTTTGAAAGGGTACAAAAAGACAATGATCCCACATATACTGCAGATATTTGTTGTACGAAGACCAGATAACAATAGACTTCCAAAGCTTCTCCACACGTACAGCTTTTTTCACGTGATTCAAACGCTTAGTATCAGGGTTATGAAATGCTACGCTTCCCTAAATGCTGCTACATAAGTTATTTTTTGGATTTTGGACCTGTTATTTTTTTCTTTCCCCCTCTCACAAGTCTGTCCTTCCTTTTTAAAGATCTTTTTCCTTCAGTGTTTGGTACAGTCCCCCTTCTCCATTCTCCCTGGTATGGGATATGACATATAGTATGTCATAACAAATGAGGCCAAAGTACTTCCTATATTTTTCTTTTTTTTTATTTGCTAGAAAGAGCCAGAGCAGACAGCAGTGGTAAAAACTGTCTCTGTACCCAGCTAACGCATTATGAGAAAACATCCTGAAGATGCAATGAGAGGCATTTCAGCCTTTTAATGCTAAAAGCAGGCTGTTAAATGTGTAAAGAAAAAGAAAAAATACAGATGATAAATAGATCCGCAGAGCCCATAATTCTTCAGTTTACGATGCTTTTTTACAACACCATTAACTCAGTTATACGTCTTCATCCTCCTCAAAACAACTACATTCTTACCACTTTTCAGCTGAGTTTCATGTACATAGTAGTTGTTCAATGTCACTATTATTGGGTTTCAGTGTGTCTGTTAGTATCAATTTGCACGTGGTACTCGTTGCTCATTCTGTTAACATTGTCCGACAAGTGTTCATCAGTTTTGTGTGGCATAATTTATAGAACTTGTGTTTAGGAATATCACTGTAATGGATTGACACTACTTGCTTAGTGGCCTTACATTGAAAAAGTCAGTACTACTTAACTGTATTCAGTGTCTTAAAAAAAGGCTTCTTTACTTTGCATTTCTAGATTGTCCATCAATTTATTCCATGTCTATATTATTTATTTCTCAACACACTAACCTTCACTGTTGTAAAACAGCAGCTCCAAAGTACAGAGTTGCATTACATCCAAGGGATTGACTTTTTGATATCAGATTGTGATAGCTAGTGAAGCAGGCTGCATTGTCAACTGAGGACTGTTTCCTGAGATTATTATTAAATGGTGACAAGCACCTCTTTTAGAACCCAGTCCAGCCTACTCACCATCACAAAATCAGTTTCAAGTTAGGGGAGCAAAAACATTCTTATGATTCCCAGATTAAATTGTTTGATGTTATGCCATGGACTACATATAGATGATGCAGTAAATAATTCCTAAAATGAAATGGAAGTCCCCTTTAACCTTCCCGTATGTTATTATAGCACCCCTTCTCAATAATTAAAAGATTTGATGTTGTTTGAATGAGCTCGATATCACAAAGTGTGAAAATCGCAGCCCTCCGCCGCTTTTCTCCAGGTGAGGGTGAGGTTGTGGGGACAAACACTGTCAAACTTCCAAACAGCATTCAGAAGCTGTCAGGATGAAACGTTGTACAGTACCATAAACTGCTAGAAATAAGAGAGGTTGACAGATGCCTTCCAGGAAAGTTGCTGTTGTTGTGCCCAGATGCGTAAAGGGCAACTCTATGGGGGGCTGAGTTCATCAGTCATTGCCACCAAGTCGTCATCATCAGAAAAGCAGAGGCCCAGGGGGAGTTAGCAGCTGCCCTCAAGGGATTCATGTCCCTGATGTCTTGTGACATGTGCCAGAGAAATCAATGCAACCCACTGTGCTCATGAGCTCTGAATCTTGGATCAAGTCACAAGGCAGTAATGTACTGTAGCACAGTGGGCAGGTTCACACTCACATGATGCTCCAAGTCTAGTATTTATACCAAGAGATCCTGCTACGATAGGAGCACAGTGATGCACTCATTCTCTTGACACTGGCGGTGCCACATAAATCTTGCGTCACCGTTTTAAACTTTTCTGGTGTTGCTTTAAAATAAGGATTCCTTTTTAATATACTATGATTAAAAAAAACAGTACTCATTTCAAATATGTTGAACTATTAACAGTTTTGTGGTTATGGCAATATAAAAAATACCCCAAGCTTGCTTATGTGTAAAGCAAAAGGCCGTTTATGAGTATGTTTACTCTTTTTTCCCCTTTTCATGGTGGAAAAATATTAAGAGTTTTTTTCACGTTGCTGCTAACTGAATTGCCATATTTCGGTGGGTTTTAATTTGGAATTCCATGAATAAAAGGAGATTTTTGTCATGGCTTCTGGCGTATCATTCTAAAGTTACTACAAAGTTACTAATAATATAGAACAATTAAAACAGGGATCTGTGGTCAGCGTGATAAGTTAGAGACTTTGCACCTCCAAGCAAAGGGATGTCTAGTGGGCACCGTAGGCCTCAGTCTGAAAACTCGACAATGGCTCTGGAAGGCTTTTGAGGAAAGCGCATAGTCCCTAATTGGGAAAATTGGGACTTCCAAAATTAGTAGAATTAAAAAATTGAACTGACCATTTCTAACTTCAATAATGAACCAAAAGGAATGCATCGGGCCCATCAGTTATTGGTGTCCCACTGTTTGACCTCAGTGAAACAAAATACGCCCAAGTACGAATACATTGCTGAAGCATTATTAAGGTCAGAGTTCAGACTATAAAGACTATAGTCTAGTATAGTAAGACTATAAAATGCCAATGTCCAGCGAATCAGAGATAAAGATTCCCTCCGAGATGCTTCAAGCTCAAGATCCACTCAGATCCTGAATTACAGTCAGGGATCAGATGGTTAAAGATTGAAGGACTGACCCCTTCTACCTGTACTGCAGGATCACAGCTACAGTATATACTGTACTTCCATAGGCATATAAAAAGTTGCAATCATTTTCATTCCCCAGATATCCAATATATAAAAGGAACTGACTACAGTACGAGAGTATGGCCATTGATGTAACTTAAATGTCTTTTGGATGGCTGAGGGAACGTACACTTCCTGACTGTAAGACTTTGCTGAACTCCATTCAGGCTTCCCGATTTCTGTCTGAAGTTTTCCCAAAATCAATCTTGCTGCTGCTTTGAGGAAGAGGTAATTCAGTGGTAAGGAAATGCCTAAATTAAGGCTCTAGTGCTTCAGCTTGCAATCAGTTTCCTTCTGTCTGCAAGACCACGCTTCACCATGACCATGCTTGAATCAACCTGCACAGTCTGAAAAGATTATCTCCATACAGCGAAGAAAAATTGCCCTTCAAACAGTCACGATTTAAATATTTATTCTTAAAACCCCAAACCAAAATTAGCTTTAAAACAGATTTACAGGACTAGCGAGTCTACAAGATACATGTTTTACAGTTCTCTTTTTTCTGCAGTTCAACCAAATGCAGTTCCTTTATAAAGCTCAGATCAATGCTATTTACAAAAATTCCATTTCCTTTTGTGTCTGCTTGTGGTTTGTACATCATTATAAAAATACTTTATTATATCCAAATATTATTGCTTTCAAAAAAATTAAAACAGTCTGGCAATATTTATCACTTAGAAGTACTTAAAAAAGCAAGTAAAGAAATAAATGACTATTACAATAAAATAGAGGAATTCAAAGTTCAATACATTTTCTTTAGGCACCAGTGGATGTCAGGTTGGCATTTCTCAAATGTTCGCCACCTAGGATAATATCAACTGTGAAACTGGGATGGCACCTTCCAGTAGTAATATTTTCAGAAGTATCATGCTTAAAAGACTTGGCAGATTCTTTCTTTCATACATTATAAAATACATCACACATGTTATGTGATAACAAGCCACAAAGAAGAAAAGAAAAGCCTTCCTATTTTGCTCCTGCTTTTGTATCTTATAGTTTGTCCAGCAAAACAAACATTTCCATGACTATTACTGGTAAATGCAGGTTTTTAAACAAGATAGGGGCTGTACTGGCCATACGTACCCTAAAAATAAAGTCTACATACATTTCTAAAGCAAACACCCCCTAATCATACTTGTAATACGTTGCATCAAAGTCTTGCCCTTTTAAAACTGAATCATCAGCAGCTTCAGAGACAAGCACCTTTTTATTATGAAAATAAATGGTTTTTGATTGGAATCTGAGAAAGCTGACTAAACAGGGATTTAAAATGAATCCTAACTGATCTTTTTTAAGGCTCAAGGCAATGAGAGAAATTGTCTTTTGTGTGGCATCCGTTACAGAAACCAAGGTGCATGTTCTATTAAAGTCAAGTCTAAGAAACCTCAACATTCGCCACTCTCAGACCTTTGTTAATGGATACCTTTGCTTACTATGGAAGTTTATGAGGTATTTTGAAAGATAAACTAGATGTACATCGTTATATATAATCTTTTTGTACAGCAGGTTACAAGATTACAGCACATGCTGGACCTCCTTAATAAGCACTCATCTGTGGTGGAGGCACAGTTTTCTAGGTAATGTTGACAACACTACCTGCTTACAAGGATAATTTTGTCATCATTTTCTGCACTTAAATAATGTATCCTATGGTAGTGAATAAGACTTTTTAGAAACAAAAGGACAATATCTAGCTAAAACAACAAATACTGGTAAGATGCCTTACGCTCAGCAGCAGAATAGTATTTCAACATTTTTAAATGTTGTTTCTTACATTAAAACCCAAGACTTAAGATACAGTGCGCAACACCCCAAGCATCTTCTGATTGAAAAGCACTCACCCGCCTCGCTGTGCACCCGAGGCTTTTAAAATGATTTAAAAAAAACAAACTAAAATGCTGAACTAAAAAAGTGTGCTTGAATTCTTATCCCTACAATATTTACAAATATACATGGATTAGTCCTTTTCTGCCCACGATATAGCTGATGATGAAATAATGAAAGTCAGCCTTAGAAACGATAGTATCTCCAGAGTGTAAAAGGACACAGCAAGGGAGTCCTGTCAGGTGGTGGTCTGTGTCCAGCTAATTCATTTTGCGCATTTCGGAACAATTCCCACAATATGATTAACTTGCAGAAAATCTGGAAAAAAAGAAAGAAAAACAGTTTTGAACTAAGAGGACCAAGTAGAATGTGCCTGACTGTAAAACAGGGACACAGTCTTCTTTCTACATGGTCACTTGTCCACTGAGCAGAAAAAAAATGACTGACCTGTAGCTCAATGTAACGATTAAACAGAATATCAAATAAACAACAAATTCAGGTCCCAGACCTTATTTCTAGCAGTTTATTAGTTTTAACTGCATGGGCTTTTTGCAGTTAAAATGAATGTCAATAGCATTAAATAAAATCAATAAAGCAAATTGAACAAAAGAAAATTGGAATAGATATCCCTTGTTACCTCCAATAGAAAAACCTCAAAAAGAAAACCTAACCTGATAACAAGAACACATTTGGCTTTGGTTAAATCATGAATAATGAATTCTCATCTTTAATCTTTTCCTTAACACGACAAATAAAAAATAACAGCTAAGAATTACATTACCTGTCAGTTCATTGTTCTGTAGTGCATTTCTGAAGGTATTTCACCAACTCTTGGAGTAACTGTTACATTACACTTTTAAGATATTTTTAACTTAAGTTGCTTACTATAAAACATTATTTTACAAATATGTTGAGAGAAATTTAACAGATTACAAGTGAATTCTAGAATTTTGTAATCTGGAGAGATATCAGAATTGAAACATTCCACTCATGCTGTGAGTCTGTGTGTCTTTCTGACATCTGATGTTTTTCCAGCTGCATTTTAACATATATCAAAGCTTGTAGTTTTCACCTCCAAGTGCTTTTGTAACGACTCCATATAGCAATTGGAGATCTTTCAAGCTGTATGCAGCATTCCTGGATACAGGTTCATCTTTGTAACCCACACCTGTGGTTCAAGTGGCACAACTTTTAAATGACCACTTTCATAACTGATGTTACTAAACTACTAAACTGTCTGGATGAACGGAAAGCTGTGAAATTTTTCACAGTAAATATTGGAACTGCTAAGTATATAAGTACATTATATCTTCCTGGATTTAAAAACTGCATAAACGCACAATAGTGTAGCGACACTACACAATTTAAAATTTAAAAAAAAAATTTGAGACACCTACAACTCTCGTTAAAGCTAAATTTGGATGAAACATTCAAGAGACTAGCCTTAAACAGAGCTTATTAAGATTTCACTCACTTCTGAAACCTGTCTATGATTGCCTTCACCATTTTGTCTGTGATTCCTGGACATGCCTCTTCTGCCATTTTAATGCTCTTCTCCAGCTCATCAATTGCGTTTTTCTTAGCAGCACTATCCCGATGTTGAAGCTTGAGCTACAGAAGCACGAAATAAAAATGAAGTTTTTTTTAAAGATTTTGTTTTGGAGAATACATTCGAAACATCACAAGCTTTTCAAAACATTTTGAGCAATACCTCACCTCCATAAATAGGGGAGTAATAACTGAAGACAAACTTGCTGATTTCTTCAGGTCTTGATCCTGAAGTAGGCAAAAAAAGGGACATTAGCTTTCAGCCACAGCAGGATTGTCAAGTCTTTCAACCTTCAATCTTAAAAGCACTCTGACTGCTAACAGTTCAGTTTATCTCTTCAGGGTAAGGCCTTCATCTATCTGCTCAGTGTAAAGAAGGACATCCTGAAGTGTTTGTCCTATGGCTATGTACATGAGAGTAGGAGAAAAGCTTTCTAACACTGAGATCCACATAAACATTGAGGAGGATGGTACGACTGAAATGAAGGTTATAAAACCAGGTCATGCAAAGCACAAGGTCTTAATTCTGACATGCCACTAGCATGAAAGTACATTCTGTGGTTTTAGTGTTACAGATTTACACAAGCTTTATGGTTACCCTTGGTTTAAAATAATGTACACCACAGACCCACAAATGTATACTAGCCATTTATAAAATTTATTAAGTTGTAAAACATTTAACAGACAATTTTTGACTACATGGCATATAGATCCTCATCGGTAAGCCCCTCAAAGGCCAATGTTAACTTGTATCCCATAAGGCATTTCAAGTCTTTAAAGATGAAGTCATTTACAGTATTTTTATTCTTGGGATGTTTCTTCAGGTCATTAAATTGGACAGCAAGTTAGGTTTAGATCAGCAGGGCTTCCTAGACAAAGATTACACTATGAACACACAATTATATACTTTTTATATAAAACAACTTATATCAAAACAACTTACTAAAATTTACCCTATTTTGCATTGTATGTTATTTGTGCATGAGGACTCATACAGCTTCTTAAATTTTATAGATCAGGTTTAGATTGTCAGCATCACTCCAAAACGAGGTGCATCTTCAAGTATAAATACCCCAACAGCAAAGGGTATCACTCTGGAAATATAGGAGCAAACCCACTTCATCCAGCCCTGAAGTATACAGTAGCTCCCACCTGGCTGTGTGGCATCCATTATGTGTCAATAACCCCACTGGATACACAGCACATCAGGTGGAGTAGTGGGAAATTGCTCACTAACTGAATCAAACTACAATAAAAGTAAAATTGCACCGTAACTCGTAAAATCTCCATCACAAACTAGACAAAACAAATTAAATTTCCAGTTATGCGCGACGCCATATTGTGCGATTCAGAGCAAGGCAACAAGACCTCCGGCCCTATTACATTGTAAACAAGCAGGCTTGTGAATACATCCCTTTTAATCCGATAGAAATATTGCTCTTGATGTCAAGACCGTTTTGCCAACAAATACTACTTTCTTGTTGCATGCTTCTTTTCTGCAGTGAAATGTCTGTTGCACAACCGGTTTTAATCTGCTCGTACATCGCATTACATTAGTCATGACTAGTGAGCAGGAAGGGCCACATTACGTCGCAATTAATTTTTTCTATAATGTCAATTAATTTACTTTGTTTGCAAAATGTAATAACCGGTCTGAGAAATGGGAACTGCAGTTCCCCTTTAACACCCTTATTCTTATGAACTGTGTCAGAGGATCTTCAATGACCAAGTATTCAGAACCTTGTTATCACATACAGTATAAAGGATGGAAGAGAAGGTCTTTCACTGCACAAAATATTGACAAAATCAGAATGGCACTGGAAGACTCTAGTTGAATTGACATGGTCCTGTTCTTTCCTAGAGCACCACACAAAGCTATTTTACCTGCAACTATTATAGCTCAAGACACTAACTGACTGGCAATTTCTTCTATAATTACAGAGATCTTTGAGTCTGTATAGAAATACTGATAGCACCTTGCTTAATGGGCCTTAAGTGAAGAGACAGGGGCATTGTAAAAGATTCTGGTGTGACGGGACTCACCGTTCCATTTTGCAAATTCTTCTTGGAATCCGGCTTCTTTCGGACAGTTGTGAAAGACCACTCTGGTTGTGAGCAGTCATTCTCTTTGTTGCTTGATTCCCTGTTGAATTCAATAAATGTGTTTGTTCTATAGATGCCTTTAACTTCCCTTTGGTTAACTATAAGATATGCACTGAAGTAAATCTCCAGGACAACATTTAGATGGAAAGAAGATCAAAAACTGTATGAGCTTTCAAGTTAAATTGGGTTCTAAAATTGATTCTTCACTTTAGATTCTGAACACATTGCTTTTTCATGACTCATGACTTCATGTTATAGTTGTAAGTGTACCATGCAATGAAATGGAGAGTGCCCATAATACTAAACATCTCCGTAACTAAATGACTCTATGGTTACTCCATAACTAAAGTAAAGCATGGTTGTCAAGAGCATTTACTCATTTTGCTTGAGCTACACTGAAAAGTACAAATATAAGAGACGATACAATCCAGTTCACAGGTTGCTTTGAATATTTATCCAGACTCCTGTGATTCACACATTTTTCATTTAAATGAGCTTAACATAGGTCAGAAAGGAGTGTCATTTTTTGTGTTGAAAGTTTGCGACAAATTCATTGCCATGATCAAGAAACCTGACTGGTTTGAAAGGTGAGTAAAGATTTCCAATGCAAGAAAGTTTATTACTGGAAAATATACCGGTTCTTCAGAACAAACAAACAAAAAAAAAAAGATATACTGTAGCAGAATATCTGGTTGCTCTTAAGGCGGTTTGAGCTTCACCTGACAAGTAATCAACAATTGATTTCTGTGCCAAAGGGGTTATAAATTCAGTGAGTTAATGAATTAATAAATGAATGTATTGAATAAATGAAAGCTATAAATTCACTTTTGTTTGCCGGTTTTTAAACTCTGCAGCTTGTGAAGCTGCATTAAAAGCTCTGTGTTGCTTATGAAGATGCATTCAAGGTCAAATGGTGCGAAATGAAGAGAAAACAGAGCCTGTGTTCTCTGATGATATTTGCCACTATGCACAAGTCCAAAAACAGAAGCAGGAAGGATACTGAAATAGACCCAAGGTTAATGCTGATGATTTCATCCAACTTTATGCGTGGTCACAAACAGTACATCCATTACATTAAAACGTAGAAAGAGAAACATGTGGTAAGGAAAAATATAAATAATGCACTAAGGTTGGTTACTTTTTTTATACACTTCACAAACCATGTAAAATATGAGGTGGGGGGGGATAGTGGCCCATTTTCAGAATTGCTTATTTGAGAACAACATTATTACATATGCAGGAAACGGGGCTGGACAACTTACAGAAATAATTCAAACCTTTCACGACAGGCCACATCTTTATGCGATATCGGTTTAAAAACCCCTTCTCTACAAAGGTGTTTTGTGAGCAGCTCTAAGAAAAATTTAAATGTGCCAGTGATTTATTTCAAACTTCTGAGTACTAACTGAAAAGCATTAAAAAGATGAACAGTATCAAAAAGGTTTACACAGTGTGCGACATTTGTGCGATAGTGCTGAATTCTAATTCTGTAATTGGCCAAGGCAACAAATACATTACTGCAAAGCAGCAAGAAAATGAGGGGAGTCTGGAATCCAATTAAAATCAATACTTAAGACAACAGGAAATCCCTCCTATGAACACTTTATAGAAGCCAGGCTTGCAAACAGCTTACAATGGTTCCTACTTACGAGTCCGAGTCGTCAGAACTGGAATCGTCATCACTGTGACCCTCGGCCTTCCACCTCTTGTACCTGTCGATCAGCTCCGTCAGGTAGGAAGTCTTCTTCGCGTTTTTAACAATGAACTTGTGCTTCAGGAGCTCCCTTGCGGTGGGTCGCTGGGGAGGGGGGGGGGAAAAAAGAAGGCTCTTCAGTTCTGTTGTCACCTTTGCGCTGCTGTGAAATGACAAACTGTACTTGCTGGGGAAGTTTGCGGCATTATAAAAAAAAAGTACTCCTTTTGACAAACAGTGCCGCACAGAATTAAGCTGAAATAAAAAAAAAAACATACCACATTGCACTCGCAGTCACTTACACAGCATCAGAAAAGCAGACTAGCTGGAATAATGACTCCGCACCCTGTGAATGCCCAGTGACCACTACAGCACTTTAGCGAGCTAATTGCCTGATTCTGCAGTCTCAACTCAACGGCCGATGCTTCCGTTTCCAAACACGAAAACACGTTAAGAGAATAGCTTTTGGGGACCTTAAGTATAATTACTAGACATCAACCTTAATTTCACAAAAGAGGAATCTCTGTTTATGTCAGCCTTCCAACCAGTTTCAGTCTTTTCTTGGCAAGAGGCATGGTGCGATTTTTAACTCAGAAACACCCCATAAACGACTTCCTCAGATTGTGTACCAATATTTTAACATATTATTTACTAGATCCAAATAAATAAGATGGTTTTCCAGGAAGAACTGCTCCACTTTTTTCATCCATTAAAGAAAAGCACTTTTATTGCTTTCCTGTGAGACTTCTTTTTTTTTTTTAAATAAATGTGGGTCATTACTTTCTAGGCAACCTTTGAAATTGTATGTACTCAAGAACGAACAACTTTGTTCTGCAGTTCATTAAGACGTCCACCAGGTGGCAGAGCAACAGCAACATGTACATGGTACACAAGCTGTGCTTGAGACGGCCACCAGGAATAGAAGGACAAAGTCTTTCTGACTCATACAGTGAAGGCTGCTGGGTTTGTGGGACTGGAAGGAGGATCAAAAACTGCAAAACCCTCCATTAATGCTGTGTGATATTAATGCCTGTATTGCTACAGCAGTCCCAGTAAACCACCAGGGGGGAGTAATTAACATCTCATGACTGTGCAGTCAAATCATGACAACAATTCAGTTAAATCAGACTCAACACCAGTCACCATTTTGCTGAAGTAGGTAAAATGTAAGCAATTGTATTTAGACCAAAGCCATAGCAAACCGAAGGCTTTCCAATTTGTCCCACACTTTTGGACATCTTAAGACAGTGTTGCAATCTATTGGTATTTTCAAAAAATGTCTTTATTTTATTAACTTTATATACATATTAAACACGCTAAAGTTTATAATACTCTCAAACCAAACAGACTTTATTCGCACATCACGGTCATCTTTTTTTGGCATAAAAGGCTCTAGTATTAATTATCCATATGTATTATCTTCTAATGAATCTCATTTATAAAATCTTTATGACATGGGAGTGGTGTGGCAACAGATGGCCGATAGTTACACAAAACGACAAGATTCCACAGCACGACAGCTAATTCTCGTACAGAAACCAGACGTTGCTTATGTCACCCTCCGCCTTGTTTTGAATACATTTCAAGATTGGCAAGAAGACTTAAAACAATATTTGACATTTTGTTTTATTCACACGTGTAATTTGTCCTGCACCTCAGACAACCTGAAATGGATCCAGCTGCCCCGAGAGAGGAGTTTTGTGTCTTGTTTATTTGAGACTATTCTCTGTTTATGCACATTCTCTTTATCACCAGCCTGATCCTGCCAAGGATCGAGACTTTCATTTCCCTTCTTTTGGACTGCCTTGGGCAAATCTACTCACGTGTGCAATTACACACTGCACTTTGGCCTATTGGTTGAGGTTGAAGGACAGGCTATTCATTCTTTTGTCATTATACAAAGTTGTATTTTAGTTATAGCTCAGTGTGAAAGAGGAAAAACTTTTAATTTTGCTTTTGTTTTTGGCCTCAGGACTTTGTAACGTTAATCCACATGAAAATTCCTGTTTTATATATGAACTTTGCCTTCCACGCTATCTTGCAGCAGTGTAAACCAGCAGATTCCATCAGACCTGGGCACCCTCCTGCACCTGTTAAGGGTTTTGTGCTGCTAACTACAGGAGAATAGTACACTTTCCTATCCTCATTCATGTTGAACACTGCATGTACAGCGGAATGAGTTTCAAAATCAGAAAGTGCCGATTTCTCCGACATGTAGAACAGATCTGAAGAAAAGCGTTTTAAATATGTCCACCATGAATCCCACTTCAGGATCTCTTATTAGTTCATGTTGCCATTCCATATAATACTTCAAGTCCTGTGTTTGAATCCAGACTATGATATATTTTTGAGGGAGCTCTCCAGGTGTCTCCAGGTCCCTATAGAACTGGGGTCTGTAAATTGCATTCGTGTGTGCCCCGAAACAGACTGGTGGCCTGTCCAGGGTGCCGTCCTGCCTTGAGCCCTGTGCTTCCTGGATGGGCTCTGGACTGTTGCGACTTAACAGGAATAAGTGATTTACCGATGCTGGATGGATGAAAAGATTTTACAAACAAGAAGAAATCTGGCTGCTTTCTCAACTTGTCTTTTTGCTCAACAGATCACTGAACTTAGAACCATGAACCTTTCATTTATTTTAGTCTAGCCTCTACATTTTGCACAAAACACTTCTCTGCACAGTAAAAACCATCTTCACTTAAAACAGCTCGAAGACTTCATTCTTTTATACTTACAAAAGCAGGATCCTTATTCAGACAGGAGTCGACAAACTCTTTGAACGCCTTGCTGAAGTCTCCAGTGAGTGTTGGCGGGTTGTTCTTGGGTATGAGAAACAGCACTCGCATGGGGTGCATGTCCGAGTTGGGGGGCTCTCCCTTTGCCAGCTCAATGGCTGTTATTCCCAAAGACCAGATATCTGCCTGTGGAAGAGACAAGTTAACACCCCGTTACAGTACTGTGCAGTAAAGAGAAGCCTCCAGGACACAAACCAGACTTTGTGGTAATGTGTCACTTACAGAGCATGGGACATCAAACGCTGTTTTAAATTAAAGATGTCATCTTTTCAAAAACTGAATAATCATAATTTAGGAGAGGTGGAGACCATAAGTAACTACAAATTATTATTTTATGGCATCCTTCCACTGCTTAAGGCACTTGAAACAATTTACATCATTCACTCGGCTCTGTAATTAAAAACAAACGTAACAGGTTAAAAAGTTGGAAATGCCAAATTCTTACTTTTGAATCCCTAACACCTTTAAATAGCCACCTCCTCTTTATAACCATACCACAAGTATTGATGAATAAGACATCTCGCAAGTAGATTAGTGCATTCACAGGTTATTCTTGACAATGGCTAGGAAATTGAGGGTACATTCACATTAAGAGGAACAGATCGATTTTCGAATTTCCACCAAACAATATTCCTAAAACACAGTAGTAAGGCTAGGACAAAAAGCATTGGGACTTCAACAATGGAACTCTAATTTCATAAACGGACAATGCGTGTTTTCTTAACCCTACTGATCTATTAGACTGACAAACGGCATTCTTGTTCTTGCAAGAAATTAAATTTTGACCACAGACTGTATCAGTTATCATATAGAACATCGATTAATGTTCAGGTGGGTAGCTGCGTCAGCATTAATCGATCAAGTAATAGGTTTATTCCATGCTGAAAAAAAGAAGAAAGAGAACACAACGTTTCGGCCGTGGAGCCTTCACACCTGAAGAAGGCTCCACGGCCGAAACGTTGTGTTCTCTTTCTTCTTTTTTTCAGCATGGAATAAACCTATTACTTGATCGATTAATGTTGACAACTTCTATTAATAGTAATATGAAAAAAGCTGACGAAGATGAGATTTGATGACAGTATGAAATACAATCAGGTACTTTGTGGCAAGGCACTTCGACGTGGAGAGGAGATCTTTGCCTCTGTGCTCCCTTCCAGTTGAGTGGCTGTGTGTGGAAACAGGCTCTGACACAGCTGCCTGCTCATCTCTTATTTCAACCTGAAACCCTCATACCATCCGTCTCATTCACACTCTCTGGGTAACAGAGTAATAATCGGGCCTCAGGGATGCCTCTCTCAGAGACATATTAACGTCTTCTCTCCAGATCCAGACGGATTCTCCCTCGTTTTAATTTTTTTTGGTAGTCACAATCTTTCAAACTCCTTTGCTCCCAATTGTGTGTGGCAAAATGAACAGGATGATCATCTTTTGTTGTAAAACAACCTCTAAATTATGCACACGTTTTACTTTCTGAAAGTGTGCAGCTGCTGTCTGTAGATCAACACAGGCAATGAATCTGCTTCTGTGTTTCTGCTTCTGTTTTTGAAGATGATCTCAATTAGAACAGAAAGAGCAGAGTTTTTTCAATCTTACAGTATGTGATGTACCAGTAAGTTAAATTATGCTTTCTTTAAAGTAGCCCGTTTATGAAGTTCACAGAGTTCCTGAAGCAAGGCAGATGTGTAGGCCTGGCTGCTGTATACAGATGGACGCCCAGAACCTCAAGTGCCTTACAGCCTGCAGGTAGGAGATTTAAACACAAACTGCCTTTGACAAGAACTGACTGGGCATCTGCAGGAGTGGGCTGCAATAATGCGAGTCAAATTCCAAGGGCAGATGAGCTCAGCTCTTCACTATGGACCACACTGCTGCTTACTAACTCCCCAAGGATGCAACTTGCTGGTCTTCGCCTCCCCTGAGGTAACATGGCAACAGTGTGGAGTAGTGGTTAGGGCTCTGGACTCTGAGGTTAAATCCCACATGGGACAACGCTGGTGCACCCTTAAGCAAGGTACTTTACTCGCCTACTTGTGCCTACTTACCTACCTGCTCTAGAGAAATACTCTTTTGTGCAAATGGGTACCCCCAGGTTGTCACTGCAAATGTAAATTCTGTCAATGGACATCAGGGGGCAGGGAAGGTGGGCTGTTCCCTTGAACTGAGAATTCTTTATAATATTAATCCTTTCACTTAAAAAACAGCTGGTCCCCACTTTCGCAGGCAGTTTTCTTGGATGAGCTGAACAGGTACACACCGTGTTCTGTGCAAGATAATGGAAGATTCCAGGAATCTTTGTGTCAATTCATCATACCACAATAATTAGTACAGCTGCAGGCACAGGGACTGTCACTGGATTTCCTGCCTTCTAAGAACAACAACCCAATAGAAAACATTTGCCGGTCTGAGCCAGGAACCGTGAACAAGAAAGCCATAATTAAGCAAAAGTAAAATTCTGACACGTGTGAGTACAGAAAAGAAGAATGCTTACTTTTGAGTCGTATGCAGACTGCTGTATGACCTCGGGGGCCATCCAGAAAGGCGTCCCCACAAATGTCTCTCTCTTTATCTGGGTGTCCGTCAGCTGGCCAGCCACCCCAAAATCTGCCAGCTTCACATCTCCCTGCTCGGACAGTAACACATTGGCCGCTAGGAGCGCAAGCAACAAGACCTCAATTAGCCTCATAATGCACAAGTCACAGCCACAAGTCAGACACGGTAGAAGTGTTTTTAAACGGCGTCTCTTTCTGCAAACCTTTGATATCTCTGTGAATCTTCTTCTCTGAATGCAGATAGTCAAGGCCTTTAAGAATCTCCTTCAGCATGGTGGCAATCTGGAACTCATCAAAAGGGCCTGCTCGCAACTGTGGGGCAAGGCACAACGTTTACAAGAAGAACTTTCCTGAAAAGGACCAGTCGGAGCATGAGCTGCGCTCCTCTCTTTCGCAAGTGAAAGGACGCTTACGTTTAAAAAACAGAAACTGGGAACAACAGAAGAAAATCAGGAGCTGGGAACTGAAATATTTCTCGAGTAGATCAACACTAGGCTCCAGTCGTAAAGATAAAGGGCCTGTCACCAGGAGTTGTCCTGAACTAGTCCCACCTTATCTACTGACTTCTCCTGTCTCTCCCATGCTGACAATCCTTTTGATTATCTTCCTTTTTAATAAGAAGTCCTGTTTTCAGTGACTCAGCATTAGCAGCTCATCTATTAAATCTCGGTAAGGAGCTTTTGAATAAAACCGTATGTTGTATATATTACTGCTGCTGTAACATATCTTTTTCTTTGTAGGAAGGTGGTGTTGTTTAATCAAACAGTAGTCTGAAATATGAATCTTACCAAATCAAGTGCAGATCCTCCCCCTAAGTATTCCATGATGATCCAAAGCTTAGTGGCCTAGATGCAAAAAAGATAAAATGGTTTAAAAAAAAATACAGAATATAGTTGCAGAAACCAGCCATCCCATGAAAACACACTCTTCATGAAATTACTAGACAGGAGCTGGAGTGAAGTGTATTCTCTTGTCAAGATGCATAAATACCCTTAAAGGCAGACTGAACACAATGCTCCTGCCTGAAGCAGAGGAATAGAGAGAGGTTATGAAGGACGGAGATATGAGTATGAAAGGCAGAATCATAGTGCCATATTTGTAGACTGAGCAAGCAGTCAAAAATAACACATGGTATGCTATCGTTTGAAGGAAAAATGCCAAAGAAGGGATTTAAATTAATAAACAAAAACAAAAATGTCTATGCTTGTTAACAAGACAAAAGATGGATCTTAAAAATCAAGATTTTATTTGATGGTAAAAAAAATTAGTAATGGAATAATGCGATGAAAAAAAAGCATTGCAGCAAACCCAGTTAAATCAGAATATGTTGTAAGACTACTATATCTCTTACGTTAAATCATACTTTCTGCTTATTACTCCAGAATCTTTGGCTATGAAATCACAGGCACCCACAGTACCAAAAAAGTAGTCATGATTATGATAACTGAGTTATGAGTTAGGTATGGGAATTCAACAAGGTTTCAGGGGTCTAGTTATCAAAAATAGTTTTCTTGCTTTGTGAGACCTGGTTAGAGTCAAAACCCTGTATTTTAACTTTGAGAGATGCATCACTAGTTTTTAAAAGACCAGAAAAGATCTTTTGTGAGCATACCAGAAAGCAGCATCTCCACAACTGAGGTTTTGCATCTCAGAAGCAACAGTAAAGAGCAGTGGGTTTCTCTATGTACAGGTATGCACTGCAAGACACTGAGGTCCTAACAAATCTTGATGATGCATTTTCTGTGGTCAAAACCAAGTTAAATCACAGAAGGAACTATATTTACAGAAGTCTTTCTAATGACAAAACAGAAAGCAAATATCAATGAATCATCATGAAAAGGTTATTTATATGAACAGTAGATAAAAAGAATTACTTATTCACCATGTAAGCATTTTGCTGAACATGGAAATATACACTGTTTTCTGTTTGAGACTGATAACAAAATGCCTAGTACAGGAACAAGATCGAAATGACATTGACTGTTAACTGTGATCCCATACATTGAAAGAGTAGGTCGTGCTGTTTAAATTTCAATGGTCAATATTGGTTCTTTGGGGGAAACTGAACAAAAAAACAAAAATTGTAAAAGCAAATTTATTTTTTATTAGACCTTATGGATGGTAAAACAAAAAAAACTTAGAAAACCAGCTGCTATGTATTGTGCAGAGAAAGCAAATTAATGCCCCACATGTTCACCATGCATAAACGCATGTTTCCAACACTTAGCAACACAGGTATACAGGTATCCCCTGATCTCTTCGTGACCTTGACAAGCCCATTCAAGAACTAGATTTATAGCCTCAATTGGTCAAAATACAGGCTAAAGGTGAAAACCCCAATGACACATGCAAAATGGCAAAAAACTGATGGTATTTTGCTAATTATAAGAACAGAGGAATGGTTACAAAAGAGAAGGTGATCTGGCCCCATTTGCTCGTTATGTTCTAATGTGCCTAATTTGATAACCCACTGCAATGAAAGTGCTTAAGCCACCTACAGGAGCAAAGAGAAGGTATTTATTGTTGTTTGTGCAGTAGGCTCTTACAGGAGGTTCTCAGCATGCTCCTGTACTGTTTTCTACTGCCAGCTGTAAGCGCTCTGACCACAGAATACTTCCTCCCGAGTCAGCCTCTTCATTGTCTCATCACCTGCTGTAGAGGCTGACACATGACTCTACAGTGACACCACCATGGTACGGTTGAACTAATACACAGGAAAAAAAAAGATTAAAACACCCAAGAATGAAGAAAACAGGGAATTAAATCCAATAGTTTTTTTCCCCCCTAAAACTGACACCCACCCTGGTCCCACCTCTGTCATTCCTGAACATCAACCTAAATTAAACGAATCACCAGACAGCACAGAAAAAAAAAAATGGAGGAGATGAACTGTGACTAAACCGCCTGACTGTCACTCCAGGGGTGGTTACAGAAGTCAAAAATAATAGGTCAGATACAAAAATAAAGTGCAAAACCAGTGTCCATTCATCATGGTGCTCATGGTAAAAGACAAATATTTACAAAGGAAAAGGATAACACTGATGACCGAAAAACTAGCCAAACTAGTTTTCCCGTACATTACCTTCTAAACGTCTTTAAATATAACTGGAACAAGATAAATTCCAGCGGTGTTACTGCACGCAGACTGAATTATACTAAATAAATAGACAAAAACTAAAGCAACATGACTGCCAGGTTAAGTACCCGTAGGCTTGTCCCCCAGCTTCTCTTGATGGACAGGTAAGGCTCCATTTAAACTAGAGGTGAGTCAAGTTCTATGACCCGACTCGAAATGGTGGAACAGACAGGACACAAGGACAACACTGCGGATCTCACACAATTATAATAATGACAACTTCCAGTACACCGATAAGATTATTGATGTAAGCAACAACAATAATGAGAATGATAAAGGAACATCCACTCATCCATTTTTTTTTTAACGACTTTCACAAATTCAGGGTCACGGGAGAGCCGAAGCCTATCCTGGCAAGCAGCGGGCGCAAGCCAGGGTACACCCTGGATAGGACGCAAATCCAGACAGGGCCGACAGACACAAACACAGACACAAACTCGCACCAGGGCCGATTAACCTACCCGTATGTCTTTGGACTGTGGGAGGAAACCGAAGCACCTGGAGGAAACATACGTGAACATGGGAAGAACATACCAACTCCACAGAGATAGCATCAAAGGTCCAGAAATGAACCCAGGGTCCCAGCGCTGAGAGGCAGCAAAGCTAACCACTGCACTACTGCGTCGCCCTAATAAAATAACATGCCCCTTCTTTTCAGATGTTCCAGGATGATGATGATATGTGAAAGTGAAGAGAAACAAGAGGTCATACAACAAGGGCGTGAAGGAGCCCTTTTGTCACTTCTACACACAGCACGGCCCCAGACGGATGAGCCTGATGACTGAATCACGGGCACTGCCTTGTATGGTAGGGACACTGCAGACTGTGGAGATAAGAATCCACTGGGTTTCATAGGGGCATTAACCATGAGATCTGAAGTGAAACCTGTGTAAATCTTTGAATATAGGATGTCAGTATTTAGCGCACAGTGCTTTCAAGTGTTCACCCTCACTGTCCCTACATCACCATGTTTCTAAGAACCACCAAATCACCTCATTTTGAAGAGGTGAAAAAACAGGACACTAACAGGTCATATACACAATAACAGAAGCCTGTGGGTATAAAATGATATTCAGAACTTCCATTTCTTCCATCTAAAAGAAGCAGCAGTCTTTTCATTCATCTCCTTTCATTCTCCTCCCTTGTCTCCTGGACTTTACCTTATGATTTCCAGTATATACAAGACATTCCAAGCTGAGTGCTATTTTGGAACCTGTTACCTGGATGACATCATACTGACTATAAAAAGATATCGCGGTTGATAAGGCAGATGGTAGTGACAGGTTCAGTTTCATTTTACAGCCCTAAACCTATAGGGAAGGAAATGACTGGCACGTAGGACTACAGCACAATATCAAAAAGCCACTTGTAGAGCGGATTACTGTACTGTAATGGAAGAAAACATCTCTGATGTTCACAGCTGCCTCTCCAATTAATCCTCATTTCATTTGTCAAGTTCTGTCATGGGACAATTAAAGATAAAGCTATACTGTAGGTCTGGCACTGTTCAGTACTCTAGCCATTTTCAAGGTGGATTATTTAAAACATAACAATGAAATTTATTCAAAATTGGTAGTAAAAACAAAAGAAACAACATATTACAGGTTACAAATGAGAGGAATCCATTTGCCCCACCTAGAAGAGTAATAATTAAACTGTTACACTACTTTTCTCCTGACAGCTTTTTGCTAAACTCAGCTCTACTGTTGCTAGCAGAACAGGTTTAACTATTTCCTTAAACTTCCTAGTCTGAAAGATATCAACAATACCAATAATGTAATTCTATGGACCCTTATTTGCATGCAGTGCCCAAAATAGCCTCACATTCTAGGTTGTTCCAGGATCATTCGTTTGTGAACAAAAAGTGTTTTTATTCTGTAACCGAATCAGAAGGTGTACAGTCACTAGTAAACTTCATAACATTATTTTGAAAATGATTAGCTTTGTTTTGGTTCTCAAAAAAGACATGAAATGTAAACTAAAGAAAATGAAACTTATTCAAATGATTTTACTTCTGTTTGGTTAAACTATTATTGGGAAAGAAAAGTTAATTAAACACTTGTGTTCCTTGGTATTTACATGCTAAATTAACCTGTCAACAAATACAGAAAAAAGGTTTGCCTGACCAGTTCTTCTGTATTTAAACTACCTTTAAAATGCAGATAAACGAGTTCTAAGAAAGGTGATTTTATGCTGTTATAAATAACCAAATATCTATCAAAACCAAAATGATCCCATGCATACTAGGTTAACATGTTATGTTTATATAATTGCTTTTTAATAATGCTTTTCGTATTTATAACCTGCTTCCCCATTTCCTCTTATGTGTTTATTCAGCATATTGTATTCCTGAAATACTTGAACACAGCATGCCTGAGACTCACTGTGAGGTCTTTTCCTTAAAACCCAGGATATCGGCAAGAACAAATGCTCCAGACCAGGATAATTAAAAGAGCCTGGCTTTGTGGATGGACAAACACATGCATGGATGTCCGGTTCATTACAGGACAATCTACAGGAACATGCCGGTTAGTCCCCTTTTATTCGGAATAGTTTTGATCCTGTGTGGCAGAACAATGCTGTGGTTCATTTGACATAAAACAGGCCCAGTCATGTCTTTTCGGATTAGGAAACCAGTTCCCAGGATTCTCCCATTGCTTTCATTTGCAACACACTATTCATTCAGTCTTTACCCACCTTCACAAACTTAACCAAGGACGAGGGGTGGGGACTGACCACTGGCATCTCATGGAATAGGAAAAGACCTCAAAAGCTACAATTATACCCATCAAGTCTCCTCTTTATGTGGTAAAGCTATACAGAAGATAAATGATGTATTTTTACTTTCACAGTTACCGAGAGGCAAATTAGTAACCTATGTGTCAAAAAACCTATGTTTTTCAGAGAGGAAATGGAAGGTCACATTAAATATGCCTTCAGTTAATTCCACTGGCATGTTCACAGCTCACAGCTTCCATAATGCAAGCACCTTGAGAAATGTTGGCATGGTGCCCTAAATCCACATGCCCAGAATAACTACAAGGGAGTTACCTCCCCGAGGCAGCCAGTGTTGACAGTTCTGCTGGACTAGTTAGTCTCCCCACTAAAAATGCTTCCTGAAATTGAGCACAACTGCTAGAAAATTGTCAATGAAGACATTCCAATTATGTGCTGCTACAGTATGTCACATCATGATGTCCAGGATAGATTCAAGATTCTCATGCATATTTAATGTTGTACTGTAGCACCACCAGACACTGCAGTTCATAAGTAGAACACATCTGCATATAGTATGTATATTCACAATAAGCCGTTAGAGTGGAAAAACATTTTTGTATGATTTATATTGTTCTGTTTGTATTGCAGTACTAAAACCTGAATTTTCACTCTAACACTACATTGAGCCTGTAACAAACCAAGACTTCTCCTCTCTGTTCTCTTGCTGTCTGTCTTTCTCCCTACTGCAACTCTAAGCATCTTCATTAGTGATAAAACTAAACTGGTGCCATTTCTGTTCCGTAACTAGTTTTTTTTTTCAGCAGGTGGAAAGTATGTTACGGCTCACTGTTTAAAAGCAGAAACAAGTGAAGCTCTTTTGATGAGAATTCCTTGTCATGTTTAATGATCAGCTTTTGTCCCCTGCAAATACCAGGCCAAGTACATCCCAGACAACTTCCACCTTCTCCAACCTAACCCTACTGAGTTACAGGAGGGTGGGGGGGGTAGTCTTGTATAGAAGGTCAGTAATCACCCCAGCTTGTGTTGCACATGAACTCCAAAAGAACTGAGTAGAAGCAGAAGCACAGATTTTTAGTTTCTAATGCCCTTGATGGAAGGAGACATAGCAAGCAGTTCTTTGCTGTTACAGCCCGGGGCAATCCAGGGGCGAACGTCCGACTATAACTACTCATGTCAGACTCCATTCAAATGCAAACAAATAAGAGTGCCTCTCAGATACTATCAGGGAAAGGGGACACCAGGGCGTGTTTGCAAACGGGGAAAGCCCTGCTCTGAGTGTTGTGGTTTTTATTTTGAAGTCACCTGTGGTGTCTGTACAGATTTGGACAGGGGACCACATACTGGCTGGATGCAGAGGGTCTGAGCCTGTCCACCCACTGCACTGAATCAGCTTCCCACTTCTGAGTCCAATTACTGAACATCTCCCGTACAAGTTACAACTACAGGCCTGAGGCCTGTGCCTCCACCTGACTCCTTTCCATCAGTGAACTCTTCTCTGTTATAGTACACATGTCCATCTCCATCTCTTAAGGTGACATTGCGGCTTCCTAATTTAGACTGGTTCCTGGCCAGGTTGTGCCTGTTGGCCACACTAACAAAGATTAAAACTAATTAAATTTGCCTATAAAGTGTTAATTTTGCCATCGGTACTATGTGAACGAGTTACTTTATGTGGAGCAGATTTTAAAATTTTTAAAGTCCACGGCTTATCACTGATTAATGTCTTGAACAGGGATCAAATTTACTTCTAGAAAACCACTCTTAAAAGGTGCAAGATCCTTCCACTAAACTTGCTCTCAACACCACCTCAAAAGGTTCAGAGCAACAGGTGCATCTAAGCTGCCTTGAGACCTGCAGACACCAGTGATTTGTGCTTTGCATGAGCCTTTCAGGTCTTATTTGCATTTATTACACAACTGTCCCAGCTTTCATCTTAAATGCAGTTCGTTGAGAAGTACAAAGACAACCCTTCTGATGGAAAAGGAGGTAGAGAAAAAACATCTGATTAAGTTTATGGCAGGCGCTGAAGAGTGTGGGAGGGTAACAAGCAGAAAACAAGACACAAAGCTGAGTGCATGCTATAAATAACGGCCAAACTTTCCACATCTTGCCTGTTCAGACACAAACCTTAACTCTGCAACTATGCAAGCACATATGAACATGACTATCCCAAATGTTCTTTTTATTTTTAACACACAATATTGACAATCTGGAAAATTGTAACTGTGGCATCTAAAGACAAAAACTTAGGAAGATTCACAGCTGGAAAAAAGCACAAAAACAGCAGGCTATTTAATCACCTCATTACTAACTCAAAATCAATGGCAATTAATTGTGAAGGAGAATTAATCCTTTTGGATCTTGATCAGAAACACTGACTCATTTTCTAAAAGGCAGGATTTTAAATTAATTGATAGCTGCAGAAAGTGACTTAACTTTGAGGCTTCTCTTAAAGAAAGACAGCCACTAAACCCCTAGGCTGTATTACACTGGCTGCGTTCACAGAATAAGCTTACTGTGTTAAGTTAAAGGCCAGTTTTAAAACCAACCACACCAGATTAAGAGTTATCAGCTGGATACTGCTGTTTTCGTTTCTACTCCCTGTGTGAAGCTTATCGTGTTAAGTACACCATCATGTGAAAACATTCTCTCTCTTGCTGGGCTCTGCTCACCCAATACTTCTCAGGATACAGGGCAAACTGTGAGTTTTGAATGAAAAAGCACTAAACTTGGGGAATTAAAATCATCTGGTTAATGGAACACAGGGAGAACGTACATATTTCCCACAGGTGGCACCCCAGAAGTCCAGGGCCCCAGCGCTGTGAAGCAGCAATACCACCATGCTGCCTGCTATGATTTAATCTAGTTTAAATAAATGAATATTCAGAAGTGACACCTGGGCGAGACATCTCCTTCTATGACAGTTTGTTTAAACAGCATGTCTCGCAGTAGTGAATCAGTCTCTAACAACTGTGCCAGTTAAAGAGCCAGACCATGCATAATTAACTCCACCCAACCTGCGGAGTTACACCTCTCACATCATACTGACCGCTCATCCCTTGAACAGTTCACAACAAAGAGGCTAATGTTTTAATGTAAAAAGACCTTACTGTAAACCTTTGTAATTCACTCCCTGTTGAAAGACACTTTTGCCAAAACCCAGTTTCATAAAGGCGTCTGAATAAACACTGCATGGCGCCACAGAGCACACAAAGGTGCCTTTACCCCAGAACTGAGGCAACCTTTCAGGAGACTGCAAGGCCCTCAGCAGAGGAATTATTACTAACTCCCTACCTCGACAGAACAGACGACACACCTTTCAGAAGCCATAAGGCGAAGTTTGTCGAGGGTGCGCCTATAGAACATGGCCTGGCGACTCACACGCAGAAACTGGAAATTAATTCCAGCTTGAGCATTTCTACACAAGACCAGTTGGGACACTACGATATGGCAGAACACCGCCCACTGGATATTTGTTAACCTATGTACTAAAAATAGGCACGAAACACTTATGACTTCTGTCCCTGATCTTTTCACAAGATTGGAAAATGCACATACAGTATATTAGTTGTTCCAATGTGCTGACTTCAGTCAGCTGAAGAAACTCGCTTCCAGTCAACTGTCTAAAATCTGAAATCCTACACTTTTCAAATAATTACTAAAACCTTGATTAGATGGTTCTTTTGCGTAACTCGTAGCATCTGAACAGTATTGTGCTTCTGATCTGTATTTATCATTTTTGTAAAGTGCTTTCTAGGGTGTCTTGGCATGAAAGGCACCATACACAAAACATTTAACCATAGTGTCTGCAATTTAAGAAACAAAACATGGGTAAAACTTCAACAGAAAACACAAAAATTCACTATGAACAATTTAGGGCACAAGCAAATTCTACAGGCATTAATCATGACAAGTTTACTTCCTTGATATACAGGCAGTACAACACGCTGAAAAGGTTTAGCATGACAAACATATACTCACACCTAGACAAAGGAAACATTGCAAAACTTCTGATCTCCAAAAACAATTTCAAGAGTTGCAAGATTCAATTTGCTGGACGCAAAACATTTTCCTTGTTGAAGATGAAAAAAGATTGAGCATGGCTCTGTATAAATCTGCCTAGTACAGGCATATTTCACCCCCAACTCAAATCGAATTACCATTCAGGGATACTCTGCTGCACTCCCAGAGATTAAAGGGGATATCTTTGAGACCGTGCTGTGGATGAGATCATTCTTTACTGATTGAGAGCTTTTATTTCAAAATTAAATGGCAATTATGAATCAAAACTTAAACAAGTAGATGTGTTCTTTACTAATGCTCAAACGTTTTTTTACTTTTAGTAAAAACTAAAAGTAAATATATTTAAAAAAGTAAAGTAAAAAGTTATTAAAGAGTTACTGAACTGATCATTAATGAGAGATTAGGGGTGAAATGGCAAGGCTTCATCTCAAAAAAGCTTACTGCACTGAAACAACAGGATGTTCAGCCTGTTTTAGGTTTCACGGGGTGAAAATTATTTGATCTGAAGGTCAGAAGTGAAAAAACCCTCATCAGATTTAAATACAGTGCTACATTCAACATGAGCATGAGAGGTGTTAAGAGGAATTCCTATTAAAACTTCCACACCTAGTTATGCAACACAGTGTGACAATATCCCATTGTCTTCTTTTGCCACACCTGTAGCGAGTCAGCTGGTGTAGGACAATGAGGTTCAAAACAACTTTTCACATACTTACATCAGTAAGTATTCCCCCCCATCAGAAAACTAAGAAACATGCACACATTGTTAAATAAAGTACTATTCATTCGAAAGGATGCCAAACACTTGACATATTCCAGGAGATCCACTTGATTCAAGACTAAAGTATGGCTTTCACCTGGATGGTGCAAGGCAGCTGTCATAAGCCAACATCTCCACTACACAGGTAGAGAATTGTGAAACTGCTTTATCCATTAAGTTCAGGGTGGGCATTAAGTAAACAGACTATGTCAACTCAAAGAGGAATTCAACCAAAGCACTCTGAACACTGTCATTGGATTTTTAATGACCAACCTTATTCCAAGGATAAGACAGGAGACCTACCTTCAAGTAAGAGCCATAGTACTTTGTTACATAGGGGCTGTCGCACTGGCTCAAGACTGTGATCTCCTGCTGTATGTCTTCAATCTCATCCTCTGCTTCTTCCAGGTCGATGGTTTTGATGGCGACCACATTCTGCGTCCTGTTATCAATGCCTTTGAAGACTTCGCCAAAGGAGCCCTTTCCTATCCTCTCCAGCTTGGTGAAGAGTTCCTCAGGGTCCGCCCGGGTGTTCTAGTGAGAGAGGGAGGTGGCACCAATGTGAGACCGATGCTGCTGTGGTACAGCACAGAGTTATGTTAGGTAGACACGTGACTAGAGTAACATGGGATTGGTATGGTTAAAAGACAGCAGTCCTGTCAAAAAAAAAAACAACATTCAGAAAAAAAAGGAATGATTGATTTCAGCTGCATGAGCTCCATTTTCCTAAACCCTGTTTAAGGACTGTACTTTATTAGATATGTGGCAAAGCGCAATTAAAAGGAGTACAAGGATAAAAATCCGGAGATATAGTAAACCTCGCACGGCCAGCCCCAGAACTCAATGAAAACACGGTACTGTAAAAGGTTTGGGGAAAACATCAAGTCGTTTGACATGCGTTTATCATGTCATATGAACATGGTGAGGTCAAGCTGGAGTTTACAGTATTTTGTCGCTAACAACTACTTCAGTCATTATGGGAGCTGTAATTCTATTGCATCAGGGACTTGTTTCATTTTCTTGAGTGCTGGTATAGAAATTGGATCGAGTAAACCGGATGGATGCAAATTAAAGATACAGAGAACCCTCTTTTCCTAACAGAGGAAGAATGCTGATCTCCGAACAGGCTTACAAACTGTTTAGCTGTTACTCCATCTTCACTGCTTCATCGACACAAAATTACCTGGACAGCTGTCAAAGTGTATCTGAGCCAGAAACGGAGAGCTGCTCAGGATACTGCATATTTTGTTTCCTTTTCTTAAAAATGCATATGATGCTTATTATATGTTACCTCATTTCTCTTGAATTCTGACTTTACATTGATAACATGAAGGGCTACACAGTCCTTAAATGAGCCTCACAAGACTTGGCATTTCAATTGACAACTATACTAATAACACCAATACAGATGTTACAACACAAAATGTCCAAACCACCCCTACTGGAAAGCATTCATGCAAGGGTTGAAGAAATTTCTACATTTTAGAGATTTAGCAATTATTCATCTGTGGGCATCTACACTTTGAGGGTGCCAAATTAAAATGTTTCCACTGTCTACATTTTCTGCTTGCCCTACCACTACCCTGTGCTTATACAAAATCAAAATCACACCAAATGAACCAGGGGATAGCAATTTTATATTTTATCATATTTGTTTAAAGGAGACAGTCCATATTGGACTGTCCTTCTTATTCTTGATTTTTGTGCTGCCACTATGTCCCGTCTTCCTATTGTCATTTCTGCTTAAATGTCCTCTTCCCAATGGAAGAAGTGAAACACTGCATTTCACTCCTTCTGAAATTTAATTTGTTCAGAAAAGAAATCATCAGGGATAAGCTTGTGCTGCACGGGTTTCGGTGCATAATGACATCCACCACACTGAGTCATGCCAGTCTGTTCTTACTTTTTAAGGGTTGCATTTGCTGCACTTCAACACTGCACAATGGTCTCAGCTATGCTGATGGCTAAAACGGCATGCTAGCAGAAGGTTGCTAGTCCAGCACTTGGCAGTGCTACAAACTACATATGTACTTGTGCTCCCCCTTCTACTTAAGAGGTAAAATAGTGATACAATGGATACAACTGCCTGCTCAGTATACAACACAGAACAGACAAGAAATTATACAGGTCAAAAAGGGTAGTGTAAACTATTCATTAAGGCGTGTTTTTTTTTTTTTATATGTACGTGGTCAAGTCTTCATGAACAGAAACCCACCAGAGCCATAAGTTTTTGGATTACTGGACTCAATTGAGCCTTCAGTTTGACTACACGACTGAACAGTGAACCATAATGCTCGCTGAATACAACACAGGGAAATGTGGCAAGCCTGTCTAGACAGTGTGCACACACTTTGCAAAACCAACGATCACCAGCCTTTCAAAAACAACCAGTCCTCAAGGCTCCCATTCATCAAGCTGCAGTTAATAATTCAAAAGTAGCTGTAGGATCTTACCAGGCTTTAAAAACGGCATATACAGTAACTGACGGCATTGTACCAGATTCCAAAGCAATTTAAATCAATTACTGTAGCAGTTCCAACTCCAGGAGCTGCACAAAGGGATGTTTGGTATCACACCTCTGGGAATGTGTCTCTTAACAAAATCAGTGGAATTTGTACAAATGTAATCAAAAACGCATCTGCTGCCCTGTCCCAACAGACTCACGAGGAACAAGGAATGAAGAGTTTAACAATTTAGAAATCCTTGTCTCTGAAAAATCTGCTGTGTAATTCAATAATTGTCGCTGCCTTTTGTGTGCTTTTACCAGGGACAAGATGTTAGAAATTTACACACTAACAGACCAACAGGATATCGGAGATTCATGAAACATCTAGTTAACTACAGTAATTACATCCTGGACAAGAGATCTAGCAGCTGCCTCATTCAATATGAAGTCATGGCAATTCTGAACTGGTGATGTAATTGATCCTCCTTGGTAAGACTGTAGATTAGTGGTAGGGATTTATAAAACGTTTCATAAAATATATTTATAAAATATTAAGATAAATGGCATTCCCACCTTCTACTGTAGATTAACTGCAGGTTAATAAAGTTCCTAATACTGAACCTTAACAGTTTATTTGAAGGAGGCATGCATTATGAACCAGCTTTTTATTTTAAACCATTTTAAAACCATCTAATGATGCTTTTCCTTGTCCCAGTTGTACAGTTCAAAACTGTATGCCTCAGCACGCAAACCTGCACTTGAGGAGGTGGACAAGGACAAATGTCCAGACCCTGCTGCAGTCTGCAGCACTGCGTCATCACAGACCAGAAAGACTGCTGCTGATTAAAATAAAAATTGGAAAGCCATTCCTGTGTATAACCAGCTCCAGTGTCGCATCAATCCAGATGTGAGCCAATATTAATTATATTGTCAGACAACAGCAAAGAGCCTCTTTTGCTGGCTTTGATCACCACCAGCTAAATGTGCAGGCTCACTCAAAGAGGGTGGAAGGGATTACATGAACTTTAAAGGGCTAAGGAAAAAATGTGAAGATGCAAGAAAAGGCAGATACCCTAGTCACCTGCCAGGTGGCATGAACGAAAGTCAAATTTTGGATAAGAAAAAAAGGGATCGAAGCATAGGGTTCTTCATCAGGGAAAAATAAACTAACGTAAAGACTGCATAGGCAGAGCAGCAAACACTATAAAAATAACATTTCTATGACATTGTTATGTACTCAGAAGCTGTCCTCAAAATACAAGCCAGCAACTCGGCTTTTGTTTGATGTGAGGAACAAAAAGACTCAGAATATGACCTGGTTATTTGTACAAAGTGTTTTGCAGATGCTGTGTGCTCTGGTGTGTCTTCCAGGGAAATGAATATCAAGGGCAGCAATGGCAGACCTGTGCTAAAGATAAAACCGAACTGTTTGCCTAGAGATTGTAAATGTCTATCTATTGTATTCTACACTCACTGTATAAATACGTAAGATAAAGGAACCTAAAAATACACAGTAGTCCTTCACTGGGACACGCAGTTTACACTCCGTGGTTGACAAGAAAGAGTGTGTAGTGACTTGGTGTGATATCTTAAAGTAAATGACACAATATTAGCATTTAGACATTACTGATAGCCAGTAAATCACAAGCCACATTTATATAAATTGCACAATAAAACCTATTTTTGTGAACTGTTCTGTACACATGACGGTCTCAAACTATAAAGACAAAATATATAGCTTGCCACTTTAATTAGCGCTGGGTCAAAATGCATGAGATGAGGAGTGACGGAAGAGAAAACTCTTTTTCAGCAATTGCAAGCAATGTCTTTCTGTTTCAACACAAATTGAGTGCGTCTATCACTTAACAGAAGAATCAGGAAACCTCAAATGTAAATTCTACTGGTAAGATTTCTTCACCAAAATGTTTCCTAAAAGCTGTGTGAGTGGGACAGAAGCATGAAGCAATGGTTAGGGCAGTGTCTTTAAATCCTACATAGAACACTGTTGTTGCAATCTAGCAGTGTCCCACATTCAAAAAATATTTTCCCACTGGAAGAAAATGTGACAGTGCAAAAATTAAGCTTGACCGACCTGGTCTCTTTGATCTACAGGACTATTACTTTCGTATTATAGGTTTATTACAAATACAAAATGATTTAAGTCACTTGTCTTGTTCACTTCACAGTTCTATGCATTACATTGATTCACTTATAGAGCTTGTTCCTTCTAACATCACAGTCTGGTGTTACTTTACACAAACCAAACACTATCATGGGTTTTGTAGCTGTGAGCAACCTCACGTGGAAATGCCACAAAGAGATGCATACTGCTGGTCGATGGCCTGGGGTTTTGATTGTACTTGGGCTTTACTAAGTGATGTAAGGATGTGAGAAGACCTAAATGTTGATCAGTTTCTACTGCAAAAGGGACTGCAAAAGCTTTCTTCAGTAGGAAGATTCCTGTCTGGTCCTCTGAAGCCTATGACCTCTGACTTTTAGTATCTCAGCATCATCAGCTTCTTCTATAGGGATAATTTGCAAATAACTGAACTGAATAATGAAGACGGAAAAGCCTATATTGACATGGATGACCCAGTTATCCTAGCCCTACTTTTGGAAGGGTCCCTTCGGTTGAGCAAGTCCAGCACAGCAGAGTGAAGGAGAATAAAGTAAAAAATTAGAGTGAAGACTATTTTTTATCCCTGGGCTGGAGAGCCCTAGTTTAAAGATAGGAAACATCCAGACTGTGGCTCCCCAAGACAATCAATCTTGACAATGCAATCACTGGAATATCTGCAGATTATTAAACTGCAAACAGTGATTCCTTAATGTCCCCACCTTGACTTTAGCCTTTTACTACAGTACACTGTAGAATCCCAAGACTCTTATATTGGTAACTGTTATTACATTTCATTGTAAGAACACCCAACTTAGCGTGCTGTAGAAATCACTAGATTGATTCAGGGTTACTCAAAATTAATCAACCACTGAAAGCCTTAGGGCCTCTGATAATGATTAAACATAGCACATGCAAAAGGAACATGAAATGCAAGCTGCACAGGTTAGCTTTCTTACGACAATATCTCCTAAAAGTAGTTTGCTTGCACCCACACTGTGGAGCAGTGGTTAGGGCTCTGCGTGCATAACTGAAAGGAAGTGTGATCAAAACCTAGATGGGACACTACTCTGCCAACAAGGGAAGTTGTTACATGTATAAAATAGGTATGAGCTACATGCCAGAGCTACAGGCCATTGAATTTGACATTCTGAAGCCCACATAATCTTTGTGGTTAATATCTTTCTCCCACATGGTGTTACATTTTAACTCTTTAAACTGAAAAAGGCTGTATGATTCCACAACCTTCACTGTGGATATTTCTCCCATTTTTTCTTAACTGCCTAGACCCTTATTGAATTTTTTGCCCACCAATATTTGAGGCACAGGTCAGAACTTAATGGAGGGGGGCCATATGAGTCTTGTGAATGAAGTGATTATAGGGCTAATAAAATTAAACGGAAGACATCATTTGTAACCAGCAGTGAACCACTGCAGCTACAACAGATGTGTTGTTTAACCAAGATGACGTACTACCACAAACTTAAACACATACAAGTGAATTAAATAAAAATTACTGAAATGTGTTCTATACTTAAAAAAAAAACAGAGTCCCTCAAACCAAAATCAGGTATTTGCTTATTCCTGGTACATTTCCACAAACAACAATACCAATTTAACTAAAAACATTGCCAGACCTATTCAAATTTGGCTAGATAAATCGATGTAAGGGTGTTCAGTCCTTCAAATTGTTAATAGAGATTAAGACAAAAAATATAAAAGGTCCCAAGCTGTCACTATTTGTTTGAAAAATTCAGATCACACGCTTGGGTAATGCAAGTGATAAAATATTCATATTCTTGTAAGAATTTAAGGGACTAGACTCACAGGTTTTGTGAAATAATTCCTATCAGTGATGAGCCCACTTGAAATTTTCATTTTTACTATGTTTATGATATTACAAAAATTTTTTTAGAGGTTGTGCTATACAAAGATCCATCAAAATATATGATGTCCAGGAATTAGTCCTTTCTGAAGGGCCTCTGAAATGGAACAAGCGGGCTGGTCACTTCGGTGAGGTTAAAGTACCTCAGTGCAGCGGTTTTGCATTGTCAGGGGGGAGATCTAGAGGAAAATGTGACAGTCTGTGCTTCCAGTGGTACTAGCTTGGAGTTGAGGGCTTGTGAATTTGCTCATTACAGTGGCATCAGAATCTCCCTATCAAAACCTCACTTAGTTGCAAACTACAAATGATGCATTGACCCAGCCATCCAGTGTAACAATCTCTGGCAGCTTGGAGGTATGGCATCTGCTGATAAAAATGACAGATTGATATATTAACCTCCTGAACCTCAAAGGATGTGTGCAATTTGTTTTCCCACACCATCCAGATTGATGTGTTACAAATATGGGAGATATACCAAATTCACTGAAGCCTATTAACTGTGACAGGAAGATCCTATGTTTTAAATTGATGGGCAAATCCTTTGAAAGAGTGGCTACAAAGGGAAAGGGCATCTTAAGAACAGGTAATGGATAGTGTCACAGATTAAGATAATCACCTGAAAATGAAAAAGACTTAGTGTTTCATGAACATAAACACAGGAATACCACACATCAGGAAACAAGGGAAATCTGTAGTAATGTAGGCATAATGACTGCTGAGACAAGAAAAGTGAACTTGTATGACCCCAATATTAAAGTTATTGTATCTGCAGAAAGAATATGACAAGACAGAATGTCTGATTTCAGATCAATCCTTTGATTGCATTTATTGTGTAATTATTCACAAGACTTAGCTGAAAGTCAACACTTGGCAGTGCCTTAACCAATGCTGGACACAAATGGATTTAGCAAATTCTGAAAAGCAACTGTTATACTTTTTAATCGGGGGCAAGACAAAAGGCTTCAGTACCATGCATCTTTTTTTTCTTGTATATTTTGTAGACATACGCACAGAAGTACAAAAATGATTGCCGACACCTATCCATAAAATGGCCGTCAACATATTTTCTATTACATGCAAGACTGAATTAAAAAATGTAACCAAAAATGATCTGTACAGCAAAAGAATTCTAAGTCAACATGAATTTAGAAAAGACAGGTCATATTTACCTTTCTAGAGTTCTATGAACAAGCAACAGCACTAATAGATGCAAAGAGAACATAAGGACTTTTTATATTTACAGATAGCTTTTAAGAACCTTCCTAATAAAAGATTAGTTCTCAAACTGCAGGTTGTTGACATACAAAGTAATGCATGTATTTGTTGCTGTTGCAGAAATCTTCTGGGAAAACTGAGAATTTGAGGTAAATATGGGAATTGCCTTTCAAAATATCATTTAGCGCTCGGGACTTATCCATTTGGCCATCTTTCACTCTCATGTCTCAAAGCTGCAGTTCATTACTGAATTCCTTACCTTTGTCAGCAACCCCAAACATCTTTCGGGATCTAAAAGGATAAGCTGCTTCAGTTTGTCAAATAAGTCAGACGTGTAGGCTAGATTTGCAAAAACACTGAGTCAAGGTAATATTCCTGCCAAATATTTCTATTCAAGAAAAATGCACCTGAATTGAAGATAGGAGATTACTTTGTATCTGTATCTTTATGATATTGTATACTATTTCCCTTTCATGGTGTTTTTTTCTCTTAATCTTTAATGATGGATGGTATGCGAACTAAAGTGGAAAAAAAAAAAGAAAAATGCACCTCTGGCCTCAATTCAAAGATCCAATTGAAAACTTTACCCTGGAAACTACCGGACCTTCACTGTAAAAAAAGAAGACTTACATGTGCTCAGACTCAAAGTACTCAAAGTAGCAAAACATCTGGAATTCAGGCCACTGCTTAACATGCGGTTGACCATTTTCACAGTGATCTCCATGACTTTGTGCAACTCGGGCGACACTTCTGAATGGCGAGTTCTTGCCATGGGGAAAAAAAAACTCTGCATTCGCAGCCTCTTCAGAGGCTGTTACTCAAACTGGGTTTCCTCAGACCAGTATCTTTTTCTTAAAAGGGGGATCTTTCCCTCTTCCCTTTTCTCCTTTTAACAAAGGGGCCCAACCAGAAAGGGGCAGCTCTTACCAGCTGCAGTTCTGCCACAGAGCTCACAAATTATGAAAATCCTCACAACACAACACAAACCTACTGATTATAATTAAGTTAATTCATTCAACTATATGGCAACATAAAAGGCTTTTTGCAATCCTTTCAAAAGCCGATTTTCAGCCTCATCACTCATATCCACAAAACAACGTCTACTCATTGCGCTGTTCAAAGGATGATACGCTTGCAGTTAGCAATTTTCTCTGCAGCCTCACCCAGTAATTTCCAGTACATATCTACAATGCTCTGCAAATTCAGCTCTTCCCCAACGCTTTATGCTGGCTTACTGTGTATTCCTTTCATTTTCTGAAGCAACCAGGGTGTTTAGTAAACACAGCCTCTTTTGCTTTGAAGGTTCCAGTGATTAGCACGACAGGAATTTATCACATTTGACCCACCATGGTGTCTTTGGTCTGTAAATCCAAGCGTGTTGTACAGTAAATGGCATTGTATTTTCTCACAACATGCTCCAGTAACTTTTGTGCAAATGTAGAACTCAAGGGCATCATTAGCTCGTCTCTTTAAATAGGGATCCATTATGACATGTTTGCCAAAACAGAAAATTAAAAAGAAACGCTTCCTTGCTTTTTTCCCCCCTAAGTTAATGGTCATATCCATATCCAGTTCTCCTTAACTCAAATGAGACAACAAAAACCATGCATTATTTTTATGACAAGGGTTCTTAGAAACGGAATAGGCAATTTTACGTTTTACCACTGGGTCAAAAACATACTATATGTAATTAACTAGCTTTTATTATTGATTTCTTAAAACATAAAAGCTGTTTAATTATTCAAAAGTTTTTCTGAGGGGGAGGAAAAACACCATTATATGTTAGTCTCCTAAATACTATGTTCAGGTAAATCAATAAGTAAGGTGATGTTACACATGATGCCCAAGGAGGCTAGTTAAATCACCTATAAACATTGTTCTATAAGAACCATATTTGTGTACAAATTCACACTTTTAAAAGGCTGCTGTGGCCCAATTCTGAGTATCTCATGGCCCATTGGCGTGTCAAGGACCAATGGTTGAGAAACACTGCTCTAAACCATAGAGGACAAGTCTGAATCTGAGTAAGGAGTCCTCATTAAAGAATACTGGGAATTTAGACTATGAAAAAGGAGAGAGAAGGTGCATGTGGATTTATTTCCTCAACCAGTACATATTCACGGCACTGATCTGAGAACTTTCGCCACATTAAACCAAATAAATCTTTAGAAAAGAGCCAATTAAACTTGGCCACCCAGGGACTTGAAAATGATGAAGGGTAGACAAGAATGAGAGGAGATATTAACTGAATAAATGGGTTTTCACTTTATCCTACATGACAGGCTGACCTGAAAAGTCACAAATCTGTATTTGGGAGAAAAGCCCTGATTAACCTCCAGCTAGGGCAGTTTGAGGTCAGTAGCTTGCTTAGCCTGGCAGGTGTACAGTATATTATGGGTCCTCTCCTAGAACTCCTTCACAACTACTCAACCAAAAAGCAACAGGATGTATCTGCAAAGTGTGAAAATGCAAAGTGAAAGAGACTTTCAATTCATCTTCACACCAAACGTCAATCCTATATAAACCTACTATATGGACTATTACTATCATGATTAAACTGAAAATCTATATTTAAATTAACATAAATACAATACAGTATTCAAACCACGTTTTTATTTTCAACAAAAAGCTGTACAAGTTGTCAACTTCCCACTTGTAATGGGATAAAAACTGAAACCTTTTTCTCCACATAGAAAGAGGGCACTGTATGAACTTTCAAAACACCCCATTATTCCTCAAGAGATATACATGTTAGGACAGGGCACAAAAGCAAAAAGCCCCATTAAAACTCGGAGGAAGTTTTCAGTCATTCTGTTTTAGTACATACAGTCACTATACCATCTGTATTCCAAAAAGTAAGCTGTTGATACTGTGACTGCTGAACAAAAGAACAACAAGAATATCAGTTTTACAATACACACACCACATGCCACCTTTGTTACAACCAAAGTAATGAAGTATAACACCACTGATGCAAGATATCAGCTTATTTTGTACAAACTACAAATGTGCTGCAGATAAACTAAAATGATTACAAACCACTTTTATTTGCAATGATTGTTCTACGCGATCATGAAGACATAACCAAACGAACAAGTACAAGATTTTTAGGTGTCTCATTTAAGACTAGTGAAGTGCCATATTGAATGCATGCAATATTAAGAATTTATGCAGCTCTAGAGAGGTCAGTTATGCTTCCTTGATTAAGTGTCAAAACATAATCTTATCTTGACGACTGGTTAATCAATTTGATTTTATGTGCTATGCTTATCTATAACACTTATAGTGGTTAATGAACAGCCCTAATATAGGGACCTACCACAAGTACACAAATAGCATTAGCTAACATGAGAGCTTCTTTCAGCATCTTTACATACTCCACACCCACAAGGGAACTTCCCACACACCTCTATAAAACAGAAGAGTAAAAAGGATATCAATGTTAAATATTCGACAATATATTTAACAAGGGTTAAATATATTTGCCAACTCCAGGTGCCCAATATAGAGAATTTTTTTTGTACCAAAAAGTTTGAAATCTTAATACAAAAAGAAATTGCGAAGGGTAGTGCAGAAAGAAGCAGATTCTGCAGGACTCTCCCAGTCACTGTCTGCTTTAAACTAACTGCTGCTGAAAACAGAAATATCAAGGTAAGGTTTTGAAAAGGGCCAGATACTTTGGTTGCTGTTAAGCTTGTCAGTAACATGTTAAGAGAGATTTAATTCAGATAATTCCTTTTTTATGGAAACTCTCCACTACAACTCCCTATCAACACAGCGCAAATGAAGACAGCACACCTGTGTGTCCTCTGAAAAGTGCACTGTCAGGGTACTTGCCTCCTGTCACACTGCAGAACTCATCATCGAGGGGAATCCTAGTTGTGGCTGGTTTCATTATAGAGTGAAACTGAAGCTGTGAAAGTTTCTCTGGTCACCTCCAAACATGTGGTGTCCCATTTCTGTTGTTCTACTGGCAAAACATTACCTCCTGGTGTAATTAAACTTTGGCCTAAAAACTCTTTTTTTTTAATCTGTGGTTCATCTAAAATATTTATCTTTTTTTTCTCAGTACCAATGGTGTGTACCCAGTCTTTCAGGAACATGCCTGCATAAGATGCTGTTCTAAACAAATTCCCAAACTACATAGTGCCCTTCAGCTTTGGTCACTGTGCTTATTGACTGCAGTGATAAACTTATCTTGCTGCTACAACAAACATCTGCTGGTTCAGGATACAAAACATTTTCCAACTGACAACAAAAGAATGACTATACTGGTATCTGTACAGCAGTTATACTGGAAGGTCAATTACAGTAGAGCTTTTACCATTTTTGTAATCTACTTAATTGAACGTTTCAGAATATTCTCTGCTCTAACCTGAATTAAAAACAGCATTAGCTCTAACCAAAGCTTGATTCAATTTGGAGTGCTTGGTAATTATTACCATTCACATTGCAGCTACATTACACTGCTTGGGCTCAATATACCCCAAAACAATAAATAAGCAAGTTCAATCAGCAGCAATAAATGTAAAGGCCTCTAGAGTAAAGGAGACCCCAGTTAACAGCACAGTAGACACATATTTAACAGGACTAGTGAGACAGCCAAGGCCTGTTACAAGAACAGTGGAAAAGGCTACAAACTAGGGGAGGCTATACAGGCCATTAAATAGTTGGTGTCCAGCGTTTCACAAAGAAGCCAGGGTATAACAAGCTCTAACAAGCTCCTTGTCAGCTCGAATTTGGTTAGCAGTGCTATGAAAAATGTGCATGCAACATACGGTTTGAAAAACACTGACTCCTCACAGAAAACAACACTTCAGGTAAGCTATTTGTTTGATGTTTTACTTTTTGAATTGCAGAGTTGACCACAAGGATCCCTGAAACTTTTTTACCATTTTCTCAATAGTGCTGGAGTTTGACAGCTGTATTTAGCTTAAGATATTTCAGCTAAATAGCTTTTTTTCTCCAAACATCGTCATAGTCGGTTTTTTTTGACAAACTGTCAAAAATACGAAAGGCAGGTTGCTGAAACAGCTTTTTCTGTTGTTCCGATCACTGAAGTCAATTTTCTGAATTGATTTCAGCTGCTAGTCCGTTCCAGGGATGTTACTGGCTGTAGCTGGGCTGAACTGGTTAAGCGCTCAGATGTGTGAGCTAGAACATCTGAAGGGAACCACCAAACAGTAAAGCTTTAAGACCTGTGTCTTATTACAATAGTTTATGACCTTATAAAACATGCAGTAGTTCCAACATCTGCACTTTAAGGGAGCATACAGAAGTGACTGAATTGGATTTACCGAGTTTAACCCACTTGGCTGAGGGAATGACAGCCCAATAGTAAGATCACCAGGAAACCCCTCATAACAGGTAGAATGAGCCAAAGAGATGCTCCAAGGGAAGTGTGTGTGTAGGGAGGGGAGAGAAGCAATCAAAGATTGGGTTTCTCCAATATCAGTCACTTATTACCTGAGCAGGTCAGGTACAGGGTTTGGAAATGTTCTCCCAAACTTTCATTTAGAACTTTATTCACTATCAAAAAAGGGCAGTCCTTCTCATTTTCTGCATTAGGTTCTGAATTCAGGACATCTGTAGCTTAACCTGTGAAGGCCTCCCTTAGCCTGTAGGGTGAACCCAAGAGTTCAGGTGTTGCTAACTGAGGCCTGGTTATCTCATTAGCCTACTGTGAGCAAGGAGCAGTTCCATTTTGGCTAACCTCTGCCCAAGTCAAGTGGGCTTTAAGCCTGAGCTTTCCTGGCTGGCCATGATTGCGACTCCTAGGAGCAGCCGGTCACCTGTGACCCTGGTGATAGAAGTACTGTTCCTTCATCAAGTCCTAAGTCTCTAGTACAGAACCATGGAGTGCTACATGGCCTTGTCAGAGGAATAAGCACCCATGTGCAGCTGTTCTTTACTCATTTCAGAGGTGAACAATAAGCAAGTCTATACTGCGAGTATATAATAGAAATAAGACATTTTAAATGCATATTTCGAAGTACCAAAGACAGCAATGGTCTTCGGATTTATGGAACGATTTATTTCACAGTGATAAGTCTGAGTGAAGACTATCACAAAAATTTCCAGATACATTTATATATTTTGCTTTTAAAGTTCAAGCTGGAGAGCAACCAGTTTTTCATGTTTGGCCATTTATACTTAATGGCGGGGGAGACTGACAATGTTCTCCCGAGCTTTGTCTTAGCCTGTCAGCAGACCAAGAGAAAAGTGGGAGGACAAGACTGTGCACATTGTTAAGCCAGACAAAAAAATGTATGGCTTGACTTGTGCACAGCAATAGCTTGAGAGCTGTTGATCAGTCAGGACTACAAACTAATAATGGCACCTCAAAACCGAGGACTGGCTTTTCTGTGGAAAAGACAAGTTTTCCATTTATGTCTGATCTATTAAAAAGCATTAAATGTCTTTTAATCTCTTAAGATTTTTATATTGGTTATTAGTTTCTAGTTCAATTCCAGTTGACTGCATTCCTCCTGGAGGTAGGCGTACCAAGCCTTATACTTAATGGTGAAAAATTAAATATAAATATTGTGGAATACAGATTTTTGTTTCTTGGTCATATGCAAAGAAAATAATGAGTTCCACACCCTGATTTCACTGCATCCTAATGCTTCTCGTCTCAGGCAGTGAGGAAGACAAGCATTAGGAAAAACAGCAGGCAGACAAATTCAGAGGCAGTGACGAGAAACAAAAGGAGACCTGCGGATGTCACAACTTGACAAGAATGCATTTCCTCAATTAAACATCATGGTGCTTATCAGTATATTGTTAGCACCAGATGTCTGGAAAACCAGGAACTATTCTTGTGTATCGGTGACATCATTTACAGTAAAGTAATGCCCACACTGTTTGCCAGCCTGACTCTCTGCATTGCTTGATAAGCCTAATCAATTCCTACTGAAGTGCACAGCCTTGTGCAACAGGAACATGTCCTCTAACCAGGCTATTCAGAGTGATAAAGCAAAAAATAAAAGACGGTACTAAACCAACAGTTTAAGAACATGGCACAAGGCCAGTCTGATTATTATTGAATATATCCAGAACAAATGATTAGAACTTCAAAAAAAGACTTTCCCTGATATATTTACAAAACACAGCACTGGTGTGGTTAGTTTTGTGAACAGTGCATTTGCAAGAAGGATTTATTCCTCCATAATTACGAGGGGAAACCATAAGTTTAAGCTCAAGTCTGGGCAAGGAGAGTAGAAACATGGATTTATTTGTTGCTACAGGCTGGTTTATCTCTGGACATGAACATCATTTAGCATATGTGGGCTCTTCCCTTCTAATGCTTCTGAATGCCTTCCAGTAAAATCTACTTCCTTGGATTCCTCCTTATAATTCCTGCGCCAGGAATGGACTTCAGTGCCAATTGACAGAATTGCTGATCGCATCCATGCAATTTGTAAACCTACCACCACTTTGCATGAAGCACAAAGTAATTGACCCTACTCACATTTTACTAGCCTGGTTTAAGAGCAGACTGGCATCGTACATCAATACTTTACTTGCAGGTCTAACTGCAAATAAAAGAGACTTCAGATCTTATTTTATCTTTAAAGTCTTCAAATCCTCTCCCAAGGATGGGAGGAGGCTGAAACACACCTAGATCACACTGGGTTGCCTTCACTTGCTGACACTATTTCTACGAAAGGAAGGATTTGCCAGGGCAAGAACTGTGAGAGAACTTCACTGAAAAATGCTTAGTTTACAGAGCCCTTGCTTAATTAGATTGCCTAACATTTCACCTGACCAAGAATCATGCATCAAATATGCTAAAGCGGCAAGCTTTTTCAATAAACAGACATAGGAGAGAGGTTCACAAGGTTCTGCATTTGGCAAAACAGTGTATGCAAACGTCTTGAGAATATGACAGGACTGTACAGTATTCAACCTGATATCTCCCGAGACAGCAACTGTTCCCATATTAGTCTCATCAATAACCATCAAGGATTCATTGAAGACAATCATCCTCAGCCAAGAGGGAAAACTAATGAATGGGTTTTTTTATGCTGTTGGGTATATTCATTCAGGCAGTTTAAGCTACACTTTCAAGCTTTCAAAGTCCACAAAATTAATCCACAAGCACAGTGGAAGTGAAGTTAGTGCCTTCACAATGTGAGACACGACTATTGTAAGGGAAGAGTCCTTTTTTTAATTGCTCAGAAAAAAACTCAGTGAAAACCTCAAGTTGAATTCAAAGTTCCCATGCTACTCTGGCCTTGCCACTGAATCATAAGCAACACATTGTGCTCATTCTACAACCAAATTATTTTCCTAACCACATAGTGACTCTTTGGTGGCGCACATTCAGTAGGAAAGTGTTGCTGATAACGGCTACATATCTGTGTCTAGATTATATGCCTTTGCAGTTTAAAGAAGACCTTTTGTGTATGTATTTTATTATCAAACGGATTTTGTTAAAAAAGGCTCTTTCACCTAAAAGGAAAATTTCAGTATTTTCCTTGTTCTCAGAATCAGTTCACTTCACTATGAAACAAAGCAGAACAGCAAATGTTCCCATTAATTCTCAAATACACAAAGGTTTGGGGAAGTACAGTTTGTGGTACTTCAATCACATCAGGACAAAAATGAGCTTCAACACAGATGTTTTTCCCAGGAGACAATCCTTATAGAACCACAGCATGAGAGTTCTCACCCTTACACGCCGTTGCCATAGAAACTTTGTGAGTGAACAGGTGAGTATTTTACTACAGAAGGGAAACCTAATCACTAGCAGGTTTTGTCTGGAGTATTAAAAGTATTTGCAATGCACTGTTAATGTATAAATCTTACAAACTGCAACATTTATTCAATATACTTTAAGACTCTGTCCACAATAAACATCTAATCAATGTATGTAAGTGCTTATTACGGGTAGTGTCTGCCAAACACGTGAACAGCTTTTGAGAACACCATAGGTACCACAGTACTCTCAAGTTAACCTTCATTGAAACATAAGAACATATGAAGGCCACTCACCCCATCTAGTTTGTATGGTTGCTAACACTTGATTTATTTTAATTCAGCCAGGTCTCGAAGGTCGCCTGGGTAGCAGCATCAACAATATGGTCAGGTAGTTTGTTCCACACTCCCACAACCCTTTGTGTAATAATGTGCTCCTGTTCTCAGTTTTATATGCATTTTCACTTTGTTTCCACTTGCAGCCACTGGTTCATCTTTCATGGTTGATTATGAAGAATCTTAAAGGTTTGATTTAAAACAATTTGTTCATTGTGATAACTTTGTCAATATTACCACGAAAGAAAAATATTTCCCCCAAACTGTAAACCTCCTTTAATCTCCTCCCCCATCAGGGTGCCCTGTTTCTGACAAGACTCAAAAACTGAAATCACACTGCTCTACAGAGAAGTGTCATCAGGACCTCCCTGCAATGCTATTCCATCTGGGCAACGGTAAGTACATTTCCATGTAAATATTGTGAAAGCACAGGCCTGTCAGAACTACATTCCCCACAACCCTCTGCTGTTCTCAGTCACCTGACTCACTGCAAGAAGCCTATTGGTCAAGTGGCTATTTAAAAAGCAGGAAGAGGAAGCTTCCAGAGTCAATCTAGGCAGAGAGGATGCCTACTGTTGGAGGGGGAAAGGGCACCCCTCTGCACAACTGACGAGAGGGGAAGGACTGACAGAGGACTGAAGAAACCGTGACTTTGTGAATTTTTGGACTTTTGGAAGAGAGAGAGAGATTTTTGAGAAGAGAATTAGTATTTGGAGAAATTCTCTGCTCGTCCACTTTACGGACCTCAAGAAGTGTAGTTTAGGCTTTTGTTTGTTGTTGTTGGTGGTTTTGGCATTTTGGATTTTTCCCTGCACTTTGAAATAAACTGCACCGGTGATTTTGAACCTTACAGCTGTGTTTGGTGCGTCTGTTGGCCTGAACCTGTCTATTTTAAAGATCTCGTTATGACACACCCAGGGGCCTTGTCACAATATCTAAAAAAAGCCAGGGCCCAATAATGCCAGAAAGGACAAGCAAAGGACCCCAATGCAATGCCAACATCTTTTTAGACCTGGGAGGACAGTAAGCCCTATCTCTTTGAGAGACCAAAATCAGAGATGCCATTTAGCAAGAAAACAGGGTATTGCCAGGAATAGCCAGGAATATTCTTGTTGTGAGTAGGTGACAAGAAACAAGAAATCCAGCTATCAATCCCCGCTTTATGATTTTAACAATTCTGAATACCTGAACCAGATGCACCAAAGACAACTGCATTAATTAGATGCTAAAGATATCGTTGGCGTATGATCGTCTTAGCAGTTTCAGGTGCGTGAAGGAGATCCAGGTGAAAACCAAAGTTAGTTTGTGTTCACTTTCTGCCATTTTGATGATGCAGAACTTTTTCAAAATTAAATTTGCATACATACTCTCCAAATGTACCGAATTAGACATGTGAGAATTTGCTGTGAAATGCGCATATACAGTATCCATCGAGCATACTGAATTTTTAACTTTTATAGGATGTAAGGACTAGTCTAAAGCTCCCCATTTTACCAGTTTCACACTATCAATTCAAACATATTGATATGATGTTCATTTATTTGAGAGGCTGTTAGGCTTGTTTCTGTGCCTGCAGAGAAACATTGATGGATTGCTTCTGTATTTCTCAGAAAAAAATGTAATTATTTGAAAAGAATTTAAAAAGGGAAATGGTGTTTTGAGTTTAAGATGGCATTAGATATTAAAATGCCTCTCAAAGTTTCACTTTATTCATTTATCCTTAATGGAAGATGTGGCCTTAACAAAGTAGTATGCATTTAAAGGCAGCTTATTTTGCCCTTGTTAATCATGTAGATTCTTAATTACCAGGGTTCTTTAGTATTATATTGACAACCTAAACCCTATATGGTTACAACTATGAAAAAGAGAGCAGAAAACTTCCTTAGACTTCCATAACTTCCTTTTTAAGACAACTGTTACAAAATTAGTGATTAATCTTATGGCCTTCAGCACTCTACAGAGTAGAATGTGGAGTATCACATAAAACATGTACTAAACTGGGTACATTTTATTACAGATCTGCAAATTAGCATAAAAGACTTGCATGACTTTCTTAATAAATCCCACTGTCCAGGGTACCAACAATAATTTCTTTAGTAGTGCATGGACACATTACACCTGACAAAATAGGATATAGTAGGTCAGACTGGATGATCTGAAATGGAATAATTGAAATGTTTTTGAGTACAGTTCTTGAGACCAATTACACGATGCAGAGGAAATTTTCCAAAATGTAAAACTCATTTTGGAAAAAGCAGAAAGCTTGATAGAAACCACAATTTAAAATCAAAGCTGCATTTTGAACCAATTACTATGGATCACTTCTTTATGTACTACAGCAGGAGAGCAGAAAATGATATGTAACTTCTCAAGGCTGTAATTTGTCACTTAGCAGACATTTCTATGCAAAGTAACTTACAGAAACTACTTCACCTCATATGTCCCAACAACTGCAGTTACGTGTAGTGTACAATTGGGCCTTGGCTCTGCTTCTTATTCAGAGAGGTGAACTAACCTGCTCAGGATGACACACACGTCAGAACCTGAACTTGAACAAGCAACCCCCACATAATGAGCTGTTTAGCTTAATCACTCGACTACATAACTAGAATCATGGCTTTCTTAAGAAATAATGTCAATGTTTTTAAAAGATACAGGAGGAAATAGTTTACAAGTTCCTGACGAGTTCCTCAGGCTTTTAGCTCCTATGAGTAAGAGTTTCTGTCGACAAGACTAACAGCTCATTTGTGACTCAGAATCATAAATTAAACAGAAAGAACTCGTAGAACAATACCACATGCACTGACAGGTTGCTGTACAGAAAAACAACTGGTTCAGCATAAAGTAGTGAACTGAAGTTTGGGCTCAATATCTGAAGGCCCCTACTGCTTCTTCTCCTGCACACTCACTGTTGATGCACACTCATGGTTACAGAAGATAAAGTTAATCTATATGAACCATGTCAATGTCTTTTCATTTTGCCTTCCAGCTGAGACAACACTTTTGCCAGAGTTGTGGTCCTTAAATGTTGTGGTGCACACTTTTTATTTTTTATTTTCTTAGCAAAGCCACAAAGTCTTTGGAGTTTCGTTAATCCAAAAGAGATATAACTGACTGTGGGAATTTTTGTAACGCTGCAAACCAGTATTAAACAACTAAACAAGACTTCCAAAACTACATTCCGATTTATTTTCAAAATACCACTTTCAATATAGTCCCCTAAGTCAAGGATATCCTATAATATTTATAATAAAGACAGTAAAATTGAGGTAATTAATTCACTACAAACATGTCAAGGCATTTTCATTTCTAAGTGTGGAAAATAATTATCAACTGCAAATGAAGATTATTTTTACAGTTCTGAGGACCACACTCACACGAACACTACCATTATTTTCAATTAAAAAAGTCATCAGCAAGATGCACAGAAGGTGCCCTTATATGTACAATGTAGAATTTTCCCTTCTATCGAAACCACAAAAGCACATAAAACAAGCATAAAGAGGGCACAAGCAAAGCTTTCCTCACACAATCTGAGCAGGGAATCATCAGCAATGACCGAAATTATGTTAGGAAAACAATTGAGTACATTTTCGGAATGAGCATAATGTGTGTCAATTATGATTATGGTCATTCAAGACTGGCACAGGAACTTTGAATTCAACTTTTTACATTTTGGTTTACTATCTCGTTACTAAAAGTGCCGTACTATAGTTTTCTAACATTCTAAAGGCACAGCCCCCTGTAAAAGTAGGCCAATCCCATTCCTGGCCAAAACACTGTTATGGGACAACCAATGTTACTTTACTTCTCTTTAGATCTAGATCATTGTGCAGTCCCAACTGCTTTGGCAAGGCCTACTGCCTACATTGTATGCTGACCTTCAATTAAAAAAATATCACGCTTTTAAGTGAGGGTGCAGTAACACCATATCAAATAACAAAGAGGACGCACGGCAGTTTGTGCTGCAAAGAAAAGGTACAACCTAATCTGTCGGCATGAAATACCCAAACAAAGCTGTGCAACACTGGTCACGTTGAAAGGATATTTCATTTTCATTTTGGTTCCCTGGCGTGAGCAATCACAGCTGGGACCCGGTTATTAACACCTGACTTTGATCACAGTTGCAACGTCTCTCCACAGAACATTAGCTATCTTTTATATTGAAGTCTAAGTTACAACACAATTTATATTAGGAGCCCCAGATGGCCACCAGGATCTTCATTGTACACTATCCATGGAGCCAGTTTATCATGTTAGTAGGGCAGGTGGCAATAGTGTAGATCCTGCCAATCACAACTGACATCAACAGCATCAAGGGTATAAATTCATTTTCTATATGCTGCTCCAGTGATACAGACACGCCACATGTTAAGTTAAATTTGACGTAAAAGCACTGTTTTTATATGTTAATCACCGTTATGATTTGCATAATGTTTTATATATATTCATATATAAAAGAAAACTACTAAGAGTTTCCTTAAATAACTGCTACTGTTTATGCCACAAAATTTTATTTACATTTCCATAGTCTACTTAATCCAATCGTTAATTCTCATTTTATTACATAATACAATGCATCCATCCATTTTCTTACTGCTTTATTTAATTCAGTGTCACGGGGAAGCTGGAGCCTATTCTGTAATGGACACCAGTCCATCACGGGGCACACAAGGACACAAACACAGACAAGCACATTTTCCCCAGACACTCACAATTCCCCCAGAAGCCAAGTAACATACCCGCATGTCTTTGATCTGTGGAAGGAAACCGGTGCACCTAGCTTAAACCCACACGAACCTGGAGAGAACATGTAAACTCCATGCAGATAGCAACCCAGGTCTGGAATTGAACCCAGGTCAGCAATGCTAACCTCTGTGTCACTGTGCCGCCCTACAGTGTATTCATTATATAACAAAATGTGTGCGTCTCAGCTAAGCAGCGCATAGAATAGGATAGGAGCCTCCTACCAGTAAAATATTAAATAGTAAATGGGCACATGGCTCAAGAGTCAAATCCAATGTTTTTCTCAAATTTCAACTTACGGAAAGTTTTCTGGAACCAATCTCTGACATAAATCAAGGACTGTCTGCACTCACGAGCATTTAATCACCGTTTTCCTCTTAGCACCGCATCCATCAGCAAATCTTAAATCACTATCCAAACGATCTGCCTGCTCACTGGCTGGCATGGGCTTTGAAGGGCAGGGACTTGATAGCATTGATTAACCCAGATCATCTGTCAGTTATTCATAACTCTGTCTCCTACATGTCGAGCATGGTAAAGTGCTTTTTAAACTGCTCGACTAATAATCACTTTCACGATGCACTATAACTATTAGAAAGCAAACTGCCGAAAGTCAAAAGCCGTGCACTGCATCTGCCACACAGAGGAATAAATACGATTAAAAAGTTATGGCACGCACTTATAAATGACTTCTTTATTTTTATCTTTCCCCTTGTCTGCCACCAGATCTTTGCACGTGGGAAGATAAACCACTTAAACAATATTAAAAAACACCCACAGAATGTTGCAGGCTGCATCACAGACGTCCTTTAGAGGTGATCAATAACATTAGAGCAATACACTGGTAAGTGCACCATTTATACTTTGACTCACTCCAGCTGCAGATAATAAATATTTAGAAGTAAAAGCCCAACATTGTGAAAGACATGTAATTTGCACCATGGATTACAGTTCTGGATCTGGTGAACACATGTATTTACTGGAAGCCTAGCCCAAGTTTAAAGTACCAATTTGCAAAAATCTGTCCCCTGAAAATTGCAGCCACATGTTGGCAGATGTGCACCGGCTGCAGGGAGCACTGCGCTGCCACGGCCAAAATTGCACGTTTCGAGAGCAGCAGTCAAATAAAGGTTTCATGCCTGACATGGAAGAGGCCCACTTGTATCTTGGCCTGCTGTTTTTGAATTAAAGATTTGACATTAGGGATTAAGTTCTCAAATCAAGCCTCCGAGGGTCACTGGGTCTTCCGGTTCTTGTTCCAGCAGAACTCCCAGTTAGACTATTAATGTCATAATTGGACAAACTGAAATGACTGCAGCTGCTATTGTGGGGTTTCCCCAGTTCTGGCCACCGATAACCAGAACTGAGTAGGGTTTCAGATCAGATCAGATCACTTTATTGGCCATATACAATTTCTTGCATTAGGAATTTGTCTTTTTCCGCATACCCCAACTTGCTCTCCATGAGACACACAGACAAGGAGAGAGAAGGCTTAGGCCATTTGGTATCCTATCCCTGCCCCCAGCTATGTAACAGCTAGATTACTATACGAACTAGAGAACCAACTAGCTATTGTTATTGTCACTAAAACAATTATCCTAAACAAGATGTTATTAGGCTAAAACCGCTAGTTTGATTGTATAGAATTCATCAGAGATTCAGCCTACCCATGATGCTGCCTAGGGAAAAGTTTGGCACTTGAAACACATAGCTGTTTTCTATCTGCATCAAATGTTTTTCTTTTTTGCTATTGAAGCACCATTAATTATTTTGTGCTCACTGAGGCAATAAGTCACGTTTTCATTTTGAAAATTAAGTGGCAAGAGACAAAAGGACACAGTATTTGGCTGATCTGATGATTCAGCTGCAAGGAAACCCTGCATTTTTTTTTTACGTCTTATAACATAGCTCTCAAGGATCCAAAACCCTAATGCATGAGATTTTCCATTGAAAATCAAGATCAGATACTATTTGATGGATTTTTTTTATTTACACGTAAAAAACACTTGGCTTATTAATGGAATCACGTGTTTCTACAACAATCTTACATTCATTACTTCATTTTTTTTAACAACCTCGACTTGTTTACTAGCAAATACCAAGATTTGGTTCCAAGGGGCGACACTTATGAGCTATGAGATTATACACTATCGTGGCTGCTGGCAAGCAAATGATCTTGCAGTCTCTTATTATGAACCAGCGTTTCAATTTGAATTCTTGTGTACATTTTGTCTGCACTCATAAATTTGTTTGGCCCGGCAGTACTGATTTTTAGGCAGGTAGCCTATCTGGCCCGTATACAGCCAAAGGAAACCCTGGCATACACATTGAAATGGTGAGGGATTTCATTGTTTGCCATTTTCAAGATCATAATCAATTTATTTTCAGAAAAAAGATACTTGCCTACATTGCTGCCAGCAATGTTACCTTCAAGGCAGAGGTACACTTTATTTTTCTTCAGCATACATACAGTATATACTAGTTACATGAACCCTGATTATAATTTTAAAACAATTGCAAATGATCTCCAAAAGTATTGTAAATTTAAAATGACTTGTGCTTTTATAAATATACTGTTTTACAAAATTATACAAAATTTCTTTAATTAATGATTCAAAAGCTCAGTTGGACTAAAGATCAGAAGTTGGATTGGTAATCCTGGTTACATACCATACAGATAATGTATTAATTCTTGTCATATTTTGCAGTTTTCAAATAATTCTGGAGCTCCACTCTGAATGACTTACAGTCCTACCATCTGTCCCTTTTCAAAAGCTTTACTATTATTCTGATACATACTTACTGAAGTTGAACTGGTTCTTTTAAGTGAATTTACAGTCTTTAAGCAGGTATTGATTTCAAAAGGTACCTATAAACTCAGCTGGGCTGCCTGGAAGTAATGGGGAAGATCAGCTCTTTGTGGACACCTGAGATAAGATATGAGAGTTTATTGTGCAGATGGAGGACGGGGAGAAATGAACTGATTGTGACCTGGGTAGCGCAGTTGGGTATTTTAGGCTGTCCAGATGGTGATCAAAAAGCAGACAAGGCTTGCTCTACCCTGAAGTGCACATAAACAAACTATCAGGGTGCTGTCCTTCTCGTGTGTCCAATTAAACTCATTCCCTGGAACCTGGAACTCCCCCTTTCAAAATATGTGCCGGGAGCAGGTTGCAAATACTTCAGGTTTCCAGATGTTTTCAATGCACTGTGAAAGGACTGCTCCACAATGGAAGGCCAAGGAGAATACTACAAATCACCTACCCATGGTTAGACAGTTCTTTCTAATAATCATGAATAATCATGCGTTTAGTGCAGACTATACCTAAAGTCTTGTTTGATACATGATTTACTTAAACCATTATCAGGCTCGCTTCAACACCACTACTTCTACATGCACATTAATGTAAGAGAACACTCACCTTTGTAAAATGTACTGTTTTGTTTAAACAAATTCTTTGTTTTGTTTAAACACCTGTTAATTATATTCTCAGTCTGGCTGGGGGTCAGAGAATTTAGTTGAAGTGATAGCTTTAAATTAAATAGCTGTTCGATCCTAGGCAAAGCACAGCTACCAGCTTCACTCCCTACCATCAAACAAGGAGAGGGGAAACATCTCTCATACACAATTAAATTAGTACAAAAGACTGGTGACTATTTCATGAAAAGGCTTACAGACACACAAAACTATATCATGAACAGATTTAAATGATCAATTTCAAACAAAAACCTGAAGATTCACGGCTGCTTTCTCTTTTTTTTTAATCTTAACTAAATGGTAATTAAAGGCAAAGGGCACACCTAAAACATAATGCAGATTGGGCATGTTGCTGTTCTCTAATCCAGTAATAAATTTCAAGCCACTCCTTGGCTACAGTGTCAGTGTAGCTTGTAACTGCCCAGCAATGAGTAACTGCAATTAGTTTCAGGGGCAATGACTCAACACAATCTGATCAAACTACAGACCATAAACGATTCGTAAAATACAATAAAATAAAAATTATTAAATTATGCCAAATAAAAATTATTAAATGCAAACCATTTACACTGCTGTAATGACCATCTTAATAACTCTGATTGGCACTTAAGGACCTTATTTGGAACTGTCAGATCAACTTAACCAAGATGAGGGTATTTCTCCATCAAGTGGATCTTCCCCATTAATAATAAATAATGGGTGTGACTAACGAATGCTTGGTCAGCAGACATAATTTCACCTGTTGGGTGTGTGAGGCTTAAAAGTTTACCAGGGCTTATAGATTGTTCTTGTGGTTTCTATTAAGCTCCACAATGCTTGCTTAAGTGTGCCCGGAGGTGGCTAGGTATTACAGTATACAGGGAATTCAAACTGAAACCATACTAGCCAATGCTTCCGGCTGGAAGGCAGACGTCCACGGACGGTTGGAAAATGTGTGGCAAAACATTCGTGAAAAAAAGGAAGCCTACGTAATTTTAACTGTCCTGGATCACATGTACCAAGGGCAGACAAGCAGACACTAACATGCCCGGAGACTAGCTATAAGCACGTAACTAGTACCTTAAAGCCCACTTAAACATCGCCTACCCCCTCTGTAATAAAAGGAACAACGTCTAACCGACACATTCTTCATCGACAACAGTAAAACCATACAAATACGCCACAACGATAAATAAAAACTTCATTTTTGTTGGGATTTCTGTTCCGATTACATTAAACCAGTATTTGACATTAGAATTATAAACATTCCTGTGCTTTTAAGGTACATTAAGTACCAGTTAATTGCACCCTGTACTACTACCGAAACACCTGAAGCGTCTCTGTTTACAGCGATCACAGTGCACAAATGTTTAATGCAAACCTGTACCATCACGACAAATAGCAGGGCTTATTTTGTCCTCTCTTCTTCACTAAGGCGCACACAGCCAACCTGACAATACGGAAAATCCTAGCTAATTGATTTGGAACTAAAGTTTTAGACCAGGCTAAAATTAACGGCTGGCCGAAGTTCAAAAACAGGAGAAAAGGAGGCGACTCTAAAACGCAGCAAGTTATTTTCGGCGCAGATAAATCGCACAGCTTAATCACAAAGACTGCATGACCACAAAAGCCGAGAGAAACTTCAAAGTTCACAAATAACATTATGGGGATGCGCTTGCGTTGCCAATATTTTAGAGTACGCGAGTGATCGGCTAATCTGTGTGGTTGAGAAGACCCACTGAACAAGAATAGTTCTCGTTTCCCGTCTTGTACCACGGTGATGATTCAGTAACCGAACCGTTGAAAACAAATTTAAAAATGACTGTGATATCGCCACGGCTTTGCGCTATTGTTTAATAAAGCCAGGGCTAGCAAACTGGCTGCCAATCCGCCGGTTTGAAGCGCTCGCAGTCAACAGGAGCCGCATATGCGCAATTCCTGTGCTGTGTGGGCAATTTCCAGTGCCGTAGGTGAAGTTTGTATAACGAGGCCTTACTTACCTGCATCCCTGGCACTTGGACTGCTACCGGCGAGTGGGCCATCTTCACGTCCAGTCCAAAATGATATATTTTCCCCCAAAGCAGCGCTATATTCTCCTTTTAGCCTCTCTCCTGCTTTTAGGCTGCAAGCAAATAAACGAGGAGCAGCTGTCGCAACGCTGTGCGTGCCTGAAAGTTTTCTCACTAGTATTATTATTCCCTTACATACACTGCAGCTATCCCCCCGCTTAACTTTGCTTAAGCCTAGACCCCTCTTCACTGCTAGTCTGCCCAAGCTCCCATGCCTTGTCGGCTGATTGTCAGTTCTCTGCGCCCTTTTGCTTTACGGTCGCTTTTGTGACCTCCTAGGTGCTGTTCCCGTGTTTTCTTCACGAAGAAACACTTGAACAGCATCTCAGAACTGAGATGCAAACGCCATGTTTGGCTTCCTAAAGTAGCTACTTGCTCGCTGTGTTAAATTGGGTGGAGCCGTGTTAGTGAGCCAGAGTCAACACACACCACATTCACAGACGTCATCGCTTGCCGCTGCTGCTAGGGGCTACAGTGTGTGCGGGATTGCGAGAGGCGTGTTTTACCATTATACCTTGCTAACGTAGCGCTTCCCGACAGGAGAGGCCTGGCCTCTGCGACATTATTACAGTGCACATCAGTTACTGCTTGATGTGCACTTCTCTCATCTTCTGTAAGAGTCGCACTTCAAGGCTTTCGGCGATACGAGCTCGACACAGACAACGATAAATATTGTTTAGCAGGCCGTTTCCCAGTTCTTTTTTTTAAATAGCAATGATTTATTTTAGTGGTCATTTAAACTGACTTAAAGTTTCGAATTCACAGCCTTGTGGTCCTTAAAGACACAAAGAAGGACGCAAACTTGAGTTAAGATTTTTTTCTCAGTTCTGGAAATGCTCTGCAGCTAAAAACTGATCGAATATGCCAGAAAGGAACAACTGGGGGGAAAAAAATAAACCCACATTTTGATGAGCAGAAGAGTTCGTCTGAAAGAATGTACAACGTTGACAAACAAATTTTATGTATGACAAAAAACGTTGAGAGATGTTTGGGATTTTTGTATAAAAGGGGACGCAGTGCATGAACTAACATTACTACGAAACATTACATTTCATTAATCAAAGGTGTCAGGAAATAAAATAATAGGAAACAAGATTTACTCTTCGGCTAAATCTGAAACTATTGCTCTCGTTTTAATTTTAGTATTGATGTTTTTCAGGCTTTCCCCTCAATCCATATGATATTTTTTACATTTCACCAGTTTTTTTCAATTTTTTCGGGAGCAGTAATTTATTTTTTTACTGCTTTCTAAAAGTAATTACCGCCTTCCATTTTTCAAACTGTATATAAACAAATCTTCTATAAAGATACTGTACATGGTCACTCCTTTTCTCATTAAAATACTGTAAATTGATTTACTTTTATTACATCGATAAGATTCATAATGTCTTATTTTAAGAATATTCATGGAAGTATAAAACAGCCCGCCATCTGCTTCCATTAAATCCCAGTTAATTAAAATTCCAGTGAATTAAAAGAAGTTAATGTATCGAGAAGCATGGCAGTTCTGAACCTCTTAAAAAAATAATTGTCTTTTATCTTAAGGATGTTCTGGGGGGATTGGTAGGATTTTATTTTTAAAAGGACTTGTGGAAGAGATTTCCCCCTGTATCCAACCTGCTTCATGGCGTTTGCTTGAGCCTCATCATACCCCGCTGTTACGAGCCCAGCGGTAAGGTGTGTTTCTTTTGTACAGACAAGCAGCACACACCTGTCTGATCTGAAGCCAAAACTGTCAAGTACAGGCACAACGATATCTGTACGAGAAGAAATTGAGAAACCCACATTATTATCTTCATACTTTAAAAATTATTTAAAGACGTCAAGGAAAATCGGCTGTATGACTATAAAGGACAGCTCACAAGCTGGTCAACACAGCAGGGAATGTGAATGTCACAGCGAGGTCAGACTAAGAAATGTCTCAGTAAGATACGTTTAAGAAAAAAGGCTTAGTTCTTACTCATAATTAAAGATACTATCAGAGAATAAAATACTCTCTACGTTTAGTACTGGAACAAAAGCATCTGACATCAGTTTGGGGGCATTCATGTCCTTATGAACACAGTAGAATGAAGAATGAGGACTCCTAGAGGTAGGAGATGGGACTGCAGCTGGGCTCTAATTGATTTGAAGTACTAGTGGACTTCATTATCATACAGTACTGTGACAGTCCAGACTGAGTGAAGGGTTCAAAGGTCTTGTGAGTATGCTTAATTGCCTGTTCATGGTGCTTGTAATGTTAAGTGTTAGTGGCCCATATGCTTACGACGTATCTGTCTGTATAGCAGAGTCTGGGGGTTTGTACCTCACCCTAGACATTTAAGGGACTAAAAAAAGCAAAGACCCATCTCATCATTCTTCTGAATTTATGTGAACACCGTCAAATCCTCCAAAACACTCATCTAAAACTACAAACTTAGTTTTTTATATCCTATTATAAAGATATTGTATAATAACACTCGTACGCCACCTACAGCCAAACGAAGAAACAGCACAGGCTACATCAAGTATCATTTTTTTTAAAAAATTTTATTAAACGTATAGAATTTACAGATACAAATACAACAAGAGGATCAGAATCATGTACAAGAGAAAAAAAAACGCAGCATAAAAAAGCATGTAACTACCAGAGGTAAATAAGTAATTATGTGATCAAATTGTATATTTTACATGTATCATGTTTTCCTTGCTTTAATATTTCTCAATTATTTATTGAATTTAGTTTCAACATGCATGCGTTTCCTGTAAAAAATAAAACTCAGCACTCAGTTTTTTACAAAACAAAAAATGGACGTTTTTCTTTAAACAACATTTCGAGTACCTCTGGCATTCACGAAGAAGACATACACAAAAGCAAATAACTAACTCTAAGATTGTCTAAACTATTGAGTTTTTCGAAGAACCAGAACTATAACAGTCCTTAATACTTAACTACACCATTCCAAACTAACACTAAATAAACACTAGTATATACTGCTATAACAAATAAAACCAAACATAATTATTAACTTAGCAGTCACTGCATCAGGTATCAGTGCATTAGTACGGATCTAAAATAACGCCACTTCCGAAAACAAATGTTAGGTTTTAAACGTTTATCTCCATCTGCTGGTCGATGACGGTACAGTTCAAGAAGTACAGTATGTTTTATTGTGAATGACAAAACAGCAGTTTAAGACAATAACATTATTTATAATCTGCATCTGTTTTTAGTAGTGTATTAGTTAATTTTATATTCTATGGTGAGCTGACTGGAGAATGTGGTGCGTTTTGGAGACGTTTGTTAAATAACCTTAGCGTTTTTGCCCAAGAATTACCGCTTTGATTCTGTTTTTTCAGTAATGTCTGGTCTTTGGAGGTGGAATGAAGTAACATGTTTAACTTAAATCACAATGAAAAGGGAACTCCCTGCCTAGCAAACTCTCCAACAGCTCGCATCTCCTTAACAGGACTGCGCCGTGCGCTTAACAGTGTAGCTGTGATTTGAAGCACGCAATTCTGTGATTACGCTCTGCTGTCATGAAGTCAAAGTTTAATAGCATGGTCGCATATAGTGAAAGAACAGAGGTAAGGAAAATTAGCATTCTTCTTCTAAATAGAGAGCTAAGCTTTGAAAGTATTTGCAGTATAAACGTGAAATCCCCAACTGAACCTGATGCCTACGGTATTTCGGAAGGCAGGTTGTTTGTACAGTATGTCCAATTTATTAGTGGGCTTAGCAACAGAGTTCCTGAAGACCTATTTATTATTATAGCTTTTGTAGTGAAAAATAATTTAATGACTATAAAATCCCTATAATTAACCATTGAAACATGCTTTCATAATTCTATTGGCAATAGTAACAGGTAAAAAGGTCAGACTGTAGGTCACAATGAGGTGACCATATTAGATTTTTAAAAAAACATTTCCATTATTCTGACTGTGCCTTGTCTTGCACGAATAACCTTAGCAAAGTTTTCCTTCAGGCTTGGTGGCCAATAGAGTAAATCAAATTTCAGTTATCGTGAGTTTGTATATATTTGCATACATGTGGTAGAAGAAGTATACTCAAAACTCTTCGTAGAGGAAGTTAGGCCTGTCTGATATGACAACCGTAACTGAATTCAGCTGACTGTAATGTTCTTGAGCGTGACCTTTGAACCCTAGTTAATTATTGACATAGCTACATGTTGGAGAGAGACATTTGCCTGATTTGATTAGACACAAGTCTTACCTTTGCATAACAAGGCTGTGTATTTCCCCTAGTGAGACCGAGATTATAGATATATTGTAATTGTTATTATTGCTGTTATTACACAATCATTATCATCATTAATATTACTGTTTATTGTTACACTGATGCTTTTATTAAAGATGAATTACATTTTAAAACAAGGATATTGAGGTTTTGTAAGTCACCATTAGATCACCAATTTCTAAAGTCATAGATCAACTGCGATAGATTAAACAGGTGATTTGAGAAATTAAGCGATATAATGATCTTTGAGGATAATAATTAAGTATTCTTGATTGAGCAGATTCATTGCTTTATTTATCATCCGCTTACAGGTGTTGCCAGTTTTGAAAGAGGGAGCTGCAACCTTATTTTTTAAAGTTCGGTGTTAGAATATTTCAAACCATAATAAATGTAAAATGTACACATTAACTTTCAAACCTCCAACCTACATCAAATAGACTAAATTTCCAGGTGCACCAGTCATATTCTGCGATTCAGAATGAGGCAACAAAACAGCCGATGACATGAACCGGTCCTATTACATTGTAAACTAGCAGGCTTGTGAATACATCTCTTGTAATCCAACAGAAATATTGCTCTCTATTTCGAGACGGTTTTGCCGACAAATAGTACTTACTTGTTAACTCTGCATTCAGATCACGTTGGAACACTTCTTCCGAGAAATGTCTGCTACACAATCTGTACATATGCGTTCTTACTGTACATCATATTACATTAGTCATTACAGTGACTAGTGAGCAGGAAGGGCTGCATCACATCACAATTCGCACAAAATCTCGCTCTTGTCTGACGGTGAGACCAGGTGTTTGCAACAACATGGAGACTTACGGTACTTTCACAAAGTTCAGGAATTTGGAATTTGAAATTTGTCATTTTTTTTCTATGCCGTCAATGAATTTATTTGGTTACTGAGATTTAATAATAGCTCTGAGAAATTGAGACTTCGGTTTCCCCTTAAAAATAGGAGACACAAAGTGGATTGGCGTTCTCAAGGACTGGGTTTGGAGACCCCTGTTCTAAACGAATAGACACCACAAATTTGCACAGTACACAAGTTTCATAACTAAGGGTCATACAAAAAATTAAGATAAAGCACTAAGTTATGAGGTGAAAAAAATCACAATATAAGGCACTTTTTCAACTCTATAGCCCCTCCAGCACAGCAGTTTTGTGCTTTGTATTGAACAAAGTTGAAGTCAGGTAATGTGCAGGTTTGTAGTGTAGTTCATTGGAGGTAGTTAGTGGAGGATAGGGGAGAAGGTTAGGACTGGAGCTGCTTCTGGATACCCTACACCCTCCTGGAACGTCTTCACATGGAAAAACAGGATATTTGTCCTTCAATTGCAGTAGTTGCCATCTATTTTCTAACTAGTTTATCCAATCCAGGGTCATGGGAGAGCTGGAGCATATTTCATCGAAGAACGGGCACGATACAGGATACACACTGGATGGGATACCACCCTGTTACAGGGCACACACAGACACAAACATATGCTCACCCCAGGGTTCCAGGGTTAAGTTTTCCAGAAACCAAATAACCTACTGTACCAATATGTTTTGACTGAGTATGACTGTGGGAGGAAACCAGAGCACCCAGAGGAAACCTGTGTAAACACAGGTACAACTTACAAGCTCCCCACAGATAGCACCACAGGTCTAGAATTGAATCCCAGGCCCCTGCACTAAGAACCAGCAATGCTAACTACTGAGCTGCTGCACTGCGCTAATAGCTATACCAAAACCCTTTAACTCATTTTCTACATGACTGAGACACTGGTTTACTGCATTCCTTCCACAGACAGGAGATGGCACTGTGGGCTTATTAAAGCAAAAGTTATATTTGGTTTTGAATACAGCAAACAAGTATTTTGGAAGTAATTAAGGCTAGTGTTCCCTGATGTAAAGCATTTTACCAGCTAAATAGACAAGCTTCCTGATGTTTTAATTAAAAATGTTTTCCTCCCCATTGAACCTCCATTGTCTACAGCCATTACATAGAATTCTAGTTCCACAAGCAAGGTGAACCACATTTCACTCCCAAAACTTTCTAAGCAAACTACTGAGCTGGGCAAATACTGCAACACATTAAACAGCCTCAAACAGTGTTGTATACAGGTAGGTGGGTATGTAGCCGGAAAATTTCCTTTTTATGTCAAGATGTAACTGAAAAATGTTGTTTTACAGGGACAACGAACCTGCTGATTTTTGCTTCTTGATTTTTACCTACAGTTTAAAATTTGGTTTCTACAAACAAAAATTCTACATATCATTAATTATCTCATGTGTCAAAGACTTGTATTAGAACACAAGAAAGACGGAAAATGAAAAGAGGATATTCAACAATTCTAGCTGATAGTTAATGGATCCACAGATCTCATCCAGCCTATCTTGGAAGCAGACAAGAGTTTTAGCTTCAGTATCTGACTGGGCAGCTGGTTCCATATTTCCACAATCCTTTGCTTTAAGAAATGCCTCTTGCTCTCACGTCCGGGTGGTGGGATTATCTTGTCAAAATAGAAATGAAAATATTAAAGTATGATAATTAAACATGATTTGAAATAAAAATTGCTTCTTTTATTTTTGGTTTCTTTCGTTTCTTCTTTCATTTGCATGTGTACGGAATTCATAGTTTATAGGCTTGATTTCCATCAAAGCTTCCAAATGGTGATATAAATTCCTTTTCTTTGTCTGCTTGTCTGTCTCATTTATTCATTATCAGAAAGCCATGGTATAGAGCACGTCAATATGGAGCTCATGCCAGAGTTACAGGGCAGAAGCAGGGCAAACAGTTCATCCTGGACAGCTTACCAGTCGATCACACACATACATTTTATAAACACCAGCTTAGTTAACTAACTTGCATTGAAACACTGTAATTTGTTGTACAGTATTTCCCATTCAAGGCGTGCTTGTGGTAAAAAGTGATTGACTGTTCTCTCTCTTTCACTTGTAATCTTTTTACCTGTCCTAACAGTGCAAAGCCTGTAACTTGTACATCTGTGTATTTCCAGTGGAAAACAAAACACAGCTTCTCTTTAAGAAGCCAATGTCATAGCCTCTTTGAGCAAACTAAACTTACTGAGGTATTATGTGAATTGCTTTTGGACGAATATGGAAATAAGCAGGAAGTACATGCTTCTTAAAAAAACTCTGGGGATTCCCCAAGGTTTAAAGGACATCATTGTGACCAGGACATTAACCTTTTACTCAACTTGCATCACATTTACTGTATGTCAAGAACAACACCTTTACCTTTAGGGAAAGCCTTTTTTAAGAATATGAATATTCATATTCACTGCACATCCTTCCTTAAGGATTTGCTCTTTCTTTGTTTAAAATTACAGAATGAAACAAAATTACAGACTGAAACAAAACTGTGCCTAAAAGAAACAGTACCTTTTTGTTTAGTCACAAACGCTAAGAAAGATAAGAACTGAGAGAGGCCCCTCTTGTTTGTTTGGTTACATTTTGTTATTCAAGCCAAGACTTCAGCCATTTCTTTGATTCAATTGTAGTAGTTTATAACCATGATAGCTCTGGGTTTACTATACTCTATATAGCATTCTCTTCTAGTCTAGTAGCACTATAAAGAAAGATCGGCGCTCCAGAGGGCGAAGATCACAGGCTCTACAAGCCACAGTCCGAAAGGGAATTGGAAAGAAAAGCTGACGTGATCCAGGGGGATCAGCACTTCCCCATCAGCCCTGCATTTGATCTTGATTTCCTGCCAACCCAGGAAATGCGCACGTCAGCAAACTAAATCTGCAGTGGGTCTGAGGGAGGCTCTGGATTTTCTAGAAGCAGTTCAACAGAAGCAGGAGCTGCGCTGTCCAGATAACATGGAGGCAAAAGTGACAATGTTATGTCACACCACCCATTAACTTAACATAGGAACTTAATGAATGTCTGAGAAACCAGAAGGCAGCGATGTGACATTTTCCGTGAGGCGATGAATGCATTTTGCAATAAAGGCAACTAATGAAGTTATTCAAACCAACTAATGATATCAATAGGTTCATTTTCTGAGAAACCTGTATGGACGTCACTAGCAGTAGACTGAACAGGCCAAATACTCTTTGAATGTAAAAATCCCAATAATTATAGAAACCACAACTGAGTACCTCCTAAAAGTTTTATGAGGTTGGTTGAACCCTTCAGTAACCACAGTCAGCTTTGCTAAGATGAATTAGCTTTGCTAAGAATCGCTGCTTTTTCAGCTTCAATACACATGAAAGATTAACCTTTCTACTGATAAATAAAGTGGTTGCTATGTTTAGGAGTGACAGGAAGGCGAGTCTTGACATTTAAGATCAGTACCTGTACATACCTGTAAAAAATTCCTCAGGACAATTTGTATGTTAAGTAGTATTCAAATACTGCTTCTTAGTTACAGTATCTGCTAGTGAAACATGTACATTTTATTCTGCAAGTGTTTCAGTGATCTCATGCAGGCCCTCACCCTTAATTCTTGATGTACTTTTTTTATTTTGTGGTTTCTTTTAAGGACATAGAGTGTCCAAAGGAGCAAGATTTTCAATATATCAGTCTTAGTCTTTATATTAATATTCTAGATAACATAACACATGAAATGGAACCATAAACTCTTCTGGAAGAGGAGATTTGTTTGATCATTTTAAGATGAGCAGATCTCACTCCCCCTGTCTTTCTTTTTACCTTATGTGATCTCATTTTCTGTTACTCTTCATCCTGAGGGTTGATTTGCTTTGTTTTTATTCCTAACAAACTACTTGAACTTCTGAGGTAGGATGGGTTCCTGTGTAGCTGCAGTAAAACTTTATTGTAGCAAGAATGGAGTATTCGTTATGTTCAAAGAACCCAAACACAGTTGTGACACAGTGATTTAAAGAACATAAGAGCCTTGTAAAATGTGGAGGGGAGGCTCTTCAGTTACTCTTGCAGTTTACCAACCTCTTTCTAAAAGAGAACCTATTTAATAGCTTATTGTCACGTCTTCTCTGGCCTGCATTGCCCCCATTTTGATATATTGCTGAAATAAAATTGGAATGTGACACAAAATGTAGGAAAGCACTTGTATGTAATAGTAATAGTATTTACTTATTACAATGAGCCTGAGAGCACAGCAGTTTACTGTAATTGTGATCTCACAGCACTGATTGTGGCTATAGAAATACAGTATAACAAAGGTTACAAAAGGAGAAGGCCATCTCACTCATTATACCATGGATCCTTAAACAACATGGCAGCACAGTTTGCTCCAGACAACTGTAACATAAGAAGTGTTGCAAATGAGAGCAAAATAATACAAGTAAATGGGGAAAATGTTTTTTTGAAAGAAGCCAATAAAAGGTTACATTGTACTATGAAAGAGAAGCTTTGGTTTTGTTTACCAGTTCAATAGATGCTATATGTACAGTGTATGTGAAAAATATGTCACAGGATAACTGACATGACTCCACAGAAAAGCAATAGATGGGAAAAAAAAACCTCAGAAACCTCCACCATTCTCAATATTCAAAACACCTCCACATTTCTGCTGAAATCTTCATTAGTCATTAACTGAAATATCAGTCAAATATCAGTTTAAGGAAAGGTCAAATATCAGTTTACAGTAGAAATGTGTAGGTGTTTTTAATAATAAGCTTTTTTGTTACCTTGAAAGCTGTGGGGATTTTAAGATCAAATTATTACACATTTCCATACTTAAACATCTTTACGATGACAATGTGTACATGGTCAAATCTATTTTTATTTGATAGTTTCATAACATTAAAAACGACAAAATACCACTCTGTGAACTCACATTGTACAATACATTGACAAAAAGTGTATTTTACAATAAAACATTTACATTTTTACAGCTACACCCTTCAGAATTATGCATTATAAAGTTTGTTTTTTAAGTACTAACCAACAGCGTTTGAACTAGTGTCCACGTTTCTGCAAATGTAAAGCTTCTCCAAGCATCTCTCACAGGGGAAAGTTTCAAATAAGGAACTGACCACATTAAAATCCATAATAAGAGCAGATGTCAAAATTAAGCAGATGTGAAATTAAGTTTCAATTATGCTAGTGCATCTTAGCGAGTGTACTTAATGTGTGGGGAATAACACAGCTGTCAGAGCTGTCAGCCCTAGATTTTTCAAAATAACTGAACTGGATTTAGAGCTCCTTAATCTTAAATTATAGTTTTATGGTATTATCAGGGTAATTAATAAATAACTACTGCTAGACACACAACAGACTTTTATGAAGAAAACAGAAAACATAAACTCCAATCTAACTATCATTGCAAATTCAACCACCTGAAGTTTATGATCACAGAAGTGGGTTATGTGACCCCAGTCTCTTGAAACTATGCCTTGATGTGGCTTTTATTGCCATGTTGGATTCTGCAACGTGTAGCATAAATGCACACAAAGTGCAACATATTTTAATGAGCCAATACACAGCACAGCACAGAGTGCATTATCACAGTCACGACAGTAATAGCAGCACATTTTACATTATAAAGTTGGTTTACCCAGACAATATTCTGTACCGGAGACTTCATTAAATTCAAAGTCAAAATCTCTCAGCACACTACTATTATGCTATTATGTACATTCTTTTGGACAGAGAGAGAAGAGAATGTTAAACCATTTTTTGTCCTCAAAAGCAAAAGTGACATTCGTAAATGAACATTACACAAATATAGTCTCCATTTATCTTCTGATAGTTGAGAAAAACATACGTCTTTACAGTTTCATTTTGGATCAGGAACACTGATCAGCTAGATGTTTATTCATTCTTGTCTGACAAAGGAAAAGGAAATTCTGATTGGACTTGGAATATCTCATTTGCCCTGCACTGCACTACAATTAGGCCCTGTATTTTAGGAAATGTGCAACGTTCCTTCTTTTTTTTTTTAAGGTAAAACATAAAACCACCCATCTTGTTACAGAATGTGCTGGGGATTATGGAGCAATATGATTGCTACAGAGTGGTATATGTATTTGCATGAAACATAAAAATGATAAAATACCTGTGTATACAGTATATGATGATAGGACTGTAGTTATTTAGCTTTTGAAATGTTGAAAAACATGGCACTTTCTCTAAAAAGTAAAAATAAAAATTACTAAGTTCACAGGAATGATTCTCTGTGGCTAGGCAGTACTTGGGTGTAGCAAGATGGAGAACACATCACCACACAGCCCCCCTTTCTCTACCAGTCTTTACAGATTAGCGGTTAGCCCTCCTTTGGTGTCTGGATCCACTCTTGTGTGGAGACATATACACCTGCTGGAAAAGTTCCAGTCAGTCTTTTGAGTCTGCGAACAATGGCACTTTTCTGTGTCAAAGCAACACTCTTCTTCAAGTTAAGTGGAACCAAGATTGAGCCAGGACATTCATGCATAATATTGTTCATATGTATTTTATCCAAGGAGCCTTTTCATGTATACAACAGAAACTGCCTTTAAGGGTGATTTCAACCACCATAGTGGCTCAGAATCTATCAGGTTTCTACAGCTGAAGTTGCAGGTCGTCTGGAAATGGAAACTTTATTTCCGTTTCACTACCACGTTCTGGATTCACATTCTAGCAACACAGCAAGTAAATCATTTGAACTCACTTTTGAACGCACTTTTGTGAACAGGTTTTCGTTTGTGTTCTTTTGCATCAGGTGTGAGATTCTTTACTGCTGATAAATGCTCCTCTATAACAGAAGTGCTAATCCTGTAACCAAAACTTTTACGTCCATGGTATCTGCTGAAGGCAAAAAAATGTCTCGGGGAGAATTTTTCACATTTTGTTTCGTTTCCAGAAGGCAAAGTGCGAAATTAGCAAAGACTTTCCCAGTAAATCTGAGCAGCAGTTCTGAAGGAAAGTTCGGGGCAGATGTCTTTACACTTTGCACAGGAGATTCTCCCCTAAAGGCCAAGCTGAGGTGGTCTTATTTCCATGCCTGAAACAGTCCCACACCTCTCTCAGGGGTTGTAATACTCCATATGTAGTGGTTTTCTAACTCCCATTAAGTACACTGCTCCACCACTGATACGGCACAGACTTCTTCGGGGTACGGTTCAAACAGCCTGTATTGCTTTTCATCCTTCTCTGACATCTGCGAAAAAGAGGAGACATGGAGTGTGCAGTCTTGAACATATTTTCAACCGACTTACAGGTGTATTCCTATTTGTACACAGAACCTAATTCTAGCCTCTTTAATCATGATGTTATTTACTTAAAGGGAGGACAGTCTGTTTCTCTCCATACATAAACAAATGCTGTCGACTTAATCCACATAACTCTTGATGACTGTAATTACTGCAATTTATCAAAAGCACCAAAGCAAAAAGTGCCATAATGCAAAGAGAGCCCATATCTGAAAGTGCTGGCCACAACTAATAGGAAAGGGAGTCTTCAAATCTGACCAGATAAGATTGGCTTTAATGTGGCATCTTTCAAGAATAGTAAAACAAATCAGTCCTCTTACCGTGCGATCATCATTGATGTTGAACATGTGTTTAAAGATGGCCCCAGGGTCAGGGATCTGAGGCAGAATCAGTAGCCGGAGTCTTAAGAAAAATGTTAAAAAATGAAAAATTAAACTGGTTAATCAGAAGAAACAATGAGGAGTGTTAATCATTTTAGTATAACTTACTATATGTGAGAGTAAGGTTTAAAATAAAGAAAACATAAAACAGACGGGAGTGAACCATGTGAAAAATCAGTTAAGAAAGAAAAACCTCAGTAATGAATCATAAAAAATAGTTACAAATGAGTTGAGGCAATATAGCTCATTGTTTGTAAGCAGGCCAACTGATTCATCTGACCTTCTCACCCTACTAATTTGTGAAGGATATTGGGAATCAGTCTCATTTAATAACACCTGTAGGACAGTGGTATTCAATCCTGGTCCAGTGTGTCTGTGGAATTTCATTGTGACTCAGCTCTCAACTCAATCAACTGGTTACAGACTTAACTGTACCAGTTCAACAGCTTCTCCCAGTTCTTCAGGTACTGCTGCCTTAAAAAGACCTTTGAAAACCAGCAGACATATCAGCCTCACAGGACCACCCCCCCCCCCGTTGAACACAGGAAGAAACGTCTCCTACATTGGCACCTAAGGACTAATAGTCTGTAGTGTCTGTTGTCAGACCCTGGATTAAAACTGCTGGCACAGTCTTCTTCCAGGTAAAAAACAAATGTGTCAGATATTTCAATCAAAACCTATTTGTTTAACCCCCAGTTTTTTCTTTATTGAAAATTAAGACCGTTGTTGGTTTCATGTTTTAGGTTCTTGCTGGTTACATTAAGAGATTTAAAAATAGGCGACAGTTCTGTACATCTGTACAAATGGAAAATGTTGTATTGCTACAGTATAAGCTTTTGCAGCTGATTCAGCCTTTCCCTGAAAACATTCAAATGGAAAGTCTATGGAATTTTGGGGACACATATAGAATGTGCTTTTAAATGAGCAAGTATTACATGACCTGAAAACTCACCTTTTCAGATAGATAAGGAGAGTTATGGCAGCTATAGCGATAAAGATTGAAATAATAATTAGAATAATTAGAGACCAGTCTACTGGTTGTTCTTCTCCTGTAAAGAAAAAACACAAAACAATGCACAAATTTAAATCTGTAGGTTGGAAACCAAGATGAAGCTCATTTACTAAACTATTTACAAAATCCCCTAAGTGAATAGTTAATCATGTCTGAAAAAAACTGATTTCACTGTCTGACTGCAGGAGCAGTACATGTGTGTGAGGTGTGGAGAGGAAGAGCGGTAGCTCACTAATATACAAATTACTGTGAAACCAGCTTGAAGCATTTACTGTATAGCTCTCTGCTTTTAATTTCTGAAAAATGAACAAAGCCCAAAGTGCTCTGATTTGGCCATGGTCCTGTTGCACCTGCCTCACCAGGCACAAAAAGAACATGACCAGCTGTTTTGGCAGTGACTGCTGCTAACTGAAAAATCACCCGCCAGAATTAAGTCAACCCAGCACAGGCATTTATTACAATTTTTATCTTCTGCAAAATCAGAATTTCTCAATGCACAATTGCACTCCCGCAGAAATGTAACAAGATTCATATTTACAACTAATTCCTATTATGGAGCCTCATTAAAAAAAAAACATTCAGCACCAGGAATAAAGCCAAATCTGGTGAACTATCAACAACTGTAATTCCGAACAGCAGATACTGGCAAGAATCCCTCTTAAATGATTGAACCATTATCTTCCTGATCTCTGATACTTTGTTTCTCTTGGCGGTTTTAGCTCTGAAGTTGGGTTTATTAAGACTGGTATTCCTCAAGGGTTGATATTGATATTGACCCCCCTACTATTCAGCATTTAAACGTTCCCTCTTTGTTAAATATAAAAATCACATGGTCTGAATGATACTTTTTATGCCAATGATATATTCACATTGATGTACACTGAAGTAGTTGTTGCTGCCCTCAGTTTCATCTCAGATATAAAAACCTGGATGACTCAAAATTTCCCCTCATTGAAATTGTCACAAAACTGAGGTCGTGCTACTTACCACCTCCCATCGCCTACAAAAAACTAATACAGTAATCCTGCATTAATCCTGTGCTTCAATTTCCATAAAGGTTTAAGAATTTAGGGGTGATTTTTTATCCTGGTTTTACCTTTTATCCTTATGTGCAAAATATTGTAAAAGCATCATTCTTCCACCTCAGAAATATTGCCTGACTATGCCATTTGTTGTCTTGAACTGTATCAGAAAAGCTGATCAATACTTTTATCTTTTTCAGAATTGATTACTTTCACCATCCTACCCACTGGGGCATCTAAATCCACATTGAACAAACTTCAATATGTTCAGAATTCAGCAGCCAGAATCCTGACCTGGTCACGTGCAAATAATCACATGACATCTGCTTAAGAGTTATTGCACTGGTGTCCTATCAAGTTTTGAGTTGACATTAAAATCCTCATGCTCAACCAGTAAGTCTCTACAGTACATAGCTTGGCACCTCAGCATTTATAATCTGCCTACTCCCTAACTTGCAAGCTTCTTCAGTCAGACTCTAGTCTGCTGTTTGTGCCCCAAGCCCATGTACATTCTATGGGTGACTGGGCTCTTCTCTTAAAAAGCCCCAAAGCTCTGCTAGCAAGGATATCGGAGAGACACCTACCCTGAGTTTATTCAAATCCAGCCTCAAAAGCTTTCTTCCAAGAGAAGCTCTTATTTAATTGGTGTCTGTGTGTGCTTCATTTTGTAATGAAATTTTTTTTCCATCTTAGTTCTAAGGGCTTCTAAGGTGTTTCTTATAGGTGCTTATTTTGTCATTTGTTATTTTTATCAAGTGTCTTCTTTTTTTTCCCAACAAAAGAAAGACTTTAAGATGTTACTTTTTAAGGTGCTATCTTAGTTTTTATTATTATTATTATTATGTCTATCTGTCCAAAAAAAAAGGGACTGCACCCATTTAAAAACTTACCATACTCTTTCTCTTCAGTCCACTCACTGGAGCCCTCTCCACATTCAGTTTTGTAGATTGCTCGCATTTTCAAGGTGTATTTATACCGTGGATCATAGGAGATAGACTCTTCTGTTTTATCGTTTGAAACCCTGTCCTAAAACACATTTAGATTTCTTACTGAATTTATGTTAGGAATACTGATTATGTACTGATAATCCTACACTATAATATATAACAAAAGCAATATATTATAGATGTGTCTGTATGACTTGGAGTGTAAAAAGAATCATTATATAATTTTAGATTTCATTACTTATTTACCCAAAGAAAACATTTCTATCCTTAAAACATAAACAGCACAAGAAAATAAAGAAAGGATTAGAGGACAGGACCTTTGTGTTTACACAGGTACTGTACAATTGACCCATTTCAAGTATTGGGCCTGAAAGCAAGGATAGCAATATTTTTAACTTTGTTTTAATGTCACTCATCATCCTGTGAAAACTTGCTGCACATCAGAACTTATGCTTTTGAATAAAATGGCTTTACCACAAGAAGCATCACCTGACAATGACTAAAATTCATAATGTGCAGTATTCTGCATGTCCATAGCTCAACTTTGAACATGAATTTTGAGCTCATTCCTGTTGCTTAAAAGAAACTACACAATGCATTTTACACTTGACCATTTAGAATAGTTTATAAGTAATTTAATTACAATGCATTGTATTTACAGTGGGTTTCTCACGCAGTACAAATGAAGGGATCCTCATTGGTCTCAAAATATTTCTGTATTGGTCTCTTGAGGTCTACAAGAATTTCCATAGTGATCAAATTTTGCATTTCCTTTACATCTTAAAATGTATAAACATCCAAAATGAATCACCGTGCTGATCTATGCTTCTGAGAAGTGACCAAAATGAAATTACATAATCCGATTAACTAAGTCTTTATTACAAGCATTTACAACGTTGGTTGTAATGCTTTTTTGAAATACCTTTTGCAAACAGCTATAAATACACAGAATGTTACAATGTCCAACCCATTCTGTGTAGTAGCTTTTGGACTCTTAATTAGCTTTATAATATGCACATTTTTTAATCTAAACCAGTGCGACAATGACAGCTAGAATAATAAAGAGACAACATTCTGTCATACAAAATATCCTGAGAACTACTTAGTGTGTTTCTCACACTGAAAGGAAAACAAGTTTCCTAACTGTAAGCTACAAATGCTTACCAATACAATCAAACAAAAGGAGCTGTTTGAGAAGAATTTGGGAGCTGGTCTTCCTGGCAAAAAGATACAGAAAGTATAGAAATGACTGTCATCCAGAAACTTACCTGCCATTCTTTCATTGTGCTGTCTTTATATTGGAGTTGGTATTTCCAGCACTGTTCCTGGAAGCCTTTGGGTGGTTCCCACTGAATGTTCAGTTTGTTCTCTTTCTGTATGAAGTGCATCTTTGGAGGCTCTGGCTTAACTGTGAAAGAGAAAAGTTCAAACTGATTTAGAATGGCACCATCTCAGAAATTTTTTTTTTTTCTGCCTTTAACCTTGATGGCAGTGGTTGTAAGTGAATGAAACGTCATCACGGACAAAAAGCTTTCAGCACTTGCTGGCGTTTTGAAAAAGTGCAAGTTGAACTTTCTGTCAACTGTGATCATCACAAAAACCTTAATATTGCTAAAGTTGTAGTAGCAATGTACTGTAGAAGAAAATCAAAGTCTGTTCTGTATTTAGTTCAGGTGGGTAGCTGCGTCAGCATGCGTAGGTTGCAAAGGAACAAGTAATAGGTTTATTCCGTGCTAAAAAAAGAGGAAAGAAAGACCACACCAGAAGAAGGCTCCACAGCCAAAACGTTGTGTTTTTTCTTCTTTTTTTCAGCATGGAATAAACCTATTACTTGTTCCTATTCTGTATTTAGTCTACATTTAATAAAAGTATTTTGGATTTGGGAAATTTTGTGCATTTGTACCCACGGAACTATTTGTACATGTCGGTCTCACAACGTATAAACACAGGATATACCAGACAACACTCTATTTATATTTTTTTATACATGAAACTAGTTTGAGATCTTTTCTTCAACTCACAGAATTCCTTTGAAAGATAATTCCCTCTAATTTAAAAATATTATCTGAGAATAAATGCAGTTAGAGATACCTTTATTTAATGGATTCACTTCAAAGTACATGGGCTTCACATGGGCTTCTGTTCCATTAACAAGAATGTAGAGTTGGTTATCATTGGTTCCTTTCAGGTCAAGAAATGTACTATGTATGTGGCATCCTTTCGGGAGACTGCCATCATAAATGTAGGTAGTACATTCCTGAGTGTGTGATGTATTTTTTAGCCTGTAATAAAGGAAACATTACTGAACCACTAATTAAACCCGAGGCTTCACAAAGTGCTGACAAAATACAAAAACTCATAAGCTTTGTCCTATATTGTTCCCCAATCCAAGTGTTTTAAAAAGATTTGAGTCTAGACTGAAACACCATCACCATGGTTATTGCAAATCCAGGTTAAATATACTGTATTCAGGCAATCAAATCTGTTTTTACTGTGTTGTTATGTTTGTTGGTACACTATGATAAATATTTCAAATCAGTTTCAAGCAAGAAACATTTGTTGTTAGGGAACAGGTTTAACATGCCCTCACAGGTAATACTTTTCAATTCCCCATACTCAACATAAGTCAGTAAAATAACTTCAGTACAAACCAGTAATATAGGCGGTAGTTGGAATGCTTTTCGGAGTCTATGTGCCAAGTACAGTTCAGGAATTCAGGCATGTAAAAGGAGCACTGGAAGTCTTTCACTGCAGTCTGTGGGTCACCTGTCGTTGACACAAAGACAAGAGTTTAGCAGGATGCCTTGCAAAAAGAAATGTAATTGTTTTCACACAAGAACTGACTGTAATCTGAAACTGCTTTGTGTGGATATCTTAATTTATCTCTACCCTATGTAAACAATGTCTATGAAATGGCAGGCCCATTTATAAGGAACTGAAATTAGGACATAGACACAGTCAAGCAGTGTTACAGGGCTCAGTATTTTGGGAATCGTCCTCTACAGTTTTGCTCTCTCCACCTTTGACAGTTGGATTGCAGTCCAGTCCTGATGCAACAGCTGTATCACCACAGGAAATGGGAGATGTTTGTTTGGTTGTTTGTTTCCATCTAACAAACACAGCCAGGAGGAATTCTTCTAGGCAAGCTTATGGATGGCAAGATGGAGCTCAACTGCACCAGTCCCACCACAAATCACAATAGACCTGATTGTGTTCAATAGTGTTTTCAAAGGTGCTTCATGATCTTGAACACGAGGACTAGATCCCACAAGGGTGCTAAATTTAAACTGTAAAATAAGACAGCCCGAGGAACTGTTACTTCTGCTGGAACAGTTTGTAGGCACACAAAGTTTACAGTATTTTAGATAAACATTTCAAACACGTTTTTACATTAGCAATTCTAATGTTCGGTACATCTGATACTGCCCAAAGTACCTTTCTCATTTTCCAAATCCTGAAACATCTGAACTGGTATATTTAAAAAAAAATCTGAATTCCATGGAGTAAACACTTTAGGAAAAGAAAAAAACAAGAACAATCAGGGCTGACTGCTGTACAGTATGTAGAAAAAGTAAGACTATAGACCAGGAGATTCCAAATCTAGTTTTGTTGGGCCACAGTCAAGCAAGTTGTACAGTTCAGCACCTTAATTATGTCGTAAGTGCAGAAATTCTAAAACTGGAGAAATGATCGTCCGGAATCGCTCAACTTTTAAAAGGTTGTAAGAGACCTTATACTCCAGGTAAACACCGACAGCACAGTCTGCTTACACAGTTACAGTAGCTTTCCTATCCAAACACTGCAATACGTAGCAATGAAGACTGGTACACAACAGACATGATAAAAGACAGCGCACACCAGAATGCACTAACACGACCAGTGTATTGCAGGCCCTCTTGTTATTTAAAAGTCTGATGAATTTCAAAATGAACAGTGGAACACAAACCAGTGAGCAGAAGAGGAGACTATGTGCGAGTACAACAGAAAGCAATTTGTTACCAAAAAGACTGTGGGAGACTAGAACAAGCTACCCAGATATGTTGTTGAAGGGCCCAGCAGCCTCCTCTTGTTTGTAAACTGTTCTATGTTCTGATCTAGTGTGTAATGTTAGCTTGTGTAGAACTTGTGCTGCTTTCTCCAGAGCTCTGTTCATTGTTACCTGCTGGTGGTGGAATTGTGGCTTTAACCCAGTCACTCTCCTTCCAAGAAGGACATTCTTCTGACTTAGTTCGAATTCCATATTCAACACCATCGCTCAAATCCAGGCATTCTTCAAAGCTCAGTTTTGAACGAATATAATTCAATTTTTCCCCCTACAAAGAAAGTGGACTGAAATCAGTGGTGTTGGGAAATTCATATGATTACATTCATTCACACAGCTGATTTTGCCATTATGTAACTGGCAACTGCCATTATGAACTCTACATCCACATCTCTGACAATCCTCAGCACTGTCTGTGGAGAGGGGTGTCATGGGTAGGGGGAGTATTTTACCCGAGATATACTTTCAGTTCATTTGCTAACCCGCAGATCTTCAGTGTTTTATCATGACCAATTCATCATAATTGTTACAATGGGGATAAAGTGTTTTTGAAAAGAGGTTTTGCAGATCAAAAAATATAGAAAATTCCTGTACTAAATAGCTGCTCACTCAGTTGCAGATAGTAGCTTCAGTAGACCACACTCAGATTAAGATATATACTGAAGCACAATGAAAAACACTACCAGTCCACGTTTTACATAACTATCTTACTGGGCACAAACATAATGTTATTTATATATTAAATAGTAAACAGGACAGGGTTTTTGATTTTTGAGCAGTATTGTCCCTTGACCTAAAATCCTGAGCTCAAGATGTGATTTTCTAAGAAAAACAACATACCAGTGCTTGTACAGTATATAGACATTTAAAAGGACATTTTAAGAACAGTGAAAAGTATGATCACTCACTGCTCCAGTAAATAAGTTTGCCTGATTACTAATGGCATGAAAGCCATCTATTTGTGAAATAAGATGCCAGGAGATTGATATTTCTTTCTTCAACAATCGGCAAATGTTTCAGTGACACTAGCTCTAGGTGTCACCTGTCATGGCCCAGGGCTGTCACATCTGTATGAGTAGTCTGTGGAATTATGGTCAGACTGCATTGGCTACAGTATATGTCATTCCAGGAAGAAATACTCCACATACCAACATAACGATAAAATGAATGAAACCTTTGATCTGGGCATTAGTTCACATTTTCAGTAACTGCCCGATATCTAGAATATTTTATGAAAATTGATTCGACCTAAATGTGTTGCATTTCTTGTGGTCTTCAGTGCATCAGAGATTTGTCTTAAATCTCTGGGTGAAGTTTATTGTGAGGCTTGTAAACTCTGACTTTGAATACTAAAATGTATTTTAAAGAAACTGACAGAGGCTTGCCCTGAGTTTAAAACAGGCATCCTCTCAGTGTCAGTCTTTATCATCCTTAAAAAATAGACACGCTGAAAAGGAACTTATAAAGAGGACAATTAAAATGCCAATTAAAAAACAGAAACAAGAACTTACGTTTTTTTTCTGATACACTTGATAAGAAACTTTACAGGTGTTGTTAACTAAGCTCACAGGTGGGTTCCATCGTAACTCAATGCAGAAATCACTCTTCTTTGAAAGTTCCACTTTGCTCGGGGGAAAGAATTTTTCTGAAAAAAAAAATGAAAAAAGGATTATATCAGTCTTTTTAAAAGGTTTATCCCAGCAGTTTTCTTTCTGAACTTCCAAAAACAAACATGATACAAGCAAGTGGTAGGTGGTATTGATTATAAAAAAAATCTTAATCTATTTTGCATACTTAAGTTTTGGATTTTAGGCAAAAATGACCGCCCTTTCATTAGGTAGGGAACTCAAAGGAGGAACGTGACTAAAAGTCTGGGACTTAGGTTGTGAACAGGGAAAAGCAAATCAGCTTTGAAGAGATCAGGCAACAAGACAAGGTGGAAGGAAATAATCAGGTTAAACTTGTCCCAAGATCCCCAAGTTCCTCATTTTAACAGAAGTGCGTGCATATTTGTTTTCTTGTGCAAGAGGGTGGGTCCTCTTTTTGTATGTTTTTTTTCAAATGTATCAGCAAGTTTGATACAAAAAGTGTACTACTTGATCGTTATTTACATTCAAATAATGTGATGACAACATACTGTACATGCTGTTGACCCAGTACATGCTTGACTCTGTCCTGACCACTGTGATGGCTAATATGCCACCCAATATATACTGTATTCTCCACTTCATATTCAGAGACATCTTGGCGTGTTTCATTGCTTCTCCACATGCTGGGGCTGAATGTACAACTCCTCTCTAATTAAAACTTTTCTGGTTTACCAGAGAGCCACATGTTTCATAGGTTTGGTTAGTCCACTACCTTCACAGAATATATACATATTACACTGTGTCTCAAAAAATAGCACTGAGTTAGAAGTTCTTCACCATTCTGTGTCCTGAATAAATTCCACTCTAAAATCCCCCCTCAATGCGACTGAAGCCGTTTCTCACTTCTGTTCTGTCCCTAATTAGCTGTGTAGTGGGGATGTTATTGCAGAATGACCACAGTACATCACCCACATACTGTAGGTGATGCACTTCAGTAGTGGGTAAGGTAGTTTCCATCCTACATAACTGTACTGTACAAGAGTAAAGGTATACTACCAAGTATAAATTATTTTTCAATCAGATCTGTTTCCTCTTATTAAAGACTGGCCAATCAATCTAAGAATGGCTAAGCTGTTTGACAAATAAACAGTCCAGAATTGCATCCAAGAACCGATTAATCAAAATTACCCGACCAGAAGATGGTCAAATGTCTTAATGTAAAATTTTGCATTTTTGGAGTGTATTAGCAAAACCTGGAAGACTGTAAATACTGTAAACAACTGGAAGCCAAAAACAAGCTTTTGGATTTCCACAATTTGGTACAGATCTGATCATTGAACATACTTTGAAACCACAAGAGCTTTGAAATTCATTGTAAAGATTATGATTACATTGAGGGCCAACATCATGATTGTGAATTGCAGAAAAAAAGTGACTAAGACCACATAACAAAAAGGTGCACTTAAAAATACTGTAGTTAAAAATGGGTAACTAAAAAAAGGTAGGCATAGATCCACTATTTGTTTCTTTCCGAACTTTTTTTGTCCTAATATTCTCTCCGTTTCCTAGAATAAAGCAATGCTGTCATTTTAGTGGCAGACTCTCCTGTTCATTATAATGCAATGCAAATTTTGCAATGTTTTAAGCACCATCTTAAGCTATCAAACCTGTTTGGTGTGAACAGCTGCAGGTGGTTTTGGAATTCAGAAACCTGGCATGAGAACTAAACTAACGAATAAAGATGACTAGAATTATCACAATAATTCAATCAAGTTCTTTTCCCCTGATTTTTGTTACAGTCGAAACTGCAGCTGTGACACTTCCTCCATTCTAGCAAAGAACCATCGAAACCAAAATTCTATAAAGGTCGGGATGAAAAACACTTCCAGAAGTTTCCAGGACATCCACAAATACCCGTGAAACTGTTTAGGGGCTCTCTCTGGGCTTGCACAGTATAAACAAAAGACCTGTGTAGACCCAGTGTCATAACTGTGCTCACCGGACAATGAGCAACCACACCAGAATCACCTCTAACAACCCCAATCCTGTCAATCAATAAGCTACCATGGCAACGTGCTATGGTGAACAATCAGTGCCACCTGTTAGATTTAAACTTCCTGCATTCTCCAGTGGTAAGTCTTAATCCCTGGTTACTGGTCTTAGAGGTATTAAGTCTCCCACCTTCCGTGTCCTGATCGTGTTTGTTTTCCTGGATTGCTCCTGAACTGGTTTCAACTTGTTGGTACCTCTAGTACTCGTTTTGATCTCCACCTATTCCTAGATAATGTTTTTGCCTGCCTGCTTCCTTATTGAGCCTTTACCTGAATCCGACCTCAGACCACATTAACACCTTGAACTCAATTGGTAAACTCAACTTCTCCACCTGATGTGCAGTGCAGCTCTGTGGAGCTATGCAGGGGATTCTGGTGCAGAAAGGCTGCCATACATTTCCCTTATGAGGCACTACAATTCAGTAATCAGACAATGGTTTGGCTTCCCCCAGTGCGTAAAGTGCTGGGGGATGAAAAATGCTCTATAAATGCAATTCATTATGAATATTGTTGGTTCTTTGGGATTTTCGCACTTCAGGGACAAAAGTGTTTTTGTCTTTAGAGTTATTCCATAATAGTTATGGCTCCAAAAGTGAATTACAGACATGTAAGAACACTTTAGGTGCCATATGAGGTCTTGCAATACACCAATGTTTCAACTGGCACTTGTATAATCTATGGTGTTAAGTCTCAACTAGTGGCTAATCGAAAAACATCCTGAAGGATGCTGGCCTTCAGGGGCTGCTAGTGCCCCCATTTCACTCCCAGAAATGAAAAGGTTGCCAAGTACCCTAACTGCGCATTTTACAGTGGCTTTTGTTCAATCTGAGCTCTGCACTGGCGGATTTAAAAAGATCTAAGAATTAATTTCAAGACAGGATGTAAATGCACCCTTTACAATTGCCATAAACGTGGCCTAGAAATATCCATTTCAACAGACATGTGTAGAGACGGTTTTTGCAATCCCGATAACCTAATGAGCTGTCATTGACTCCAGAAGGACTAATTCAGTGGTGTCAAGCTCATTTGCTGTGGTAGCCAGAAATGATGTGAATGTACTTCAAGTGAGCCGTACAAATCAATTGAAATACTAGGCACCACCAATACATAGGATGGGTAATGTAAAAATACATAATTCTATAATACATTATTTGTAGTGTTAATGTTACAATGACATACCTCCTTTTAAAATACAATTAGCAGCCATTGAGTCTTTACTAGATGCCAGTTTAACTTATCTTGCTCATTAACCTCTAGGTATGGAATGTTGTTTTACCATTACTAACTGTAATTCTTAAAATATCATATTTGTGATCATTGTACACAGCACAATGGCACAAAGTATATAGATGAGACATTTTGTTAAACAACTGGGAAAAAAAAATCAATGTGCAACTCTGAACACCCACCCCACTGGGGGACTGAAATTGGAGGCATTAGTACTCAGCATCACCTGTAAACTCTGCGTGGTAAGACTAACACAGCAGCTGTAATGCGATGTGAAAAGCAGCTACAGTACCTTCCATATTAAGCACAGTTTTAGTGTTTTTAATTGGGAAGCAGAATCAGCAAAAGGCAAGGTTAAAGGGACAACAAATAAATACCAAAACCCTATACATGTGCCAAACATCAGCAAAATAAAACACCAATTAATGCAGTTGTACAATATCTGCTTGACTAAATAATTTATGTTCTGCAGCTAGGAGGTTCAGAAGAGCCCATTCTTGTAGCTCAGTATCAAAGGTTTCTAAGTGATTAAATCAGAGAATACATCACACATAATGTGCTTGTTTTCCCTAGGAGATGGAGGACATGTTTGACTTAGATGCATTTAGCTTTTTAGCCACTCTAGATACAGAATGATTTTGTCGTATATTAGCCAGTAGTTAATGCCTTAAGTTGTAAATATTTACGAGTCTCTTAATAAACCAGTGATGTAATGTTAACAGTTTGGGCATTAGGGATTAGTTTGAGAAAACAAGACCAAAACTCTCAAACACCTGAAGGAAACGTCAGTGCTTTTCAGTACATCTTTCCTTTCCAGCATGGAAAAAGAAATCGGGTGGACCTTGCAATAATTAATAATCCAGTGGACAGTTCTGTTTTTAAGTACAAACACATAGGGATTCATGTAGAAGCTTTAGCAAAGCATTTCAAAGACATTTCAGAGCAGGCAGGTATAATTGTGGTTCCAGTTTTTTAGTGATATCAGGAAGAAGGAAATATTGATAGTTACTTTGAAGGATGTAGACAGTATATTTTTCATTTCTCACACATTTTCTCAAATTAAAATTTAAAGTAGCAATTACATATATTTGAGGCATTCTAGCAATCCTACCATTAGGAATATTTTAGCCACCAGGTTAACTTTTATAAAATCCTTCGTGCAATAGCTCCTAAACCATACACTCTTTATGTTAATTGACTGGTTTGCCTGCTGCAACCCTTCATAAGATGAAGCAGCCATAGATAACAGATGGTCAGACAGATCTATTTAACATAATTGTAACCCAAGCAAAGATACTGCACTGTCTTAAAGCTAGGAAGTTTTGTCAACAAGAAACAATCACGTTTCTGTGCAATTAAATGTTAAAAATGTTAGTGTTCAAAATATAGATAAAGAAATACTGAATGAAAAAGAGTCGTAAAATACTTCTATAGCTAGGGTGGCCCATTTACTCTCCTTTACACTTGCAAACTACTCTATTACAGATTCACTTTTATTGAGCTGGTCAAAGTGCGATAGGTGGAGATACTTACTAGAGAGGTGACCCCAGCTATTAGATAACCAGTTTTAATTTACCAAAGCTTTGTTCTCAAGACTCTATAAGCAACACTAAATATTCCAAATATCTTTATTTGACCACACAGGATTGTGAGTTATTTTGAAACTAAAAAGAAAATTAATAACAAATTAAACACACAAAACCTAGAATATGCATATTTCAACACTACAACAGCAATGGGATTTCTAATTAATCGTTTTTATAATGCAGGGATCATTTGCTCTTAATTTTATTCCAATAAATGAAACCTCCATGGTTTTGTAACCTGGACAGTTGCCTTGCTCAACCACCCTAGTTATGACCTTGGATGCACTGCTCTATAAAGAAATAATAAAAATAAAAGCCTTTTCCCAGCTTTCCCTGGCTTATTTCATGGATGTCTGGTGCGAGGCCAGAATAACAGTTTCTGAGAGAACCAAGATATATGGTTCTCTCCTTGTCCTTCGGATGAGACGCAAAACCGAGGTCCTGACTCTCTGTGGTCATTAAAAATCCCAGGGCAATTCTCGAAAAGAGTAGGGGTGTAACCCTGGCATCCTGACCAAATTTCCCATTGGCCCTTACCAATCATGGCCTCCTAATAATCCCCATCTATGAATTGGCTTCATTACTCTGCTCTCCTCCCCACTGAAAGCTGATGTGTGGTGAGAGTTCTGGCGCACTATGGCTGCCGTTGCATCATCCAGGTGGGGCTGCACACTGGGGGGGGGGTGGAGGGGAGTCCCCATTACCTGTAAAGCGCTTTGAGTGGAGTGTCCAGAAAAGCGCTATATAAGTGTAAGCAATTATTATTATTATTATTTGGAAGTTGTCAGATGTAATAGAATAGAAAAGCTTAGGATTCACTGTAGCCAGATGCACTGGTATCTGTGAACAATCTACCTATCCTGGAGTCAAAGCCGAGACCCATTGCACTGTACAGGAAAAGAGAAAAGAGAGTCTGGCCCAATTGTTTCAGGTGAAGCAGAAGGTCACATTTCTGATTGGAGTTCTTTACTGCTGTTTCCACCCACTTTCCTGGTTAACGTAAGGCGACTCTTTTCATGGATTTCCAGCACAGTGAGCAATATTCAAGACAACACTGACCATTGCCACAAATCCTCAGCACTGTGTGCAAAAATACTTATTAAAATCAAAGCACATACTGGATTGTGGTGCTATCCCATCACCAAGACAACTTTCCCCACAATGATTTGATTATACAAACAATACTGTCTCATGAGCCATTTAAAGCTATGTTTTGTTAGATTTTAAGCACACAGAGTCCACTATGATGCAAAACATTACTAGCTAAATGGTAAACTACAGAAATGTTATTGTCCACCTTTATAAACCAATCTCTTTTAATGGAAAAAAGTGAATCACAAAACAGGCAGGCTGAGAGCTTTTTATAACTTTCTGTGGGGGAGTTGAATTCCTTTGTTTTGTATAAAATATTGAAATGAGGAGTGCAGGGGTACTAGGGGAGCACAAGTAAAGGTAGTTTTATAGGTCACCTTAAAACTCCTGGTTTTAAAGACTAGAAATTGTTGCTAAAATAAACAAAATCATTCGGTTAAAAATACTGTGATCCTTCAGGGCTGAGGAATGACCTGATTTTTAATCTAAATCATGTGTAAATTATGGAATTGAAGGATTCATGTGAAATTATCAAAGACCAGTGTGGGAAACTTCTGACAGACCTCAACCGCGCTTAACCACTTTAATGTAAACGAGAGGAATTCTGTATTTATACTAATACCACTATCTCACACAGAACCTTGTCAATTCATCACAAGAGTAATCTAAAAGCACATCAGTCCAGCTGTTTGCTGAACCAAAACATCACAATGTATTGAAAGATTTTTATAGTAAAAGTCAATTTTGACAATGTTAGTCTTTTGTACAAATTGGTGGCTAACACCCAACCCTATTTTTATGGTAAAGGGAAATTATGAGGATATAAGTCATGTTTACTACATTATAGACGTGAGGCAAACATCCAATCCAATTTAGATAAACGTTCCAGAGAGTTGGGGGGATTATAGTCCAATTGGCTACAGTGCACCACACAGTCACTTCCCAAAGCCACAGAAATCTTGAAAGGGAAACGGTGAATTCTTCAGCTGTTATTAAGGTAGGGATCGTAGAGAAAAATCAGATATCTAGATTTTCCTAATACAGTACCTTGCTTCATTCTATTCAAAGACCCTCTTATGCCTGTTAAATATTGATTGTTGGCCAAATCTGGAAGCGTTTAAAATAAACACTGTCACAACAGTGGAATGGCTCTGGCAATTCCAAGGAAGGACCTGGAAACCTGTCGTTCTGCTTTAATTTAACAGCGGCTTTATCTACAACAACTTTCTATGTCGACGGGATTTTCAGATTTATTTTCTGAAGCAGTGTCCACCAGATAGAAATAAAATTATAATTTTCCTAAACGTGAGTAAATAAAAGTCAGGAAAAACAGTAGTTGTTTGTGCTTTATAGTCGTCTATAACCTGAAGGATATTGGGGCAGTCATTTAAAGTAGCATTTCTAAATATAATCATTATAAAATACACTCCACGTATTCCCTAAAGATTACTCATATCCCTCGAAAGCAATGTTTACAAATTAAATATATGATAGTTTCACTATGTAACTATCAAACATAACTAGAAAGAGTTGTCTAAACATTCACGCAAACGCAAGCGGTCTCTAATTTACAGAAATACAGAACTCTACGCCTAAAGAGCCGCGCACGTAATTCTAGTAAATGACTCGGGCGCTGACGTTAGTTTCAGGAATCACTGTGTGTGTCAACGGTGGGCATTTCCAATCATTCATATTTTTTCTAGGTTAATGAAACGGAACACGTTATTATTTTACTCCAACAGAGACAAACTAAAGCGAAACAAACCAAAATCAGATCACTTACCTGTGCGGTCTTCGGTCCAAGCAACATTTGTCCAGAAGGAAACCAACAGAAACAGTCTCCCAAAAGTACACGACATGTTGACAATATGCTTTTTTCAAGTTACCTGATAAAGTTTTAAGCACAATTAGCGCACAATACTGCAGTTACGAGCGATTAAAGTACTTGATGTGTAAGAAAAAGGCTCCGTATGGGCTCCGTATAGACAACATACTGTCAGATACCGCTTTTGACAAGTTTCCGCATTGTCGCAATAACTCGTTGTGATAATGAGCCAGCCAGGTGGAGGTATAGAAACAGAATCCGCAGGGCGTGTTCAAATCCGAAGTATGACTATAATCGGCTCTGTTTTTCAGCCGAAAGCAACGATGGATCATACTTTCTCTTTGCAGCTGAAACTTAATGTCTCATTTTATCATTTTACCAACCTCAAAATGCCTCAGCAGTTCTATGTAGTCTTTCTCCAAATATCAGTCGTTTTTGGCCGGTTTACTACAGAATCAATCCATGAGTAACTATGCCAATACAAGTAATCTCCAATTCAAACAGCACGTAGTGGAAACTGTCGTGAGGCATGAATGCAAAATTTAAAATAACTAGGGTGCTACTCCCAGTCCCTCCCTCCGTCTCCCACGCCCCCTCTCTCTCCCTCCCCGTTCCTGTAAAGCAAATTGGGAGACCGTAAATGAGGTAAATATAGTTTTGACGAGTTTCTTGAAATAGAACGAATAAATTCTTAATCAAAAACAAAATATAGTTAACTAGAAACTTTACATTTCTTCTGTTAAAAAATGAAATATTGCTTGCCGAGACGAACACCTTTGTATTAGAGTGAAAACGCGTCTTTTGTTTGCATTATTTATTTTGTTCGTTCAGATGGTTTGGAAGTCACTTTCACAACTGTCTAAGATCACTCCGTAATTTAAATAACGTGTGGTCGTAGACAATGGATTGGATTATTGCTTGGGGCTCCTATGTAAAAGTTTAGTGAAGGGAAGACATGCGCCGAGGCTCTGAAAAGTTTTAGAAAATGCTGGTGGATTCTGCTAATACGTCTGTACTTTCAGCCCTTTTTGACTGAATGATTCTGGAGAAAAAGAAAGCTCTGCGTGGGCCTTCATCACTCTCACATCTAAAAGCATATGATTCTGTCTGTTTTATCATTCAGTACACTCTGATAATCCGCCCATACATTACTATCAGAAAGTCCGATGGCAACACGGCAAATACCGCTTTGCATAAATTGACAGTCCATCGCCGGGCATGCACGCAACTAATCTAATCGACAAGGCTTTGGAAGTTGAGACAAAAGGGAAGCACCCACGGAAAATACGCGTAAAACAGAAATTATCACTCGAACGCGAGGAGAACATGCAAACTCGACCAAGAAGGCGAAACCAGAACCCAGTATTTCCGAGACAGCGCTACTAACCGCCAAACCACATACTGTAGGCAATCAACGCTGAGTGGTCTAGATATGACTTACATTCTAATTTACAACAATAATTTGCAATAAATGGAGATTCATCAGCAATAACAATGGTTATTGATCTCATCACAACACTTGTTTAATGTGCATTAAGAAATACCCATGTTTGTGTGTACATTTTTCCACTGTACTGTACCTCACTGTATTTAAAAGAAAGATTACTTAGTACTGTTTTCTAGTTATTAAGATTAGGAGAAATGAGTCCCGTACAGGATTCTACTCTTCTCACCTTTTAAAACCCATGAAGCTTGATGGAGGCATTACACTGTATTTGACCTGCAAATTCCACTCAAGAAATTTAGTGTACATCCACTATAAGAAATTTGAGGTTACCCTGAATAGTAAACAATCTTGATCGTTTTTACTTCATTATATTCTAAAAAGGGACTCATGAATAGTGCAATAGTGCTATATTTGAAGCGGCAATTAAAAGCCTTTGGAACGTTAGTTTCCTTTTATTTCCTTTTTAATATAAATTAATTAAATATAAATATAAGCTAAAAAGAAGCAAATATAAACAGAACGTCGGTGAAGGATGTTTTCTTTTCTTTTACCTAGTGCTCACAAGAACTGCTAGCAAAAACGAAATAAAACGCCATGTTGGGATTTTCCTCTTTTGAAGTTATTTTACATTCTAACATTCAACTCAGACTCGATTGAAAGATGGGCGTGGGTGCCGTTTTTCACAAAACGTTACAGTACCTCTCATTTTATTTATGAATATAATTTATATATATAAAAAAAAACCCCACCGAAACCAGACTCTTAAGTTTCCTTAGCAAGGACTATAAGACTCGACCAAAACCTGATATTCTAAACAGTAGCTCTGCATGCGGAATTCACGGCTTGAAATGTTCAAGCTGGTAAATTCTCCAAACATACAGTATTCCTACTGTATATGTTTTAATATCATACATTGCTTTAGCTCTAGTGTAATAAACCTTTATCTCTACAGTAAACCATACAGTATTTAAATAGAAAAAACGACTAACTGTATATGGGTTTAATTAGTCTATAATATATCTTTCGGTTTCTGACAAGTATTTGAACCTTGGTCGAGATTTCCTTGAGTTCAGAATTGCAGGTGTGCAAGACATGTCAGACTACTTATATTTGTCTCTTTGTTGACACGAGAAACGGTCTTTGTGAAACCACCAGATGTTAAGTGCCACTGAAGAACCAAATTAACTTAAAACTGTTTCTCACTTATCTCCGCTTTTAATGCCTGGTATGTTTCCGTGCTTTATCTTTTTTAACGTTTACAATGCTTTGAATATGCAGTAATTGTGTACTTTTAAAAAATGAAAAAAAAAACTGATAGAATATTCTTGATAATATAATATTCTAATTACTAATTTATATTATGGCATTCAATCACTACACTGGAGAACATAAGAGCATTGTGAGAACTCTGTTTACATGAAAATAATGTCCGGTTTTGACACTCCTCGTGTGTTTAGTGTGGTGGTAGTTGTTAGAACAGACTCCACAGTGGGTCTCCTTTCTGTGAACCTCAATTCTAGAGCAGGAACCACTGTTAGCTCTGGGGGTGGTTGTTTGCTTTGGTCTGTGTGAACTGCCACTGGCTGAGATAGAAAGCTCACACTGAACCTTCACAACCTTGCTATAAAAGAGCTTGCAAACAGTAGATGTAGCATTAGTGGGCGATACACTGAGTATCCCAAGAGCCACTGGGAGATGTGATTCTGAGCTGTCATTGACTCCAACTCCCTAATCCAACTGGGCTGTCTGCCTGTAGCCCTGGGGAATGAGCAAAGACACTGGACAGCAACTGGAGTGTAACGTTGCTGTGGTTGGTCAGCTACAGCTCCTGCTGGGGAGGGGGCTGGTGGAGGTTTAGGTCGGGGGGTTATAACATCAAGAAGTTCTGCTAGATGTCCTAGAGCAGAAGCCACTGCTCTAGGACACCTAGTGTCCTAAGTGTGTTGACATTGGTCCAGGGTTGATACCAATCACATATCCCATTTGGACCTTGAGAGCTGAAATGTCCAAATGCAAAACTCAAATCAACAAGCCTGTGATTTGACTCTTGGCTGGATCAAAAACCAGAAGAGATTGTCCTACAGCATCTGATTGGCTTATTAACCACCTCGACCCCTGGAATTCTACAACATCAAAATCATTTGGGGGGCTCCTTAAATACACGCATTTACTTTTTGTTTAAGTTGTTTGAGTAGAAGTCAATAATATCAGTTTAAACTAGAAAAAACTAAACTAGACGTGAGTCCTCACTTCTGTTACTAAAAGAACAGACTTTCTTCAGATAAAGAGGACGCATTGACAACACAAAGGAGATTGGCTAAGTTAATGCGAAACAAACCATAACAACAAAACAGAAAGCAAACCGTGGGAGCTACATTTTAAGTCATCCAAAATTAAAGAAGTCTATTGACTTCTTTTAGTCAAGAGACTGGTCATCTTAAGCAATCACTGGCCATACACAGGGCAATACACAGTAGTGGTTAGAGCTTGCACATCAACATTCAGTGTACGGTCAACAGGCACAGTCAACATGTCATGAGCTTAACCTATAGAAAGTGACACCAGCACAGACCTTGAAAACTACTCGTGCTTTTAAAGTTATGGCAGTAACTGCTCGAGTGTTGTGCAAGGGGATGTCTTGTGCACATCATTAAATATTCGTAACATCAGTTTAACACTCTTTTATCTTAGTTTGTGAGTATATCTCCCTGAGGCGGCATTCTTGCTTGCAGATAAAACATTTTAGTCAGTTTTTGCCTGGCAAAAATGATAATGATCAGTGTTTTCATAGTTGTTCCATTTAATAAACATGACAATAAAATAAGTATTCGATAAACTCTGCATGTTTTAGATGCCTTATAGTGTTTTCAGGAGGGGGGGTATGATATAATAGGTTTCCTGTTATTTTATGTTTTGTTTTTTTTTAATAACTATATTTCAGAATCCAGGCTGGTGCTGGATTCATCTTGCCCCTGTGCTGACCACAGCAAAATTAAACAGCATTAAAGAAATCATGTAGCATTATTTGTGTGGTTTACAACTGGGGTTGCATGGTAACAATTTTGGAGAAATATGTTAAGTACATTTGTACAACATTTGTACAGTACGTAAGTGGGATGTCACATTTGGTATTAATTATGTAAAACCACAGATGTGTGACACTTTATTGAAGACCTTCTAAGTGTCGTATCTATGTAGAATGTTATAAGGAAAAGTTGGGTTTTGTATTTCAACTACCTACAGTGGTGTGAAAAAGTGTTTGCCCCCTTCCTGATTTCTTATTTTTTTGCATGTTTGTCACACTGAAATGTTTCAGATCATCAAACAAATTGAAATATTAGACAAAGATAACACAAGTAAACACAAAATGCAGTTTTTAAACGAAGGTTTTTATTATTATATTATTATTAAGGGGAAAAAAAATCCAAATCTACATGGCCCTGTGTGAAAAAGTGATTGCCCCCTCTGTTAAAACATAAATCAACTGTGGTTTATCACATCTTTGGAAAGCTGAGTTCAATTTCTCTAGCCACACCCAGGCCTGATTACTGCCACACCTGTTCTAATTACTGCCACATCAAGAAATCACTTAAATAGGACCTGCCTGACAGAGTGAAGTAGACCAAAAGATCCTCAAAAGCTAGACATCATGCTGCGATCCAAACAAATTCAGGAACAAATGAGAAACAGAGTAATTGAGATTTATCAGTCTGGAAAAGGTTATAAAGCCATTTCTAAAGCTTTGGAACTCCAGCGAACCACAGTGAGAGCCATTATCCACAAATGGCGAAAACATGGAACAGTGGTGAACCTTCCCAGGAGTGGCCGTCCGACCAAAATTACCCCAAGAGCGCAGCGACGACTCATCCAAGAGGTCAGAAAAAACCCCACAACAACATCCAAAGAACTGCAGGCTTCACTTGCCTCAGTTAAGGTCAGTGTTCATGACTCCACCATAAGAAAGAGACTGGGCAAAAATGGCCTGCATGGCAGAGTTCCAAGACAAAAACCACTGCTGAGCAAAAAGAACATAAAGGCTCGTCTCAGTTTTGCCAGAAAACATCTTGATGATCCCCAAGACTTTTGGGAAAATACTCTGTGGACTGACGAGACAAAAGTTGAACTTTTTGGAAGGTGTGTGTCCCATTACATCTGGCGTAAAAGTAACACAGCATTTCAGAAAAGGAACATCATACCAACAGTAAAATATGGTGGTGGTAGTGTGATGGTCTGGGGCTGTTTTGCTGCTTCAGGACCTGGAAGACTTGCTGTGGTAAATGGAACCATGAATTCTGCTGTCTACCAAAAAATCCTGAAGGAGAATGTCCGGCCATCTGTTTGTGACCTCGAGCTGAAGCGCACTTGGGTTCTGCAGCAGGACAATGATCCAAAACACACCAGCAAGTCCACCTCTGAATGGCTTAAGAAAAACAGTATGAAGACTTTGGAGTGGCCTAGTCAAAGTCCTGACCTGAATCCGATTGAGATGTTGTGGCATGACCTTAAAAAAGCGGTTAAGGCTCGAAAACCCTCCAATGTGGCTGAATTACAACAATTCTACAAAGATGAGTGGGCCAAAATTCCTCCACAGCGCTGTAAAAGACTCATTGCCAGTTATCGCAAACGCTTGATTGCAGTTGTTGCTGCTACGGGTGGCCCAACCAGTTATTAGGTTTAGGGGGCAATCACTTTTTCACACAGGGCCATGTAGGTTTGGATTTTTTTTTCCCTTAATAATAAAAACCTTCATTTAAAAACTGCATTTTGTGTTTACTTGTGTTATCTTTGTCTAATATTTCAATTTGTTTGATGATCTGAAAGATTTCAGTGTGACAAACATGCAAAAAAATAAGAAAATAGGAAGGGAGCAAACACTTTTTCACACCACTGTATATGCAATGGATAATCTCTATTTTGCATTGTTTACACACTGCTCAAATAATAAAGGAAGAAAGCTTTTATGACATGATTTCAAAATGGATTATGAAATCAACATCAATATGTCATATGTGGTTGGAGCCAAACGTTTGGCTTCTGTCAAACAAATGACTGAATGAGATCCTTGGATCCATTATCTACCACATTACAGCCAAAATGGGCTGAGTTTGTAACATTTTTATGTTGGAAGTACACCAAGAACAGTTTAAATTCTTTGAAGCACGTACAGAAAGATTTCAGTATGTGACCATCCATAAACTGCTTATTGCTGGTGAGGGTCACAGAAACACCATGGAAGTGTGTTTCCGTGTTTGACACATACAGTAGGAGTGTGTCAAAGCACAGAGTGCAAGACAGGACTACACCCATAATGGGATACTCAGGAAAACAGGCACAGTTTGATGACAGTCACGCAAACCTGTTCAAGCATGACAGAAGAGCTCAAAAAACATCCAGTACCTAAATATTGAATCCCATGTTATCGTCATGCTCTTCATTGCCAGCAGACAAAGGGCTTGTGGAGATGGAGAAGGAGAAGGCACACTAAGCAACAGCCATAAGTCCAGCTGACACACACAAACATAGTCTGTGTCCGGTTTGTCTGACCTGCGATACACTGATCAGGAGTGTGTGCCTTTCCTTTTGTCCGCATCTTAGAGCTCCACTCGCTTCAGGTTTAAATAGCAACCAGCGAATCGGAGCTGTGATGGAATCTGTGTCCGTGTCCTGCGTTAGTTGTCTGGGGGGAAAGAAGTGGTGGGGAGTGCTCAGTGGAGAAAAAGGCAAAGAAGACTCCACTCCACTGCATTTAGAGGAGGCAAGGAGCTGGGCCAACAGGTGGAGAACCATATTGTTACTCCCTTATACTAATTCATTTGCATGCTGAAAAGAGAAGAAAATAAGCACGTTTTGGCTGCGGGGCCATCTTCAGGTGTGGCACCCGAGGACGACTCCATAGCCAAAACAGTGCGTTGTGTGACACCCGAAGAAAACTCCACAGCCAAAACATTGTGTTTCTTTTCTTCTCTTTCCAGCATGGAATAAACCTTTGCAGCCTACGCATGCTGACGCAGCTACCTACTTGAATAGGTACCTATGTATTTCACCGTATTTTCACTGTACCATGACCTTGTTGTGGTTTTTTTCCTGTGGTATCACACACAGTTTAGCGACCCCATTTAATCTAACCAGCATGTCTGCAAATGTGGGGAGAAAACCAGACTGCTCAGAGAATAACTACAGGAGCAAGGGTAGAGCATACAAACTGTGAGGTATACCAGATCTGTGAGGCATGAGTGCTATACGCTACACCTCCATAATGCCCACTCACTATACTGTATGTACAGCTGCAAAGTGTTAGGCTATTTTATTCAAAATACTATACAAAGCTAAAAAAGATTCAGGTCAAATTTCGAAAGAAGCTAAAGTCTCAATGACCAGTCTCCAATAACTTTGCATGTCCCCCTCCTTGTGATATTGTGATATTGTGAAGAATGCCATAAGAACATTATCAAGGCTATATGAGTTTACTGTTAATGAACACTAACAGCCGGATCACTTTGGATGCATCTTGAGTAAATCTCTTAGTTGAGATTTAATCATAAAGACTGACATTTAACAAAATTGCTATTGTGGAACGCTGAAAGGCATTAATTACAATTATTTCCGCATTTAAAATGCAGTCAATGATATTCTGATATTTAGCATAGTTGAGTTTTTTGGGAAAACTAGAATACAATTAATTACAATTACTGCTGCAATGAGCATGCCCATTTTTGAAAAGTTATCCCCATAGAAGGAATCTATCAATAAAGTGGATTACCATTTTACATGGAACATAATTGCCCTCACACTAGCTCAGACAAACGGAAAGAGAAACGTTTTCCAAAAATGCAACTTTATTTTTTAAACAAACTGTAAAAAAAAACAGACTTCAAAAAATGAATTACCTGCAAGCACATTATACATTTACTCATTTACAAGACGTAGATGTCAAACAAAATACACTTCCTAGGACCCAAAATAAACACATTAAGTTCAACTCAAATATGGCAACAGAAAGATATTCCTAAAAAGACTCATTATAATATTATAAATAGGACGAATTAAAATTCTTTACAGCATAATCTTTATATTATGTCATATAAATCTGCATATGTCTTTCCTCAGTGCAGTACATTTAAACATATTTTTTATTACTGTATAACAGCAGAAAACCGCAAGCATTCATTCCACCTGGGCAAAAGAGATGAGACTGGGAGGAAAGGCAGCACCATAATTAAAACAGAACTTCTTACATTCTAACTTACAATGATCAAATTGTAAAAGTTTTTTTGATGCATGTCGGATTTGTACGAGAACTCCTTAATACAAAAGCCAGTGTCCTTCAATGTTCAATGCCACCCTGTATCTTCTACAAATGACCCTCTACAATAGGGGATGTCCAGTCCTGGTCTGGCCAAGCTGGTGTATCTGCACGTTTTCTTGGACTCTTGAAAGTATCAGCACCCGAAGAGCCTTATGTTGTTAAATTAGTCCAATTTAAACCAACAATGAGCTAACTGATGTTGTAAACAATTGGAATGAAAACCTCCAAACAGACTGAAGAATGGACATCTCTGTTCTGCACCAAAAATGAACAGCTTTAGTCCTTGAGGAACAGAAGATTTCCTAGGTGTCTTTCAATGATTAACAGCTGAAGACCTCTAATGTGTAAATCAATGCTTAAAGCTCAATTAGGTCAATAAGCCCAAAGGTGAAATGAAACACGTGCAGGCACTGAGACCTTCCAGGACTGGGACTGTACAATGGTTTTAGGGCAGATCAGGTTAAGTTGTTGTTCCACCTGGGGCTCTCAATGATTCAGACCAGATGTTGATTACAGTGGAAGTCCTGGAAGTCAGAAGCTTCAGTTGTGTCCTGTGCTACCAAAGGGACTCATTTCTCATTTGATTCTATATTTCATTGGTGTAACAGAATGAAAAGAAAAACACATTTTCTCTTGTGTGCAATTCAATTGAAATGCAAATACAGTAGGTCCATTCTCAAATGATCTCAAATGAATTACTGTCTCATCTAGATATAATTACTGTTTTTAACAGCCATTTTAGGCTGGTGATTTAAACATTATGATAGACTAAAAAGCTAGTTGCTATGAACCCTTTTTCCAGCCATTAAATGTTTCTAATCAAGCAAATGAAGGCTAACACCAAACAGAAACAAAAAAAGATCCTGCCATCTTGCGAAACATGTGCAGAACATGGGACAGCATGCTCTTTAACACAAGACATGGGATGCAAAAAGAGGAAGATGTTTGATTCAGATGCCCTCAAAAGGCCATCAGTGCCCTTGCTGATAACTGCTTCCCTGTAAGTTAAGTGAGTTTTGCGATTTGTCCCTGTCAACAAAAGCTTACTGTTTTTCCACAGTAGGTTCATTTTTTTAAAACACAGAAATCTCTAAACAATCCATTCAAGCCACATTCAGATTTCTAGGTGATTTAAACCATAACATTTTATAGGTATTTTGAAACCTCTGCAGTTTACTGTAAGTAATGAAAAATTCACTTTTTTTTGTTTGATCAAGGGCTGTGTTCAAGAACTTAGAATTAAATCCAAAAATCAGAAAAGACTATGGTATTCTACAATGATGTCAGTGAAATCCTGATTTATTTTATTTTATACAGATTCAGTCACTACGCCACTTTGGACAGAAATAAAGCAAACACTGCTTTTAGTGTAAATCTCAGTAGCCCCAGCCCAGACATTTGATTTGCTAACAGCGATGATGGTGTCTTTATCTTTTATAAGCTTTATTTTTAGCAGAAATATTCCAATAATAACAAAGCATCTGAAACACAGAGTAGAAAATTATTATTACTCTTCACAAAATCTTTTGTGTCTTTAGAGTATGAACACATTAGTGTTAACACAAAGTTGAACACTTATTTTCTCTCTTTTGTTGCTGTTTTAAGAGTACTCCAGGGCTGAGTTCCAGCTCTGACTTTGTGCAGCCTGGGTTGTCTCCATGTTAGGTATGTTTGCTTGTAGTGACGTTTGTTGCTGTGTTAAGAGAACTGAGCTCTATGCAATTACAAAGTGGTAACATTCTGTGTTGTTGACCTATGCCTTGGCTGTGTGTATCTAACAAGCAGTGTTTTTCTCTCTCTACAAAACAATTTCAGTTCAAGGTTTAAGCTTTATTATTCCCTTTGGGGAAATTTGTTTTAAGGCGTAGTCAAACAGTATATAATAATAAGAACCCCTTTAAACCACAAACCAAGGACTGATCTGAACTGTTTGATGTCTTATTAAATGCATATTTTTACAGAGCTATTTTTAATTTTAATTAGGAAGTCATGTTTTGTGCTGAGCATCTACAAACTGCGTCTACTGAAAATGGGTGTGGAAAAGTGGAGCAATGAGGTACCTTTGGCCAATCACTTTGTCTAAAAAATAAAAAGCACTAAAACAGAAGAAATGTTAATTTTCTCATTTGATCCCCAGTTAATTGCTCAATACAGTATATCTGATATATTAGGGAAGTATGTGTTTTTTTTAGGTGGAGAGCCTAACATTTTATCAACTGTTATTTTTTCTTTGATGGAAACAGCAATGACAATGAATTACTTCTTGCCTTTTTTTTATTAGTAACTAGGTAACATATTTGAATTAGATCTGTTCATCAGTACCTTATTTTTGTGCAATACCTACATCCATTAAACTCTTAAAGTTAAACAACCCTTTTTCATTGTTCTTTTCAGGAAATAATTTTGTGATGAATGTTTTTATAAAATGTACCCAATCTTTTTTACATAGGTGGCTTATGACAAATATAATGAAAGCAGGATTCCGCAAAACTTATCACAATGCAGAAGTGATTTGGCAAAGACAGACCTTTCCTTTAGTACTGAGATTGGATTTTGTGACAGACGGGAAATCTGGATCCTGGGCAATTCATGGAGTTCACAGGCTGAAAAGATTTAAAATTTAAACAGGCAAGTATAGTAACTACCTTGAGCTCTGTTTGGACAGCTGTTAGCATATGGTAAGTTCATCTGAATTTTTAATATCCAAGTCTCACGTTTGTAACTATAGTATTTAATTAAAAAGGGTTGAAAAAAGTTTTGAAACAGTCTAATGAGATGGACTGGCAGAGTTATTATTGGCAAATGTTTTTGGTGAATCTCTAATGCCAGTGAGAAACTTTACTCTGGCACAGGGTTGACAGGGTGAGGCACTGTCCCAGCATACGCAGGTAACCCACTGAAATAATGGGTTTCAGAGAAGGGGATCTACAGGAATAGTAAGAGCAGGTACTGTACTCTGCAGATCTGGACACCGCTGTCTTGGAGCTGCCTATCATCGCCAAGTTCCTGTATTTCTCACATTACAACGGTGATTTACAAACAGCACCCTTTGTGTACTGGTCTATGTACTGTACATTTGTATGGTATAGGTATGTGGGCAGTTCTTAAATGTGGTTCTGCTGTCAACAATACATGATGGTTTACATCTCTCCTGAAATTTACTGAACTGTGAGGCTATCCCTAAATTCTTCTGTGCTCCGGCTAGATTTGAATGTGGTACTGCCTGCCTGTTTTTCTATCATTGAATGAAGCCTACTGTATAACTAAAAAAATAATTTGGGCCTGTAAGCATTAACATAAGTAGAAAGAGCATTACATATATTTTATTTAAAGACCATTTTTGTTGTGGTTTTGTTTGAGAAATATGTCCCTGAATATTCCAGTAATCAACGCAAAGGTCACTCTTCTTTAAAATTGGTTACAAACACATCTGGCACGGCAGAGAAACCAAGACTTACAGCCGATGCCCTTCCCCACAATGCTGAAGGATGTGGTTAACGGGCTCAAGAGTGAGGCAATTTCCACTCTGTTGCAAAAACTTTGTTTCTTTTCAATGCACAGCTGTTAATACAGTACTTCATCCAGTTCTTTAAGACACTAACAATGAAACTACACTCTGACTGGCAATAGCCCTAAAACTGCAAATCTAAATTAACAATAAGCTTTCCAGGGTTAGAAAATTAGTGCCTAAGGAGCCAACGGAAATTGTATTACCAATAAAATTAGTCAACGTGTTTTTAAGGATCCAGAAGACAGATTCATTAAGGTATGACATGGTTAAATTTCAAAGTGACTCATCAGATGAATAGTAAATTGTAATAAAACCCTATAATTTTAAAACCAATAAGAATACTTAATTTGGAGTACATTCATCTTTTCTTTCTTTCGCCCTCATGTTGATAAACCAACAAAACGTATTAATGTGCACTTTATATTGCAATGAAAATTAATGCATTCTTTGTGCATTTTATCCTCTCTTTTGCATATTGGAATAAACATTTAAAATGAAAATGTATATTTCTCTCTGCTGTAAGACCACCAGGAAAGATTTGTTTACTCTGTTTATTTTCTCCCAGTTATTGATCTAAAAACAAAACAGGTGGTCATTTCTGCTCACAAACCCAGCTCTTGAGTACAAGATTGACTTACTGTAAAATGTAATTAAACAGTAATTTAAACAGATGAAGCACTTTGGTCAAATATACTGTATGCCAAAAGGTAGCTATTGCTGACAAATATTGAAGAGTTTTGTATTACAAACTATAGTGGTGAGGAATGCTATTAATACAACTGTTGCACTTTAAATAAAACACGGTGACATAGGCAATGTATCCTCTCTAATAGTGAAGTTGACCTGTATAGAATTATCTTCTTCCTATCTAAACCCAAAAGCGGGAAAGAGGGTCAAGTTAAAGTTAAAATCCGGTTTGACGGGTCATATGTGTTTTTGTAAGAAAGGACAAGAGGTGCCAGTTTTTTTTACGCTTGATTCTGTCAACAAAAACTCATCTTACTCATTTTTATTGAGTCAGAATCTCCATAAAAGTCATAACAAATCGTCATCATATAGTGATATACAGTATATATAGTGATGCTTTTTAATGAACTGCAATAATTAATCCAATAATTTATTAATTATAAAGGTGCATCTGAAGTGCACCTTAACAATTATAGGTAAGTTGGCAAGACGTATCAGTTGTACCATTCATATACTGAAGTTAACAGGTCCTTAATTTAATTTTCCTTGGACTTTGTTGCTTTACACTGAACTCTTGAGACATTTCCGATCTGCTCTCAAAAACTCAGGATGATTTTGTTGGCAAACTTTTATTATAGGCTTCCAATCTTTATCTGCAAAAGGAACATCTGTGAGCTGTGGCGTTTTTTTACATCCAGTAAGATGAGCCAGTGAGATAAAAAATGTAATACTGAGAACTGACCTCCACTGAGAAAATTGGCTTTAGGATAGAAGTCGTCAAAAAATTATTCATTTTAATTGGGATTCTATCTGTTTTTTACCTTGATCAAACTTCCTATCTAATCCTGTCCTATCTTCCTGTCTTTGTTAAGGAAATGGCAGTTGCATACAGTAGAAAAAGTTGTGGGTCTCATTTATATACACACTGAATGGAAGTTTATATATAAATAATGCATTTCTTTTCCCAGGCTCTCACTGTTCCCAAAGGAAGGATTTACATGGTCGTTGGAAAGGAATGGCATGGTGATCCATATCCTAGGTCAGACGACGTGCCACTGATTGCTCGGAAAACATGCATGGAGTTCTGAAGCAAAGAGTGCATCATGTCCTCCTGGAAAATCTAAAAGAGAAAAGTCAAATTGAAAAAATGTCAAAAAAGTGGCAGAGACAGTTGCGCATTTAGCATTTGCTTCAAAAAGTACAGTAACTTGTTTGGAAATATTACCCAGGTTTTCCTTATAACTGCAGTGAAGCAGGGCAGCATGTTGTCAGAGAAGAAAAACAGAAAAAAGAAAAGGTTAGTACAGATTTCTGAAGCAAGCACCTCACCTGCTCTCTTTAACAATGTGAAGTGCTCCGCGATGCCAGTTATACAGTATGATTCAGGATGGAAGTATAATGTGGTCTCAGCACAATGTGTCCATTACCAGAAAGTGACTTCCTAGTAAAGGTCACTGAAAGCCAAGTCAGAACAAAGCAGGATGTGCCAGTCCCTCGAAGGGCACTTGCATATACAGTACACACACAGGGACAATTTAGATGTATCAATTAACCTAGCCAGCCTGCCTCTGGGACATGTGTACTCCCACACAGCCAGCCCAAGACCTGTCGATGCATTTCTGTGCTACACCTGTTTGAGTAACTTCAATTTAAAATTATTTTCACTATTCAGGATTTACATACCAGATAAACTCAAACAGCATGCTAGGTTTGAAGGCCTCCAGTTTCCTCAGGTTACAGCGCTTCAGTTTCCAGCAAGGAGACAAAGAGGTTCTATGACCTCAATTAACATGCATAGGAAAGTCCATTTTGGTGGAATTTTTCCTGGTTATTGCTTCTGGCTTTTATTACAGTACATTAATTACTGCCTCGATCTTGATTTTATAAGATCATAACTATAATAAAGATACAGCATTGTCAGTGGTAACCTCCTTAAAATTTTTGCTTCAGAGCTTTTTATTAACTTAAAACACTCAACAAAGGAAATTCACCTGGAAGAAGTTCTGTTTCACCAGGAAGATCGAAAACTCATGTGTCGTCATATTTCTACGCAAATCCATGTTATGACTAAAGCCGGCGTCACACTACATGACTAGACACGACTTCTAGCCAGGGAGCATGTCAAATTTAACGACTGCAGTTGCTGAATCTTGCTGCCTTTTCTGTCCTAGAGGGTGTCAAATTATACAACTAGGAATCACAGGGGGTGACTAATTACACGATTCCCTCAAAACTTTTCATCACGGTTCCAAATCTCGTATTGCGCTGCGAAAGTACCGGGTGGTCGCCTCACTTTGGCAGCCAATCAACGTGGAGCACACCGGAATAAGAGGAGGAGCACCGCATGAAAGTAAACAAACAACAAACAGCAACACGAAACGACAAACAAGAAACACCGAACAGACAACTGTGCTGGCTCCAAAGTTTGATGAGCCTCTCGTCCATTTGCGCCGTCCAAAACTCTCGCTTTCCTTCTTTCCTTGCAGCCGCATTGTACGCATTGTACTTCCGGTTGAGCGCTCATTGGCTGTTGACTGTCACAGGCACCAGAGCCTCCCCCCCTACGACTTGCGACTCCCTACGAGAAAATCAAACCAGCAGAGAGTCGTAGGGGCTGTTAAGAGCGCTATGACTGAGTCGCTGGGAGTGTCAAAATACACAACTGACCGTAACGGGCACGCACTGCGACTCTACAACTCGCTGTGATTTTCTTATGATGATGTAGATGAAGCCTATGACTGAAAATCCTAGGAAAAGTTGTGTAGTGTGACACTAGCTTAAGGAGATTAACAGACTTCATGTGCTCCTTACAATGGCTATACCGCTACAGCTTGGTGGGGGTGGTGAAATACGGACTCTACAGTAGCTAGTGTCAACATTTGCAGTTCTCTTCAAAGCTTCAAAGAAAGAAAAGAACTGAAGAGTTTACTGAGTTGTACTAGGACTGAGACATACTGATCAAAGGAATCCTCTGGTTTACCATGGTTAATTGAGTTCTGGGTTAATGATTAAGGGTCATTGACAGTCAAGAAACAAAGGAAATAAGGACTGTAACAATACCTAAACATATAAATGTCTAAGACATTTAGATATGTATCAAGATTTTAAAATTTATTTTAAGGTTACAAACAAGAGGGCACCACTCAGCCTATCTGTTAGTAGTATAGTATAGCTACAGTAGTATCTTAATGATCCAAGAGTCTCATTTAAGTGTTTCTTGAAGGAATCCAAAGTATCCCCTTCAACCACAGGACTGGGTAGTTTGTCCCATATTCTCACTACCCTTTGGGTAAAGAAGCACCCTTTAAATGTGTTTCCCATTAGTTTCCACCTGACTTGTGTCCCCTGTTTCAGTGTCCATTCAGCAGACATCAGAATGAATTGGACTGATGTTGTCACTGCCTTTGAGGATTTTTAATACTGTAGTTGTATCAGGTCCCGTCACAGTTTTCTCTGATCTAAACTAAAAAGGGTCAGTTATTTCAGAGAACCTTTTTAGTGTTGAACGTAGAAGTCTGCGAAGGGACCGGATACAAGTATTTTATGCACAATTAGTACTTGTTTTACACACTATTATACATCCAATAACCCTGCTCCACTTGAAAGACATTTTCCTTATTTCCCTGCTACTTATGAAAAGCACTACATGGAATTCTCAATGTAGTGGAATCTTAAAATGCCTTAAACTAGTTTTTAATTCTTTAATATTACTTTCTAAATTGATATTTAATAATTAAAAAACTGATATTAACAGCCACCAATTGCAAACCTTCAGCCTACGTTTTGGATTGAACCCCAAAAGAGGAAAAGAATGGTTTACAATGTATTATCCACTCTTCTTCAAGTGTTTTGTATCTAGGTTGCCAGCTCTATGTTAGCTTCCTATAAAACAGAATGTTTTGACAGTCTTATCCAGGAGCAGACCTAACAAATCTTTTCACAGTCTCTCTAAATACTTCCTTCTAATTCCATAACTAACCTGCATCAACACCTTAGTTTTAGAAGCAAGGCATGCTGGAACCTGTGAATGCTGCAGATTCTATCTCATGGAAGAGACAAATAAAAGAGTGTCTCCTCTCCTCCTGGTGGCCTGCTCAGCAGATAAAGTCAGCAATTTTCAGGATAACATTTTGTTTTCTTTTGCATTCCAAGTTAAAGTATACATCCACAGTGACAGACATGCAAACTGAAATATTGCCAAGTTGATAAAATGCCCTTTATAGCAAGATGTTTTCACTCAACTTTTGCTTTTTGTAAACAAATCCAGGGTTTGACAAGATGGAGCAAGAGAAGTTTTTTTCTGATGTTGTTGCTTTCCTAAGTAGGTCTAAAAACAAAAGACAATTTTGGAGTTGGAGAAATGTGTTTCAGGCCTAGTCCTTCTTTTCAGTAGCATTGTTTCCATGGATACAGCACCTTTCTCACTATGTGCTATGTTAAAAAGCTACACTGTAGCTTGGTGCTGGTAATCTCTGACCTAGCAGAACTAAGAGAGGCCTGTTGCAGTGCAGACATAGCATCACAACTGCAAATAGTAGTATAATGTGCAAAATAAACACTGTCCTCTGTACTAAGAGGAAATATGTTAATGAGAAGAATCACAATCCACTTATTTAAATATCTGTGAAGCATGTTGTGAGCTTAGCAACAGCTTTCTGAAAAAAACTGTGGAAGGTGATTTGCAATTTGCCAGAGGTATCGTCCTCCACACCACTCCATTTCCACTTATGGGACAACATCTCAGTCTGCCTCACCAGGACCACAAGTGACCGTTGCAGTTCCATGCGGGCTCCTGCCCTCCGCCGCTGCACCCCGCCCGTTTCCTCCCGCAACACTGGGGGCGCAAACCCGGGTCTCCAGCGCAACGCAACAGGGAACCGGCCACATGAGTTAAAGGAGACCTCTCTCAGCCCAGGCAGCTGAGGTCCCTGCTATGCGCAGGGAGGGCGATGGCGACACCGTATCTGAACTAGCTCCACTACACACACCCACATAACCTGGCACTAAGCCATGACGAGGATGATAGCAGAAAAAAAAACTATGGAGCTTGGAATTCCACGTCTCTTCCCACATCTGGTTAATAATGAGGCTGCTCTTAATGAACGAGTCATGAATTTAGCTGGGCTACTTGACTAAGATGTTCATAAGGCATGTTTCCTATTTCTTTACAAATGTTCAGAATGAGCAGGAGGACTGTGCTGCACACATACAAAATCAGTTTCTCTAAATGTTGTGGAAACCAGAAATATATTTGCATTGCTAGTAGGTCAGACCTGCTTTGAGGAAAAAACAAGAATGTGTGTCCAGGAATAAAAGCAACAATTCAATTAAGGGCAGCTGATCGTTGCAGCCTGGTGGATGCCAGCAGCTGCTGCCACAGTTTGCAAAAACCCAGAGGCAAAATAATGTAGAGTGGATAAAGTTTTACCACCACAGCAACAGGCATTTCTATTAAAGAGGATATACAAGCCAAGTTTTGGATCACCTAGAACCTGTGCCTACTGTAAATCATTGTAATATAAGAAGAGATTAGTGAAATACTATGAAATACCTTTTCATTCTACAATTTTCTCTGTTGATACAGGTGATATCTCCTTCTTTTTGCAATTACAGTGGCCATGGGTGGAAAACCTGTTTTTTTTCCATACACCATCTTTAAATGTATTTTATTGCAACCGTTTAAGATGTGCTTTCCAGAGTCCTTAGCAAACTGATGCAATTCTAAAGTATTTTTAAAAAGTTGAACTCATGTTACTATTTAATCGACCTCATTTGTGCAATCTTCACCTATTTCACCTTAACCTGCTCGTTTCGGAGGCTTCTTACATAAATTGCCTAGCATTACAGCTCCTGTAATAGGGCTTAACCATAAGGATAAATTACCTTGACAAATTAAGTTTTTTAAAACCTCGCAAATTTTATTGCACTGCTGGTTCTCTGAGGTTTGAGACAAAAAAAAACACTTTGTTCAATAAGCTGCATCTACGCAAAAGGCATGGGTGTGTAAACTGAAATGTTCTGTCATGGGATAGTTTAAAAATTATGTAAGTTTGACTAATTTGAATTTTTATCAGAATCGTTTTTTCCTTTGGCACACATTGTGCAACTGGACTTGCTTCAAAATTTCAGCTGTAACTAAAGTACTATTAATGACAAGTAATCAACAGAGATTCAAGTCGGAGGGAATCTGGTTGCTAAACAATTCCTTTTGTCACTGATGTGATAATGATGATTACAGTACACTAATTCAGTTAACTGGAAAACCGGCCAATAATATGAAACTATAAATAAAATCAAAACACTAAAAAAAAATCTGAAAAGTACTGGAAGTGAAAAAAAGCTGCAGTGAAGCACATTATCTAGGACAGGAGAATTATGCAAAGCCCTCTTAATGCCTGACACTGTCAATGGCCTCAAGAACAATCATTCCTTCCAGGAATATGTCTGATGCAATTCAAGACAAAACTGAAACCTATAACAACTTAAAAAACATTTGACTGCATTTGACAATCCAGTGGATTATACTCAATTAGGTGAAATATATGGTATATTCTGTATGCCCCAGGCTTTACTGCAGACACACTTCATACTGTATATGCACATTCAGAAACTACTTGAAAGAACAAGTGACCTTTATTTAATCTTATCAGTCATTCCTTATCACCAGGAAGCTTTGTTCTGTTCATAGTTCATGTCCTTATTTACATTTTAGAAACAGCAGTGAAATGAAATGGCAATGTTTTTTATCAGACTTGTGCACATACTGTATGCTGTTCATGAACACTTATCATTAGCTACAACACCACTGTGTAACACAGAAAAAAGGCCAAACCATAGAAAAGCAAAAACCTGGAGGTCTTGAGGAGAGTTTTTTTCTGCCAATATCAGAAAACAGGTTACAGTATATTATTAGCTGCACAATAAGTGTTTTCTATATCATCTTAAAATGGGTAGGTTTAAACTGTGGGTTTATGAAAACAGATTTATAAGTTTGCACATTTTGCAACAATGTGTGAACAACTTCTTTGTTCACATTCTATCACATTTACAGTGTATCCTTCCTCTTGGCATTTAATGATGTCAAGTCATCCATGACTGCAGTTCAGTACAGAGGTGTGTCTGTGAGGTTGCTGTTTGCCTGACAAGGCTTGTGGCAGAGAAACCCCTTTCCTTAAAAGTTCATAGGAAAGGATTGTGGCTGTATAAGGCAAGTTTCATGAACACTGGAGATGTTTTCCTTTCTGAAGTGACTTCAGGCAGAGCACGCTACTCCACATGAACAGGTGTCTCGAATCATGTGCGATGGACTTTAGCAAGATAGCTGACTTTAGATAATGGAAACATAAAATTACAGGCAAGACAGATACTGTAAGCAGCAGTGGCAGTGAAGTGTGTAACACTGTGTGAATTTAATATAAACTACTATGCAACATACAATCAATAATTTCCAACATACAACTGAAGTGAAAACGTGTCTGTTAAGGTATGAGTGTAATAATTTCTTATGTAATAAGTAAGTTCTTAAAAAACTCAATGTCTGAGGCCATTCCCATTTAATTGTTGTGGATTCCTATCTGAAATTAAACCTTCAATTAAATCTTCATTGACACTTTAAGGAAGAGACTGAAAATTATACATTATACTTGTTTCCTTCTAATCCTCTCTATTCATTTGCAGGTTTTGACTTCACACCTCTCTTCACCTCTCTCGTTTTCGACCCACCTGAGTGCCCACTCTACCTCCTCTCCACTCTCGGCTTCTGTTCTCCCATGCTTAATAAGCTGCTGACTTTCCTCTCTTTCTCACACCTGAAGAAGGCTTCACACCCAAAACCTTGTGTTTCTTTCCTTCTCTATTCAGCATGGAATAAACCTTTACTTGTTCCATAAAAATATTACTGGATAGTTATGTCAGAACAAGTAATGTTTGTAAAACTAAAACATCAGCCAAGGTAAATAATGATCCAAAATGTCAGAATGTTTCATGCTTAATCTTTAGTAGCACGTTGCCAGACACCCAGGAAATTTCGAGTGATTGTGAGCTTTTTGTTTCCCCTTATAACACCAAGAGAGGTGACAGTAATGTTCATTCTGTGGCAGTACTGCTTAGAAGAGAAAAAATTAAATGTGAAAAAAAGGCAGCATTTTCAATTCATGACACTGATATTCTCAGAACACAGAACACCATAAAATATTGTTTTAAATGTGGACATTTCAAATTCTAAACAGATATAAAAGAGCACATAGGAAAAGAGATAGTAAAAATAGCTCCAGGCATAGAAAAACATGCATTATTATTATTATTATTATTATTATTGTTATTATTATTATTATTATTATTAAACCATGGCAACTAAAAGTAAGTAGGAGTTATAGTAGGTGTGGAATGGACTTTTTACTCATCATAGTTTGGAAAATGGGAAAGCATTTACTGACAATGACAAAACATGGGGCTTTGAAAATTATCCTGCTGTTAAAATCCCACATCTAACAAATTCCTGAAAGACTGATGCATATCCAGGAAAACATTTGGAACTGTTTTTTTACTTGGATGAACTGTGCTTCTTTTTTTCCCCCCAGTGGCACATAACTGTACAGAGATCTCTGAAATTATCCAATTGCAAAAAAAAGCAGTGAGAGGATTTGACTAGCATTTGTACACAGGGGAAAATCATGCACTTTTTATTACTGGCTGACTGGCCAGTTCTAGCCCTTTACTGTAAGCGCGTTTCTTTCCTGCCATCAGTGTTTTCAGTGAGGAATTGCACAGAACAGTGCTTTCTTTTGCCATGTTCCCTGTTTCTGAGCACAAGGCAAGAATCGCTTATATTAGTAAGGGGCTTCACTATGAAGCAAAATCTGTTTCTCTGTAGTTTCCACATACTGTATAACAGATTTCTAAACCCCACAATATATTTTCTTGTTTTTGAAAAAACAAAACATGTACACAGTAGATTTCATGAGCGTATTCTGAGACTCTGACCTCTTCACGTTCCTAGGTACTTAAAACCTACATTTGCTAATACAGTAAATCAAACTTGAGGTATATTTTAAAATATGATTAGCACTGCAGATGTGTCAACTAGGAAAGACACAGTATAAAGGCAAAAGGACACTGCTTGTTGACAAGCTACTGTACTGTATGTAAAGCCAGGATCAGAATTAATTTCCATACAAGTACAGCAATGCAAATGTAGAAAAAGTTCAAGTCAAATAACTTTCACACTTTCAAAAAACATTAAAATATCCGCCCTAAGCACATGAAACCACACTGCACAGGCAAAGCAAAAGTGCAATTTAGTATGTGCTAATTGAAGGCCATATTTACATACACCTTCAAGCACAATAAGCAAAATATGAAAACAATAGTACTTATTTGAAGGCCATAATCAAATTCCACTTCGATGAATGAATTTAATGACTTATAGGACTTAAATCATTGTGTACAGAAAAGTAAAACAATATTCTAAAATTTGACATTGCTAGTATTAGTAGTAATTTGTCATGTGAATTAACTGCACACTGTGATTTAGAGAGAATTCAGTCGGATAAACAACAGAGCTCACAGCATTACAAAGCTGTTAGGTTTGGTATTTGCTTTGTTTAACAGTCTGGATTGCATGAATTAAGAGTGTCTTTTAGGATTCACTATACCTATTCTTGAACACTGGGGAATTTAGGGTAGGGTGGGATTTAGGAAATCGATCACAATGTTGCTCATATTCCCTCCCATAATTGTCACAATTAGTTAAAAATAAGATTTATTGTACATATTGTAATTGTTTAAATTATTTAACATACCTATTATGTGAAATGAATTTCATAGTTTGAAAACTATGTGGATAAAAAATGTTTCATGAGGGGATAGTTATAGTTAAACATTGACAAATCTGACTGAAAATCACTTGATGTTCAGTGAAAAATAAAAATGAACTCAATAAAAATAAATGACAAATTTGGAAATCAAAAAAGCAATGAAAATGTGCAACTAAAGAAGATGGCAACCACTGTGAGTGCCACCATCATAATATTTCAACTGTCACTTCTGCATTTCATGCTTGCAACATATCAATTTTGAATACTTTTTCATACATGCAAATGTACTTATCTGAAGTAATGTTTTGAAGTTACATACAGTAGGAAGTATCAGTTAACCAACCTAGAAAACTGCACCTCGAAGCATACCTTTGTGAAGCATTGTTTTGAAACTCCTAAAGCTATGTTACTTCATACATAATTAAATTGAAGTCTTGACACTTATTAAGAAGTCCTGTCATCCACAGTGGATGAGATTATTAGTTACAATTTATAATCTGTTCCACATTAAATACCTTTCAAAAACGTTTGCTGCTTGATAAACAGGTACATCTTAAACTGCCCATAAAACAGTCCAAAATATTCAGACGTGTAAAATGATAAAAATAAAATGCACCAGGTTGTTAGGTACAGTACACTGGAAACATAAATGCTCAAAGTTAAAAGACATTACTCAGATCCATGTAACAGTGGAATCAGCTTTGTAAATAACTCAGAAATTCCTTTTACCCAGAAAAGGCTGTCCTGTATAGGAGAAAAAGCCTATCCTAATCCACCATTCAAACAGAACACATCAAAAGAGACAAAATGGCTATTTTAAAGAACATTGATGTTTTTTGAACATTGAACAAGATGCTGCATATTGGTGGTGGTGGAGGGGAGTCCCCATTACCTCTAAAGCGCTTTGAGTGGAGTGTCCAGAAAAGCGCTATATAAGTGTAAGCAATTATTATTATTATTATTATTATTATTATTATTATTATTATTATTATTATTATAACACAACCCGTAAATGTACCAGAATACAAAAGTACTGAAACTTGAAATAAACAATAGAGCAGAAGGGCATTAAAATGTTTTGGGAAAATACTTGCATGATTAAAAGAGAGAATGAAGAGCATTCTAGATTTCACATAGCATCAAGAGCATAAAAAGCCTCAGGCAAAAACAGAGTCTAGTCAAGAAATGTGGGAAAAAGTTGGATCTGTCCTAAATAGTCACGTTCAAGAGACACAACAGACAGTGGAATTTCTGAAACAGTTGCAGGCTGAGAAGAAGTTGAGACTTGCCAGACTCTAGTACTGGAAGACAGAGGTAAACTTTGTGATGCCCCTGTCGGTGCCCATGAAGTTGGTACAAACACTGGCTGTCTGATTTACTGCCTTCTGGCACCATTAGAGTTCACCATGAGGTGTTACTGGGATTTATACCACATTAATACAATAGATACAACACAAAGCATTTGGAAAGAATAAAAGTTAAACATTACAGACTAGTTCTCTGGCTTGAAACAAGAAGAAAGTAACTCACATTGATAGAATGTGTGCCTGCTTTTCTGAAGCTAAAACACACTCGCAGATGAAACGTGAAAAGAGAGATCTGAAACTGCAGTCTCTAGGAATTCCTAGATGTTATGTTATTCCTAAATGTTATTCAGATAATTGCTTTAATGATTTCCATCTATGGAAATAGCAACAGTGCTACTGACATTGCATTGCTATTTTTTACTGATGAGGTTATCATTTTTAAACATATGTTTGTGCTTTAGATCTTAATGCATAACATCAATTTTGTAAATAATGCAGTGGAATTGCACAAATATTGTGGGGTAGTTACATGAACAGAGATGTATGTTCTTTGAAATGGAAACAAAGGATACTGCAACAAATCTCTATATTCTATTGCCAAAATTAGTGCTGCTGTTAACTGGATGAATTTATTATGTCAAGATAAGAGAAGAGATTATGTTACTATACATCTTTTTTGTTTATGCTTCTTAAACACTTGAACCACAGTTGTTAACCATTTAACTCACACACATAAGATTCTCCACAATATTCCAGGATGGAAATAAAAATCCTTCTGATGTTTTTAAAAGCAGTATATTTTGGAATCAAATATCTTTTTGGAATATTTTAAGATTTCTGTCTGGTAGATCTTTACTATAAGTATTATCCTAGGTTAGTAACTAGGTCATACATACCTAGTTAGACCTACAGTAACTAGTTCAGGTGGGTAGCTGCGTCAGCATGCGTAGGCTGCAAAGGAACAAGTAATAGGTTTATTCCATGCTGAAAAAAAGAAGAAAGAAAACACAGCTGAAGAAGGCTCCACGGCCGAAATGTTGTGTTTTCTTTCTTCTTTTTTTCAGCATGGAATAAACCTATTACTTGTTCCTACAGTAACTAGATCAGTAAAAAAATAAATTAAACACATTTAATTTGTCATTTTCTGACCTGTTCATTGATGATGTCAGAGAGTTCTTTGACCAAGTCTTTGAAGTTGGATTTCAGTCCTTCATGGTACTCAAACTGGTCCTCCTTAATCAAGCGCTCATTGAAGTCCAGAGCAATGCTGCAAGCCTGTACAAATTTCCTATACAAACAACAAGCATTCTAGTTAAAACTAGAATATAATAAATGTTCATATATGCACAACTCATTTATAATGTATCTTCCTGATTTTCAATTTTTTCATTACATTCTGTTTAATATACAGTACATAAAGCAAAATATACACATGTATAAAACAGCTGCAGCACATCATGACATGGATGCTGACAGATGGAAATTATAGTTCCATTCCTAAATATTCTCAAGTGTCCCAGCTGATCCAACACATGTTGTGTCAGCTCTCCACAAATTGGGTTCAGTAGACAACCTAAAGCATTCTTGAGACCTGAATTACGCTTCATCCTGTTTACCTGTCAATCATGGTCTGTAAATGCTTGTGGCTGTCTGAATTAACACATTAGCCAGGTCTGCTTTTGCCTTAAGGGATACACCAAAGGTAGTGCACCATAGTGCTGACTGTTTCATAAAGGACAAAAATGAAGCAGGAAGTAAAATCATACCGGAATATTTCTTTCAGCTCCTTTACTTTCTTGCCTGGATACTTGCTGGATTTATCAGCATCAAGAAATGCTCTTGCATAAGCCATGGGTCCTGCATTTACCTGTTATTTAAAATAAATAAATAAAACAGGTAACATTACAAACAAATATAACATGATGAAAAAAACAGTAGCCAAAAGCCAGTAGCAACTGATTAAGAATTCCTATCAAACCAGTTCAACTACTGCTTGCTAGTGTGTCAGTTATGAAAAAGTTAAAGAACAATATAATTACAGTACATGTTGAAGTTACTGAAGTTACCATGCTGGGATCTTCTAACATGAGAGGGACAGTTCACAACTATGCACAACCAAAAGTGATATATTTAAAATGCCAGACTAGAATCTCTATAGGACTCAATAGTTTCTGATAAACCATGTCATCCATTTGGATTCTTACTAAAGCCAACCTGCAGACATGATTTCCATGTACAGCATGCCTTGTTTAATCAACTTCTTATATTTCTAAACTTTTCATCCCAAAGGATCCCAAATGCATTTGCTGTCATAGGTGACACACGTGTGACACTTAATTGGACACCGGGGTTAAAAAGGACACCTGTATGCCATCAGATAACTAAGTGGTCATGAAAGCATCATTTGAGACATCCATGCAGCCTGAATTCATCAGATCTTAGAAGCTAAACAAGGCTGGATCAGGTTGCTCTTTTAAGTGCTGCTGGTGGACCAGTAGGTGGCACTCTGTCCTCTGTACCAGAATTTCTAAACCAGCAGGATGACCAGAGAACACTGTGTTGTAGGAGGCGTCAACCTTAGGACATGACCTTGAGACATGAAACTAGGGTCCTAGTTTCTTGCGTATGAAAGACCCCACTGCACTGTTTGTAGTGTGGTCAATCCAAATATCTTGGCTGAATTCCACTTTAGGCTTAATCTGGCCATCCCAAAGAGCTCCCCTTAAATCCAATGGATGAAGCAGTTTCTTTCTTTTCCACCTCATCTCCTTGCAGTGGGGCTTCTGTATGTTACCCAGGTGGAGTTGCACTTTAGTGGTGGATGAGTGGAGCCCCCTTATGGAAAATACTTTTGGATCTTTTAGGGTGAAAAACGCGATATAAATGCAAAGAGTCAGTATAGAGGGCCTGCTTTCAACCCTTCCTGTCCATTCAGAATTCCAGGAAACCCTTGGAAAATGAGTTGACAGCAGGAACTGGTTAAAAGGCCTTCTGTGTTACACAGTAAAAAGCACATAGTACAAAAAGACTATTTCCCTTCTAGCTGACACAATGACAAAACCTCACAGCTCACAGATGGAAGTTTAATCATTGGCCTTTGGCAAAACATCACACCCCAGAACAAATTGACTACACGTTGAATGCAGTTTGAAGCAACTTTAATCCTAAATGTTTATTGTATTGATTGAAACTTTCTTTTGCCACATTATCCCAAGCCCTGCTGGACATCTGTCCAAGAATTTTGCTACACTGGGAAGCTCACATTTTTTATCAAAGCAATTCCACAATGTAGGTAACTCAGAACACACTAATATATGAAAAGCAAATATGATTTAAAAAAATAGGAAATGTACCTCTTTCTAGACATTCATCATATACTGTCAGGAAAAGCAGGAGTTCTATTTTGTTCTGAAGAAATTTTGTCTGATGAGCTTGAATGCCCAAATAAATATCGACAATCGAGAACATTAAAGTACTGCTATTGCAGCTACGCAGCTATGCATTCTGCTATTTAAAACAAAACTTTATATTAAAGAAAAAACAGAGTGACGTGATGTGAAAAATAAAGTACACCCCCCTACGATTCTATGGTTTTACATTTTATTAAGACGTACAGTATCTGACCTTCATCTAATCCTCTCCAAATCCAGTAGATAAATCTAACCTCATGTGACAGATAACACACATAAATTTCAGTTTTTAGTCATTAAACAAAAAAAATCTGCCAACATTCAGTGTGTGAAAAATTAACTTCACCCCGTGATTCAGTAATGTGTGGGACCCCCTTTAGCAGCAATAACATGAAGTAAACATTTCCTGTGAGAGTTTATCAGTCTCTTACGTCACCTGTGTTTCAGTTCACTGTTCTGTTGCATGATCCAGTTTTGACTAAGCTTTAGCTGTTGGACAGATGGTCTCACATTTTCCTCTTGAATGCACTGGTAGAGAGAAGTATTCATGGTGGACTCAATGATTGTGAAGCATCCAGGTCCTGTGACTGCAAAGCAGGCCCAAATCACCACCCCTCCACCACCGTGCTTGACAATTTGTTTTTCTGGTAATATGCGGTGATTGTTTCCGCCAAACATACTGTATCGTTTTGCATTACGGCCAGACAAACCCACTGGGATCTCGTCTTTGAGGACATTGTTCTGGAAGTCTTGTGGTTTATTCAGGTGCTGTTTTGCAAACCTAAGCCATGCAGGAATGTCCTTTCTGGAGAGAAGGTTTTTTTTTTCTTGGCTACCCTTCCACAAAAGCCTTTCTTGTTCAGTCTTTTCCTAATGGTAGGATTGTGAACTCTAATGGTTACCATATTGACAGAGGCCTGTAGATATCTGGATGTAGCTCTGGCATTCTTTGCAATCTCTATGGGGCATCATACAGTCTGACCTTTGGGTAAATATGTTGGGACACCCACTCCAAGGTAGATTGGCTATCTTGAACTTTCTCCATTTGTAAATTATCTTTCTCTTCAGATTCATATAGACTTCATATTGTTTGGAAATGGCTTTATAAGCCTTCCCAGATTGATGAGCAGCAATGATTCTTTCTCTGAGACTGCCACAGATATCTTTTGATGTATTACTACAAACATGAATGCTCCAGACCAAACTGACTGTTTCTGATGTTATATACAGGTGGAAGCACTTCCTGATGATAAACTAATTATGTGCACTTGTCAAGCAGTACCCGATTCTGATTAGCTTCTTAACTGAGATGCAAGCAGCAAAGGTGCACTTACTTTTTCACACCTCCTGAATGGTGGCTGATTTTTTTGTTTAATACATAAAGACAAAGTAAAAGCTGTGTGTTATGTGTCACATGAGGTTAGATTTATCTACTCTTAGGACTTGGTGAGGACTAGGTGAAGGTCAGATATGTTTTAATATGTAAAAACAGAAGATGCCATGCTTTCTTTTTTACTTCGCTGGGTATATATATATAAAGCATAGTAAGTATTTTACCGTCACTCATGACTATAGTCACAACTGTCTCTGTTATCAGGATAACTTTGATTTTGGCCATAATTCTGCCTTAAAAATTAAACATGCCCAGATCTTTGAGATGTGGGGCTGTTATTGTTTACAGAATGAATATGTTAGAGCACAGGAAGAGGACAATAACAGCAAGGGCGTATGTTGTATAAGAAATACAGTACAGACCAGTCCCCACAAAACACACACTGATCAACTCAATGCAAAAGTCAACATATCTGACTGGCAGGCTTTCTTGGTAAAATTCACTTGAGTTCACTGTTTAGTGTAGGAGGTTTATTCTTTATCTTGGGAGTAATCAGTGAAATGTGCTATTTATGGCCATGACAAGGCAATAATGTGTATGGAGTTTTCCTGTGACTAAATCAAATCTTAATCACAGAACATAAGACCGACTGGGCTTTCAGTGAAACTGAAAAATATGGTAAACAATTTAGAAACATCTTTTAATGTCAGCCTCAGTAGTCCCAGAGGTGCACAAATGTACTATGCTGATTTGTCGGTGTATAACAGTGTTTGCTGACAGTCCCAAGGGAATTGAAAGAAGATCTAACCCTCCGAACTACAGAACTGCTTTTAGCACAGATGTTTTTTTGCATCTGTGCAGACCAGGCTGTCATGGGTGTGCACTAATTGGGAACTTGTATGATACAGTAGTACTGGTGCAACCAACACATATCAGTCAATTGCTCTGGTTGTTTAGAAGTGGAGTGTGCAACACACTCATAGAAAAATAAGCCATTTACAGCAGTTTCCTCCTACTGGGCTCTCAATTACATTCAAATGCCCCACATCCTACACCCGGAGTTCTGCTGTACTGGATCAACACTTGTCAGACAGGCACTGCCAGACACGGCAGAGTCAAGCTGGACACATCACACATACATTACCTGCACTGAGACACAGCCCTGCAGCTTCAGCTGCAGCTGAATCATGTCCACCTCTGAAGTAGAGCACAGCTTCTGCAGCTCAGCTGTTCTGTCCTGCATCTCGTCAATGGCCACCTCGATGGGTTTCAAGTCCATCTGATGCTCATACATGACAGCAATCCTCTTTTTCACATATGGGAATGTATTTGTGGCTGGGGAAGGGAGAAAACACCTTTCTTAAAACCTTCAATAAGAAAAACATATTTATTGAAGTGGAACTGATTTATGTGGCACTGTTAAAAATTGCGCAACTTTCAGTTTTCTAGCCCAGAGCAAAAGGAGTTTATTTTACAGTGAATGTTTCTAGTTGAAAACCCAACAGAAGGCAAGCAGAAAAAATAGTTTTTCAAAAAATACTACTACAACACACAATGAAAATATTAGGTAATGCAATACTTCATATTCAAAAGTACAGTCTATTTGTGGTTTGATAATGACTTGAAGAAAATGTACACATTGAAAATAATGTAATAAAATTGGAAACATAATAGAAAACAGCTTTGAGAAAATCCTTCCTATATTGTTCTGTGCATGCCCCATATGGCTATCAGAAATTTCTGTGCTTTTCTGTTTCTCATTTAGCTGCCATCCTTTTTTCCAGTAAATGAAGTTTTTAAAAAAAAACAAAACAAAGAAAACAACATTCCCTTGTCTTATAGCCAGATGCTTCTTTATTCTATTCTGAACAGAATAGACAATGCAACTTTTCAGAACTGTATCTTCTGTGGATAAGATGAAATGATTAATATTGTAATACAAGGCCAGACCACAGTTTCACTTTGAGCAAACACCACAGACTAAAGGACCTCTTCATTTTGAGTGTTTATGAATCCTCCAGCAGTTTTATGGGTTGTTACATGCCCTACATTAACACTTTTTTCCAAAATGTTCTTTCTATTCAGTGAAACCAAGCCTTTTTCCCAGCATATACCAACACACTCCAGAGCAATACACGTTTTAATTTTGTTCCAAACAGCAACATTCATTTAAAAAAACAGCAGTCAGCCATCAGACATTTGTCATCTATGCCCTTCTACGCTTGCAGACAATGCCTGAAGATAACTTTGCAGCAACAATCTTAAAGGGGCAGTGGCATTTCCACAGCATGGCCTGATATGGTCAGAGCTCAGAAGGGAAGGAACGATGGGCCTGTTCAGTACTGGGATTGGTGATCCCTAATATCCAGGGAAAACCAGGTTGCTGCTGTAAATTGTGTTGGTGGACTAGAATATGGCACTCTTCCCTCTGGACCAAAAATTTTAAATCCAATCGAATGCCTCCATATTGTACTGTGCTGTGGAAAAAATATTAAACCAAGGCCCTGACCTTTGAGGCATTAAACATCCCCTGGCAGTATTGTTAAGTATACAGTAGGTCTTGCTTAGCTTCAGAGACCAATTGAGATTACAGTACATTTGAAGGAGCTGTCATTGATGTGTTTATGTCCTGAATTAAATAGACACTCCAATCCATTTGAAAACCAGTAATTCCAAACCTAATGTATGATTGCAGCATTGCATTGTAAATTGAAAATGTAGACTGAAAGCACTGAAAAGCTCCAAAGCAGATATTTTACAGCCGGCTGCTGAGTCAAAACTATGATTTAATCCAGTCCTCCTTCTTTTTATTATTTTCCGTGAAATAACCTAAGGCACTATGAGAAGAACTAAGCCAAAGGAATGCTCTAGCTAGAAGCCCCCAGCCGCAGTGAGAGATAAACAGCAAACACTTTCCAGGCTAAACTACACATGTCTGATCTGTAACAGGTACAGTAACACTCTTGAGTAAGATTAATGCGTAGAATATGTGGTTTAAACCATTAAAGTAAAAGGCTACACACACAATTCAACAGAAAAAGCTCCAGTTTAAATTTAACTGATACCGTCATTATCTAGTCACTCCAAATTTTTCTAGACTCCAAACTGATAGTTGCCTTATAGTTTCACCTCTAACCATGATCTTGCCGATCTCTCCTTCTGCATCCTCACAAGGGGGTTTCAGAACTCCTATTGCTGAAAGACATCTGAAACCAAAATTTTCCTGAAACTAGGATCACATCTTTTCCCTTCTCAACTCAATCCCTTCTAAATCTCCCACTTCTCCTCCTGTTCTGAGTTTCGACCCTCATTCTCACCTGCTTCATGCCCCTTCTTAACTACTCTGTCTTCTGTTCTTCCATGTTTTATTTATTCCCTGTTTCCCTCACACCTGAAGAAGGAGTCACAGCTGAAAAGCTGTATCTCTTTTCTTTTCACCATGGAATAATACCTGTTGCGCTGCAGCCTACGCACGCTGACAGCAACAGTACTTACTCGAATATTTTAGGATTTGTTCATTATTACAATTTTTACTGTTTTGCCTGTTTTTATTACGAACCTGCTTAGAATCAGCAACCCTTATGCTGCAAGAAAGAAGGTCTGCAGACATGCTCTGCCTGTGCCCTTACTGTATATCAAAACCATTCATCTCTTGACATGCTGGGAGCTCCACAGTGCCTTGCAGGAGATTAAGCTCCAATTGGAGGAGTGGTGAAATATCAATGAAATCACTGAAAGCCTTGGAAACTTACAGGGGTCCCTGTCCTGCTAAAAGCTGAGAGATCCCTCTGCAACTAAAGCCCACTATTACTTCAGTGATGCTTTGACAACTGTGCCTGTTAGGGAATCCCAGTCACAGTCAGCTAGTGACCCACGCTTGACCCACACATATCTTGGCTGTAGAGCTCAACCTGCTTTCTCAGAAAGCACCACTGGCTGACCCTAGATGTGAATCCTGTCATTAAGATTGTACAAATTTCAAATAGCCATAATTCTCCCACCCAAAACTGCATGCTATTATACCCTGTGATGAACTAGCATTTCCTCTGGGGTTTGGCCCTGCCTTGTGCTCTACACTGTGGAGAAGATGCTCTAGATTGATGCACCTAGTTCCAGAAACCTAGCAGAAATTTGCTAATGGATAAGATAGATGAAGATGTTACACTGTTATTGGAGCTGCTCCAATGAAATGGCAATGAATCTACACATTTGTGAAGCGCCTGTGAAGTGTTTTTCCCCATGTTTGTTGTCAGTGTGTCATTTCTGTCATGTGGCCATTTTAGTCAATGCAGCCATCTACCCTGGCAGTGAAAGTAGAGCTCAGCAGTGTGCTACTATCTGCAAGGCTTTCCGTCCTTCTCTTTTTTTACCATTCCAAAATGGTATCCCAACGGCTAACTCCCCCTCAAAAACAAATCAACGGACACTTTCATGCGTACTGAGGATCCTCTAATTTCCCTGTGCTTGTCACTCTAAACTCCATGGCTGAAATGGATGACTGGTTCATGATGGTCCCACGCAAACAATGGGGTTTCAAACCACTTTTCTTGGATCCTGTTTGTTTTCAGGGAAAACTAGTTCTAGAACCATTTCAAAGATGAGCAGCCCAAACCTTACTATTGAAGTGGAGACATACAATGAGCTCTACAGCCCCAACACTCCCAGGTACAACAACATCACAAATAATGCATGGTCTGCCATTTCTTCTATAGTTGATGCTCAGTGTGAGTACTGGATTTAATCAAATATGTGACCACAATGGAATTAAAATCTGATTTCATTAACTGGCACATTGAACACATAATTTGGTTAAAGAGTTTCATTGGTCCATATGCTGTAGTGCTCACAACAAAAGAACTGGTGATGAATATGAGGAGCTTGTGTTATCTGCACCATAGACAGACCTAGTGTAAGAATATTGGAAGCAGTATAGATACAGCTCAATTCATAAATGATGGACTCTTACATATAAATCGTATTGCTTTTGTAATACTATTAACAAAATAAAACCAAAAGCAATAAACGTGGATGCATGTAAAGGCTGGCAGGTTACTTGGACAAAAGAAAACAAGGTGGCTGTCATCAAATCATATGAGGAAAAACATATTCTAAATGAGAATTTCAAGATAATTTATTTTATTATTTTTGCATTTACTTTGGCATATACTGTATAGTGCCCATTGCAAAAACATTTACCGTCCCCTGCAAACATTACACATTTTGTCACTGTCTAAACTTGCAATAATTTTATAACTGCTGTATTCAATAAAGGGTTGTGGGGGAGCTGAAGCCTATTCCAGCAAGCAACAGACACAGGCTGGGATACATCCTGGACAGGACTCTTGTCTACCACAGGGCACACACAAACATAAACACACACACATAGGGCCGATTTTCCCAGAAGTCAACTAACTATGCCTGCAGCTATATCACCCTGCCGCTCACAACTGGTAACCCACTGAAACTAAGCAGATGTGAGCCTGCTCAGTACCTGGATGGGAGACCTCCTGGGAAAAACTAAGGTTGCTGCTGGAAGAGGTGTTAGTGGGGCCAGCAGGGGGCGCTCACCCTGCAGTCTGTGTGGGTCCTTATGCCCCAGTATAGTGACGGGGACACTATACTGTAAAAAGGCGCTGTCCTTTGGATGAGATGTTAAACCGAGGTCTTGACCCTATGTGGTCATTAAAAATGCCAGGGTGTTTCTTGAAAAGAGTAGGAGTGTAACCCTGACGTCCAGGCCAAATTTCCTATTGACCCTTACCAATCATGGTCTCCTAATAATCCCCCATCTATGAATTGGCTTCATTACTCTGTTCTCCTCCTCTCCACTAATAGCTGTGTGGTGAGCGTTCTGGCGCAGTATGGCTGCATACTGGTGGGAGTGTGAGGAGAGTCTCCATTACCTGTAAAGCACTTTGAGTGGAGTGTCCAGAAAAGTACTATATAAGTGTAAGCAGGTATTAATTATTATTGACTGACCAATATGTTTTTGGACTGTGGGAGAAGATCCATGTGAAAATGGGGAGAACAAACAAACTCCCCACAGAGAGCACCCCGGCCCTAGAGCTGCAAGACAGCAATGCTAAACACTGCGCCTTTGTGTTGCCTGCTTGCAGTCATGAAAGGTTTGAATAAGACTTCAACAAAGCACATCACAAAATCCCAGTTGTCAAGCATGGTGGTGGTGCCATGTTATGGGGGTGTTTCTCATCCATATGGACTGGGAAGCCCTTCAGCATTGAGGAGGAAAATGAAATGCAAAGTGCATGCAAATACTAGAGGAAAATCTGCTTAAGAATGTAAAACTTCATTTTTGCAGAACAAAGACCTGAGTGAGAGAACTGGCCTTCCAAGAAGTGAGCACTTGCCCTCGAATGGCACAGCGAAAGTCAAGACTTGATGGAAAACAAAAATGGCGAGGCCTGGCAATTGCTGTCTATCAGCTGCCCCCAACAAATTTGTCAGAGCTGCAGTTATTTTGTCTGGAAGAATGGACAAGCATCCCACACAATCTTATTTTGCAATGCTGGTAAAGATTTAGCCAAAACTATTGATAGTAGTAGTTGCTGCCAAAGGTACCTTAACCAAATAAATAGGGGGCTAAATATGTACACAAAGAGTAAATTTGACTTAATATGACTTCTTTGCAGGTTTTGCTAGCATTGAATCTGCTTCACAGTAGAATACCATGAGGGAACCTGATACACATATTCACAATCGTCAATGGCATTGACAAATTCATACCAGCAGATTCCTTCAGAACAAACAGTGAAACCAGTACAGTGAAACTATACCAGAAGTGGAAACTATGTGGAAGTGCTTTTAAAACTGAGAACAGGAGGCACTTTACTCAAAGGGTTGTGGGAGTGTGGAACAAGATACTCAGTCATTCTGTTGAAACCGATACCCTAGCTTCTTTCAAGAAGTGGCTTGCTAAGATCCCTGGATCAATTAAGTACTAACTACCTGACAGGAATTGCATATTTCTCAGGGTAACACACAGACAGTCAAGTTCTATGTTTGGGATATGAACTGTGTAGTAGGAACCTCTGACATCTTGCCTATTAGATGGCTGATTCTAGTGTTACTAGACGGCAACAAAACTAAATGTCTTCTAAACCCGGTCAAACGTGCTTTACTGAGCCATTGAGGATAAAGAAGCAGATGGAGGTAAAAGGTTTTCCCTTGTAATGGTGATAAGCACTGTGCCAAAAACCACATCCCAAAAGCTAGTTTACTCACTATACTGCAAAGACAGCAGACATGTAGCTGCAGGAAGAACTTACTTGTCAGGATGGTTCTCCTCTTGCACTGCTCTTCAACACCTCCATGCTTCTTCCCCGACAGGGTATACGGAGTCTCAAACACAAACCGGTTTATGTTGTGGTTTTTTTCAAAGCCTGTCTTTTTCTCCGACAGCTCCTTCTCATCAAAGTAAGGCTTGACAAAGGTTACTTGGATGTATGCATACTTTGGGTCTAGCTGTTTAGGGTTCACCTGTCAAAAACAACAAAACATCCTTGAATTCACCAGTTGTGAAAGTTACATATTATAGATGCTACAGTACATCAGGACTGCTTCTGACTAGGAAGACCCGACCAGAAGTTAAACATTTCTAAGTGGTATAATAAATGTACTTACAGACAACAGGTTTGTTGTGGGGGAACAGGATGTATGGTTCATTCCTGTAGGGACTACAGTTGTTCCACATACATACTGTATGTGGGATAGTTTCCAGAAACTATTTTTCTTTAATGACTGCAAAGTCTTTTAAGTCACACCATTAAGAAATGGTATGTCATTTCTTGAAGCTTTTTAAAGGAAAGATACTTTTCAAACTGCCCAAGGATGATAACCTTTGATCTGGTTTAATGCAAAGTTATAAAATCCTAATACAAGGACACATATGATAACAGCCACCAGCAGGATCTCGGGTGAACATGTCAGTAATCACACATATGTGATGCCATGCACTTTGCCGTTATGCAGCTAAGTCATATTAGAAAAAATATTCTCAAATGAGTAGTGCACTGTCCTGATACTGACATGCACATACAGTATGTGTTCCCTTATGTTCCTATTCTTTCCTATTATTAGAATTTCAAAGCATTGCTTTGAGGCAAGAAACAAGATCAATGTGAAACACCTTTATAACAATCTTAACTTGCTTTTAGCTAAAAAAAGCTCAAGAGACACACCAGGACTTCAATATGCAATTTAAAATCTGCTCTATTTTTACAGTCCAAGAGCTGTATTTGTCTGGCAAAGGGAGAGAATGACAGGAATGAAACGCAAGCCTGTATGTACTGTATAGATCTGCCAAGACACTGGATCAATTAACATGAGGCAGTGTGTGTGATGAAGTCCAGAAGACCCCAACTAAGACACCAAAAGATGGCTTCATCATAGCCAAAATAACACCTAGACACTTAAATGTGCAGTACAGCTGGTATAGATGCATTAATAGCAAAATGACATTTGAAGAGTGCTGGCTGGTACTGTATGTTCAAATGCTTGCGACTGTACTGCCAAAGAAGGCTTCCTGACAAAGTGGAGGTTGGGTTACATGCTCTGAAAACCAGCCCGAACAAAGCTGTACCTCCATTGACATAATGAGATCAAGTGTCAGCAACTTGACCAACAAGAGATATGCTTATCAGTAGAAGGAGTTCTGTGTCTGTGGTAGGGGATACACGTGCCAAATTATTTTATTTTTTTAGGCTGTTAATTGCCATTATAGTTTATTATAATAGGAAGTGACAGGTTATGTTCTTGTATTCATTTCCAATAGCTATGATAATTTGGAGGAATTATTGTTACGTCATTTACAGTACCAAGCCACTTAATACCATACGGTGTCGTGAGAAGCCGGAGCCTACCCGGGAAGCAACGAGCGCAAGGCAGGGTACACCCTGGACGGGGCGCCAATCCATCGCAGGGCAAGTGCAAGCCAATCATACATGGGGACAATTTGGAGGCCAAGGTAAAAGCTGAGGGGGGAAATTTGGCCCAGACACTGGCATAACTTCCTACTCTTATTGAAAAATGCCCAGGATTCTTTAATGACCACTGAGATTCAGGACCTCGGTTTAATGTCTCTTCCGAAAGACAGCGCCCACTACAGTATAGTGTCCCCACCACTATACCGGGGCATTAGGACCCACACAGACCACTAACACCACTTCCAGCAGCAACCATAGCTTCCCAGGAGGTCTCCCATCCAGGTACTGACCAAGCTCAACCCTGTTTAGCTTCAGTAGGTAGCCAGTTGAGAGCTGCAGGGTGAAAAGGCTGCTGGCCAAATCCTATAGATAAGGGAAGAATACTTCTTAGCCACTCCCTAAATCTTAGAATTTTTGCATAAGATGTTTTCAGATGACATACAATAGCAGACATATTTACAGGAATCTTACATCTGAAATAAGGTCAGTCTTCTCACACAGTAATAAAAACTGTTTGCTAAACCGTACACATCCTTTTGGAATCACTGCCCAGAAACCACTGAGGTTACTTGTCTTGACACATTAGCCAGGTCTGCTTGAATGAATGCACAAAAAATAATGCATCTTGGGAACTTTTATAGCAGTATTGCCCACTATACAGTACATCATACTGAGGAAAAAAATCTCATACTTCTTTAGGTTTTACTTTGCAGTTTTCAGAAATCAACAAAAATGAACCACATACCATTTTGTAATATTTCCCTAAGGCAGCCTATATATGTGTAATAATGAAACCAAGCAATAACAAAAGCACTTAAAATAATAAAAACGCCTTCACTTTAAACACTACAGCAAGGATTGCTGTAAAAAACTAGTGTACTTCAAAGGTGAGCAAAGATAAAGTGTTACATGTGCTTACAGTACGTCAGTAGTTCTGACAAAATTTTAAATCACCATATTCCTACTACCAGGAAATTGCATTCGTGGAGATCTAAAAAAAACAAAGTCTTTGCTCACTTTGTTGTGCAACAGTGGGTGTTGGACAGTCATAGGACAGCTCCCCAAGAATGCAGAATGCATTCTCTGGCCTGAAAATCTTTACAGATGGCAGATGGTGTTACATGGTGCTTCATGATAATCTTCTGACAGCATTTGTCTATAATCTTAAGTGCAAAGACTTATTTTTTTTTAATTTCATTAAGGTTCTAAATATTGGTTGAAGTACATATCACTTAGTTTTTGTTTGTAATGAGATCTGAATCTCATATCTAATATTCTAAATCATTTTTCAAATAATGACAATATTTTGTTATTACAAGTGATGAGTGTGTATGATTCATTTAATTCCGGAATATGGTATCTTGTATTAACCGTAAGGTCAAACTTCGGCAAGAAATGTTTTCCTTTACACAGGATATCATATGTAAGTTTGTAATTTTCTCAATTTCCTGTGAGCTATTTTTTCTTTATCATACAAAATATGATTGGTTTTAAACACTGCAGTATCATCATAGCAGCATAAGCATTTCAGCACTTCTTCCTGTAACCTGCATCATCATCAAAGTGTCAGCACTGTCCCCAAGCAAAATATTTTTTTTTAGTAAAAAAGATTGACCAATTTGTCACAGAAATGTCAGGGTTTGGGAGCATGTCTCAGAACTTTGTCCTTCAGCCAAAAAATGCCTCACCTATATAGCGCTTTTCTGGACACTCCACTCAAAGCACTTTACACATAATGGGGGACTTCTGTCCACCACCAACAATATACAGGATCCACCTGTATGATGTGATGGCAGCCAACAGTGTACCACTCACCACACATCAGTTATCAGAGGGGAGGAGAACAGAATAATGAAGCCAATTCATAGATGGGGATAATTAGGAGGCCAAGATTGGTAAAGGCCAAGGGAATATTCGCCCAGAACACCAGGGAGACACCCCTACTGTTTTCGAGAAACACCCTGGGAATTTAAATGACTATGGACACTCAGGACCTTGGTTTTACATCTTATCCACAGGACAGCTCCTTCTTTACAGTATAGTGTCCCCATCACCAACAGTAGAATTCACAGCCTCCTGCTGGCCCAACTAACACCTCTTCCAGCAGCAACTTTAACTTTCCCAGGAGGTTTCCCATCTAGGTACTGACCAGGCTCACACCTGCATAGCTTTACTGGGTTATCAACAGAGATATTCCATGTTATTAGCTTTTGGCTCGTTTAATTTCTTCTTTAAAGAAGTGGCGAAGAAAAAGAGCCAAAAGTCTACTAGTTTTCATTTCACTTGGAGACTCAAGGACTTCAGGTATTAAAGACACATTTTCAAGGAACTCGAAATTTCATTTCTCTTGTGTCAGTCACAGGAGTCACATCCTCCTGTTCACAATTGATGCTGTAAGCTCTGAGCAGCTAAGCCTGTAGTACGGATGCCTTAACCACAAGAAGTGTTGTTTTTATTATATACTGAATAGCTCTATCCTGACTTTTAGAGGTGGTATTGCACAAACTCTGTGTCCATTGTTCAGTCATGTACAGGAAATAAATAATGCGTAGAAACACTATAGTGTGTGATTCCAAAAGTCCGATAAGATATATTATTTGCTACTGTACATCCATTCATTTTCTAACCACTTCATTCAATTCAAGGTCAAAGGGAGCCGGAAACTATATCACAAACCAACAGACCTCAGAAGGGCACACCCTGAATGTGATGGTCAGACAGACACATGCCCACTAACACCAGCGCCAGTCTTTCCAGAAGCTGACTAACCTACCAGTACGTTTATGGACTGTGTGAGGAAACCAGAGCACCCAGAGGAAAACCAGAACACAGGGGGAATAGACAAGCTCTCCGCAGACAAAACCCAGGGCCTCAGCACTGCAAGGCATGAAATGCGAACCACAATGCCACTCTGCTTGATACAGTGTATTCTAAATAATTGATGAATATAGTTAAGTAACAACGTTAATTATTCAAGTGTTATGAAGATCTCTCAGACAATGTGGCCTACAGGGAACACCATTTCTTTTTTAACTCAACCAAGGTCCAGGGTAAAATGAAAGGTTTACCTTATTGGAGTCTTGTATAATCTTCACATTTTCACTACCAAACTTGTCACCATAAAGAGTCAGGAGTCTCTGCGAGATCTCAGAGAGACCTGTCAACTTGGGCTCCTTGTAGATGTACCCCTTACCATCCTCCTCTTCAAAGAAACACTGAAAGTGAGAATGAAACTCTACACAGTTATCACCATCAGATGCAGCATGTCCAAAGTGCACTGTTACACAATTCGTTCAGGCTTGCTCACATTCAGATTGCAGCATTTAACACAGCTCAATTTGTTTGTTTTTCCTCAATTTCTTCTCTTAAATGTGTTAACCCTCCTACACACCTGGGGCAATTCACAGCTTGTTTGATACTTGATATTAGGCTCTCATCCAGTCGTTTCTTGATGCACCTGCACCAGCCTGACTTACTTTCGTATTTCAGCCAACAACAGCCTTTGTGTAAAGAGATCTTTCCTGTTTTTAGACTGAATATCAATCCACTTCATATCCATTTACGTTAACTAGTGTTCTATATTATATCCAACTTCATTACTGGAGTCCTTTGTTCAAGACAAGAGAGATTCAGTTCCTTTAACATGTCTATCATATCCCTCAAGGCAAGAGAATAACATGGCTTTCTGTTATTAACATGTCTGTTATTACATGGCAAGCTGATGAGCTAGTTACTCATCAGCTTGCCATTTCCTTGATAAGGGACTCTGCTTTTTGCTGCAGCTACGCATGCTCTGTTACATATCAGAACCCTTAAATCTAGTATTAGCTCAAACTTCAAATTTGATTATAAATATTTATCTAAGGATGTTATTAGTTTAAGGATTCAATTAAATCCCAGAACTAATAATATCCTTAGGGAAATATACTGAGAGATTTGGGTCACATAGAGGAAGTTTATGAAATCTCTTTCAAGATTTTCCCTCTTGATATACTCCATATAGGACTTTCTGCACATGTGTGATAATGCACCTATGCTAAGCTCTAATGATAAACTAGGGGAAAAAACAAACAAAAACAAACCTGTCCATAGAAAGCAACTCTGAAAAATGTTCCCAGCAGTCTTCTTCCTGAGTGCATCACCTCTATAACTTTGGTGTAGGCACGATGCAGTGTGTTGTACAGGTGACTGAGTTTCTGCAGATCACATAAAAACACACAACAGAAAAAAAACACTATTAAAAACATTATTTATCTTTCTCTAAAGCAGAGAAGACAATCAATTTTAAACAACATTGTACATGATACCACAGTGGCAGTACCAGTATCAGAGGAAGACTGCTCCCAGTCCTCTTCGTATCTGTACCTGGTACCTACCTACAGGTGATTTGGGTGAAATTCAGATGGGACCATGTGAATGTGCTGTTGGATCCCCATCTGCTCCTTCTTAATTCTAACTTTCAACACGCTTAAAAGATCCTGTGCACAAAGATCTAACTGCAGTTGAAAATCTATTTTGACTGGTTAACTACCATTGACACACACATGGTTGAATTCATTGACAACCACAGACATAGTTCCTATGGAAAAGACGACGTCGAGGTTACATTTCATTTGTGCATAAACTGTGACAGTCTGGACAGACATTTTCTCTTATCTTCAAAATCTAAGTAGCAGCTTTTCCTTCGTTCACGTGTCAGGTTCCAGTTTTTGTCTCAGTCAGGACCCTGGCAACGGAGAGGAGACAGATTCTATTTTCTGCACATTTAGAATCTTTAACTTTTGGGTGTGTGTGTGTGTGGGGGGGGGATATAGCCCACACACGGAAAATTGGCAAGCGCAGATCACCCACCCTTTTTACAAGATTTAAACTTCACAGCTTACTGGGGGCTGGTTTTGTATGGGAAGTACAACAATGATAAAGTAGAGGAAAGACCCTCACTGATGTCATAGAAAGCCAGGAAAATTAGGGAATGACACTCAGAAAATGTATTTTAATGCATGACATTTCAGGTTTCATTTTTAATAACAGTCAGTATGAGCAGTTGTCAACTTCTAAAACAGGTTGCAATGTTTGTCGTCACTGCCACTGAAAAGCACACCAAAACTGAGACTGACAGCTTGAAAAAACAGGAAAACAGGTAAAGGTTTATTCCGTGCTGAGAGAAAAGAAAAGAAACACAACGTTTCAACCATGGAATTTTCTTCAGGGGCTTTTTTCTTTCCTTTCAGCACGGAATAAGCCTTTACCTGTTCCTTTGCAGTCTATGCATGCTGACACAGCTACCTACTTGAAAAATACTACAGTACATGTTGAAAACAAGAGAAGGTTTTTTGGCCCATCTTGCTTGGCTGATAGTTTAGTGGGCAGGAGAAATGACTCCCTGAAGGACTCTCACCCTCAAAAAACCAAAAAGCCTGTTCTAGATTCCCACAATTCCTTGTACACAGTACTGTTTCCAAGTCCTTGTGCGAAATGAATCGGCTTTTAGTTTCCAGTTGTTACCCTATATCTATTTAATATAAAATAGTCCCATGATTCAAGCCCATCTGCAGACCTTAGGCGTCTTTGGCCTGGTCGGCTTATTAAAGGACTAGAAGCTCATCACTGACCCGTTTTAAATGGTTTGGTGAGTTCTCTGTGATAATAGTTTACACTTATATAGCGCTTTTCTGGACACTCCACTCAAAGCGCTTTACAGGTAATGGGGACTCCCCTCCACCACCACCAATGTGTAGCCCCACCCGGATGATGCAACGGCAGCCATACTGCGCCAGAACACTCACCACACATCAGCTATCAGTGGGGAGGAGAGCAGAGTAATTAAGCGAATTCGTAGATGGGGATTATTAGGGATTATTAGGATGGGGTGAGCGCCCCCTGCTGGCCCCACTAACACCTCTTCCAGCAGCAACCTTAGTTTTTCCCAGGAGGTCTCCCATCCAGCAGCTCACACCTGCTTAGCTTCAGTGGGTTGCCAGTTGTGAGTGGCAGAGTGATATGGCTGCTGGCGATGTTAAATGTTTTAAAAACCAATAATCAGAAATCGGGAAAAATGCAACCATTTAATCAAATTTAAATCTCCTCTCAGTCTTCTGTTACCAGGGATTTGTCTGTTGGTCTTTAAACTCTTTCAAATGCTAGACTGCCCTTTTTGTGGTATGGTGAGTTACACACCTTGAGCATGCCTTCCTATGACTGAAGTCCCACACTTTTTGCTATATTCTTAAGCATCCATTCCCTTTTTTCCTTTCCCACTTATCTTGAGGAGATAGAAGTGAAAACAGACCTCTTTAAAATGTAGTTTTCAACTCGTGCAAAACATATACTGTAGCTTGTGTGGAGCGTTCTGCACAATCCATTTTCAAACTTTATTCGGAAGGTAATTTTCACAATTTTTAATTCGCTTGCTGATGTGTCTGTGTGTTCCACCCCCATTTCCTACCATCTGCAAATTTAACACGCTAACTACACCAGAATTCAAAATCAAGCTGATATAGAAAGAGAATTAACCAGTTAGAGATTATGCTTACATACTGTATGCCATTTCCTGTTCATTACCTAATTCATAACCTTCCTTTGACTTTAAATTTGAGATTTATTCTTTAATCAGGATCTTATCAAAAGTTTTCTAGAAATTTATGTTATGCTTTAGTGTTATCACCTGCCCTTGTTGCTCTTCAGAAGAATTTAGTAAGTTAAACAAGATCTTCCCTGTCTAAATTCATGTTGATTGGCTCCTAAGATGTCACTGGTTTTAAGTATTTTTCTAAGTTAGCTCTAGCAATTCCAGAACCTGGGCACTGACCCTGTTAGAGAAGGTGACATAACAGTCTTGAAACTAGACAGTGTAGAGTTCTCCCGTGGCTAGAAAACCTCTTCTGTGGTATAGTGGTTCATCACTGTCTTGAGTGTGTAGCTGTATCTGAACCTGCATGTGACCATGATCACATTTCAGCAGGGCAACAACAGAACTGCCCCTTTCACATTACCAGTCCCATTTGTTTAAGTTCAAGTCAAGTTCAAGTTCAAGTTTATTGTCATTATACTCATATACAGGTATATGGTATAACGAAATGCTATTTAGCTAGCTCTCGGACATAAGTAGTACAAGAAAAAAACAACAACAACAATACAATTGTATAACAAAAGAAAGACAGAGACAACAGGCAGTGTGCAAAAAACAAGACAATGTGCAAAAAACAACAACAGGCAATGTGCAAAACAACAAAAAGGTAACAGGTTATGTGCAAAAATATGCATCAACAGAATGAAATAAAGGGATAGAAATGATGGGGAGTGAGCTTTTGACATGTATGGTAGAGGTAGATTTTCAATGTGTGTTTGGGTTTTTGGTAAGAAAGAAAGAAAGAAGGCACTGTGAGGTTCAGGTCATAGGTGAGAGTGAGAGAGGCTGGGAGTTTAATAGTTTGATAGTGCGGGGGTAAAAACCGTCTCTGAGTCTGGTAGTCCGGGCCCGAATGCTCCGGTACCGTTTTCCAGATGGTAGCAGATCATAAAGTCTGTAGCTGGGGTGTGTGGGGTCTTTGATGATGCTTAGAGCTTTCCTCAAGCACTGTCTGTCATAAATGTCCTGGATAGATGGGAGGGCAGCCCCAGTGATGGACTGGGCAGTTTCCACCACCCGCTGTAGGGCTTTGCGGTCAGCAGCAGTGCAGTTGCCATACCACACTGTGATGCAGCCTGTCAGTGTGCTTTCTGTAGTGCATCTGTAAAAGTTAGTGAGGATCTGGGGACATATCTTAGCCTTCTTCAACCGCCTAAGGAAGTACAGGCGCTGTTGCACTTTCTTGATCAGACAGGTGGTGTTGAGAGACCATGTGAGGTCCTCGGTGATATGGACGCCAAGGAATTTAAAGTTACTGACCCTTTCCACTTCAGTCCCGTTGATGTGGATAGGGGCATGTCTGGTTTGCAGTTTCCTGAAATCAATGATCAGCTCCTTGGTTTTGCTGACGTTGAGGGTGAGGTTGTTGTCATCACACCACGTTGTAAGGAGATTGACCTCCTCCCTGTAGGCCCTCTCATCATTGTCTGTGATCAGACCTACAACTGTGGTGTCATCAGCAAACTTGATTATGGGGTTGGTGTTGTGTTTGGCCTTACAGTCGTGGGTATAGAGGGAGTAGAGCAATGGACTAAGCACACACCCCTGGGGGACCCCAGTGTTCAGAGTTAGTGTGCCGGAGGTGTGGTTTCCAAGCCTGACAGCCTGAGGTCTGCCTGTCAGAAAGTCCCGAATCCAGTTGCAGAGGGCGGTGTTGAGACCCAGTGCACTGAGTTTCTTGACTAGTTTCTCTAAGATGATAGAGTTAAAAGCTGAGCTGAAGTCGATGAATAGTAGTCTTGTGTATGTGTTCTTTTTGTCCAGATGGGATAGGGTAGTGTGTATGGCAATGGAGATTGTGTCATCTGTGGATCTGTTGGACCGGTAGGCAAATTGGTACGGGTCCACTGTGTTTGGAATGGTGTCCTTAATGTGCTTCATGACCAGCCTCTCGAAGCACTTCATGATGACAGGTGTTAGTGCCACTGGTCGGTAGTCATTAAGACATGTCACTGTGGTTTTCTTTGGTATTGGGATGATGGTGGTTGTCTTGAAGCAGGTGGGGACTACGGCTTGGGCCAGAGACATGTTGAAAATGTCTGTGAATACACCCGCCAGTTGATTGGCGCAGGCTCTGAGGACGCGACTGGGTATGCCGTCGGGTCCTGCAGCCTTGCGTGTGTTCACTTTTAGCAGAGATCTCCTCACCTCATCTGCAGACAGTGAGAGCAGCTGGTCAGCTGTGGAGGTTTAAGAATGTCCCCCAACTGTCTATTTATCTAAATGCATCTTCTTTGCACCATTTAACATTTTCTTGTTAAATTTCTATTTTCCTCTTACCTCTCTCAGACTGCAATATGGCACTGCAGGAATTCTTTAATAGACCAACAGAGAAATTCTGCTCTTATTCCTAAAGAGGATATACCATTATATGCCACAGCATACTATGCAGATGTAAACTTCTGCATATGACAAACTCTGAGTCTTTGATGTGCCAATGATGACATTATAAATCATCCAGGTGGAAAGCCAATTCTTCCCTTAAGTATCAACAAAATAGAGAGGCTTTCTAGCAAAAATTCCTAAAGAGAAATCTATTCCCATTATTTCCCCATTATTTCTTATGGGGAAACATTACAATCTGTTCCAGACCCCAAACATGTCACCCCTACTTTTACTTTTTTACCAAAAAATTACAAAAGCAACAATAATAACTAACATTCACACTGTGTAATAAAAAACATTGCTTACCTAGACATCATTAATCATACCTAAGTACAGTAGTGTACAGTAACCACTTTTTGTATAGTTACACACACACAAATTTAATTTTCTTAACATCTTTAGGGTCCATGATAAGTGTAAACCACAGATTTTCTCACAAGAAAGGTAAGAGCTCACACAATAGCGGACAATGCATGAAGCAAGACATGGTGAACTGTATCACACGTCTCTCGTGCCACTCCATAGGCTCTGTGCTAGCTCTCCCCCGGACAAGTTAGTGGAATGTGATGCGTACACTCAATATGTTACTAATCGTATGATGCCATTCTCTTCACTCTCTGCTACTTGGTGGAGGATTCAAAATTTTTCTTCGTATTGCTCCTTCGTAGTTTCGAGTTTGGATTTTGTTATTCGAAAGGCGGCTACCAATTTACCTGATTTTGGAGTATCGTATTTTTATAAACAGAACATTTGTAAAAAGAGATACAGGTGTATTCAGATGCATTACAATAGTGGTGTCATCTTAACCATCTCCAGCTAAACACCAGCAAGACTAAAGAAATGGTCATGGACTTTTGAAGGAATAAGTCTCCGCTGAACCCTGTTTCCATCTAGGGAGAGGACATAGAGGTGTTGTACAAGTACTTAGGGGTACACTAGTATGATAAGCTGGAGTGGTCTGTTAACACTGATGCCCTGTTCAAGAAAGGTCAGAGCCGACTATTTTCTTAGGAGGCTCAGGTCCTTTGGTGTGTGTGGAACTGCTATGCATTTTTTATGAATCAGTGGTGGCAGCGGCCATCTTCTATGCTGTTGTGTGCTGGGGCAGCAGCATCATGACAAGAGATGTAAATAGGCTCAATAAACTAATCAAGAAGGCTGGCTCTGTGTTGGGGCTGAGCCTTGACCCCCTGGAGGTGGTGGTGGAGAGGAGAATGCTGACCAAGCTCACAGCCATCATGAACAACGCCTCTCATCTGCTACATGGGACTGATATGAGGCAGCGGAGCACTTTTAGCAACAGACTGCTCCAGCTACGGTGTTCAAGGGCACGTTTCCGCAGGTCCTTCCTCCCGGCGGCTGTCAGGGTGTATAACGCTGCCCTAGGCTAGGACTGTTAGCCCTTCATCTGCTCATCTATGGACAGCATGTTACACTATTGTACTTTTTGGACACTCAATCTGTATATACCTATGCACATTTTGCACATATTTTATTGTTTTACAGTGACTATGAGCATATTTTGCACACACCTAACTATGTATTTATATTTATTTTGTATTACTGTACGTATTTTAATTTTTAGTCTCTTCTGATGTCTGTTTTTGCTTGTCTTTGGCTGGGCTGCTATAACACCTCAATTTCCCTTCGGGATCAATAAAGTCTTATCTATCTAATACTGTTTGAGGGTCTAATATGATATTGTAGCGCCACGTGGGGCGCTTTAGCCATGCGCATGCAAGGCGGGCTGGGAACAGAGTCTGGGGGTGGGACTACTGGACTGTATATACTGTAGTGGGGTGGAGGCTGAGAGACAGTCTCTTCCCTTCGTGTGTGTGTGTTAGTGAAGGTGCAGCGCTGTAACCCTTGTCCCTGTGTATGTACCATTACCCAGTTCAAGTTAATAAATGTGTTGTTCAACCCCATTCCCTGAGTCCCATGCCTGCTCCATTCCATAGCGAAACCCGTGGTCGTTACAATATTATAAAACCCTGAAAGCAATTTAAAGCAAGGCAGATTAGTGTGAATGGAAAAGGAACTCATGATGAATGCAAACATACCAAGTGATTGTGTCTAAGGGGAATGGTGTGCTTTTACAGAGAATGAAAGCACCAGACACAATGTGTTTTGCCAGGGTCCATCCACAAAAAAACACAGAATCTCCTGATATGAAACGTCCTAGTTCTTAGCTGAATGGCTCCTTCTCAGTTTACTGACTGTGGAGACCAGCATAGTATTGATACGAAGTGTCAGCATAGCTTACGCAAACAAGAGTCCAAAGAATAACAATCACTGAGCTAAACTAATATACAGTATTTCCCTCATTAAAATTGCAATTACTTTATATACACACATTAGTAAATGACCTGCTTTATCTTTTAATTCGGTCATGGATATAAAAAGCTTTCTGACTCAACGCAGTCTTCTGTCTTGAGTGAAATGAGGGTTAGCAGTGGGAACTTAAGAATATGATCTTTTAAATAACAGCAGTGCATGTATGTTAATGTCCAATGCCACATTTTACAATTCCTTGGCCTCAGAATCGACCCACTGACAGCTAGTGTAACACACACCTGCTGAAGGGAGTGAAATGTAGCTTCCACCAAAACATCAGAAGAATCTAAAAAGCAGCTTGAGACTGGAGTAGGTTGATTCGTGGTGATGGTAAAATCACAGCGTTGTCAGCAGAGACTGGTGAGGACCAGATTCATATACTACCACAACTTGGTGCAAGTATTAGCTTGTACTTTACCGGATATGTTAATAAGTGAACAAACTGGTATGAGTCATTCTGCAAGCAGCCCAGACTTTTTCCTTAAAGGCAACGCATGGAAAAACTGAAAATACTAACATTCACATATGAGCTTGGTTTTACAGAACGTCATTTAGAAGAGATTATATTTCATGTTGCAGGACGGATTATATTTATAATAAATTTAGGAGGGTCTTTAGAATTTTATTTTTGCATTGACATCATAAAGGATATTTATGTCCATCAAAGGCACAAAATCCCAATGAAATACATTATGATCCCATATTGTAACAATAAAATGTGAAAATGTCAAGGGGGGGTGAATACCTTTGATAGTCACTGTACTTATAGTGAAATTAAGCCTGCCACAGCCCTACTGAATCAGAAATAGAGTGGTGAAGTTCAGTTCAATCTTGTCTAAATATAAGATTGAATATAAGTATTTACTAATGTAGAATTTGTAGAATGTAGAATTTGGGGGCATTTTCAGCAGAAAGAATGCACTAAAATACAATGTAAAATACAGTGTAACATGCATTATTAATCTACATATTTCTGGCTCACTATTTTTCTGATTGTGTTATTTCCCTTCAGGCATTATTTTCATTTACATTACTAAAAAATAAAAACAAGGGCAGAGAGAAGAAAAAAGACTTTCACCTGTACAGGCCAGCTCAATTGATCCTTATTCGATGATGCAGATGTAAGCATAGAAATATCAACTTATCTAACACATAGTGAGCCTACCCACTGTGCACCAGCTTTACTCTTTTTTTTAGACTCCTTCTGTCCTTACAGTAAAGACAATCCTCTTTTTAGGCTTCTCCGAATAAACAATAACGTGTGCAAGCCTTCAAAGCAGAATTGCAAATTATTCACTAAAACATTATTTCATGCACTAAAATCAGCAAGGAAACACAGAATCTGCTCCATGTTAGAAGTTGAGCTTACAGTACGTTTAATAATGTAACAGTTACTGTGGAATACAATTAAAAACTAGTCTGGCTTAACAGTATTGCAGTAAGTGTGTAACGTTATTAAAATTTACTCTGATTTGACGTTATAGGAGTTGTTGTGGAATATTTTTCAAACAGAGTATATTTTTAATCTCTTAGCAGTTAATGTTTAATATCATTTCTCAACTCTAACTGTGTTCTGTTTTAAAAACTTTTTTTTTCTCTCCTCCCTGGTTTTTATTATTAGCTGTGTGACAATCCCAAATCCCTCGACAACAACATCCGGCTCACTGGCTAGTGTTTTTGCTCTCAGTAAGAACAGAATCCCTGCTGTGAGGCAGCTGTGAGAGACGCCCAGTGTGAATTTGCCTTGATGGTATCAGGTACTGATAAAGGTCTTAACAAAGAAATTTCCAAATGTCACTGGAGCAACACTACCTTTCCCACAGGGTCATGCCCAGGTGTCAGATTGCACTGTACCAGCAATGGGTCTCAGTGACTATTAGAAACTTTGATACTTCTCAATATTCTCAGAACATTGTTTGCTAGAAACTTCCATGCTTCTAAACATGGCAGAACATTAGAATAATTGCATTTCATTGAAGAAATTGGCGTAAGATCATTGCCTGATTCATTGTGTTTCTGGTTTAGGGGCACACAAGTGCTTGTTTCCATAACATAGCCAGCAGGCATATCACCCTGCAACTCACAACTAGCAACCCACCAAAGCTAAGCAGGTGTGAGTCTGGTCAGTACCTGGATGAGAGACTAAGGTTGCTGCTAGAAGAGGTGTTAGTGGGGCCAGCAGGTGATGCTCACCCTGTGGTCTATGTGGGTCCTAATTCCCCAGTATAGTGACGGGGACACATTAACGTAAACAGACGCTGTCCTTCGGATAAGATGTAAAACCGAGGTCCTGACCCTATGTGGTCATTAAAAATACCAGGGTGTTTCTCGAAAAGAGTAGGGGTGTAACCCCGGTGTGCTGAACAAATTTCCCATTGGCCCTTACAGATCACGGCCTCCTAATAATCCCCATCTATGAATTCACTTCATTACTCTGTTCTCCTCACTAATAGCTGATGTATGGTGAGCATTCTGACGCAGTATGGCTGCCGTTGCATTATCCAGGTGGGGCTGCACATTGGTGGTGGTAGAGGAGAGTCCACATTATCTGTAAAGTGCTTTAAGTGGAGTGTCCAGAAAAGTGCTATATAAGTGTAAGAAATTCTTCTTCTTATTATAATGCTCCAGGTTTAAACCCCAGAGTCACCCTGTGTGTGGAGACTGCATGTTCTACCGGCATCTGTGTGTGTTTTTCCTACGTGCTCCTACCATCCAAACACACGGACTGACATCCAATCCAGGGTGTCAATCTACTCCATGCCCTGTGTCTGCTGGGTTAGGCTCTAGTTTGCCAGCATTCTCAACCAGATGGAGAGGTTAAGAATAATGTTCTTTATACTCTGCATCTGCTTTAGGAGTAGTTTCTGGTGACACGGTCTCATGTAATTTACAATACATTCAAAATGTTAATGCTTTCATTTAGGTTCACTGCTTCTTTTCATTGCCACTAAAATTTAAAAAAAAAGTGTGATTGCAAAGGCACAGCTCAAAAAGAAGGTTGAGTGTTTTCATACCCAAATAGAACATGATACTGTAAAAAAGTCTGGTATCAATCTACAGCAGGATATGTGCCTTTTTAGTCTGCTTCACATTATTTGCCTATAATGATTGTAAAAATCTTTATATGGGACTGTTCAAACTGGAGATTGTGATCTCTTGTGTTTTGTGTTTTTAACAGACTATTGATCATTTAGTCATCCTCTAGTTGCCTGCTGACCCACTATACCTACTGCAGTGTCTAGCACTCCCCTGTCCGTGTCCATTAACATCCTTATTGTATACTATAGAACCTCTGTAATTTAAATCCACATCTCCTGAATTCAGGCCAGGGGGCTGTGAACGTGCTGAGCTGTATCCCCAAGTCTAAATCATGCCTTAGCTGTGTTGTGGGATTGTATTATGGGAAGAAGGAACAGCCCGACACTGAACACTTCCGAAACACATCTGACCCATGTTCATCTCTCCTGTGCCAGCGCATGAGTAACAGCCTGCTATTCTGACCTGGATGTCAAAAAATAGAAAGAAAAAAAATGTCTTTCCAAATGAAAATGAAGAGTAAATTACCTCAAACTCATGCCGCTTCTCATAAACCGGAATGATGAACTTGGAGACTTCGCCTATTAACTCGTATCTCTCTGCTTTCCACAGACCATCCACACAGAGCTCCAGTAGCTCCACCAGGATCTCCTGCAGTGACAGGGCGATCCACTTTAAAATGAGAGACTGGAAAGACATCTCATGGCAGGTGAATGGAGATGCCCATCCCTGAGTCATCTGCTCAAAACGTGAGGATCACAGGGTAAAATTACACAAAATCTCTTTCAATCTTCATTCATTTGTGATGGCCTCATATTATAAAATTGTAATTATAAATGTAAGACTTAACTACAGGAACAACGGTAGAACACTGGGTTGCTTAGTAAACTGTGTTTTAGTACCGTCTTCAACCATTTCAATTTCAGCTAATAGAATATCAGAGTAGATTGGGAATAGAAAGAGTGAATACAAACAGCTTTGCAGTTTCTACACAAATATCAAAAATCAGAAATCTGCCCATCTTATATTTCCAGTCTATGCCACGCTATCCCACCAGTCATCTGCCTGATGATTCATGTCTATTTGACATTTAATGGTTTATTACCAAGGGACATTTATTGCCACCAGGGCGAGGCGGTGGCACTGTGCCTAATGACCTGTGCGTGTGGCTGGAAGGCTTCCAGTTCAAATCCCACGGCCAGCAGAGGAGCCTGCTCCAGGGGTGCCGTATAAATGGCTGACCCAGCGCTCTAACCCCAAGCTTCTCTCTCCCAGTCTGTGTGTCTGTGTGTCTCATGGAGAGCAAGCTGGGGTATACGAAAAGACAAATTCCTAATGCAAGAAATTGTATGAGATCTTATCTTATTTATTACCAATAGCTTTCCATTATCAACAGAATCCAACAGCTTAGTAATATATGAGGGGCAGAGGTCTAAAGAGTCATTCATTTCGACACAGTAAAACAAAAGAAGCAGGACTGTTCTCAGTACCTCAGAGTAATAGACATCTTGCATTCCAACATCTTCCTTCATGGCAGATTCTTCATCAATATTCAAGGTAATCTTTTTAAATGCAGAGAGTCCACTTGGAAAGGTTTCTGAAAAAAAACCATGAGATTTGCTCAGTAAACAAAGTTCGAAGTAGAACAAATATTTTGCTCATGTCAATTTAGAATAGGATGTGGGGAGCTCTAAGGCTCTCATCAAGCGGATATACGAGTGTCGCAATATACTGTACATGTGGGAACTTTGAAACCCACCACTTGATCTTTGAACCCACACACCCCACATGTGGTAGGGAGGTTTTTCCAAACCTGGGAAAAAGATACTTTTCCACAATAGGTTTATTCCATTCTAAAAAAAGAGAAGAAAGAAAACGTTTCGGCCGTGGAGCCTGAAGAAACGTTGAGTTTTATTTCTTCTCTTTTCAGTATGGAATAAATCTATTACTTGTTCCTTTGCAGCCTACGCATGCTGACGCAGCTCCCCACCTGAAATACTTCTCAATTACCCGAAAGCTTCGATGTGACGGATATGTATACTGTCTGAACTCTGACATTTTCGAGGATTCTAGTGACAAAACCTTAGCCCAGAAGGCACAAGAAAGAGTTAGCTGTGGTCCTGCTCTGTCATGAAGGAGATAAGGATTGTTTCCAAAGAGCTACTGTACACTTTTAATTAGTATTTAGCATTTCAAGTAATAAAAAGGACAAAAAAAATAATGTTTGTATTATTTGCTTCTTCTGTGAATTGGCGGACGGTAGAATATGAATTGCCATTCAATGGCTTTTTCCATATAATTGGCACATTATTGGTTTGAAAGATATAAAATGAACAACGACTTTTTGGTGTCAGCCCATATCAGTATGATTCTACAGTTGTCACGGAAGCGTTCTTTCCGGACCCTATGCGGACGACACAATCCGGGGATGAGTGAGGAAAACACGGGGAAAAAAGCATGCAGGAGTCAGGAATGTAAACAGGGGGCGTGTCCATAGTGCGCTGGTGTTCGGGGGAGGTGTTGCCGAGGCAAACAATCCAGAAAAAAGTCCAAGGGGGAATCCAAGAGGAGGCAAAAGGTCCAAAGCAGGGCAGTCCATCAGAGACGAGGACTGTCACGAACACGGACTGAAATCCGTGTCAGATCTTGTAGAAGACCCTATGCGATGCAGTAAGAGCTGGAGAAAACAGGAGGCGTGGTAAAAGGGAACACACAGGGGTTTAATAGTGCACAAAATAATAGTGACAGTCCGTGAGACAATGTACAGGGAAGACAAAACGGCATCCAAATCCAAACGGGTCCAAGGGCAGGTCAAAGCACAGTCCGAGAGTCCATCAACAAGGAATCCATCCTGGGACGCGAATTTAAAATCCCCGGGAAGGGGGAGCACACGGACAAACAAAACATGGAGGTCCAAGGGTGACGGGGCGAGATCCTCCAGACCCCGGGCTCAGGAAGCGGGAGGTGTCAGGGATGAGGCCTATGCCCTCAGGAGACGGACGTAGGGTTTCCTGGTGCTAGGCGGGCCTCGCGACATCTTACCCTAATGATGAGCCCCGAGGACTGGAGGAGCTGGTCTTTAAATAATAACGCTAAAAGGGTACACCTGGAGAGCTTAATCACACGGACAATAATGGAGCAGTGGAGCGCCCTCTAGGGAGGGATGTCGGGCGTGACAAGGACAAACAGGTTTAAAAACCGGAGCAGGATCTGGTGGATGGTCGGGGGGGTAAGGGGGAACGGGACCAGACGCTCAGATCCCGAACTCGCTTGGTGCGGAAAATGCAGAACCTGGAACAGAGTGGGCGTCTGGCTTTTAAGGTGGGCTGGAAGGAGGCTGGAACAGTGGGCAGGTGCACAAAATCAAGTTCGAAGTGAAACAGCCAGAGTGCCCTTAAGAGGGAGGGACTACAATCGTGACAACAGTCTTGGATGCAATTGCTTTCTTGCTTCAGGTAAGATAGTTGTATGTCAGAATCACCACTCTCACAATAATATAAAGAGGAATGTGGTACGAATAAGCAATTGGTCAATTTACAGTATGTATTTTTAATGTTAGCTGTTCCCACTATTAAACTTGTTTTAGTATGACAGGAGTGCTTCGTCATGCAATAAATGTTGCAATCGGTAGTTACCGCATTCCACCCATGACATTTTTTACTGCTGTATCCTGTGTCTTCTATCCTACCTAGTGCTATTTCAGATCTATCATTTCAAAACTTCAGTATAAAAAAAACATCAACAATAAAAGTCATCCTTAGGTTAAGAAGCAGCAAAAGTCCATATTTCAGGGGCAGCAAAGATTAAGTTTCCAGAGCAAAAACAAATACCATTGATAAACAACCCAAGCTAAATCCATACTTTTGCATCCCATTGAGAAAACAAACAACTACAGTGAGTCACAGATTTCTCAATAGGGAAAAAAAAATCGAGACTTGACAAGATTCAGCATGCATGGTTTGTGCTCTACAACAAGCAAACACCAAGTGTTACGTTTAAATACTTCTGTGACAAAGGACATAGCCAGAGTTTGTAAAGAAGTATATTTAAGAAATGTATTTTCTCCTCTGTTTTCCCCTCTCCAGCTAGACTTTGAAAAAAGAAAAAAAATTAACATAAAATATTACTAAACTATCAAAATTACAGTACTACAAAAGAAGTCAGACTCGCCATAAAATTAGCCACACCCTTTCACCATTAAAAGCTGACATCTTGGAAGATCACTGTGGTGAAATAGTATTACTTTTGCCCCTTTTCAACATGTATTTTAGTTTTTTCATTAAGTAGTTCACTAAAACCTGTAAACTATCCATCACATGGGAACACATCAAATTTAGGAACCACATGTTGAATACTAATAGCACTATTGCAATCAATGCACATTATATTCTGAAATTGTGAAATATAGAATTTATATCCTCTTAGACAATTAAAGCCAGAAAGTTGACAATGATGTGTTTTCCTGTTTTCTATATACCCTAAAATCACAAAAAGATTGTCATAGGATTTAGGATTAGAAATATTTACTGTAAGAAAAACAGGAGATTAAAAGTTTTCACCTAAAATACTCATGTCCCATACCCTCCCAATAACTGTTAATAGTTTCTGAGTTATAAAAAAAATTAACTTCAAAAGGCCAATGTTTTGTTACAGTATATTGGAAATATGCCTGATTGTAAATCTGAAGTTTAAAAACCACCCAAGATGCCTTCAAAAAATGCCTTAAAAAAATGAACATTAACATTCCTGACTGGACTTCCAGGATAATGCATTTATCAACAGTACACATCACTTTTCTGCAAAGTGTTCACTGGGTTTAGGAATGTGTCAGAATCTTTCACTATGACACCCACCAGCTCTTAGCATACAGCATACTGCTAATACCTGTCAAGATGGTGTCAAGACTAACTGCCTCCTCTACTTTGCCATCAGCTGGAGAAGAAACTGAAGAGATGGAGGTCAGTGGATCTTAGGTCAGGGCTGCGAGATGGGATGGCATGGAATTGGCAGTGTTTGGCCTGGTATTATCATTTTTTATGAATGACCCTATACAATATTTGATAGTAGTGCACAATGTTGACCATGTTTGTACAAGAAGTGCGTTTTTTTTACATGGAGGGCTGTAGGAGTCTGGAACGAGTTATTTAGTCATGTTGTTGGAAACGATGCCCTGCCGTCTTGCAAGAAACTTCTTGTATCAATGAGCTACAAAAACAAATAAGCTAGATGGGTCAAATGGACTGTTCTCATTTACAACTAATCTTAAGTTTATTAAGGTCAAACATCTCTATATCACAAGGCCAAGTGGAGCATTTCTGCGGACTCATGACAAACAAGAAAATGTCATTACAGTACTACACAATCTTTTCAAATCATCTGGAGGTAGTGTTAGTAAGTGGTGAAGTTAGTTAACTGTCGTTATTGTGAAAGGTCTTGTTGACTTAATTAAACATACTTATATTTACACTTAAATTAATTCAGAAACATCAACAACACCTCCCTTCCACAGGTGTGCCTAAAGTCAGCAAGCTCAAGTACTGTAGGTATTGTTTAGACACTGTGAAAATGACTCTCCTTAAATATGTTATGAAAACATTCTCTTAATAAGGTGTCAGCACACCACACTGTAACTTTAAATAGGACTTGTGTCACATTTAGACCAGGTTAAAAAATATCCTCTTGATTTGTTTTTGCTTTGCATTATCCAAATCAGGTCCAACGTGTAACATTTCCAGTCCCTATATTTCTTGCATTTTTGTGGCCATATTTTTCCTTGTTATAGTGTATTGGGGTTAGAAACATTTGTTTTGCGCTGCAAAACAGATGAAAACAGACTGAAACAAAAAACAATGTTGTTGATGTGCGTAGGTTTGTTTCTCCTGTAAGAAAATGAGCCAATATCTAAAGTCCCCCCCCAATAAATGTAGAAATTTGAAGTGGGATATATTTGTGAACCACATTTAATACATTATTTGATCAAACAAATCACAATTCAGGTTTTCTTCCACATTATGTCGAAAAACAAGTGAATTGCCCTTTCACAGAAAGACATGTTCAAGGAGCAGCTGTTTTCAAGAGGTAGGTCTGGAGATTCTCTTTCAAACCAACATTGCAATCTGACAGGTAGCAGAAATAGTATTCAGACACCATTCCAGCTGCTTCTCTTCTAATTTGCTATGCTCTCACAAGCAGTTACAATGGGAATGGAATGGTAAACATGTTTCCTGATATAGAAAAGAAGAAACATTCCAGACCCTTACTTTTGCGGTGCAAGTACTCCGCCACTAGTGCTGCCACATGGACATAACACATTGCTGCCTGCAAAGAGAGAAGAAACAAGGGTTACACAACAATAAGCTTGGGTTATGTCTGTGTATTTGCAACATCAGAAACAATTAAAACAGGATGTGAGAAAGAAAATAAGTGATGGGATGGGGGGTTGAATTTGGAAGCTTTAACTACTAAAAGAAAAACTACTTTTGACACCAGGAATGTCCATGATCAAAGCATAGACACAAACCAGACACCACAAATGGAAACTAGGGGCATTTAAAACTGAGAATGCAAGAAAAGGCTTTACACAAAGGGTTGGGGGAGTATGGAACAAGCTACTCAGCCATTTTGTTAATGCGGGTGCTCTAGCTTTCATTACTGAGTGAAATCCTTGGATATTATGTATTAAAAATAAAATGAGCTAAATGGGTTGAACAGAATCCTCTAATGTGTATTCTGATTTATTTATATTTGATTCTGATTGCAAGTGATTCAGAACCTGAGAATTGCCTAAAAAGCATAGCCAGACAATTTAATGAATAAGACAACAGACTGGAGTTTGTGGCTTTACTGGAAAAGTGATGAAGTTAAAATGGCAACAGGTAGGAGATTTGACACTTGAAGAATAGATCAGGGCTGGACAGAGACAATTCTAAAAGGGATCACAAGAAACAAGAGACGAATAACAAGGGTGAGAGCAGAAGGGCTCTTGGAATAAGGGAAGAATAAATTGAGACATTTGTGGAATTGTCACAAATGTGACTAGCGAAGCGAAGAGTTCATAGGCAATTTTCACATACTGAAATCCTAATAAGCATACGAGAAAAACAGCCCAGCAAATGAGTTAGCATACACAAAGTTCAATTTAATGAATCAATGTTTAAAATAATGGTAGTTACAATCATTTGCAGAATATTTGTTCGTAATGCATTCTGCTTGGTTTTCTAAAGTTTTCGATTTTTAATGTTTTCTAAATGTTTAGTGAGAGCTTGGAAGAATGTATCAAACATGGATACAATTAGAAAAAGCAACAATCTGTTGTGGTTCACGCCCTAATGGTGTTTTGTGATTTAAAAAGTAACTCATCAATAAGGAAATCGAAAAAGAAGGGAAATGTAAGGTAAGCAAAAACTAAGAATAAATAAAAAATGTTGTTCTTCTAAATGATCCTGTTATTCACAACAAAACACATTAAATAATGTCTAGATCCATTATCGGCACCTGTTGCTTAACCAGTGCAAACTATCTCATGACAAAACAGCAACTTCCCTTCCTGCATTCAAAGAATTGTCATTACATCAATAGCTGCATCCTATTTGATAACACAGAACGATCTTGCGAAACATGTTTTCTCGGACTTGCTTTAGGGCTCTAGATGACATCTTAGAGGGTGTCTTTTGAAACGCCCAGCAGTGAATTTCATCCAGCGTGAGAACGATAGTTCTCACAGGAATAGCAGAGAAAGTCAATGGCTGTGATATACTATCACAACTATCACAATGTTTGGGTGTTAGTCGAAACCAGTTTTACTCTTCACACACCTACTGCATGTCCTCGTCACCATACAAAAGAAAAATATTCCGAAATATATTGCAGAAGTACAGTACATATTCGAAACATGTTGCAATATTAAAGTGTGTGGGAGTGTATTTTGAAATTTCAAAGGATCACACTTGGATTTCTATATAGAAAGTAAATGATGTGGGCTTGACGTAATTTGACTTTGATTTGCAATTTAAACCTATTCTAGGACTCTTGAATGTCTCAGCTTCTTGGGTTATATTATAAAGGGATCACAGATTCAAGCCTAGGTCATGTCGCTAGCTAACTGTGACTATGATTCCCCAACCGGCACTATACAATGGATTGTGTGCCGCAGAGGGTTGGGTGTGATCAACTCCAGTGTCCTGGCCAAATTTCACCCTGGCCTTTTGCAAGCATGACCTCGTAAGAATCCCCCATCGCTGAACTGCCTTCATCACTCTATTCTCCTCCCTGCTGACAGCTGGTGCCAGAGGCCATATCACCCTGCAGTTCACAACTGGCAACCCCACAAAGCTCAGTAGGTGTGAGCCTGGCCAGTACCTGGATAAGAGACCTCCTGGGAAAAGCTAAGGTTGCTGCAAGAAGAGGTATTAAAGGGGCCAGTAGGGGGCGCTCACCCTGTGGTCTGTGTGGGTTCTAAAGCCCCGGTGTAGTAACAGGGACACTGTACTGTAAAATGGCATCGTCGTTCAGATGAGACATAAAACCGAGGTCCTGGCTCTCTGTGGTCATTTAAAATCCCAGGGTGTTTCTCGAAAAAAATAGGAGTGTTACCCTGGTGTCCTGGCCAAATTTCCCCCTGGTCTTTAATAATCATGGCCTGTTAATAATCCCCATCGATGAACTGGCTCCATCACTCTGCTCTCCTCCCCACTGATAGCTGATGTGTGTTGAGCAGACTGGCGCACTATGGCTGCCGTCGCATCATCCAGGTGAGGCTGCACATTGGTGGTGGTGGAGGGGAGTCCCCATTACCTGTAAAGTGTAGTGTCCAGAAATGCGCTACATAAGTGTAAGGAATTATCTATTATATTAACAGTTGACCAGAACTATCTCAGCTCTTACTGAAAGAAGCACCACCTGTGGCTGCCTACATGCTTGTGTGCAATCGGTTAAGGGACGCGCCTCTCCTCCATTGGCGTTGAATCCTGTGACGTTTTAAGACAAGCAATGTGGTGTGAGCAGTCTACTTATGTTTCCTCTTTCTCCCCCGTGTGACGTCGTGAGCCACAAGTTCCTTAGTCATGAGCCAAGAAGTGAGAAACATACATCCGGCTATTACAAAGCAAGGAAGGCTTACCAAAATAATTGGCAATTCTAGATTTTTTACAAAAATTGAATTTTACGACATCTTTCCACATAAGTTAATATATTGTTAGAACACTAATGCACTGATAGCTAGATTTACAGTGTTTCTTAATGTTTTATTTCATATGGTAGAAAAATCAACGTATAAAAACGAGAAAAGAGTAATTATTAGTTCTAAGTGCAAATGTACAAATACAAATGGAATGCAATGACAGTAAACAGGGCATATGTGAGACCCTTATTAATAAAAGAGGGCATAAGTGAGACCCTTATTTTCTGTGAGTGTTTTTCTTTTTCTATACCAAGCCCGCATAACCTTGAGCCAGAGCTTCACAACTGTCACCAACAGTTTTAACACAGCACTGCCTTCAACCTTGTTTTTATTTAGTTTTCTGTACCATGTACCTGTAGATGAACTGGTTTGTAAGGTCATACTGTCATGTGTCATCTGTCAAAGAATGTTAAAACAAATTCAGAGGACTGTGGAATGCATTCATCAGTTTATCTTTCCGACATCCTACTGACCAGCAACAGCTCATGCAAAAGCAACATCAGGAAATAAAGACTGCATCCCACAACCTAATGCATTTACACAGCAGTGCAAACGTTGCACCATGGCAGCTACCTCAGAGAAGTCTCCATTCTTCACATGTACTTTGGCCATGCTCTCCAGCCAGGTTTTCCTGAGCTCAGGGGTGCTGGCGTAGGACTTGGCCAGGCTATACTGCAGGTCGACCAGCATCTCTGGGTCCTTCTCATGCTCCTTCATCTGAGCTGTGGCCATCAGCACAGTGCGGATTTTCTTTGTCAGGTCCTTCACTTCGGAAGGGAACACAGTCATCTGTGGAGAGACAGCCACAGGAAAGTACTGTAATACTGCAACTGAGCAAAGGATTGTGAACAAAAGGCCTGTCTGTAGACGTATTGTAAGAGACCGGGGGAAGGGGGATCATTCTTCTATAGATGGAGTCCTGTGTGTGCATGTCCAAGGATAAAATTCTAAACATGTTCAGATTCTGACATTTGGGTCCTCACATGAAAGTACTCTTTAGGATATTTTTCCTTGGGTGTGTTACAAAACCCCCAAACTGATGAAACAGGCATCACCAGGAAATTAGTCACCATTGACCTCAGTGCTGGATTAAAAGAGGACTGCTACCAGAGCACGTCTGAGATTGATTCTCTGAAACAATGTAGTGGTGTAGTGCTCATGAAGATTGGGTACATGTTAAGTGTTTTGACTCTTAGCAGCTGCTCAGCATCTGCTGTGCATGGCTTAAGTTTGACCAGAGGGAAAGAACAAAGGAGTGTAAAAAAACGCATGATGGAATCCATCCAGCCTCATATTAACCATTTGTCTACTACCCTCCAAAACATCACATGAAGCCAGCAATCTCTACTTGCACGCTTTTTAAAAATACTTGTGTAATTGTAGGTTTTTAAGAACATTCATCCATTTTCTAGACACTTCTTCCAATTCACAGTTGGTGGCGAGCCAAAGACTATCACGGCAAGTAATGGGGTGCAAGGCAGGGTACACCCCAGACGGGATGCCAGCCCATCGTAGGGCAGACACACACTCACACCATGGCCAATTTTCCCAGAAGCCAATTGACCTATTGAACCAGTATGTTTTCTGACTGTGGGAGTAAACCAGAGCACCTGGAAACTTACATGAAAACATTGAGAACATGCAGCATATCAGGTTTGAACCCAGGGTCCCAGCGCTGCGAGGCCACAATGCTAACAACTGCATCACTGTGCTGTCTGGTTTTTACGAACATAATGTGATGTAATTAAAAATTCATTCCGGTTTAGGGATTCTTAACCTGCCCTACATGAAAGGGTAAATCAAGAAAAATGAATTTGTGAACAATTTAACAAGAGTGCCCGACAGGTAGTGAAGATACTGTATTTATGCCACATCCTACATAAAGTTTTGGATGCCCTGGTGTTAGTTTGTCCATATGTACAGAAGCACATGGACCTTGCTGTCATCATTGAAGATCCAGGCTTGGCGTTTCCACCTATGGCTGAAACAAATGAAAATCTAGCAGTTTGGGAACTGGGCTTTAAGGTGCACTGGAGACCTCAATGAGTGAGGGAATGCACTGCCAGGTTGCTGCATGACACAGATATAAGAGTGACGCTAATTCCAACACCATGTTCATGGGTCACAAAAGTGATGATGACGACAATGCCCTGGGACAGTAATTCACTGTAGAATGTGAAACGGTATGTTCTCCTTGTGTTTGCATGGGTTTCCTCCGGGTGATTTAGTTTCCTGCCCCTGTCCACAGACATACTGATCCGTTAATTGGCTTGTGTTTGCATGTGTGTTTGCATGTTGGCATCTGTTTGCCTAAGGGCTAGATTTTCAAACCTAGCTTGTGCTACTTATAACTGTACTCTAGGGCAACACATTCAACCACTACATCCCTCCTGTGTGTTTATTACTATCATCCATCTAGCCAGCCATTTTCTAAATGTTTTTTCCCCAATAAGGGATCTCTGGGGTGCCGTACCCTATCTCGGCTACCAACAGATGCATGGTAGGATACACCCTGGATGGGACGCCAGTCTATACACTGACACCAGGCCCAGTTATCGCAGAATCCCAATTAACCTACCGGGATGTTTATGGACTGTGGGAGGAAACTGAAGCACCCGGAGGAAACCCACACAAATACAAGGAGAGCATTCATCCACACAGATAGGACCCCAGGTTCAAAATTGAAGCTAAGGCCTCAACATTTACATTAAAAAAAACTGTGAAAAAGAAGTCTGTACCTTCATGGCCTTGTCACTGTTGGCAAAGTTGTTGATGATGGAGAGGGACTCCTGGAAGTGAGATCCCCCTGTGAGAGCCACATCTGCAATGAGTTGGCTGACAGCAATGATGATCTGGAAATGCAAAGACACAAGATACCAAAATAAACATGCAACCCCAAAGTGCCATATACAGATGTCAGCAAGTGATGGTGACCGGTCTAGCATCAGACCTATTGTGCTTTTTGTTGGCAGCATTTAATACAAAATACAACACTCTGGTAGAAAACAAAAAAAGCATTAACTCCGTCTTTCTTTCCCTGCATTTCTTATTGTACCTTTCTCAAGCCTGGGAGTACTGTTATATTACAACATATTATTGTTTATCTACAACAACACAATGTAAACAAGTGCTGTAAGTCCCACTGAAAAACTCAGTTTAACAGAACAGACTCCAAGGCCATGGTATAAGAGTTAGGAGAGTTGCTGGAAAACAGCCTATTGGCTGTGCTGATCTAGTATCTGTCATTCTCGTTAGAATGTTTATGCCTGACCTTCCTGTATACACAAAAGTGATAAATACATTAAATGAAACACGACTGTGAAGCGAACCCGTTGTTAGGGATTCGGTAAGAGAAACCGAAACCAAATAATGAACCCACTTGCAGGAGCTGATAAAGCCTAGCCGTGATCCAAAGAAAACAGTAGTCGAAGAAACGAGCCGAGAGTCCAGGGGAAGCCAGAGATCCAAACAGGGAAAGAGTTACCGAAGCCAGACCGTGATCCGAAACCGTACATGATAGAGCAATCCGAGAGTCCAGGGGAAGCCAGAGATCCAAACAGGGAATGAGTACCGAAGCCAAGCCGTGATCCGAAAAACCGTAGTCAAATGGGAAAAACGGTAGTCCGAAAACCAAAAAAAGACACAAAGAGGAAGAAGGCGTAGCGCAACTAGGAAGCTCGAAAGGAAAACCAATACTGAGCGAGGAGGTAGGAAAAGACTGGTGTTTAAGTACAGATGAGACGGGGGTGTGGTGGTGAATATGTAAACTGATAGGTAGACTAATGAAGTGAGACTACGCCTTCTTCTGCCTCTTATGTTGCCGGGAGGCAGGGATCGTAACATTACCCCCCCCCCTCTACGGGCGGCTCCTGACACCCTAGCGGGACAATTAGGGAAGTTGAGGTGGAAGTCCCGGATAAGGTTGGGATCCAGAATATCCTTCTCCGGAACCCAAGAACGCTCCTCTGGACCATAGCCTTCCCAATCAACTAGATACTGCAGGGATCCACGAGACCATCGGGAATCTAGGATCTTATTGATAGTGTAGGCAGGGAGTCCCTCAATTACTCGAGGCGGTGGGGGTTTTTGTTGTGGTTTAGACAGGGTGGATCTGTGAAAGGGCTTAAGGAGGGAAACATGGAATGTAGGGTGGATCCGAAGGGCAGGAGGCAAGGCCAGCCGATAAGTTACTGGGGTAATCTGGGTGAGGACACGAAAAGGATCGATGTACCTGGGAGCAAGCTTGCCAGAAGGTTGCCTTAGAGGAAGGTTGCGGGTAGACAACCAAACAAATTGTCCGCGACGAAATCTGGGTGGGATTCGACGGTGCCGATCCGCCACTTTCTTCTGCTGAGCTGCGGTGTGAAGAAGGGTGGCTTTGGCCTTTCTCCAGAAGTTCTGCAGGTTCTCGATATATTCTTGAACAGAGGGAACCTCTGTGTCGGGATGGGAGTCTGGGAGAAGAGGAGGCTGATAACCTAAGGCACACTTGAAGGGAGACATGCCAGTAGATGCAGTATACAATGAATTGTGGGCATATTCTGCCCATGGAAGCAATGACACCCAATTATCATGGGTAGAGGAGATACAAGTCCGTAAGTAGGTTAGCAGTTCTTGATTCATGCGTTCCGTCTGACCATTGGCCTGAAGGTGATAAGCTGATGTAAGCGAAACTGAAGCGCCCAGCGACTTACAGAAGGCCTTCCAAAATCGGGAGACAAACTGGGGGCCCCTATCTGAAACAATATCTTGAGGGATGGCATGAAGGCGGAAGATATGCAGTAGGAACAGTTCTGCTAGTTCCCAAGCCGTAGGTAAAGAAGGCAGGGGAATAAAATGGGCAGATTTGGAGAAGCGATCTACTACTACCATAACTGTCGTGTATCCTTGGCTTGGTGGAAGGTCAGTAATAAAATCAACTGAGAGGTGGGTCCAAGGACGGTCAGAGGTAGGTAAGGGTTGAAGAAGGCCTGCCGCCCTCATCCAAGAAGACTTCATTTGGGAACAGACAGAGCAGGCCTGGACATACTCCTTGACATCTTTGGCCATAGTTGGCCACCAGAAGTCTCTGGAGATTAAATCCAAAGTACGTCGGAATCCAGGGTGTCCAGCAAAACGGGAGTCATGTCTCCATTGTAAAACTGAAGATCTGACTGGATTTGAGACGAATAATTTGTCCTGAGGGCACTGAGGAGGTACTGTCTACCCAACCAAGGCGCGTCTTACTATAACCTCAATGTCCCATCTTACAGCTGCCAGGAATTTACCAGATGGGATGATGGGTTCAGGAAGCAGTTTGGCCTCAGGAGGGTCGTGGATTCGTGAGAGAGCATCTGCTTTGATGTTCTTAGAGCCTGGAGTGTAGGTGATAAGGAAATTAAATCTGGTAAAAAAAGGGACCATCTGGCCTGGTGAGGACAAAGACGTTTGGCCGATTGCAAATACTCCAGGTTTTTGTGATCAGTGTAAATCAAAAAAGGATGATGAGCACCCTCTAGCCAGTGTCTCCATTCCTCCAATGCCAACTTAATAGCCAAGAGCTCACGGTTACCAACATCATAGTTCATCTGTGCAGGGGATAACTTCTTAGAGAAGAAGGCACAGGGGTAAAGAATCTGTTTTTCTCCATGACGTTGAGCGAGAACAGCACCCACACCATGGCCAGAAGCGTCCACTTCGACAACAAAAGGCAAAGAAGGATCAGGGTGTTTGAGGATGGGGGCCGTTGTGAATAGGTGTTTCAGGCGCTGAAATGCCTCTTCTGCTTGAGGGGTCCATTTACCTTGTCTTGGTCCTTTTCGAGTTAAGAAGGTTATTGGAGCAACCACCGAGCTGAAGTTCTGAATAAACCTCCTGTACAAGTTAGCAAAGCCGAGAAACCGTTGTATGTGTTTAAGATTCTTGGGTGTGGGCCAATCCGTAATCGGAGAGACTTTATTAGAATCCATTTTCACCCCTTCTGGAGAGATGATGTAACCTAAAAAATGAATCTTAGAAGCACTGAAAGTGCACTTCTCCAGTTTGACATAAAGTTTATTCTTAATGAGCCGGGAGAGTACTTCTCTGACATGGAGAACATGATCCTGGAAGGTATTAGAAAAAATTAGAATGTCATCCAGGTATACCAAGACAAACCTTTGTAGCAGATCACGAAAAATATCATTAATAAAAGTCTGAAACACTGCTGGGGCATTTACCAAACCAAAAGGCATGACCAAATATTCATAATGTCCATGGGTTGTCATGAATTCCGTCTTCCACTCATCCCCTTCCCGAATACGGATTAGATTATAGGCCCCTCGTAGATCCAGTTTGGTGAAGATCTTGGCCCCATGCACAGACTCAAGCGCTGCTGGAATTAGAGGCAAAGGGTACCGGTTCTTGATACTGATCTCGTTAAGGCCGTGATAATCAATACAGGGACGGAGCCCACCATCCTTTTTTTCCACAAAAAAAAAACTGGCACATGCAGGTGAAGTGGATGGACGTATAAGTCCAGCCTTCAGAGAATCTTGTATGTATACTTTCAGGACCTCAGATTCAGAATTGGAGAGCGGAAATATACGACTTTTAGGAGGGATAGTACCTGGCAAAAGGTCAATGGCACAGTCATAAGGTTGGTGGGGTGGGAGGGCCAAGGCCTCTTGCTCATTAAAGGCTTCCTGTAGATCAGAATATTGGGGGGGTATGGTAAGAACACCGGAAGGGGGCGTCTCCGTGAGTGCAATTCTTATGGGTAGATGACACCAATTCCTAATACATCGGGGTCCCCAAGTTAAAATTTCTCTACGGGACCATGAAATGTTAGGGTCATGCTGTTGTAGCCAAGAAAGCCTAGTACAAGGGGGTGTGAAGGGGTCTCAAGGAGATAAAACCAGATGTCTGCCACATGGGTGGCACCAATTTGCAAGCTTATTATTTCAGTTTGCCATCTAATAAGTCTTGGAGATACTGGGGAACCATCTATAGATTTAACACAGAGAGGAGGAGTCACCAGGGTCAAGGGTAAGTTCCAGGTTTGAGCGATGGAGGCGTCTATAAAGTTCCCCGCTGCCCCTGAGTCAATAACAGCAAGAAGTGGCATCTGTTTATTACCCCAAAAAAGTGTAGATAGAATAGAAAATCCTGAAGAAAACCGAGGGGATTGCTTTATCTCACTCACCTTAGGATCTTGAGAAGGTGGGCGGCGCCTCAAAGAGGAGGATGAAGCAGGGCAGTCAGCTTTAAAGTGTCCTAATTTTCCACAGTACATGCAGCGCCCCTCTCGTCGGCGTCTCTCTCTTTCTTCAGGGGTTAACCGGGTGCGGGCTATTTCCATAGGTTGTTCCGAGTCTAAAGTTCTGGTAGGTGACGGCCGAGGAGCCTCTAGTATTCGTGTCTGAGATCTTTCTGTACTCCTCCGATAAATTCTAAGCTCTAATTCCAACACCTGGGAAATTACTTCCTCCAAGGTTCTGCCCAACTGCGGCATAGTTACCAGGTGGTCCTTTATTTCTTCACATAATCCTTGTCGAAAAAGAAAAATAAGGACCTCCCAGTGAGTCTCCGCTGCTGCTACTCGAAGGTCTATGGCATAATCTTGTGCAGACCTGCGGCCCTGGCGGATAGATGAGAGGCGGAAGGCGGAGTCTTGACCAGCTAAGGAACGACAAAAAACCCCCTTAAATTTCTCTAAAAAGAGATCATAGTCCTGAACTTTAGGAGCCCCGCGATCTAGCAGGGCAGTAGCCCATTCCAAAGCACGGCCAGTTAACAGAGAAACTACGAAGGCAATCTTGTCCTGAGGAGAAAAAAAAGTTTCCGGATGGAGCCTGAAAACCAGCGCACACTGTGCTAAGAAGCCCCGACATTTCGTAGGGTTGCCGTCAAACCTGTCCGGTGGGGTAAGTGGAAGAGGTCGAGGAGCAGGTGTAGGAACTGGCGGGGGCGGAGCCGAAGCGGCAGCTCCAGCGTTACTTTCTCGATTACCGGTAGGCGGCATCCAAAGAAAACAGTAGTCGAAGAAACAAGCCGAGAGTCCAGGGGAAGCCAGAGATCCAAACAGGGAAAGAGTTACCGAAGCCAGACCGTGATCCGAAACCGTACACGATAGAGCAATCCGAGAGTCCAGGGGAAGCCAGAGATCCAAACAGGGAATGAGTACCGAAGCCAAGCCGTGATCCGAAAAACCGTAGTCAAATGGGAAAAACGGTAGTCCGAAAACCAAAAAAAGACACAAAGAGGAAGAAGGCGTAGCGCAACTAGGAAGCTCGAAAGGAAAACCAATACTGAGCGAGGAGGTAGGAAAAGACTGGTGTTTAAGTACAGATGAGACGGGGGTGTGGTGGTGAATATGTAAACTGATAGGTAGACTAGTGAAGTGAGACTACGCCTTCTTCTGCCTCTTACGTTGCCGGGAGGCGGGGATCGTAACACCCGTGTTACATATCCAGGTAGATTAACGGACATTCCTAAATTCAAGCAAACACAGAAGCAAAGGAATTCATAAATAAATAATATGACTGCAACCCAGACAGATAATGGGCCTTTTTCACCAAGCAGCATTTCAACCTCTTAATACTAATAGTTATCTCCAAATGGTATGTGGTGGTATGTGTTGCCTCAGCTGTATAAATAATGGGCTTGCCTTTGCTCTATTCATATCTCATATCTTTAAATGGTGCTGCATCTAAAGCCCTAGTGCAATTAAGTTTGAAGACAGACATTGGCATGGACAGACAACGGGCAATGTGGCACAGACTACAGTTAGACCACGGCTGCCAAGGTGTCATACACACCACAGCCATGGTAAGGATATCAGACAGATCGCAGCTGTGGTGAGGACTGCACAGATGCCAGCCATGAAATCGTAAGAACATCAGAAAGGTTACAAGCGATCAGAGGCCATTTGGCCCATCTAGCCTGTTCGGTAGTTACCAGCTAATTAATCCAAGGATCTCATCCAACCATTTCTGTAATTTCTTGACATGGTAGTTTGTTCTACACCCACAACCCTTTGAGCTGAGATGACACAGCTCTGCACTGGATACAATGTAACTCCTTTGAAATTGAACACATAGGACTTTCTGTTAATTTTTTTTAATCCAATTGTGACTGCTCAAACTGAATTTGCGTGCATAAAAGACATTCAATATCAGCAATGTCATTGCCCACAAAATGTAAAAAACGTCACTATGAACACAGAATGAAAGTCTATTTCATACGTACTCTCATTTTGCATTTCACATACTCGTTTTGCATTTGGTATTCATAGTTTTTTGCTACCGGCATGCAAAACCCCCCACTTGTCTACTTGTCTATCATTTTGAATTTCATCTTCAGCTTCTACAATTTTTGCTAACCCTTCTATTTTGGTATCTTCTGCATATTTTTTAAACTGGATTTAATTTCTTGTCCAAAGGTTGCCAGTTCCCAGTTTCTGTACTGGGGCATTGAATAGGAAATTCGAGAACAGTGTCACCTCCTATTAGGAGGACAATGGTCCTAGTACAGTTCCCTGTGGTACCCCACTTTTACATCAGCACAGTTTGAGCATTCACCCATTATCTGTGCACACTGATTTCTATTTACATCCCTTTAATACCTAATCTGTGTAAATGGAAATAAATCTTTTATGAGAAACTTTATCATAAGCCCTCTGAGAACAAAGAGTACTTAAAGATGATGACTGGGGAACTGTATGAATGTGTGTAGGCTGTTAAGGAACAAGTAAAGATCAATTCCACGCTGACAAGTAAATGCAAGAAACAAGATTTCAGCTGCTGAGCCTTCCTTAGCTATGAGGAAGAGAGAGGAAGGTAGCAGGGATATAGAGCACAGGAAAACAATGGACAAAGTAGGTGAAAATGAGCACAAAGCTGAGAAAGGATAACTGGTGGAGAGATGTGATGAGCTGGAACCTGTAAAAGAAAGGTTATAAAAAGAAATTAAGTCGATCATTGAGAGAAATAGGAAGTTTAAGGATAATCTTGGCATCAGATGTTTTTTCTGGAGAAGAAATCCAAAAATCCCTGTAAAATGACATACAAATCAGTGATATTTGAATTGCCTACAGAGGTGAAAGTTGATTGTTTTTAGTTTCACCTCTCACGGGCATAATTTCATTGTTTTTTGTGGGAAGGGGGAGTTTCTTCACTGGAAACCTTGTGCTCACCTGCAAGTGGGTCCGAAGGAAGGTTTTCCTTTTGGTGTACTCAAAGTTGTTCCTCATGAGGAAATACAGCAAAGAGGCAGCCTCACTCCGCGTGGAGCTGAGCTTCGATGTGCAGCACTTGAGCACCTCATAGCAGAAGGCCGCACACAGGTTCACCCTTCCCTTGAACACTGCAGAGGGAAACTGAGGGCGACACGACAGAGAGCACTCAAGCCATTTCACTCACTTCACCCCATATTCTACTTTCGTCCCCACGAAGATAAGAAATCCATACAGTAGAGAATAAACAAGATTTAAAATGGAGACATCACATTCAGACAGGCTGAGGGAGAAAACAACATTATTTCTTCTTTTTGCCGTAATCCTCGATTATTATCTGCTCTGCACTAAACAGATAAAAGTCTCCTCCTTTAAAATACACAAAGAGAAATTGATGTCTGTGTGTGATAGCTGCGCAGTGTGGGAGGGTGTCTGTTGCTTGGCATATCAGATTACGGCACTAGCGTATTTAACATTTTGGTTTCCCAGAATGTTACTTTGACTTGAAGGTATCAAAATGCAACTTTTGCAAACTTGCACGCAGGTGTTGCTAAATGTTCCCTAATGTATAAGTCTGAACAGACTACTCTTTCCAAAAGTGCATTGAAAAAATAGGGAGACAAATTTATTTGCCATCACATGCTGGAAGTGAACATCTTTATTATTGTCAAAAGCAAATATTTAAAGAAGAGACAGATGTTCAGAATTGAAAAAAATCACCCATCCCGGGATCCGCATGGCCACCAATATTATCTCCAGACTCCTGAATATTTTCTTTCCCAAACTTTACAATACTTAGTTGAGAGACTAACTTAATATGTGAAACACATACACTCTCCCTGACTGTACAGCATTTTTGCCAAAGGAGGGGCAATTAATCTGCCACCATACTCAAACAACTGTCTCTTATCTGGAACTGTATTACAAAAGAGGAATCATAATTTACAGATGATTTATGAGTCATCTTCAAGTTTGTCAGAGACCTACAAAGACCATTGTCTTTATTCTGTAACTGAACAGGGCTAAAATGATCATTTTTGCTTGGGTTTTTGCATAAACTGTTGCTGTTGCAAACATGCACTAAAATTCCCCCCAGGACAAAGTGACAACGACAAGATAAAGGGTGTCTAGAACAGTTGGTGGAAATGAGACAAGCTTATTTGGCATATGAGTGAAATGCAGAAAAATCAATAAAGCATTCAACCGGTTCAGACTTGTTTTTGAAAATTAATTTGTAAATTTAGTCATAATTGTTAATTGTTAATCTTGTTAATGTACAGTATATGAATGTAACATAATACTGAATGTTATAATTAAAAACTATTTGTTATATAGTGCTTTTCTGGACACTCCACTCAAAGCGCTTTACAGGTAATGGGGACTCCCCTCCACCACCACCAATGCACAGCATCCACCTGGATGATGCGATGGCAGCCATAGCGCGCCAGAACGCTCACCACACATCAGCTATCAGTGGGGAAGAGAACAGAGTGATGAATCCATCCCCATAGATGGGGATTATTAGGAGGCCATGATTGGTAAGGGCCAATGGGAAATTTGGCCAGGACACAGGGGTAACACTCCTACACGTTTCGAGAAACACCCTGGGATGTTTAATGACCACAGAGAGTCAGGACCTCTGTCTCCCATCTGGGTAGTGGCCAGGCTCACACCTGCTTAAAGTGGGTTGCCACTTGTGAGCTGAAGGGTGATATAGGTGCTGGCTGTTAAATGTATTTTGTGAATGTCATAAAATGTTATAAATGTTTGCTCTTTCCTTGTAAATAATGTTATTGCCTGTGTAATATAAAACTTATATTGAATGTAATTTTTGTGCAACGTGTCTTTGCTCAACAAATTTGGTGAATAAAGGTCGTTTTTTAAAAAAATCTTGCTGTTCAGGGCACATCAGCCCAGTGCCTTCTTTCCTTACCTTGTTGATAAAGGCTCTGAGGGAAGCAAAGACGTGTTTGAGGGCAGCCTCAGACTGACCCGTCTTGAGAAAAGCCAAGTAGATATCGAATACTTTCTTCATTAGTGGGTTGTGGCCGTCGCTGTCTAGGAGCTGGGTCTGACAAAGAGTAAAAATGCAATCAAGACTTCGCAATGGCTGACAGTACTCTTCACGAGGTATGCAATCGAGGATAAAAAGAACAAAATAAATATTAAAGATTTTGCACATTTGACTACCAAATATTCCAGTGTGGCAATGCTGTGATAGACTCATATTGTCCATTCTCAGGGCTCTGCTGGCAGAAAAACAAAATTGGGGAAGAAAACTTGAGTCATGGAGGACTTAGCTATAGCAATACAGAACATCAAGCAGCTCACAACGCATAACAATCCTTTTTGAGAAGTCCTGGGGGAACAGGGGAACAAAAGCGTGCTTAGTAGAGTCAAGAATGCTCATGGGAAACTCTGACTTACAGTAAGTATTGCCAAGTGCAGAGGTCTCCCACTGCAAAAGAATCAACGTCGTCTCGGTTCCAACACACTGATGTCGCTGTCTGTAATGGGCTCAGTGTCACCAAGCTCTTTTACATCCGCATTCACCCAGTTTGTGTTTCTTGTTTTTTTTACGATACGTTACCAACTGTTTCTTTACATGGTACTCTGTATCTAGACTGCTAACTTACCCCAGTCCTTGGCAGCATGTCACAGTACGTTAGTATACAGTATGTCTCTTCACTGATTGCAAGATCTTGTCAATGACTTTTAAGGCTGCAGATAATTTGGCTCCATCATACATCTCTGAACACCATGTTCACACTCCTTCCCGCAGGCTCTGTTCAATTGGGGCTCGTCCTCTGCTCACTGTATCCCGGACTAAATCTGTACTTTCAGAGACCGTGCCTTTTCTATTGCTGCTCCTTTGTTATGGAATGCCCTTCCTCAGACTCTACCCGAGACAAATTCTTTCACTCTCTTCAAATTCAAACTCAAAACTCACCTTTTTTCTAGGGGTGGGAAAAAACAATTCTTACATGCATCATGATTCTCTCTTGTATGATTCTGCATCGATGCACAAAACTCCCTAATCGATCTTTTATTTGTTTTAATATGCACAGTACTACATATTTCAGACAAAAACAATACAACGTAAAGTAAAGGACAAACAGAGCAAATAATAATGGTTTAGTTTTTTGGACTTAAGACTAAACAAATTGCGTAAAGACGTATAGGTGCGCCATGCTTACATTTCAACTAAGCTAAGCAACCCGGTTTGTGAAGATGGACAAACTCCGGCCTGCACCCTCCACTTGGAAAGCCACCCTATGGGCACATTTTGGATTTTATGAAGTAAAAGGTAAAAATGAACTGGATAAGAGCGCTGCAGTGTGCAAGCTGTGTCATACCAAGATAAAACATTTCGGGAATACAACAAACATGCGAAATCACATTTCACGTTTCCATCCGGAGTTGGAGGAAAAACAGCCTGTTCCTGTTGCTGCCGAACAGAGAACCCTCGAGCAAGTGTCAAAGCTTCCACATAGTTCGGAAAGGGCGAAGCGAATCACCAGGTCTAGAGCAAGTTTTATCGCAAAAGATTTGCGCCCCTACGCTGTTGTTGAAAACCCCAGGTTTCGATTGATGTTGCAAACACTAGAGCCGAGGTATAACATACCGTCTCGGCATCAGTTTAGTGAAACAGCAATAGCAGCACTCTACAATGACACTTAAACTCAAGTTTTGGAATCATCGAAGAAAGCAAATACGGTGGCAATAACCTGTGATGCGTGGACATCCATTGCAACAGAATCCTATATCACTATTACTGCACACTACATCCCCGATGAACGGCAGCTTGTGTCTCGCGTACTCCAGTCACACAGAAAAAAAAATCGAGATGCATCGAGAATCGATTTATAATTGCATTGTGGCACCCTGAATCGAAATCAAACCAAATTGTGAGGTGCCTAGAGATTCCCACCCCTACTTTTTACCAGGGCCTATGGCTGATTACCCTACATTCTGTGTGTGTGCACCCATATGTTCTTGTTTATTATTTTTTTTACTTTTGATTGCAATTTTCTGTCTATTTTTATGGAAAGGGGCTTTATAGATACAAGTTATTAATATTTCTTTTTACAATGATGACAGCAGGCACACACGATCCTCCAACTTGCCTACACATCATCTTGGTATCTTGGTGTGTTTAGCTCCAAAGTGCCTGAAGCTGTACATCACACACTACAAGCCCATAGGGCCCTAGAAAATCACAGGCCTATTCCTATTCACTCTCAGCCTATTTCCAAACCTACCCTGTGCTCTGATAACTGTGTGCCTCCACCTGAGGATTCCTGGTCAGTCAGCTGACAGCATGGACAGGCTCAGAATTACAACATCTGGGCCATAGTCTCACCAGCACCATGTCTGATACCTTTGACAGGAGTGTCTTTATGTTTGATTCCATGATTAGAACCATTATTCTCATAATGGTCGCTTTTTGCTTAATCGTTGTTTATTTACCTGTTCACCTTTGGTATTAATCATACTGTATTTTGCTTTTATTTTTCTTAGGAGGTTATATTGTAACATTAGTTGTGATATATCACTTATTGTACTATGTAAATAGTTGCTGTAGATATATGTGTACAGTTGTCTTCTATTCTACATACAGTATTCATTTTATCTATGATGTACTGTAGCATTATTATGAATCTACATTACCATGTTTTCTTAAAGAAGCTCACTCATTGAAAAAATAGTCCTGATTATGACAGATGGACCTACTTGATTGACTTCAGATACTTTTTGATTTTGGATATTTGTGAAGAGGAAATATGACACTATGTGCAAGTGCAAAAAGCAGTGCTTAAACTTTCAAAATCTTTGGAGAGATATCTTGTACATGTTATTAAGTATTGATTTAATGTATAGGTTACTTGCCTGAAATTGCAGCTGAAAGAACAGACCAACCTGTTTCAGATGGGAACAATCTGCAAACAGTGATTCATTAAATTTCTTCAGTGAGTATAACACAACAATCAGACGGCTGAACCAATTACCCCTTTTTAAATGATGTTTAAATTCCTGTACTACATTGCTTTTATAACAAATGCATGTGGGATAATAAGAGGAACAAAAGCATTATTGGTAAAAAGAGACATGTCTGTGTCTAAAAGAATTTGGAAAAGCAGACTAATAGACATTGTTGGGTAACATATGTAAGGTTAGACTCAATATTAAGTTGTACCTGTGCACAGCCACTGTCGGTACAGTACTTTAGCTCCTTCCAAATAGACTCGTATTTCAAGATTGCCTGTACACCTGAACGTCCTATAATTTGATCACGCGGAAGAAAAGAACAAAAAATCCCTTGAAAATCTCTGTGAGCTCCATCTTCCAAAACGAATTTGCTCAACAAAATATCTTACGCCAATTCCGTATTTAACATTTAAACCACATTTTTGTGGTTTTTTTGCCAGTGCATACTTAAAACTCAGACCTATCAAAAGACCGCAGGGCCACTTGAGATCTTTAAAACAAAAGCTTTAACATTCTTAAGCTCTAGAAGAATGAGTTGCAGAAAAACAAAAACATTGCATCATATCCAACAAACAGTATTCTGCATATACAGAATAAAGAAGAGCAATAAGAAACTAGATTGATCTTAAGCTTCTGTGTGACTACTACAGATGTTTTCTTAACTTTTTAGTTTACTATTTTGTGGAACGTATCGAGGCAAGTCAGTTATACAATGTGTGGGTAAATATTATCAATATGACAAATATGGATTAGATAGCTACAGTGCATTTTTTACCCATTAACACAAATAGCTGAATCATATTGAGGGTCTTCATTGAAGGTACATAAATGTCACTGGACCTATTAGATCAGCACAACACTCTGTTTAATGGTGTACCCTTAACTTTGCTGCACAAGGAGTCCTGTTGGTGGCAGAAATCACTTAGCAATGCTCAAGCCTTAACGTTTCAGCAAAGCGATCAGGTTTCATCCTGACACCCACCCTCTGCTACTGAACACTGCTTCCTGTTAGTTAATCTACTGGAAAACCAGTATTTCTTCTATAAAATAAACAGTTGAAATAGCAACCCTACCACAGCTGGAAGTAACCAAGAGACTGAGCCAGCTGAAATGTGATAACCCGCAGGTTCTAAGCTATTAGCAAGATTTTGTACAATGTGAAGTATTTTATATGCATTTGGAAATCCAAGCTCAAATGCAGTATTCAGTTATCTTATGCTTCTATGTACAGAATTCTTACTTTGAGGAGTTGATTTCATTAATGAAGAAATTATTTGCCAAACAAAATAATAAGACACTTGGACTTTAAAAAAGTGCTTTACAGATAATAAGGACTCCCCTTCACCACAACCAATGTCCACCACCTACGTGGATGATGGGACGGCAGCCATAGTTTGCATAGTATGCTCACCACACACCAGCTAACAGTGGGGAGGATGGAGGAGAATAGAGTGATGAAGCCAATTCATAGATGGGGATTATTAGGAGGCCATAACTGGTAAAGGCCAGGGGGAAATTTGGCCAGGACACCAGGACACCCCTACTCTTTTAGAGAAATTCCATGGAATTTTTAATGAGCACTGAGAGTCAAAACCTCGATTTTATATCTCACCTAAAGTACGGCGTCTTTTTACAGTATAGTGTCCCCATCACTATACTGGGGCATAATGACCCACACAGACCACAGGAAGAGCACCCCCTACTGGCCCCACTAACACCTCTTCCAGCAGCAACCTAAGCTTTCCCAGGAGGTCTTCCATCCAGTTAATGGCCAGGCCAGGATGTCAGTTGCAGAGTGATATGCAGTAGCTGATATTATGGAATATTAATGAGGACCCTATGCAGAATAATCAGGACAAACTCCAGAGGCGTAGTCGATTAAACAGTCCGAGGTCCGAAAGCCGAAGGGATACGAAAGTACAAAATCAGAAGCGGAGCCGTAAGCCGTGAGGAAGTCGAGAGTCTAAGCCAGAACAATAGTCAAAGTATCAAAACAAAACCAGGAGACGTAGCCGGAGAACAAACCAGGGTCAGGAAGCCAAAAACCAAGACGTAACTAATCGCAGGAAGACGGGGGTAGCTCTAGCCAGGAAAACCTAATACTGATCACAGGTGAGAGTGTGAAGCAGCATTAAATAGGCTGGGGTAAAAGGCTAATTGGAAACCGTGCTGGAACGCGAGGTGGAATGGCGAGTTCTCCAGGGGCGTGGTGTAACAGCTAATGGAGACTGATGCAGGGTGGGATCTAGCCTCTAAAGATTTGTCAGCTAGTCACAAACCAACCACTCCTGGGACACATCAGACATGCAGGTTTGCAGTGTGTGGAAGAGCCCCCTTTTATTGGGTAGCGTGGCCAGTGGGTTTCCACATAAACCGTAATCTCCAATGGGAACATCCCACTGCTGCCACCAGATGAGGAAGAACACCCTTTTATTGGGTTGCATGGTCAAGGGGTTTCCACATGAACCGTATCCTTATCTTTCCATTACCTGTAACCGTCTCTTCCCAGATAGCAGTGGCAATAACCTCTCTCTTGATCAATTCCGGTTGGCCAGGTGTGCTCATTAACCATCTTCTTACTTAACCGGTGTCCCGACCCAGAAAATGACCGAGGCTGCTATCAATGTTAACCCGCTATGCTCACTGCTTCATAACCTTGAGGGTTTGTGGAAAGGCTGTAGAAAAGACAGCCTTTACTGCCTCAGGAACCGCTTATATAGGGAGCTAAAGTCACCAGGTGCAGCCAATTCCATGATTTTCCTGGGAGAATCCAAAGAATTTGGCTCTCTGGAATAAAAATGACTCTGCCCCTTGATGACTCACCCAGGCTTCCAACCGCAGCTTTGCTACACAGTGATGAAAGTGAGAGTCAGGGTTCTCCTCCAACTCAATATTTCATGCAGCATGTCAGACTGATTCAAACATTTAATTCCCGGCCTTAAAGGAATACAGTACCATGCCCAGGCTGACTAAAGGAACACATCCTTAATGTTGCACAGAGGAGACTGTGAGGGGACATGACACAACTGTTTGATAAGTTAAGATAAAGGATGATATAAGGACTTGAGGAGAAACAGGGATTCTGGAACATAAACCTAAAACCAACAAAACCTCTATATAAAAAAAAATGGGGTTATGGAACAAATATCCAACAATGTTGTTACCAATTTCTCAGGATCATTCAGAAACCATGGACAGAGATCCCTGGAAAAAATAAGCTGCTAACAATAAAATGAGCAAGAGGAGCAACATAGCCTTCTCTTTTGTGACACTTTTTGAGTTCTTATGAAAGTGAGCAGTCGAAGCAGAGCACACACACAGTGTACCTATTCTCTCTGTGAGCAGTAGGGGCAGCAGCAGAAAACCTACTTGATGAACCAGAAGGAGAACCAAATCGGATGAGCATAAAATAAAAAAGAAACTGGCAATACTGTTGTTTTTCTATAAAAGAGAGCAACAATTCCTTTCCCATTTCAGCCTCCCAGGAACTGGGTTACTTGCCAACGTCTTTCATAATCTATACGAGCATGTGTTAGCAATGGTAGGATTGCTTTGAGAAATGGTTAGATAAAAGAGTGTTACCAGTGCAACTGACCTTAAAGCTCTGAGTGAACAGGGAGATGACATCCAACACTGTGAGGCACACCTCTGTGGCAATGTTGCCTTCCAGCAAAGACTGATGGCTGGGATCTGCGTCAGATGTTCCAACACCTTAGAGAAGGCAGATAGTTACAGTATAACCCCTGCAAACCTCCCTTCAGAGATGCCACTGTAGCCACAGCATGGGGGGGGGGTGGAATGAGAAAACAATGAACCGGAATGGCAGCATTCAGTATCAAATGGAACCATTTACATTATCTACTCTGCTTTTTTTAACATTTATGAACGACAAAGCACAAGACATAACCGAGGAACAAAGCAATGCAGAATATTGTGAATACTGTGTAAGAATCCTGGCATGTACCGAGTGATCTTAATTCTGTTTATAAATTCTCTTCCGTTGCTACATAACTATTCCATTAAAAAAAGCTTCTGAAATGGCCATTTAAAACCAAATGAGAATAAATGTGAGTTGTTGTTTTTTTTAAAAAGCATTAGTTAATGGCACAGAGCACTTGGAAATCCACTCATTTAGAAGAAATGTCACTAAATTAATTAATCTTAATGAATGAGCACTTGCTGTGGAGCTACAATGCCAATAAAATAACTTTTGTTTTTAAAATATATACAGTAGCTAAATTTTTTATGGATCCCACAGAGAGTGTAAGAATTATGTGATATACAAAGCTGTGCGTATCCACAGGCATGTTCTGTGCAGAATCCTTGTTAATGCTGTCCTCTGAGAATTTACCGTCAGTGCTCTTTTAAATGAGATCCACACAACAGTTTAGTTTTGTGGCAAGCAGCAGTAACTCAGCATGCACAGCACATCCAGCAGATGGAGCTAATGTGATCTTGTCAGAAAACACAAGTGTGACCAGAGTGCCTGTGGAGATGCTGTGGAACATACCAGGGTTCAAAGTGAAGGAGATGTCCATTGTGCTGAGCTGCTGCAGCCTGGTCTGCATCAGCCCCGGTCTGCTACGCATGGCAGGCATGGTCTGGGACTTCCTTTCTGGGGCAAAGTGCTTAGAAACCCAGGCCTCCTGGCTCCTGGAAGAGTATACAGAGAGGAGGAGCCACTGTCAGAGCCTTGTAATTGACTCCTCTGGGTGAACTGCAATTTATATGAACTACCAGTATGCCTGGCCTTTTTTGTCATTTCAGTCAATGGCCCCGGAATGTGATTAAATATTCCAAAACTCCTGCTTGATTTAGCAACGTTTACTTAACATTACTGAAATACAGGATGTTGTCTGTCAGAAGTAAAATGTATAGGGACGGCACAGCACGTTCCGACAAAGATAGCAGCCCTGGTCTGAACCACATTCCCCAAGGAGCTGTGGGGAATGAGCTGCTGCCCTCAGTCACCTGAGCACTTGCTGGAAGACAACTGGTCAGGTGACAATATAAAAAAACAGGAAACCAACAGTCGGTTTTAATCTGCTGTCTGGAAGCAGAGAGCAGATCCACTGGATACAAATTCACCAGAGGGAAGAAGAATGTGTAGGAAGTGACCGACCCAGAGACTGGGGGATCGTGGAAACAAGAATTCTGGAGAGGTCTCAGAGAAAAACTTCATTCTGTTTGGAAAGGTTTTTTAGGACAGTCTCAGAGAATTGTTTTGAAACCAGGAAGCAGCTTATCTGCCTGGTTTTGGCTAAAAAGGGATTAAAGAAATACAGTAAGTCAGTAGCTCACAGAGTTGCTACGTTTTATTTTGGTTGTGGTCGTAGTTTTTTTCTTCCCCGCACTGTAAATAAACGGCACTGGTTTGTATCTTATGGCAGCACTTGTGCGTACATCTCTATGGGCCCTTTTACTTAACAGATCATGTTACAGTCCCTCCCAACCCGCAGTGTGATGATGACATGTAAAAAATACAAAAGATCAAGTCCGTGTTTTGCATGTTAGGTTCTTTACCTGAAGAATTGATTTACATACAGTATAATACTAGGACAAATATTAAGGAATGAGAATTCACACGCTATTCATTATAGAAAGAACTGGGAGCTCTCTTTATAGTGTCTAACTGCCAGGCAAATTTAGAAGTAACACAGATTTGCAAGTTTTTTCAGAATTCATGAGACAGCATGTATTTATAAGAAATTTCACATGCTGCTTGTTAATCCTTTGAACAGGAATTACTCATGATGTGAATCATATTCTAGTTTTAATCAGGAACTATTATCAGTTTTGACAGCTATACAAGATAAGATCCCTCATTTGTGGGTTTCCAAGTGAACACATACAGTAAGGACAGAATCAAGTGAAATTCCTTCCTTTCCTTTGTGGAATAAAATAATGTTTACTACATACTAAATTCCACAGACATGCATGTCTGTCACCAGATAAATTATTAGGCCTTGGGAAAAAGGATTCCTAGATGTAATCAAATTGTGTAATTATAAAACAATTAAATCTGCCTCTTTCAGAAGCAGGCTGACAAACTGACAAATTCCGCAATGTAGAGATGACCTACGCCATTTTCAACTAGTGAGAAATTAACATTTTTGGTTGTTGTATAGCTTTAGTGATAGTGGTCAGTATTTAATGTATTCCTTTTAGCTACAGGTCAACAGTGGTCTATAGCTGAAAGCTAGCTGCCATTGCAGTAGTTTGTTTAAGCAACTTTTCTATTGCGATCAAGATAAAGGCAGAGCCTGTGCAAGAGTATACCAGGAAAGTCAAGAAGGTCTCAGAAACAGGAAGTGTAAACATGACCTCTACAGAGTGGTTTGCAACTAAATGCTTTTTTAATCAATCAAGATGATACACAGCAGGAAACTGCACATAAAGTCTGGGATTTCATCCAGGTCGTTAATTGCTGGAGAAAATTAGTGACTCACACAACTAAATGTACTGTATTGTAAAAACAGCATGCACTTTAACCAAAAGCGAAAACTGCATGAAATGACACCAATAATTCATGAACTAACAATAAAACAGAAAACCTTTTTTTTTATAAAGTTTAACAGTAAACAGGAAGGGGTGCCAGTTACAGTTCTGTCATTCAGGTGTTCCCTAATTCCTTGAGTCTAAATGCAGCTGGCTTCTTTGGATCACATTTTTCTGCAGGGGAGTCCAATTCAAACAATTAAGTTAACTGAATAATTCAAATTTGGATGGAGTACTGAAAAGTAATGTGTACTTCCACATGCTGAATTACACGTGAGTATTCTCCTCTGATATAAAGGTGGACTGAAATATCAAACCAAAACAGTGTGCAATATCTACCCAGCTCTTTGCTATAGAAATATTATAGAACACTGTGCTCCATAGGAGTTATCCATCCTTTAAAAAGTACTGTGAATGACCCAATGCATGTTATGTCTTATGATTCCAGAGGATTGTCAACCAGTGAACACATTTCCTCCCTCGTTTGTCTTGTGCATTGCAATCAACACAAAGGCTGATGTAAATATCCTCACATCACTGAAGGAAACAGCAGACCTGGCTAGTGTGTCAGTTCAGACAGCCTCAATTGAAACAATACTGTGACGTAGAAATGCCTCTAGGGATGAACTGCTATCCTCTAATATTCCCCAGTGGGAAGTTAGGAAAGTGTATGAGTCTGAGCATCAAATTTCTTTGATGTACAGTATGTCCTAAGAAACAGAAGTGCTCAAGCTACCTGACCACACTGTTTAAAAAATCTGGCACTTTAAGTTAAACTGGTACTGTATAGACCCACTTAAAAAAACACCCTTTTAATATTACCTGCTAATGTTCCTTCTTCCAATGTATCGGAACTGCACAAGGCATATTCTAAAAGAGATTGAAAAAATCAGCAATTAATAATTTTGAAACTGGAGTTCTTAAGAAATATTGTTAATATTGCGGCCTTGAGTACTTGAAGCTTTTGACATGGTAAACTCACAACACAAATGTAATGAAATGTATAATAAAAAACTATATTTACAGTACTTCATTTCTGGATAACTTCACTATTTTATTCATCTTACTGTATACTGAAGACAGGGTTTTAGGGGGAAACATATTTCAGAAGAAGTCTGATGTAGTAAAGACGGAAAACAAAATTATAAATAATATACAATTTTAAGTCATACATTTCGTTTGTATCCCTTTTGTAGATAATAGCATAACATCTTAAAGTCATGATATTTGCAAGAATACATTTGCCACAAAATTGTTTTCATTTAAAATTGTAGACGTCTGTGGTTTTGTCAGCAGACTTAATTTGCATTTCTTTTATCTGCAACTATTCAGTACTAGTACTCATCAGTAAGCTGCTGAGTAATGAAATGAGAAATGAGCTGATTTTCCTCAATTAAGAATCTATGCTCCTGTAGAGCAACAGTAATATACTTTTCAATGTCTTCTTTATTTCAAGGCCATGCTCTGTTGAACATTCATTTGACGGATACATTTATCCAAAATATCTTACATTTGCACCCACTGGATATTTTATGCAAACAATTCAGTTGTACTGTTGTACTTTGCTCAAGAGTACAACAGGCTCTAAGGTACTGTAGGATTTCAACCCACAACCTTCCAGTCCTAAGTCAAGCTAATGACAGTTCCACATTTCTGCCTCCCTCTGGAAAGATCATCAAGTCCTCTCTAAACAACAAGACAGTCCAGTTCTTCAGTGAGTAGGGCTTTAAGCAAGTCTTTACAGTTAACTGGACAGCAGTTTCTCCCTGCTCTTAATATGCTGGTGCTTTAAAGAGATCTGGAAAATCTACAGTTATACCTGCTCTCTAGGACCAGGATTGTGGACCTCTGTCTTAGGCTGACCATCAGTCAGCTTTGAAGGATCTATACTGAGCCGCCTAATTTCCCATGGAATATCTGAAGAGATCAGAATTGTGAAAACTTCCTGTTTACCACATGTTTCTCTAATGAAAGTTCTATCATCTTAAATCCTCATCCTTTAAAAAGGAAGATGGAATACATCCTGTATAGTTTTTATTATTAAAGTGTTGAAGCATCTGGTAAGCACTTGGTAAAAAAAGCACACACAATCATGCACAGTGTGAAGCAATTGTATTAGCAAAGATCTGGGTGCATTTCCAGTTAGTTATTTATGGTAGTACTCCTAATATTTTAAGAAATTTAGAACTGCCAATATTTTTTTTTTATTTAGCCACAGCCAAGCAACTTGGCTAATAGCAAGCCTGCCACAGAAAACAGCACTTTTGAGTCACTTTTTTCACACTGTGAACAAAATGCTAACAGCAGTGTGAGCAGTGAATGGAGGATAATGCTGCAAGCTCACAGGTGCCCAGCATGGGTCAGTGTTGTGTGGCAAGTTAGACCTTGGTGCACATCATCCCATCCAAGCCACTTTTATGATTTATGATTAAGTGTACTTAATGATTAAGTGTACTTATGTTGTGATCAAAATCACAACATAATTTAATACAATTATTGGAAAAGATAATGTTGCTATGGTTGTTGAAAAATTGGAATAATGTTGGCTTGATTGACAATTGTTTTGAATTTCCGGTAATAAAACACGCTATAAAAATCTGAAGCACATATTTTACATATACTTTACACTGTATACCTTGCTGTAAACACCTCAATTTCAGAGCAAAATTCTCAAACAGTATTTAACAAAATAAAGATGAAAAGAAAGATTGTGCTACCTGCAGAGTACAATTTTTTTTTTTAAATTACTGTTATAGACTAATTAAAGCCACATTAATTGTCAATATCACTTCAGGCAAAAGAAGTGGGATAAAGTTGGATGAATGATTGTAGCAGTTGTGTTTTGTAATGTCCTTTTTAGAATGACATGAGCTTTTAAAAGTAATTATCAACCCCTAAACAAATTAGATAAGCATGGTAAAATCAGCAATCTTGATTAAACACCCAGCTGTGCATTAGGCATACCAGTAAATGTGTGATTTGTGGATGAAAGAAAAATTACATTAACAAAACATAGAAAAAGAGGAATTAATATTTACAGTTTCAGGGTCTTTATCTTTGCAAACTGAAGAGCTGACATTTTAAAGTGTAATTTTAAATCTTTTTTGAAAAGAACACCTCAGGAATATTTTTTTAACCACATTCAACAGCCTGCAGTTACTGTATTTCCACATACAGTATACTGTATACTTTACATTTTTATATTAATAAAACAAAAATAATTTGTTACAGAAAAGGAATGGGCTTTTGAAAATTTAAAGGGTTTTCAAATAAACGGCTGATGCTGTGATTTAGCAGGTGATGCTGTGTAAAGGACGATTTGTCAGTCTGATTGAGGGAAAAAAAAGTCACCGTCATAAAAACTTTTGTAACCAGTTTGCTTGCATTTTGGTTTAGTCAAAAACACAAATTTGTGCCACTTTAATTAGATTACGGGTGTCTAAAAACAAATGTCTGCTTTGGTATTTAAATGTATTTTCACTGTGGCACTGCCAGTATACTACCTGTATTACTGACAGAATCAGCATCTAAACAGGTAAAGCATTACTAAAATCATATACCTATTTATTGGAAAGGGAAGCGGGACAGCGCGTACTGCCCAGATGCCCAGTCAATACTGAAACGAGTCTGCTGTATGTAATATGATGGGAGCGTAGACTGCCCAAACACGTACGAGGAAATTAAAGGATTGACGTTATCTGTGCAGGCAGTTTCCGAATAAAACGGCCTGTTTTATTGGTCGACCTGGAGAAGTTAGACCATAGCTAGCATATGTTGCAGCGAGGATCTCACTGGAAACAACAAACCCCGGAAGAGGTTGGTGTCAGTAGCAATCCTGGAAGGGATGGGCAAATGTTACAGGCAGCCTGTTGTGAGAGCAAGAGAGAATGGCTGTCTGCACGGGAAGTCTGTAACTTTTCGGAAATGCACTACAGTAGCACCCTTGGTGATTTCTGTCTCTGCTTGCACATAAACAAGAAGGCGGTTGGAGTGTGACTGGCCAAACGTAATTTACCGTGTTTCAGGGCTACTCAAGACCTGTGGGCAACTGGGTGGAAGCTGGATTTACATTTTCAAATCGGTCCACTTCTGGACATTATGTAGGTGTCTCAGAGCAAACCATCATCTTGCAATGGCTACTGTTCTTATTTCCTATAACCTGTAATAGGACAGTGTTCAGACTGTGTTACACAATGTAATTCACTTTAAACAGTGATCTTCCATCCAGTTACCGTAAAACAATTTAAAAACTTTAAAAAAAAAAAATTATTTTCCCACTGCCTGTATCTGGGATCTGACCCTGTGATATCAGAGTTTGGAACGCTAGACCCAGGGAAGCTCAGCTACTTCACAGAATCCCAACCTTTTACTTTGCAGAATTGTCCTTGATTTTTCAGAATCGATGCACTACAAACTCACTGTCAGGAGGAGCGCAAACATGGGGCCTTGGACTCCCAGAGGTTTCACATCTCTTCACTAGGGGTGTCTTCCTCTTTTCTCTGCTCAAGTGTTAGCTGTTGTTCTTCTTTTTAACGGCCATATAATTTTTTGGCAAACTGTTGCCAAGGAGACTACAGCAAACAAAGAATTGACTGATTAAGTGATACTACATTCTGAACTGCAGTTTGATATAATATATTGTTAAATTGTAGCTCCACATCAGATTTCCCCTTTAAGATTCTAAATTGAATTTGCTAAATATTCTTAATTAAACAAATTTGCATAAAATGGGGTTTTGCACAAAGAGAAAGCGAGGGAACACGATAACATTTGCCTTTTTTGAGTCATTCTATGCTTCATAACCAGAACCAACAAAGCATTAGAACACTCACTCTAGAAGGCTCAGGAAGTTCATCAGATCTTGCACAGACACTTTGTTCCAGTAAGCCAACAGAGTATCTACAGTAATGAAAAAGAAGGCGATAAAGAAAAGTTAACAATTGTAGTTTAATGGCCTACAATTCCCACAGGTTTAGGGAGAACCATACTTGAAGGAGCGCACTGACCTTCTGATATTGTTTTTACAATGTGCAGATAGCACATTAGAAGACTTCTGACCTCATAGTGACCCAGCCTGTGTAATGGTGGCATGGCACTCATTGTTGAGCTGCGTCTGTGGATCTGTTAGAAAACAATTCCATTATTTCCAATCAATAAATCATTCATGGCAGAGAACGCACACCTAGAGGACAATTTATAGATGTTTCAGGAAAAGTGTCATTTAAAGAGTTTAGCCTCATGAGGCAGGGCACTGACAAAACTTCCCACCAGAGAAATTCTGTTAATTGTGGTTTTGAGTGCAGACCTCATTTAGAGGACAAAATATAACATGGTCTTTGCTCCCAGCCTCATTATGCTAAGACATCCAACCTATCTATTAAAGCTGTATGTGTGAGCCTTAAGTAGCATTCACCACTCACTAATATAACATACAGTACTGCCATGTAGTGAAAAGCAATGAGAGGGTTCATGGTCCACCATATTGCCTAGGAACCCAACCCACTCTGCTTATGATTATTTTTTACACCATTTTCTGAAAATGCAGCTGTTTTAGTTGCATAGTATGCAAAGTGCATTTATAGTCACCTTATAACATGTTAGGCATGAAACATACTTGGCTGACACGTTTATCCAAAGTGACTCACATTTGTACACAGTTACACTGTACAAATGCCCCAACCTACTGGAACAATCTTGAGTTTACAGTACTTTACTCTATGTGGCAATATCCATGACTCATCTGCTATTCAAAACCGCAACCTTCCAGTTATGAGGATAAGCTGGCAATATGTGTCTTTTGGTAATGATTAAATGCACTGAAATTAAAGTCAGTTCACTAGGAATGACAAACACCCAAGCTGAAAGCGTCATGGAGCGAAATTGTGGCTTAACCCGCTTGGCTGAGGGCTGACCTCCCGGCCATTGGACAAGGAGGCCAGGACCCCCCTGCAGGGTGACCAAGGGGTAGTTGTGGAGGTGGAGGTGGGATGCAAGAGACATAGGGATATCGTAGGTATTTACAGTATAACATTCGGGAGAGGAATGGATTGTCAGGAGCGATTGCTAATTACTGACAGCTGAGTCTGATTGAGCTTGGTTGTTGTCATCCCTCCTGAACTTTTGTTATAAACTCCATCTATTTCGGTTTTCTAAATTATCAACATCTTCTTCAAAATGTGATTTGAATCTCCTAAAATAAAGTTTCAACAAACTGTTATGAAGCAAAAATAAAGCACAACACCTACTGTAAGTCCTTATATTTTCTGGTATTGAGGTCACCACTGCAGTTTAATAACAAGTATGCAATGTTTAACTTCTTAACCAAGATATTATTAAAACAATCTGAAGCAGTACCTGTTCTGAAGTGTTCACGATTACTTTAATTACAAAATTGAAGCAAAAAAGATGTTGGCATTTTTGGCGACCACATAACAGTTCCCCTCTCTCTGTTCCCTCCCGTCATCATCGTATATAATGAGTCATTCTTAACGAGCATAATACTGCAGTGTCACGATTTACCCCATCGGTAGTGTCAGGTGTGCCGGGCTCGATGAAGAGGGAACCCCGGGAGTCCTCACGTTTTACTGTGTGACCATTTTGAGCAGTGTAGCCTGGTAAAAAACAAACATCAAAAATCTGCAAACCACAAATACAGTGGTCTGTACTGAACTTCATAGCAAAGACTCACTTTTAGCGACAAACATGGAAATGAAGTCTTACTCAGATCTTTGTCTATGATGGCGCTGGACCTGTTGTGTTGACTGGGTGGAGAGGCATACAAATCATCCCTGGAAGCCTGCAACACCACAAATAGAAGCTGTTTCAAAGTAGCAGGACACCACTGATTTCACCATTTACAAACATAGAATTATTTGTGGTTAATTCTTTCATTGGCCAGTATAATTTAGAGTCTCCGTTGCTCAAATAAAAGGTGCGATCAGCTCATTAGTTTTCGGAGAACAGAGTGTGTCAGCATGCAGCAGGTCATACTTACACTAACATGCAGGCCACTATACAGCCCTGAAGAGTCTCTCATTGAGAGGTAGTCGATGTTTTGATACAGCAGCTCGAACAGGGGCAAGTACAGAAGAGAGATTCTTGCCTGTTGGTTCTGTGAACAGGAACAGAGAATTGAAAGAAATGTGTCGGATTCAATTTCAAAATTTATGAGGTAAAGCAAGCAGACAGGCAATGTGTGATCATAGTGATCTCTCCGTCTCGCAGAGGGGTTTCAGAACTCCTACTACAGAAAGCCGTCCAAAACCAAAATTATCAGGAATCTAGAGTCACATTTTCCCCCTTCTCTCATCTCCTTCTAATCCTCTCTATTCATTTGCAGGTTTTGACTTCACACCTCTCTTCCAGTTCTCCCACAATGTTGATACTCCGCTTCCCCTAGTCTCCACCTCCTCTCATCTACCCTGCCTTTTGTTCTCCCATGCTTCATTATCTGCTGGTTTCCCTCTCTCCCTCACACCAGAAGGCTAAACAGCAAAACATTGCGTCTCTTTTCTTTTCCTTTCAGCATGGAATAAACCTTTACCTGTTCCTTTGGAGGCATGCAATGTGGTCAATTTCTAATACACTGGTTTAGAAAGAGTATACTGTAGATACCTCTCGAAACCATTCATATAATTCACTGTGTTAATTTCAGGTACAGTATACAGTATGTTTTTCCACCAGTTTCCCGATTCTGGTAGTGGAGACCTACACACTTACTGTTTTTTGTTCCAGCCAAATTTGGTTACATAATTGATCCCTTTATTGACTTAATAACATCTTAATAACGGGGTTAATTTGAAGCCTTCTTGAAAATAAGTCAGGGTATCGGAGTCAACAAACTGACTAGGTTTAAAGTTATAGCATAACAAAAGTAATTAAATACGACAAAAGTTTAATAAAAATAGAATTTGAGAAGAATAAACTGTTGCAAATGTTTTTTTTAAACATGTAAAAAAGTTTTATTAACATTAACAATAAAACGGGCCCAGCCATTTTAAATTTTTGTTCACCATGTTCACTTTGTTTCTTTGAATCTGGGCTTGCGTCTGTCTTGTGTGTCAGAAAATTACTGAATATTTTTAATAACTGAACTGAATTTTTAATAACTGAAATACGTTCATGATAAAAATGAAAGACAATGATCATCACAATCATCCCACCATCTATAACCACTCAAATACACTCGAGCAGCACAGGCAGACGAAGACTTGAATAAAATTCCAGGGAAAACCCTCTACTTGTATGGAATTCCTGCTGTTTAACCTGAAAGTAAATATTGCCAAGTAAGACTCTGCCAAGTCAAAACACAGGGGGCAGAAGAGTTGGAGTCAAGCCAATGGTGAAGTGAGAGTAAGTGTTTTCCCAGTGAGTTAAAGACACAAGTCAGTGGTGCTGGGACGGTAAGTGCTTTCACTAGTATAGGGTGAAAAAGGATGAACACTGTCAGACTGAGAGGCCTGCTGTTGTTAACTGACAGTTTTTGGACATTAAAATGAGGCAACAAGAAAAAAAGGTGACTATCAGCTAATAATGTGGATTTGGTGATTGTTTAAAAGCAGTTACTCCAATGACAAAAGGTGGAATTTTAATTTTAATGCAACAACATCTTCTGTGTTTTAAGTAGATCATTTGTTTATGTATTGCTGTGCTATGGATTTTTATTAAAATACATTCTTCCCTTTTCTGGTTAACATTACAGCAATGTCTTGTTTAGCACGGTTTCTATCAGCACTGGTTTATCATATCAATATTTGTCCTGGCGATTATTTAAAACACCCAAATAACATCTGTATAAAAGCTGAATATTTCTCTGTCTCAGATGCAAAAATAGACCAGGCAGACGCACCTAGAGCACAATCACTGCACGGCGTGGTTTGCATCTTGCTATTTTTGTTCTGAAGGCAAAATGTAATGAAAAATGCAAATGCAGGCTCTCAGCCAATGAGAGTGTGGACTGATATGTAGAATTTCCTGTTTGGCCAGTGCTGTTTGCAATTGCTCATTAAAAAGAAGTCCAGTCAAAAAGAAATCTCAAGCCCTGCATGATATGCCACTGGCTGGCCTGTCCTGTAGCACTTCCCATTGGTCTCCCATTGCTGCCAAGTTACAGCAGTGGAGGCAAATGCTGATTAATCTATGTAAGCTCTGACAAAATGTATTGGTATGTAGCCAAAGATGATGTATTTCTTTTGCAACTATAATTTAAAAATAAACTCCTCTCTTTATAAACTGATTTTTAATTATATTTTTGTGGTAAAAACCCCAATGAAGCCCTCATAGGTCACTCATAAGACACACAGTAGTGATCCTAGAAACACATCTCTAAGGAACCCTGGCTATGATTGCTTCTATTAGGTCTGATTCCCACAATCCAGAGTGCTCTTTCTCTGGAACCCATCCTCAGAGCTAAACAAGGCACTGCTGTACTGAAACAATCAGCCAAAAAAAGTCATTTTGATATAAGAAAGGTACCAGACTTTTCTGAAATTCCAGGAAACTCTCTGCACGGCCAAATGTATGAAACGTCTAGAAGAAATATTTGGTGAGCCTTTAACTTACCTTGTATGTCGTATATCTGTCGTCAAACGTGTGTTTTATCATGAGGTTTTTCAGCACAGACACAGCAAGGTGCCGTATATCAGAGCAGTCCTGCAGGGCCACGGCCAGCTCCCTCATCAGCAGCCCAACAAGAAAATGGTTCTTACAGTATTCTTCTGTTAAGCTGTACTCCAGATTTAGGTCTGTAACAGGGCGCACAATCAAACATTTACGCCACTGTAACTTTTGTAATAGATCTATTACATCGAAGGATCTCTTGATTAACATGTTCTATAACTTGCAACTAAAACAATGAAAAAAAAACAACATTTGAGTCTTATGTTCCATTTTGAAGTCCTTGTCAGTGTGATAACATATTCTACATTGCAATTTTGAAGATTTGTAGATAAGCAAGTGCCTTAATCTTCAGAACTACAACCCAGAACATTGGCAGAAAGAGACATCAGTAGAGTGAGGAGACGGCCTTTCTGCTCTTGCCAAAAGTAACTATAATGCTATTGGCCATTCTATTGATACATCCCAGTAGTGATACTGCATGTGTCACTGTAGTCCCTTTTGAAAGACATTTGTGCATTTAGAAATCTTCAAAATTCCAACCTAGAATAATTTATTACCCAATTACTCATCTAAAATCATATAATTTAATAACCATAGCCGCAGTCCTACTCTATTATGATTTGATCTTCCTGTATTATACTGTAAATCATTCTCCAGCTCCGAGTACGTTTCCAGCCAACGTCTTGCAAAGTTACTTTGCTCTACAAAGCAATGCTATGCAATTTTTTAGTAAATAAAACAAGTTTTAAATGTTAGCAAATAAGAACGTGCTTACATTTTGCATGTGCAACAAATTTTAAATGCCAGCAAGACACGATCATGAGAATAACATAAGCTTGCAACTAAGTATTAGTTTAGCACTACTTCGCATTTGTATTCTGTAGAACTACCTACCTACAGCACTGAAACGTTCCACCGCATATGAAATAAAATCTAATTAGCAACAAAAAAGAAAAAAAAATACTTACTAGTAACAGAACAATACAACAAAATGTTAAACTTCAACTTCACTTTGCAGTGACAACATTGCTTAGAAAAAGACATCAAAACTGTTATTAAATTAATTTTAATGGAATGAGTGACAAGACTCTAAAAGTATTACAAAGGGACAAATTAAGAACAAAGTTAATTAAGAGACGTAATCAAAAACAGTGTGGACTGTCTTTCAGTTTACCTTGCACTCTCTGAAGTTTGGTTTTTCCGAAAGTCATAGGCAGATTGAGAGGAATATAGTGCTCATGATAGCAAACGGTCATCAGGAAATCAAACTTGAACTCTGTAAGAACCTGAGAAAGGATACACAATCAGTAAAACCTAGTAAGGATACAAAATCAGTAAAATGTCACAATAGAATTTTGAAGATAATTAACTTCAGTTTTACTTGATGTTATTTAACATATGTTCCAGAAAAGGTTAAATTCTAATCTCGCACTGCTGCTCTCCTACATGCAGCATACTGTAAATACCCCCTCCCTCCACCCCACCTTCATCCTTGCAGCTGCTTCCCAGGTTCATTCCTTGGAAGTAAGAGGGTTGTGTCATTTCCTCAGCCCGGCAAGTTAAGGCCAAAGTATTAAGTACAATATCCTTTTATATTTGTTGGCTTGTTTACATCAAATTTGACCACAGTACTGAAATTAGTTAATGAGATAAATGCATCATTGAGACAATTTAAAAAAGAGTCAAAGTTCAAAGAGCTACTGAGTGCTATACCATATAATAAAACCTTAAATACTGTATAAACTAACCATTAACTACTAAGCATGTATATTATTATTCTATGCTATATGTCTTAAGTGTGTTACAGAAAAACAACATTTAATGGTTTATCAAGCTGTATGACCAGGTGATTACATGAAAAAATTACATTTAATGTAGCTAAATTCAGAGTTTTATATTTACACAGTAAAAAGCAAGAAGGATAGGAGGGGAACACTGAACTTGAAGAAGCTACCTGTTATTTTTTAATTGTGAAAATTGTAAATTCCAGACAATGTGTTGAACCAATAAAGAAAAACATCAGTAGTAATTCTAAAAACTATCATTTAAATCATAAGGTGTCATGTTAAAATTGTATGGTTCAAATTCAAAAGAATCATCCCAGAGTCCAACAACTAGATATGTTACACAGCTTAAAAGAGAAGTCCTATACTGACAGACTGAAAGAGCTAAAAGGACAGGGAAGACTACAAAGGGACCTGATCCAAGTATTGCAAATTCCCTGACACTGACAAATTCCACTTTTTTAAGAACCAACAATGAAATACAAACAAGAGGACAGAAGTGGACATTACAGTAAAGATAAGTTACAACTAACCATAGACTAAAACTAAATTCTAACGGGTAATAGATTTCAGATTTATTTACTTGTTTGGAGTTGGAATTAGACAGAAGCAAATGTTTGTACAGTGGCAAAATTCCTGGAAGTACTTAAATTGTCAACCGCTATAGGCTTAAAATTCAGCACTCAGAGAATGCTGAATCGAGAATGCTTTTTCATCAATTTCCCATCATTAGAATTTTGAAATTATGAATGCCAGTACAATGAAAGGTTACACTGTGTTACAGGAGGTGCTGTTTGTTTGGATGAAATGGCAAACCAAGGCCCTTGCAGTCTCTTTAAAGGTATGAGTGTTCACCCCAGTGTCTTGGCAAAATTCTACATAGGGTTTGCCCAATCTGGTCTCTCTAATCTGAGTCCCCTCCTACTATATATGCATAGCACTTTGAGAGATAAAAAGCTTTATACAAAAATGCAGCCAGAAATGAAAAAAAAATTACTTTGTACCTTGGGATCTTTAAGGCTAAAACCACAAATGTAGTCATTTACAAGGCTGAACGCGAATCCTCTGTCCATGAGCGTAAAACACCGCTGCAAAAATTCAAAATAAAATGAATTACTGTATCACCACAGCATGACATGACCTGCATGACCTGTACCTTCTAGAAACATGTTTTTTCAGAGATACACTCTAGAAAAAAAATCAATAGGTCTTGATTCTACTATGATATCAATAATATTACAGTTGTATTAATGAGCACTTTTCTGGAAACCTAAAGCTGTGTATAGTAGCACTCCTGTGATACACATAAAATAAAAAAAGAAGAGGTATGAACAATACACGATAGGAATGCATACCTTCAACACTGAGGCATGTAATTTACCATACATGCAAATAAAAACGAGCATACAAATCGTCGTTTTTGTCAAAATACTAAAGTACAAAACTAAAGCAGAGCAGCATCAACATTACACCTCGATTGTTGTCATCGTCCACTGTGATGAGGACATTTGTTTTTTGTGGTTAAAATTTGTTTCAAACCAGGAAACAGACTTTTTGTTGTATTGCATGAAGTGTATCCATGCAAATTAAGTTTGATCAGTCTGCTGCACAGTTACACCTCAAGGTGCCCCTGTGAGATAACGCACATAAGACGCTCTTTCCCAGTATGAGAAAGAGATTCTCAGAAGATAAAGCAGCTATTTAAAAAAATTCTGCTCCTACATAATTCCCACGTTTGACTCAAATTCTCACTTTTGAACAGTACTTAATGAAAAAGCAATGACCCATGACGAAGCTTCATAGAGTAACTAAAGGCCAAAGGTGAATACATTAAACTGCTTGTGACGTCTAATTCCAGTCTTATTGTAGAATTATTTCTAAGAATAGCATTCTATTTCAATCTCCCTTTGGGGGAGCTAAGAATACTTTAAAAAAACAGGATAGATATTGATATGTGCTAAATTTATTAAATTATGTTACATTTTCCTAGTACATAAAGCACAATATAGTTGGTGAATTATTTTACTATTAGCCAAGTTACAAATAACCCTTGATTCTTTTGGAAACATTTTATATCCGGAAGATGTTTTCTGTTAGCAAAGCATGTGGACTTCCAATCATTGTTGGAGGTCTAGGTTATTGCGATTGACTGATGCCAAGACCATGTTTCCAACAAATGTGATTAAAGACTTGTAAATCAGTCGCTCCTAAAATTCTGCAAAAGCATGCAGAGATAAGTCAAAAGGGTACCCTTATGTGTAAATAATTGTATTTCAATTATTGATGGCAAAAAAAATACTTTAACTATATAACTGCTCAAACTGTATAAAGACGAAGCAGAAGTACGGTATCTTGCTCCCTATGATGTCTGGTTAATTTAAATTTGCTGTTTAGCTATATCTTCAACTGCGCACCACATGCAGGTGTTCAACGAATCTACTGTACCACACCCTTTTGCATTGCAGCTTGCATTCCTTTTCCTGATTGAGTGTATGTGCGACACACTGACACATGAGGGCAAACAATGACATAAAATTAGCCAAACACAGGTATGAATAGAACGTAATAGACTCATTTGAACATAGGCCAAAAAACCTCCCTTTCATACTTTTTAGATTATTAAGGAAGATAGGAGCTTGTGTCGGAGACAACAGGCAACAGTATTTTATAGTTCAAGGTTGATCACTGGTATAATGTCAGGCACACTTATGGTATTGTCACTTAGCTGGGATTTTTACCACAGGGCATTCTTAAATTTACATTTTGTTCTCTTTGTTCAGGTGTAACTGTGCTTAAGAAGCAATGACGAGGGCAGATTTTGTATCGGTCTTTTTTAAAGCCCCCCGGGCTGTCATTGTAGCCCTTTCTTGTCAACCTTGATAAAGTTGGCCAAGCCTAGCGTGACGTTCCGGGCCTCCTCGGGAATCTCCGCGTAGCGAATGGTGATGTGTGGCATTATCGCCAGGAGCAGGGACTGCAGGGCTTGATGGTAGGTGTCTGGGAATCTCTGTGCTCTAGGCATCTGTGTACATTGGAGAGAGTAGTGATAGATGGAGGCATTGTCACTATAATGAAGCATAACAGCTTTCATCCAACAAGGAGCAGGTATTTACTTATTTTAAAGACATCTGAAAGACAACATTTAAGTTAAGTGTCTTTCAGATGTCTTTAAAATCATGCTTTCTTTTCAGAATCACTGATGGCCTTACAAAAAGCCATCTAATGATGCCACATGATAGTGCTATCCTCGTTTTAAGTATTTTTTTCCCTTTTCTAGTGCAGTAAGGCATGGTAGTACCCAAGCTAGTGTTGAGGAAGTAAAATCATAACTGCCCGTGAGAATCTGGAATAGGTCCACTTTTTAAACTTACATTTCAAACTAAATGGCTCATCATTAAAAGGAGGCCTTACTAAAACTGGATATGGTCAACTTTGTATCAGGAAAGTCGGCAGTTACAGAGTTTTCCTCATAGAGGATTGGAATATACAGTAAGTCTGAGTAATAGAGTGATGTTTATCTGTGTTTCCAAATCTACAGTTATACGAGTAAAGGTTCTGTAAAATAAACCAAAAAATGTTTTCAAATCACTGTGAACTGATAAAACAACATATACAGTACTGTACTAGATGGTATTAAAATGTCTGGAAAACTAGTCTTCAATTACTTATTTACCTTTTAGTCTTGTCAATATTGTATGACTACATAAATTCTAAATGTGTGGTTATACACATTAAAACAGTGCAGTCATAAATTATTTTTTTTTAGTTTTTAATATTACAATCCTTAAAACTTTTAATTGTTTTCCCATGATAGTCTTACCTTGATTTTATTTCCTTCCAGTAAATACTGTGCCATTGACTTTGTCATGGTCTCAAAGAAAAACCAGGAATACTGAAAGAAAGATAGGAAGTTTGACTTGCTGAGAAATCACACTAAATAAATTAATAAATAAATAAGTTAATAAATAAATAGTTAATAAATAGAATTCAGGGTTTCTTATATGTCTATTAAATTACAACGTGACTTGCAAATACAGTATTACATGCATATTAGATAGTTTTATACAGTAACATGACTAGACAACAAAACCATAATCTGTGTTGCAGTGACACCTGTTGGGGGATGAGAAAATAGCAGAGTCATAACCTCAACAGCTGTCTGATACTTGTTTTACATTGGAGTCCAATCAATTTCCAGTTCAAACACTGTCGAATTCTCCTGATCCTCATATATAATGTCTGTCCAGGTATTAAATATATGTTAGTGAAATCCATGTATATCACAAATAAAACTGGACATAATGTATCACAGATTAAACTATTGTAAAACATGTGAGATAAAGTGGTTTTATTTTTTATTCTATTTCTGGAGGGAGGCTGACAAGACTGCAACAGAATCTATGCACAAATACAAGTATGCTACCTGCCAAAACAACACAAGACTATAATTTACATCCTGCAGAAAAACAAACTATTTACAATTTACATAATGTGATCATTTTATGTTAATTGTTCACCCACAATCACCTCAAAATGAGTATGAGCCCCCACACTTATCTCCGTTTTGTCTTGCAACGATCATTAACTTTATTTGACTGCAATTATCAAAAAGTTAGGGCTTTTGTCCTCAAACGTAAGGTGAACAAAATGCAGAGGGCACTCTCATAAATGCTATGTAACAGAAAGAAAAATGGGAACACTTCAGATTTTGTTTTTGATGTTCTACACAGCTAGCACTGAGGTGAAATTTAAAATTTGTAAAACAGATAAATATTTCTGACACAAAGACAGGAGACAGGAGAGCACATTTTTTTCTACCTTCAGCAGCTTGTTAATGGTGAGGAAGTCAGCAGACTGCTTGAGAATGGCTGTCAGTGCTGTGGCCAGGACTTCATGTGTTGTCATCGGATTTGAAGCTGATGGCTTTTTCGTCACAAAGACATACTATGGCAGCAAATCGACACTGTATAAGTTTTCATGGATGTCAGTAAACATACAGTAAGTAGACGACATACCATATCTTAAATCTGAAAACACTCTAGCATTTCAAGCTTGAGGAAGGGGAAATATTTGCACTAGAAGGTTTTTGAACTTAGAAACAGTTTTCCAGAGTCAGTGGATGCTCCTACCAGCGATATTCTCTGGGTCTGGCAACCCGTTGAAAAACAAAAACAAAAAGGACAACAAATGACATTTCAAATATACTGTATAAACCTACTGTAACATTCTAATACAAACTGTTTTATCATTTACTAGCACAAAGTAATTACAATTCAATAGAGGGGAACACCATATGATACAATGTTTCCTGTACTAGGAAAAGCCTTTATGTGGTTTCAGAAACTCTTAAAGTCTACTCTCTTAAAGTGTTTGACGCAAGGTCTGATTCTTTCCTTTTTTAAGTTGTTGACCCAAATATGCAAACTGCTCTGAGACAGGGGTTGATATGCCCAAGGATATGACACAAGACAATAAACATATCCGCTTGCTTCCTTTTTCTCCTGGTTTATTCCAGTTAAGCTAGACTCATTTTTAATTTCATATTAAAGAGATACTGTACAATAGTCAGAAGAAATTGTGGTTTGGCTGTTGAGTATTCATAAGGCGTAGGCATTCACTCTTTATTCTAGTACAAATCTATGTTGCTATTACCAGGATGTAAAACATTTGGTTAGGAAATATTCCAGAGAACATTATTGCTTGTATCGCCTGTAACCTTAGGGTTGTTGGCGTCTGCAACATGCTAGGCAGCCATGTTGTTGAAGTCGATATTTTGGCTAAAGAAACAGCTGGATGAGATCATTGGATCGACAAGCTATTAACTACCAAATGAGCTAGATGGACCAAATCCCCCCCTGTTACTTAATATTTGTAACCTTCCTTGTGCTCTAATGCAAACAGTTTTTGGTCTATCAAGAAGTTGCTTTAAATGGTGGTCTACTGTATTCTCCCAAGCTTTGTGAAAGAATTGTAAGCTAGCACTTTATGATTTTGGGTAAATCAGCTTGGAGAAATGGCCCAAAGTCTAGATATAAGGACACAGATTATGTTTTATATCATGACTTGCAGTCCTCATCAGATTCCACCAAAAATTATGAATTCAAAGCTTCGTGATATCTGAAAGCTATTGAAAAAGGAGGGGGTTGTATGTCAAAACTCTAATGGCATATAAGAGAAAGGGTTAGACAATTTCAGCTTGGCTGTGCTGGAAACATGACATTTCTCCTGAGAAATGTACTGTATTTTTCTATTTGTACACCTGAAAATGAATGCAGAATGTGAAAAAGTACACAGAAGCACTTTATGTCTATTGCATTAGGGGACTTATTTGTCTTCTTGTTTGTAGAGCACCTTAACAGTGGTACGTATTTTTTTCCATCTGAAAACAAAGAAACAAAGAAAAAACACTCCAGAATCCATCTATTAACTAGAAATTTTTCACTAGCAAATGGAACTCTGAAAAAAACTCATATCTTCTGTCACTAAATGTGACTGCTTTTCAGCTCATTCCGTTTCAAAACAAAATGAAAATCAAAATTTGCTAGACTTAGAAAAAAAACCAACTTAATTCATCATAAAGAAAACACATTTAGCAGTGCTTACCTTGAGAAAAGAGCGTAAGTAATGGTCCAAGCCTTCCTCATGGCATTTTGAAACAATGTGAATGATGACCCTGTAAATATACATTTATAAGCAATATGAATGATGCAAAAAAGTATTCTATACTCCAGGGTTTATGAAATCTATTCTCTACCAAATTTCGATGACCTGGTATTACACCAGAGGCAGATGACTCCAATTGATGGGAAACATTTGTTTATAGTTTTCATTCCTTCTCAGGCTTTAATGGCTTAATAATTGAATTCACATCAGTTTTTTTTCAGTCTTAGATGCAAATTGAAAGTGTATCTAAAACTCAAAAACTTGATTTTTTGGTATCTGCTTTACTCTTGGCTCTTTTTCAGGGTACATCTGTCTAAAAGCAGATATTGTTATCTTCCCAAATAACAGCACGCTCAACTAAACAGAAAACGGGTCATGCTGGCAACATTAACAGACCCATTGCCTTCTGGGAACTGTCCTTTCCTAAAGAAACGTGAGGAACTATCATCCTTGGAAAGACTGGAAGAACACCTAAACCATGCCCCATTTCCAAAACATGTACTGCACCATGTTTTGTTATAAAAAGTACATTCTTGAAGTTCTTGAAGCAGTTGGTGGGCATTCCGACTTCCATGATATCTGCTATTGACCAACCTGGTAGAATTAACAGCTATTTCCTGGTGGTCCTTTGTCACCATGGTGAGGACCTGGAACAGCTGGATGAGAACTGTGGGGAGGAACTTGATGATGACCTGAGTCTCCATGGCATGAAGGCACTGTGGAAATGGTAATCATATATTCATAAAGTATATATACATTTATACATCTCTCTGTACATATAACATTCATAGCTCAGAACCTCATCTTCACTGAACAATTGCTATGATTTTATTAAGTCAGCAAGCATCAGGTGCAAGGCAGGATACACCCTGGACAGGATGCCAGTCCATCACTTTCAGACACATTCACACCACACCAATTTTCCCACAAGCCAATTAACCTACCAGCATGTCTGTGGACTCAGGGAGGAAACTGGGGCATTCAGAGGAAAACCATGCAGATACAGGGAGAACATACGATACAAACTCCACACAGACAGCCTCCCATGTCTAGAATTTTACCCACGGTCCCAGCCCTGAGAGGCAGCATTGCTAACCACAGCAACACCATCCCGCCCTCTTTAACATTATTTACTACTTGACTGACATTTTACTTTAGCAAAATTATATCTGTTTGCATTAATTCATACAGATGAGTGGTTCACTAGAGAAATCCAAGTGAAGTGCTTTGCTCAAGGCTCAACAGCACTGCCCCAGCTGGGATCTGAACCCACCACCTTCCTGTTATGAGTCCAGAGCCCTGACCACTGCACTGACCTGTGAGTTAGCAAACAAGAATGCTAAGGAAAGAGATCATTTTCAGCACTGAAGGATGCAGTGTACAGTAGCTCAAGGGCTTCAAGGTTGTCGTAAAGCTGGGGCATTACCTTTAAATACTTCACAAGTTCAGCTGGACTCTCCTGTGGCCCTGACTGGAGCATCTGGCAGTGCTGGAAAAACTTATGCAAGTGAGTGTCCTGCAGATGGAAAAAAAAAAACACTTTAGAAATAAATACCAAGTTACAGTGTTAGCAATAAAAACCTCTCAGTTCTTTTTTTAATTTTCCACTTTAATAAAAAAAAATTAAAAAGCAGTCTCAAGTGACATTCGTAACATGCTCATGAAATGCAGCCCACTTTTGATTTTTCTGTTCATGTCTATTTTGTTTTGGTAGCAAAAGATTAAAGATGTAACTCCATTTTCATCACGCCATGGCCTATGTGAAAATGAACAGTAAGATACCGGATTCGAATTCTAAATATAACAAATATATGTGCAGTCCTTTGTCTCGCCATATTCCAAACTGGCAAAAGTAAATTGAATTTTTAAACAACAAAAAAGACAATCTGAAGTCAGAGCAACACTCTTTTGGTTGTTCCTTCTATCCAACATGTGCATAAAACAAAAGGTTTCTCTGAAAGAGATACCCCAAATGGGAAAGTATTGAAAACAGATGCACAGAGCTGGGAATAATACTTAAAAGCAAGGAAACATTTGATAAGAGCAACAAAATAGGTGCATACCTGAGTATAGATGGTGGAAACCACATTGGTTCTTACTTTAAACAGTGGTTTGGCATTATCAACCCATCTAATGTCCGGTGATGTCTGATTAAAGGAAAAGAAGAAAGTTTAATCCAGTAACACTGATGGCGCAGAGAGTTCAGTCAAACCGCAGCTGCCCTTAGCTCAGAATACAGCTCTGTACTGAACCTTGGATCGCTCAGATCCTCTCAGGGGGAGCTTAAAGAGTTTTTAATCCACACCCAAACTGCATTCTGAGGCAACCTGTCTTACTGATTGATTTACAGAAGCATTTGTTGTCAGAACAGCTCTAATCCTGGAGAGCCGCAGGTCCTTCATGATTAAAGGGAAAAGTTACCTCTAAAATGTAAGAGGGCAGTGATTAGGAAAATATGTGCATGTATATAGAATGAAGCAAATTTAGCTGGTAAAGTTAAGCCACATCTCACTTGATAAAACATGAAAGCCACAATGGTGGTTTCCTAGGACACATGACAAGGGCTGTTGACCTCCCGACTACAGGAATATCCAATATGCCCAGACTAGTTGTCCTGTTGTTTTAAGGTGGGTTTCTGGATTGCACACACTGAAATGGAGGCTTAAAGAAGTAACGGAAGGACAGTTCTAAACAGAACTCTGTACATGTGGGTACTGTGTGACCATCAAGAGATTAAAGTGAAGTCTTCCTTCTCTTTTACCATTTTAATGATTCATCCATCCATTTTTTAATAGTTTTTTCCAATTCAGGGCTGTGGGGAAGCTAGAGCCTATCTCTGCACACAATGGGCATACCCTGGAGGGGACATCAGTCCATCACAGGGCAGACAAGGCACAAACACTCTCATTTAGAGTCAGTTGTCCCAGAAACCAACTAACCTACCAGTATGTTTTTGTACTGGATTGCACTGAACATAAGGAGAACATACAAACTCCACACAAATAGCTCCCCAGGCCTGGAATTGAACCCAGGGCCTCAGTGCTCAGAATACTAACCACTGCACCACCATGCTGCTCTCTAGTTTAACAACTTACAAATATTTATTTAGTCCAGTTGTTGATTTACTAGGAATTTTACTTACAGTAATTACCCCCTTGCTTACAAACTAATGAAAACTTCCCAGAAAAACAGGTTGGTTATAAAAATATGCTGCTCCGTCTAAATTTCATTTTGCTCCTGAAAGAGAACACCCCAATTTTTTTTTTTGCCGAATGCAAACAAAAAGATGTAAATGTTTTGCACACCATAGAAAAACATCCTTCTTTTCACAATGCTGATGTGAACAGAAGGCTTCCTTATAATTAAATTTAATTCTGAAAAAATATCTAGAAGTTACCTGGTGTGCCAAAAGCCTAATGCAGCAATTTTCACAATATTTCATTTCATAAGGTATTTTTGTGACTGAGTGGAATTCTGGTTTGGAATGAGGTCAGAATGATTTTTTTTTTCCCCTCACGTGCAGAATATGAGCCACCTGCTGGAATTTTCCAGATACTGTATTTACCTACCTGGAGAATATGCGATGTTTGTGAGCAGCTGGTCATTTATGTACAGTTTGATTTTGAGTGCTAGTGTCCGAATATATTCATTTGGAATCGATCCTTTCTTGCTGACATACATTCCTGTCTTTATATGGTGACACAAGCAGTTGCTAAAGCTAATGTAAAAAAACCCTCAAATGTCTGTTTTTCGAGGTTCAGTGAATGCTGGTATTGCTCTACTCAGCTCTCCAGGGACATCTGTAATAAATTTATACCAAACCTGCTGAACTGCACTGTGATTTCGTGTACCTCTACAGGGGCAAGGGGGTTAAACACCTCACAGCTCATGGCTTCTGAGCTGGTTTCCAGCCTGGGATATCTTCTTTGTGGAGATTTCATGTTCTTCCCGTGCATATGTTGGTTTCCTCCAGTTTCCTCCCACCGTCTGAAGACACATTGCTAGATTGATGGGAATCTTTAAATCTCTCCCCCTGTCTGTATTAGTGCCTGAGCTCCCAGGGATGGACTGGCATTCTGTCCTGATCCTAACCCTGTCTCCCTGTGATTCTCTAAGAATAAAGTGGCTGCTGAGAATGAGAATGGGAAGACAGGGGGATGAACTGGTTACACACCTTTCTTGAATCCCCACCCTTGTCACACAGGTAGCCTGCAGGCAGGTTAGCAGAGACAGGCAACTGCTGTTCTACTGAGCCGGCTCTGCCATCTCTCAGGAGTGGACACCAGGCGTAACCCACTGCCAATGGAGGACAAGAGAGTCAATCTCAGCGTTCAGCATAGAGGAAACCCCAAAATGAAGCACACATTTGCAGAACCCAGGAGAGATACTGTATAAACAATAGCAGAAACAAGGCGTATTCATAGCTGTGTAAAACCGCAACAGCAAAGTGACAGTGACACCTACAGAGGTGTTAGTGGGGTCAGCAGGGGGCACTAACCCTGCGGTCCATGTGGGTCCTAATGCCCCAGTATAGTGACGGGGACACTATACTGTAAACAGGCGCCGTCCTTCGGATGAGACGTAAAACCGAGGTCTTGACTCTCTGTGGTCATTAAAAATCCTGGGGCGTTTCTCGAAAAGAGTAGGGGTGTAACCCCGGCGTCCTGGCCAAATTTCCCATTGGCCCTTACCAATCATGGCCTCATAATAATCTATAAATTGGCTTCATTACTGTGCTCTCCTCCCCACTAATAGCTGATGTGTGATGAGCGTTCTGGCGTACTATGGCTGCCATCACATCATCCAGGTGGATGCTGCACATTGGTGGTGGTGGAGGGGATCCCCATTACCTGTAAAGCGCTTTGAGTGGAGTGTCCAGAAAAAGCGCTTTATAAGTGTAAGCAATTATTATTATTACAGTAGAAGCACAGACACACTCTCCGAAGTGATTTCTGGCAAGTATGCAAGTGAGTCAAATGAGTATAACACTGTGCTGGAAAATCAACTGTTATAGTCTTCTACACATTCCTGAAACACCGCCTATCACCTTTGATGAAAAAAATCATATACTCCTCATCTTGAATTAATAGGTTTCGAAACCTCAAATTATTTTCATATACCAAAAAAAATGCTTGGATGGGGACCAAATACTTGGATTTAATATCTAGGAGTGCAGTAACCTATAGTACTGTATGTAGTGGCACTTTGAATAGTTTTTAACCATTGCTAAACTCAAGTGCAGGGATACTGCAGATCCCCATACAGTGATTCATGCGCTCAGGGCCAGGTGTCACCACAGCCAGACGCAAGCCCTTACCCAGTGACTCAACCCCATCCCGCTTCTTGGTAGAGGTCTTAGAGTTGTATTCACAGCTGATATGGTAGAAGGTGAAGAGCACGTGGTGCTTCTCATGGAGGTGGATGGGCAGCTCAATTTTAATCTGGAAAGAAACATTGAGGACTTGTGAGGTTTGAACACCAGGGGGCAGGGCAGAGAAAGCAATTAGTCAGAAGATACAAACCTCAATTTGGTGAGTGCGATAACCTTAGAGCATTGATTGGTATGTATGGCTTTAACCCAACTGAGAAATGACTGCCTAGGTATATGGATGAGGAAGCAGAAAGGCCTCTGTGCTTACCCCCAGAGGTGTAAGGCATTAGTCACAGCTCTGGGGATTGTGGAGGGGTGTTAGCATGGCATTCACTTTCAAATGCACTGATGCATTCTGTGGTTTAAAATATATTACCTATTAAATGTTTGCCTACAAAAAAATACAACAGCAGCTTTTCGTCTGTTTTTCTTGTCAGCTTGCAATGCCTCCTGCCCCATCCTCACAAAACACAAGGTTAGGGCTAGGGTTGGGTAAAAAAAAAAAAGTGATCCTGTGATTCACGTTGATACAAAGCCCTTGAACATACATCAGAATGAAAAAAAAATATATAGGGATGGTAACATAGGAAAAGAAAAGCTTCATTTGTATTTTTTCTGTACTGCTTACCTCATCGTAGAACTCTGGGTTCTGGTTATGATGCAACACAGCTGCAAAGGCACTGGTTGTAAACAGAGGGCCACCAGGTTTGTCGTAGATACACTGCAACATAAAACAGCTTTGATAGTCCTGTGTTATGGTAGAATTCAGTGTAGCTAAGACGTTCCTCAAACATTACTGATGTTACATAATTAACTCATATGAGGAAATCATTTTCTACTTCTTAAGTAACGGAATATTTTAGTAGCTGATAAAATAGCATTAGAAACATGATACAGATTGTTTCTAATGCTATTTTATCAGCTACTAAAATCTTCCCTGAACCTACTGCTTTGGAAAAGCATTTTCTTTATACATTTGATCACTATCCATCTATTTTCACATGGCTCTTCCTCAGATCAGCAATAGGCTTTCAAGGTATCAGTCAAGTGAAATGTCCTGAATAAATTACAGTACTAAATACGGCTAGAAAGCAATCTGACAAGCTAATGTGTTCCCACTGTCATCACATTTTAAATCTCCACAATGAGTTGGTTCCTTCACAGAAACGAAACTGCATTTTTTATATAATATTCCATTTATTCCTTTTATATGACTAGCCCAACTGTGTAATTTTGTTGCAATTCAAACTGCAGTGTCTCTGGGTTCAGGCCTAAATTACTATGATCTTTATTACAGCTTGGTCACTAGGAATGAGGCCTATTACAATCCTCATGTCAGTACTGAAGCTGTAGCCAACACACTTGCATCACCCCTGTCATTATCTACTGTACAACGTCATTATCTACTGTACAATGCTAGGATGATGGTCCATAACTACATTTTCTCAAACCATTAGAATAACTTGGTATTTGCTTATTGTTCCATGTCACGTTATACATCTTATATGATATTGTATATACTGTACGAGACACTGCTCAGAAACCTCACTAACAATACTAATCCAATGCTGAAGAATTTATCTTCACCAATTGAAAAACCTCTGAAAGATGAATGAGAGGAAATGATTTAGGGAAGTGTATCAGTAGTGCATTGCATATTACTGGGTGCATAATTCTACACCAGTGACCTTTATAGTTACAGAGATGTTAGCAGGACAAAGTCAGCACAAATAACAGGACACCTCAAAGGAGAGGCAGTAAATCATTGTTTAAAAACCACAATTGAATTTGTGCCTGGCACAGTGAAACTTTCAAAACATTATTATCTGATGTCTGTGGGAGAGCAGATCGCTTCCAACTACTAGTATTTTATTTTATTAAAGAAACATGCTGTAATTCTGCAAAACAGAAAGAAGGCATTAAAAAAATCGAATGTCCTGCTGCCTTAAATCTACTCCAAAAGTCATTAAGATATCCCTGTATTTCTTTATCTTTTCAATTCCATTTCAGACGCCAGACAAATGCAGAGCTTAAAGCTCTATTGATAAGTGATAATGGTCTGCTCCTGAGATCGTGTTCCCTGTTTCATCAACTAAAGGCATTCTGTTAAACCGATTATGTAAAAAGGAATAATATTTGTCACCAAATGAATTGATAATGAAACTTTTTAACTTATAAACAAACTAAGGGTGCATAAGGGCTGCCATACGTGTCCAGACCAGTTTATGAAAAGCCAAAGATCTGTTTTAACAGAGGTTAACAAGAAGGTGAAACAGAAGTGGGAATAGGCTGTTGCAAAGCAAAATCTAGTTCCTACATACAGGGGATGGTTATTTATACACTAGGAAATGCAGTTTGCACAGTCGAACAGTATTTTCAGTACTTGTTTCTAATTTTCATAAGCTGATTGCAAATGAAGGAAATTCTTTTTTAGTTTTTCCCCAACTACAATAATATTTGGCAATTTTGACATTATCAGAGGCAGTACTTGCATTTCATTGGAACATAAGGAAGGTTACAAATGATATGAGGCCCATACAGTTCATTTGGTTGTTACTACCTAATTGATCCAAGGAACTGTTTCCTAAACAACAAGGCTGAGTAGTTAGTTCCACACTCCCACAACCCTTTGAAGTGCCTGTTCTAAGATTTAAAAGCACTTCCAAATACAAGTGTGTAGTACAATTTCCACTTGTGTCCCTTAGGTGTCACTCCCAGTACACCTAGAGGGCGCTCTACTTCTCTCCTGTTCCTAGTTCCCTGTGATTATTCATGGCTTTCTGGTGTGTCTTGTTGTGTAGCCTATTTACTTCCTGCTTCTGCTCTGCTCCTCGCTCAGCATTGAGGTTCGGATGTCCTGAGAACTGCCTAGCACCGGGTCACTCCTGTCCATGGCCTGAGGGCATAGGTTTCTATACTGCATTTCCTGAACAGCTAACCCCCGTCTCGCCGCTACGCATAGGGTCTTTATCGCTCTCCTGCCATTCCACGGCTCGCCCCTTCAGACATCCGTGACATTAGGTTTGTGTTTTGGTGTTTATTCTGAAGGAGTTCACTGGCTCGGTTTTGTGTACTTAATGCAGTTTTCACCCATTTTATATACTTGCACTCACCTTCAAAGCCCCAGCTGCCTCTTCATCTGAGTCTCTGAACTCCACACACACGGCTATGTTCCTTGCCTAGGAGACAATCCCAAATATGAAGCAGAGACGATTTTCGAACACATACTTGTATTTCAAAAGCAGAAAGCTTGTGAAATGACCGCCAGTTGTTAAAGTAAAAAACAGATAAATTATTAAAAGATATTTAACAAGAAGGAATACATGATAAAATATGAGTTGCAGACAAGAACAACGCCTGAACAAGTAAAGGGAAAAATCATAAAATAAATGGAAAAACAGGCAACGTGATTAAGCATGCTGCAACAACACTGCATGTCAAATACCCGATCTGAATGTTTGAAGGGGTACCTTGATTACATGTATCGTTAACATCTTTTGAAATTAATGGGTGAAAAGGAAACACCCAAGTACTTGGTTCTCAGTCCAAGGCAACCAAGTCGCCACTAGATTGGAAACAGAGAGCTATACATCATGTATTTCACACCAGCATAGAATTTGAGACATCAGAATTTTAAGTAAGCTCAGAACGTTTATTTCTAACCAGTCTTTCTGAGCCCTTAATAACCTTATCTAGCCAACTGTAGCTACTGTATATGTATGCCTAAACTTGTAGTGACTGCCTGGAACAAAATGGCTGTCATACCATTCACAGGAACTCAACTGCACTAATGGTGACTCAAGGGCCATCTACAATATATCCGGAGCGCTTAAGATCCTACTGCATGAAGAGTGCCACACACATGCAAGGTGTTATGCCTGCTTATTATTATTAAAACTATAAGAAACGTTACAAAATTGAGGAGACTGATGGGCCCACCCATTTTGTCTAGTAGTAGCTACAGTAATTGATTGGAGGCTCTCATCCAGCTATTTTCTTAAAAGAAGCCAGTGTATCTGCTTCAACAATATGGCTGGGCACTGGGACCCAGTGAGTAGCCTTTTACTGTAAAATGTAATAGCATAGAAACTTTTTGAAAAAAAAGTAATAGCATGTTCCAGAAAAAAAGATTAGCCTCCCCATTAGAGAATCAAACTTTATGCAAAATGTTTAATTCTGCAAAAGGACCTTACTGCATCCTTACTCTATCCTTATGATAATTCAGTGACTTCTGAAAACACTAGACAATGTACTATACCATATGTTGTATATGAAATAGTACAGCTTTCAATTTAACTTCCATCCAGTTATTAAAGCTATCTAGTTTGCACCCAAAATACATTGAATTAATTAGATATCAAGATTTCACTTTGAAATTAAAGCTCCTCTTTGAATCTCTTCACTCCTCAAAACTGACATACCTTAGCAAATGTTTTTTGATTGTCATATTTCAGTTGCAGGGGGTAAATGTAGAGATGATTTTTGTAAATTGTGTACGGATAGTTGTATTTTGCCTCTTCGGGAACAAATTCTTCAATTTCCACAGAGACTGCCTCACCCTCTGGCTCAAAGGGCTTGAGAGGGATGTAGGATGTTGTCACGGAGTCTGAGGGAGGAAATGGAAATTTACTCAAAACCTAATTCCAGATTCAATAAGATGGACCATAGTTTCCACACAGAGATAAAACAAACGGAGAAGCCTGAAATGTGACCTACTTGGAAAATCAGGGGGTACACATTCAATGGTGATGTTTAACTGGCCAGGAATAATCTGGAGCTTTGTCTTCTCAGGCCTGAAAAGCGTTACAGAAGAAAAAAATGTTAAAGCAATTTTGCCAAAATTGTTAAACCATGTTGTAGTTTCATTTTTGCTAACATTACTGTTGGCAGAATTGCAAGTCAGATGCTCCGTTGAGGTTTAACACTAATCACCTTTACGCAAAGTAGCTTGAATGTTCAGAGAGATACACTCTACTCTTGGGGTCTTTTTCTGTGGAAACTGAATCAGCACTACAGGTGTTCACAAATAAGCCCGAAAGTGAAAGTGATCTTTGTTTTGTGGTTGGTGTGTCTTTTTCACTAGCTCATTTATCACTGGGTTACGGTCTTGATAATTCTGAGTGAAAAAGATTACAGAGGCAGTAAGAGGGAAAAGGAGGCACAATAAAAAATCTACAGAAGACCTCAGAAAAGCTTTCAGTTTGGATGTGAAAGAACAATTAGCTACATTGTGTAAAAAAAATAAAAAGCTTTGAATAAGGAGTCAGATCAAGTACAGAGAAACAACCAAACCCCATAATTATTATTATTAAATGCTGAGCTCTACAATGCAAAGTCCTTGACTCAAGCACTGAGGACCAAATGCATTAAGAAAGGCAGTTAAACACATGCTTTCCAGAGTTCTTACCCAATTGATTCAACTTCAAATTGCACAACTGACAGCAGCGGTAACACATTTTCTGTTAGAATATGAGAAACAGCATAATTTTGACCTTATTTTTATTATGTTTTACAGGAATGACTAGAATTAATTATTCAGCAGGGGCTGAGGTACACAACGCACATTCAGAACAGGCTTCTTCGAGCCAAATATCATCGTACTTGTTTAGCAAATGTCAGTTGACACTTCTAATACTTTTATCACTCTTAAAATAAGTGTAATCCAGTTGAATATCAAGTCTTAAGAGTTTTACTACTAGTGTGGCACTATTCGCGGGGGCGGGTTCAATGTGGAAGCTGAGCCCAGAATGAAGGGAGACATGTTGCCTTAGTAACCACAGCTGTTCTGGCTGCCTGAGGACGAGCCCCAGTCATGCATCTCTACCGGCTGACCCTTTTCACACGTCAAGTTTTATTTTGGTTTGGCTTTGCGCTCCCTGCTCATCTGGACTGGACCCCGTTAAGTAGGTTAAATCCAGTCTGGATGTCGCGGTGCACAGCGGCACATTTTTCTTTTTGCTTTTTGTTTGTGTTTTCACCTTTTTTGTGTTATTTTCTGTACTTGCCAACCTGACACCGGTGTTTCCATCCCTCAGCGAGGGGCATTGACTTTTTACCAGTGCTCCCTGTGGCTCCTGCGACTCCCACAATGTTACAGCAGTGACAGGTGCTTAATTCTAAATCTTTCCAAACTCTGGCCCAGGAGATATTTTTCCAAAGCAATATACAATATATATAACAGCATACTGAAACTCAAAGGATACCAACAGTATTTTTTATGGGCTGGCCTTAAGGCAGTAATAAGCAGCTTCTTGTCATAATCTTTCCTAACATTATCACATAAAACTGACGATGTTCATTATTTATGAAATAAGATGAACTATTTTTACAATAAAGTGATACTTTTCCTGAAATGTGGCTAACTTCACATTTGAGTAATTGTAAAATCTGGGACCCCAACAACCATGATAATAAGGTTTGTTGTATACTATAACAAGGTCATGCACAGGTGTTAGGAGAGCGGGACGCAGGATTCATTGGTGAAAAAACAGGAATTCAACCATCCATTATACAAAGCTGCACTATCCTGTGATAGATCAAGGTACACTGGAAACCATCCTGGCATTATTTAATTAAAAAGTACAATGAAAAAATTTGTTTTGTAGCATTTACATGGTAAAACCCACATAAACTGGGGAGAGAATGTGCAAAATCCACACAGAAGGTTTCCTAGTTCAGAACCTGAGCACGCAGGAAATGCTCCATGAATGTAAAACACAAAGGCAACCCACTCACCATCCTTAACTGTAGCATTATTTTTACAACTCCACTTATCAGTCTGGAGCACATTTCTTATAACTCCACTTCGCCCAAACTGGTTTATACAGGGTGAGCCCTGGGACAGGGTAATTGTATTCCAGAGAACAGTGTTCACAAAGAACTCAACTATCCATCTGCATTCACATGCCAATCAGTCATCCGTACTGTACATTTTCTAACTGTGAGACAACTGGAGTCTATCCCGGCAAGCAATGGGAGCAAGGCAGGGTACACCTTGAACAACAGTCTATTCCAGGGCACACAGACAGACAGGCACACATTCACATCTACTGTAGAAGCCAATTAACCTACCAGCATGTCTTTGGAAGGAACACCTGGAGGAAAGCCATGTGAACACAGGGAGAACATCTAAAACTTCAAGCAGATAGCACCCCAGGCCCGGCGTTGAACCCAGGGCCCAACTGCAAGGAAGCAACACTAACCACTGCGTCACCATTGTCCAGCCCACCTGCAATCAATTTAGGGCAAGGCCACAGAACATGTTGTTGGGTTTCACTCACTTCTTGATATCCAGGAGAAACTTAATGAGGTCCTCATTTGAAAGCTTGCTGCTGTCCTGTCGGTACAGAGGAGAGAACTTCCCATCCATTTCCAGGCTGCCCTGGGCATCTTTAAACACCTGTCTTAAAACAATTCAGGCAAACAGCTGTGTTGACAGGCATCTCAGGCAGGCTAAATCAAATGTGCTGGATTTCAAGTGAAAGTTTATATCTGATGTTGCATGAAAAAATTTCACTCTTTACTATCATTTATAGTCCTAAGAATCAGGAAAGATATCAAAGAACATTTCACAGGCTTAATTAATGATTAATTAATTGGATTTTATTCATTGTGCCAGCAGGTTTGGACTTGATTAAATAAACATTTGCAATACTAAAAGAAAATCTCATTATACTGTAGCTGAACATTATTCTTTGGCAATCTTTGTGATTTAAATAAAAGCATAAACATCTGAATCTTAAAGCACTATTATTGTAGCCTACAAAACAAATCAAGGCATGATAACTTTCAAATCGCATCCGTAAGAGAACATGTGTTTCCAGCTTAAAGCTCATTTGTCCTTGGAGTAAGAAACTTGCAGATTGATTCCTAGAGCTTTTCATTCAATTTTCCTGAAGTAACTGAAAAAATCTAGAAGGAGGCATTGTAGCTGTGGAAAGGGAATATTAATTTTGTTTTCTGCTTCACAAATTTTATTTACACTGTACTTTTGGGGAGAAAAACTAAAGCAATATTAACAGCTCTGTAAAAGATTCTGAAAGTCATCATGCCATTTTTTAAACGTGGGGTCACAGCAATGTTGTAGCACCACATACATTACCGCAAAATGAGTCACAGATGTACTGTACATGAGCATCCCACAGAAAAATGAATTAATTGCTTTCAATTTTTTGACAGTGGAAACTTTTGGCAGTAACAATTTGAAAATAAAATCCTTACTTGGCAGCCCATGCGAAAGGCATTCTGTACTGCCCAAGCCTTCCACACGTCTGCTTGGCAGCCTTCAGTACTTTCTGAGCAGTCTAAAACAAAATAAAAGATAAAATATGAACACGCTGCATGGGAAAATATCAAGACTTGTAACTGCTTCAGAGAGGTAGCCTGCCTGTTGAAAACTGGTGGTTAAGAACTAGGTGTAGATATGTGTTCCAGTACCTGCTGAGAAATCACCTGCTCCCCAACCTTAATATTATGAAAACACATACTGTACATTCATCAATCATTTGTTGTTTCCGCTCAATGTGTGGTAAATAACGTACTCATTGAAAGGCAACCTCAAGGTCAATTTTGAGTACATATATTTTATAAAATGTGTCATCAGTTTTGGAATTCAGAGGGGTAAAAGTATATGATTTTATCCTTCCTGCATTACAAAATAATTCTAAGGCTCTGTCATCTTAATTTCAGAAAACCGTCCTAGCAAAATGACAACAAAGTTTAAGATAGAGATCCCTTGTAGTGAGCATTGCTTTGCCTGTAAAAAATCGCTACCTGGTGACTTTCTTGGATTATTCACAGCAGATATGGCAGTTCCAAATCAGGCTGAGTTAGGAGAAATAATGTAAGTTGGGAAAGGTAAATCATGTATGAAGAACCTTATCTGGTGATTTCACAGTGCCTCCTGGGTGCACAGGCTTACTGAGTGCCTGAAGATTTAAACACCTTCTGAAATTGCCACCTTTCCAATATTAAGAGTGAAGAGTCTTCAGGCTTGGTATTACAAAGTTTTTTAAGAGTTTCTAAGAAACAAAGGTCCCAAAGCGCTCTGGTGTCCTTGGTGTCGCCAAAGGAATGGGATACGATGGACATCAGCACTCAAGGCATCTCCCCATAGCATTCAACCAGATGCAAGTTTAGATAGGAAGTCGAGCACTGAGATGGGGTATATTAAAATTAGTAGCAATATAAAGTTTCTTTGCAATAAAAATCTTGGCACAACCAGAGCAAAAAAAACAGGTTTCATAGATTAGTTCCCATAAAGAGAACCAAGAACACCATGAACAGGTGCCCTCACCAGGGTGTGCTTCTCTGACCCAACACAGCTCTTTCACACAATTCCAGAGCAAAGACGCAGACAGGAAAGATTGCTGATGACCCACGGTTACCACTTGTTTCATAAACTTCCTTCAGGAAGATGCTACTGGTCTTTCAAAGCGACTCGGTATTTGAACAGCTTCTTTCTTTGGGCTGGCTTTTTGCTTAATGATGTCCAATGGCTTGTTGCGAATGTTAGAATGTTTTTGCAGCACCAAGTGCACCACAGTAAATTCCTTGTACATGAAATGGACTTGGCGAACAAAAGGGGATTCGGATTCTGACCTTGTTCACATCGGACGTCTTGATGTATGGCTCAGCACAATGAGTGATCCCATTCTGCAGCACCTTCTCTATTCTTGCCACCAGGAAAATGTCAGCATGGGGGTTTGTGATGGAGAAAATCCCCTGGGAAAGGGAGGGAGAAAAAGTGTCATCCCTACAAAAATTAACGTCGCAACATCCTGCAGATTTTGATATTCCCAAAACTAAAACATCTGTTCCTTATTAAAAGAGTGAAATCATCAGGCTCCTGGTTTTCCCCCAGGTTTTACTTTCTTAAAACTACATTTAAACAAACAGGAATCGCTTAAAATGGAACTGTTGAAAATTGGTGAGTTGGAAGAGGTTCTAATCATTTACTTTCAATGTATCATTTTCCACCCTGATCCCCGATTTGACAAGAGTAAAATGCTTACATGTAAAATGTTACATGTGATATTTATTGACCGCCAAATGCAACCTGTGGGCAGAATGTCTGTAAATCTTGTTCTTCTGAATTTTTAAACTCATTTAAATCATTTAAAGTATTTTTTTATGTACAGAAAAAAATCACCAAACTCCCTCATATCCAGAGCTGATTCTGACGGTCTCAAAAAGAAAACACAATGATAAACATCAGTTCTAGTTCACACACATGCGGAATCCATGCAGGACACCTTGAAGAGAGCACAGTCAACTGTAAGAAAGGTCATCCGCATTACCTCACTGCTAAAGGTGCCCTAACAGCATTCATTATTTTCAATACATCCAATGGATTACTGGGACCTGACGAATAACCTGACGAGTTAGTATGAATACAGATCTGTGAGCACTGATTGTCTACACAGCTTGCATGACAATGAAGCAAACTATCAGATGAGCTTTTTGCACCAAAATGCACTTTTTTACAAGGTACTGCACATGCATACAGTATTTCTTTATTGATGTGCTACTGCTTCAAGAAAAGATTAATTCCAGTACATTATGTTTTTAATTTCAGCACTAAAAGGAAGTTTGTCATTAATGGTGCTATTTACTGCAGGTCTGAGCATCCAAATGGTAAGTAATTAAGCTAATGGAAAGGGATGTGATGGAGATACGTCAGCACAGACACAGGGCATCTACCCATAGCATTGAACCATATGTACTGTAAAGTACTGCAGGTGAACTTGGTTATCATTATCATTCACAGTAGGTTTTATACTGCCGAGTTTTAATCAGAGTGCATTTATATCTGCAGTGGGCTATCTTTACCTTTTATGTTAAAATTGGAAAAGGAAAATAATGCACAAGCATTATTGAATAACAATCAAACAGAATGTTTTACTGAGTCACGTCAGATCATGATTTCATTGTATACACACTACTGAACTCCAACTTGCATGAGAATATTCGTATTACAGGGACTCCTGAGTGGTTCAATAGGTTATGGATGGAAGTACATGGGACCTCATACCAGTAAGATCACATAGGATCCCAGAGGCTGATAATCCCAGAGAGAAATTTTGGCAGTATGTGGCAGTATGTGGGTTGTATCACTGCTTGATACATGCAATAAGAAGCTAAAAATAGTAAAGAATATATACAAACCAAATATTTATATTAGAGTATACAAATCAGAAAAAGGAAGTCATCAACTATTAAAAGCACTTTACAATGTCAAATTAGAATAAGATACAAGTGCACTAAAGTTCAAATAAGTAGTCTTATTTCACATAAATTAAACTGGAACTCAAACTCTTGATTGAGCATTGATTAATTACATTATTGTTGAAGGTTTCAGACCTGATTCAGGTTGACTCTAAGTTATCCACTTATTATTGTGGGTGGTTAAATTATATTTCTTTTCTAATTACATAAAACACTGTCACTGCCTTATTTATAGCGGACCATGGACATTATGACAGTTCCACTCTGTGAAAAGAAGACATGAAATTTGAAGGTTTTACATCATGTTTTTACAGATTTTATTTAACTGTGTACCCTAATTACAGTTACTACAAGATAAACAATTTCCAGACATAATAACCAATCTTACGTATAGAGATCTTTCTAATATCCGCAACTGAATTGGTATATTTTTATAATGTTTTTAGAATCCGCTAACTAAAGTCAGATTGTTTTTGACCAAGAATGTCACTAAGGTGAAGTTTGCAACATCTTAAAATGGCTTATACTGTAAGTTAGTTCCTTTGTGCCACTGTTAATTTTTGACATTTTACGTACAATGCATTCAACTCCAAAAGCATTACATAATGTATTCCGAGATATGGTCAACTGTATATTTTTGGAAATGATACATGCAACAGTAGACATAATACTTTCCACACTAAACAGCAAATTCTAATGCCAAACAGTCAAGTAATCATTGCTTAGTTCTAAAATACAGTACACCAGGGTTTAATTAGTGTGGCCTGTATTGCCAATTACTCTCACTACTGGAAGAGCTATGGATTAATAACAGGTGTGCCTGTCCTTTGTAGCGAATATGGGCAGCACATTATTGATGCATAGAGTGAAAGCTATGTCAGATTTTGCTGTAACTCTGGTATACAGTAGTGGGACCTCAAATAGTAGTTGTGGTGACCTCTAAAGAGTGCTTCTTTGAATTTGTGGATTAGATTTGGAATAAGGGCGCGCCAAAACAGTGTTTTTGGCGATTCAGTGCCAGACCTGCTGGAGAATGCCTTGTACCGAGTGTGTGGTCTGGCACTATCTTAAATTTTAAATCCACCATGTCCCAGCTAGAACCTAGAAGTGCCCAGCCCATTTCCTGCCTCCTCAACTCAATAAGTGCCTGAAGCAGTGCTCCAAAGTCTACAGTCACGTGTACTTGAAAATTCGATAAATTCAAATATTTATTGTGAAAAACACATTTCTGTATTTAGGTTAATATCTCTTAAGTTTCAGATGTATAAATGATACCTGCAATTCTATTTTTAAAATATATAAAATTATTATTAAATTTTTCCAATCTGCAAAAAAAAAGAGGCGTTTTTTAATTACCAATGGCATTAACGAAAAGATTTGTTTGAGACATGAAAAATCTCCTCCAAAGGTCAAATTAAAACATTCCTGCACACACCCTAGCGTGTTCTGACAGGATAGGGAATGTTGGCATATTCATATACAGTACTACAACAAATAAGTCTTAAGGGACAGCTAATTTTTCAAACGGATTTCATAGTGCTGTTGCTGTACATTAATGCAATTGCCTCAAAATACAAACACACAAAATGTCACAGTCAAGGCATACACTGAAGAGCATTGTTAGAAAGCAGTCACCAGTGTTTAGACAACAGTGCGGTTGTGACTGGCAATTTGCCCAGGATAGGCGTAACATAATGTTAAACAGTGGATCTGCTACATTTATCTGCACTTTCAAAAATCAACAGAACAGTCTACTATTGTCATTCAAAAAAACACAAATGCACTTGTAAAGTATGGTCTTGAACATTATTCTCTTTTTTAAACCCATGACTTTTCAATTTCTTTTGATTTGACTGGTCTGCTGATCTTCATATGACCTCCCAAGTGAATGATCAAATTGTAGAAATAAATCACAATTTTTTTCAAAAATGTACACTCCTTGAAAAAGTGCTGAAGGGATCTACTGTAGAATATTTTGTGGAGAAATGATCATTTGCTTTGGTTTATTTTTGATGCGTGATAAATACTTTCCGTTGCATAATATTACATTAAACATTCTAGAATGGAAGCTAACTGTTATCTGCCAAATCAACAAAGAAATATTCAAAACATTCAGAATTGTTTTACTTTTAACTCTGACTTGGAATTTACTTCAGTTTGGAAAGAAATAAGTTAGGAGGATTCACAACTCTTAGCTGTGACACCTGAGTAAATCCTGGGGCTAGGATGGACTTTCATCTTTCAAAGATCAGGAGATTGGGAAAAAAAATCATTTGAACCGCTTTTTGAACCAGAGTTAAATCTTCTCCACAGCTGAAGCAATTCCACACTGGAACAAAATTCTTTGTAACACTTTTGGCTTGTCTATGCTGTGATGAGCCTTTTTTTTAATGAAGTACAATCAAAGGTTAAATCAAAGTAGTGCAGTGGTTAGCACTGCTGCCTTGCAGCCCTGGGTTTATTTCCTTGAGTGCTATCTGTGTGGAGGTTGTATGTTCTCCTCATGTTAACATGGGTTTCCTCCAGGTGCTTCTGTTTTCTCACACAGTCTAAAGACTGGGGTAGCTAATTGGCCATCAGGAAAACTGGCCCTGGTGTAATTGTGTGCACGTTTGTGTCTGTGTTGGACTGGCATCTGTTCTGCCTTGTTGCTTGCTGGGATAGACTCTGGCGTCCCTCTGGCAGAGTCTAGGTATAAATAGTAATAGAACTGCTCTTGGTTGTTCTGTCAGATTTATTTTTAAAAGCTCAGCTACTTTACCTTTTACAGCTAGACTGAAATCCATCAGCCCTACAATGCAATTCCAACAGTGGTTTACAACATTCACACCAGAGAGATCCAGTCTTTTTGGATTTATAAGACTATCCAATCACTGGTAACAGATTATATTCATTTGGGCTGCTTTAACCAAATCATTGTTCAACGATCTGGAAGTTTGCTCTGAATCCAAGTGAAGACAACTCGGTAGTTTCCAGGCTAGAGACCCTTGGACTCCTGCAGAGTTTTCAAGAAATTAAATCCATTCAAAAATAGAATACTTATTCCTGGTAAGGGTCACAGTAACTCAGAGCCTAGATATAACTACATCCTTGCTGGGACACTTGACCATCACAGTTAACCTGTAGAAAACCCACACAAACAACAACGAAAAATGCAGACTCTGTGAGGCACCACCTTTATTGAGCAGTCAGGCAAAAGCAGGATATACCTGTCTGGGGAACTGGAGCAGCGACTCGGTCACTCTCTGAAGGACAGGCAGGGCGACTGAAACGCCTCCCGGTTCCTGTTCTCTGCCAGCCTGGTCCAGGGTCTCAGACAGCATCTCTCGCACGCAGGGAGGGTTCAGATCCACATGAAAGTCTGCTGATATTTTGCAATTTTTGGCGACATCAAACAGCGCCAGACTGATAAAGAAGGGTTCCACCTTGAACACATACAAAGGAGAAAAACAAGGACCTCACGTCTCATTTCAATTCATTTACATACAGTACATTTGACTTTTTATTTGATAAAGATTGCAGTTGGATGCCGTTATTGCTCATGAAAAACAGCAGTATTTAGTGTGTGTTAGAGCTGTAATGCTATTATTTTTTCCATGCTGTCTGAATGCAAGATTTAACAGAAATGAATGGATACCTCTCAACTCCATCATTCTTACTAGCCACATCAGAGATAATAGAGCAATTGATATGGAATATACTTTTTTTCTACTTTATATCCCCTAACTGACAACATTGAGACACTGCAAGTGTTAAACCGAAAACCAAAGTGGATTGAAATATTAATCACACTGGACATGAGCTACTGTTATGAACTGACTTGTTCAAGAAAAACACCGGTACTTCTTGCCAAGAGTACCCTTTCATTCTGAATTTCTTGTCAGTCACTATCATTGTCAATTAATTTCCCTTTATATATTAGGTCATGACTATCTAACAAATAGACACAAAGTTAAGATGATGTTTCATATCATAAATTATTGATACAACCATGAATGTGGATGCATTAGCAGTTTCTAACTTTAGTGCAATAGTTTAGTGTATTTTTAAAATAAATGTTATGATAAATTGAACAACAGTGCATTATGACAATGCAACATTAATTTAATGGTACAATAAGTTTAAGAAAAATGTTAAATTGCCACAAAATATAGTAAATTTAATGTATTTTGAGCAGACAAGGTTTTTTCCATGCGTTTACATAATTACATAATTATGTTTTACATAATTACATATACATGTTTACATAATAATGAAACATGATGATGTGACACGTACAGTATGTCAGCTTATGTCATGGTTTCCAAAGATCCTTAAAATTCGAAGTCAGATACTCCTCATGCAACCTGCCAGACTACGAAGTATGAAAGTGAAAATCACCCCCAGCTGCATGTGCGGCTAATTAACTCTGCAGCTTTGTGTGAACCTGAAATGTGAAAAGTTTCATGTTTTAAAATCCATCCACTTTCTATTTAGAAAATAACCCAGCAGGCCCAGAGACCAAGGTGGAGAGGACATGCATGCAGTCATTCTCAATCTGCCCCTCCGACTGGAAGGCTGCCGGTTCGTATCCCACGGTCGGCAGAGGAATCCTACTCCGTTGGGCCCCTGAGCAAGGCCCTTAACCCCAGCTGCTCCAGGGGCGCCGTATAAATGGCTGACTCTGCACTCTGACCCCAAGCTTCTCTCTCCCCCTCTGTGTGCCTGTGTGTCTCATGGAGAGCAATCTGGGGTATGCAAAAAGACAAATTCCTAATGCAAATTCCTAATCCTAATTTGTCTATGGCTAATAAAGTGATCTTATCTTATAAATGCACATAGGGACGATTTGGAGATGCCAGGTAACATGCCTTTGGACTGTGAATGGATGTCATGGTAGTGGGAGAAATCTCCCACAGAGCAAACCCTACTCAGAAGGTGTTCTAGTCTGGAATCAAACCCCAGACCCAAGAGCTGTGATGTGGCAGCACTGCTACACCACCTTGTTTTTAAATCATAACTACAAAATACAGTACTATATTACTAACAGATTATTTTGCTCTCCCCTTTTCATTTTGGTGTACGGTGTTACTGAAATACTGCAATGTGTCCTTCTTATAACATCACCCCAGCTTCAGTAAATAAATGTACTTCCCACACTATGTATGTTAGTTGCAGCCATTTGTACAGTATAATGCTACATTGTACACAATGCAAATATTTTATCTATTTCACTTGGGGTCACATCTTGCTTCTTTATTACAAAAACACAGCTTACTGACTGCTCTTTTACCAATGATGAAAGGTAATAAGCATCTAGTTAGCATTTACACAGGTGTTGTTCTGCTAGACTAGTATAAAACATGTGGCTTATGGGTGGCTCCTGAAATAAAGCATTATCCAGAAAAGCATTTTATTCTGAGGAAGTCAGAGTGCTTACAATTGCTAACAAAAAGTCAACAGGATGACTGCTTTACAGTCGTTGGGAAAACTACAGTTTATCCTGCAGAACTGGAGATAAGCCTGCTTATTTTTTTGTGCGTCACTGTAGTTTAATAAACACAATATCGGATAAAACAGAAGTGCTTCACTTAGCCAAAACAAATAACCCAGGGGCTCGGAGGTACTGTACAGTGGTAATCTAATCAAGTCTCAATGAAAGCCAAAGCTGAGGTATCATGTTAACCCTGTCTGAGAAGGCAGCGGAGATGGTACATGTTTGTCATAAGACAATGTTTTTACCCTTATAAAAACATAATAATAATTCTTTATACTTATCCAGCTTTTTTTGTGATACTTAAAGTGCTTTACAGGTAATGGGGTCTCCCCTCCAACACTGTAGCTCCCTGGATGATGCGACCGCAGCCAAAGTGCACACAGTACACGTACCCGGACAGTCAACTAACATCCCTACTCTTTTTAAGAAACGGCCTGGGATTTTCATCAACCACGGAGAGGCAGGACCTCAGTTTTACCTCTCCTCCGAAGGACAATACCTTTTTTACAGCATAGTGTCCCCATCACTATACTGGGGCATTATGGCCCACACAGACCGCCGGGTGAGAACCCCTGACTGGTCCCACTAACACCTCTTCCAGCAGCACCTTTAGCTTTCCCCAGAGGTCTCCCATCCAGGTACTGGAGAGGCTCACACCTGAGTAGCTTTAGTGAGTTGCCATAAGGTAAGTTACAAACAAAAGGGGGCCACTCAGCCCATTCCATCTTGTCTGGTTTCCGGAAACAATTTAATTCACAGATCTCACTCAGTCATTTCTTGAAAGAAGCCTCAACAACATGTCTGTATCTTTGTTCCAGACCTCCACAACCCCATTTGTAAAGCAGTTATTCCTGTTTTCAGCTTTAACTGTACTTCCCTATAGTTTTCTCCTTGTGTCCTCTGGTTTGCATTTCACTGTTGATTTCAAAGAAATCCAGTGGTTAGGCTTTGTCAAAGCCTTTAAATATTCTGATATACAAATCATTTTGGCTTTTAGTATTCTTAGGTTAAGAATGTAAAAAAAAAATATTTTCAGCTTGTCTGCGATTCCTTTGAGGAATCTACTTGGTCTGTCTTCTTTGGAGTGTTGCCAGAGTAACAATATCTTTTAACCAAATCTGCACACAATATTCTTTAAATGACGTCTTACTGATTCATTTTACAATTTGAACATTATGGCTTTTGATTTAAACTCGGTATATCCTACAATTCTGTTTACTTTGTTTACAACTCTGCCAAGCTGTCTAGTGAAGGAAAACATAGGTAAACATAAACAGCTGAGTCTTTAGACACTCACTCACTTGGGTTATAATCCCACTGGTGACACAGAATAATCAAAGCAAAAAAAAACTATCTGTAATTATGTTATGCATCACACTTGTAACTACAATATATCATATACTGTACAATCAGTACAGTACTTTCTAAATCTGTGCTATTTCTTCACACATTCCCATGCCATTTTTAATTGTTATTATGAATTAGTGCTTTCTTGAACTTATAGCTGCATTGAAGTTTAACTTATACATTATTGCCCTGTTCAGGTTCCAATATAGCCTTATAAGAGACTGCACTTCCGTGACTAGTCTTAGACTGGAGTTCTTTCCATTGAGGAGTATGGAATTGTTCCACCATGTCTAATATCGCTGACACAAAATATCTAATGAACACAGTTCACAGACCTAATCTCACCTGAAACATGTCTCTTTTCAACAGAGATCCCACAGTAAAGTACAATGGGTGTTCTAAGGGGACAAACACAGCATTTCCAGAAGCCAGCAAATTTTCCCTAGATACTGTACACACTTTCCAAGTACTGACCAGGGAGACCCCTTGCTGAGCATGTAAGATCCGATGAAATCAGGGTTCAGGATTGGTAAATCTGTTGGCTAAACCTGGAACAACGTCGATTTCTTTCAACTTTTCTGATATCGGTTATTAAATATATATTTGTTGGTTCTGAGATTTAAAGCAGTAAGATCCCACCATAGCGTTCAATAATACAAATGCATATTTTTGCTCATTAAAGCAAGCAGACATACTAAACAGAGTGTTAAGACTCACATACGTTTGTTGGCACCGCATCATTTTTTTCATTCACACAGCCTTGCAGGGCGAATGTTAAATCATGACAATTGACCAAAATCCGTCGGCCAAACTTCTCCTCAAAGGGCTTCAAATCCGGTTCGATTCCTGAGAAGTCTAGTCTCTGCAGTAGAACAAAGTCGACATCATTTCTCCATTAAGTTTTAAATTGTCTTCCTCCCTTGGGTGCAGATTGAACAACACACTAGCTGCCTTCACTACTGTTAACAGTGCTGGCTTTTGCATTTGACTTACAGCTTTTCATAATTCCGTTTTTTGAGTAAGAAAAGTGTTGTAGCCTTTTCGTATCCAATTTGATTTGTACAAATGAATGTGAGGAATGCTGCAAATAGACTGTAGAAAAAAATCAAAGAGGACATCTTAAAATGCCAAGTCATAAGAAAATTCACAGTTGCTGAAACTGCGTAACTCATAATCCCAGACTTAAAGGAGATCGTCAAAATTCTCCTGGTTTCTGGTTTTATTCCAGCCCAGCTTCTTTTCTGCCAGCTAATTAATTGAAGCCAAGATTATACAAATTCGATTTTGAAATGAGTAATTTTCCTTATTTAAGCTTTTTCACCGTATTTGTTTTGAGCTGAAATGCTGATTTCAAGTAAAATCTAACATTTTATTGGTACTCTGAAATGTCCAGCTGTTTAAAAAGTTCTCAATAAGCAAATAGCCTGTTTAATCATGGGTTCAGCTGAGTAAGAAAGAACTCAGTTGGAATGAAGCTCTCTGAACGGCACGATACCACATGTGCCTGTGGAGCACCCTGGCAATGAACTGGACACAAAACTGGAAAAACTACAGGAGGGCAAAAATGGCAGTGCGGTGGGGACTTATTAGGATAAAACATGTGTTACTAACTACAGGAATCACAATTAATTTCACATGATCACATGATGACTTTATCAAACCTCAACAGTTAGTGCCACTTTCCATTTTCTGAAGAATTGTTTTAATTTCTGAATTCGGATAAACTAAAAATACTTCAGGCAGCCTCAACCAGAAGAAAGAGATTCTGCAGGTGTACAAAAACCTACCAATAAAAGACATTGTGCACAGCAAAAAGTCTGATTATTTGTTACATTGCTCTTTTAACCTTCAAGTGCGTTATATGACTGTATGCATCATTTGTTTTTCAGGTGAAGACAAATGAAAGAACACTTAACCTGTGTTTCAGGATCCAGTGCGAACAGCTTGTGTCGCCCATCGTTCCTGTTAATTTTATTAAGTTGATCTGTTTCTCTGGCGTACTGAAAGACACAATGGAAAAACTCTTTGAAAATCCCGGCCCTACTACTTTGCTGCATTGATCCTATTCATGCAGACAATTCAAATTCTGGTTAACCTAAGGCTGTTGCCTATTATCATACAGGATAGACTTACAGTTCCTGTTAGCAGTTTCTGCTAACAATATCTGCTAGGCAGAAATTGTTCCTGTGGTCTTTATATGAAGAAAACATATTCATGTGAAGAAAACAGTGCTACTTTCAGTCTTGTCTTTATGGTGGTAATGAGTGATAAAGCTTTACAAAAACGTCATGAAGCATACACTGTACATGCATTATATACTGCAGGAGATGTAAAGAGATGAACTGTATAGAAAAAAAACAATATTGTGAGATTGTCAAAGCCAGTGACACAATACAGGAAACGGGACAGAAAGCAAGAGTGACGATCCAGGGCTCTTTTCTGCCAAGGTCTCTTACTCATGCCAAGTCTCTCTGAGTCAGTGCAACTACTGCAGGAATTCCCAGATTCTTATTTCCTTCATTCCTGGAATGATTGCTTTCTTTCCTCTGCTTTTTTTAGGCTGTGATTCACCCTTATGGAATAGGGAAGCTGATTTTCGCATTTTAGGTGGCACCGCGGAGCCAGGACGCTCTGCCGTACCTTCATCAGCTCGGGGTGCATGCTCCGGCCCAGGCTCTCCATCAAGCTTTCCGACTTCCCCTGGCTGCTGACTTCGTCATCTGCGCGTTAAACAGAAACAGACGGCTGTGATGACGGGAACCTCGCGTTTCCCCGGAAAAAAAAACTCTCAAAAGGCGTCAGCATTATTAAAAGCTCTTTTTGTCCTGTTCTTTCTGTTTATTTTCTTCCAGCCCCCTGTTTAAACTCTGTAGAAAAAGCTCGGGGCAACACTAGAAACAAACCAAACACAAATAAGATTTCTTCTTGAATGCTTAGGTCTTAAATATACTGTGCTAAAAACAAATAGCAAGAACTAACTTGAGGTTACAGCATTAACACTTAATTAGATTAAAGGAATAAAGGAAACACAGAATTAATATGAAATTAACAGCTACACTTTTTGGGTAAAGACACCTCTTTCACTGGTAGAGTTATGGAAAAATTGTTAGAGCAATATAAACAAGAAATATTAACAAAATAAAGGCATTTAAGAGCCAATCCAGCTGGATTTAGAAAGACAAGTTTAACTAAAATTCTCTGAAAAAGAAACAAGGATAGCTGATATCACTACAGCATATATTATATTTAGTATATACCGGAATCAAAGGCAACATACAGTACTCACATGGGCAGAGAAATGGTTAATGAATAAGGCTTATGCAGTCATTTTAAGAAGCATAACCTCTGTTTCAGATGATATAAGCAGTACCACGAGGCTCCATTTTAAGACCATCAACCTTTCTATATTAGCAATTTAGGTTTTGATAAAAATTGGAGCAACAGAAACAGCATCAAAAGACTTTCAAGCAACTTGAATTGGACATACACTCATAAAATTACATTTAACTTTGACAAGCAGGAAGTAGGAAAACAAACTATACAGTACATATCATATGGGTGATTCAAAGCTGCAGGAATCTATATATGAAAGGGATCTGGGAATTAATGTAGATTGGATATATATGCTTGGATATGTATAGAAAACATGTATAATTTAAATCATGGAAACTTATTTTCAAGCTTTAAAATGCATTCACAGGACTTCATTTAGAATATTGTTTTCAGTCTTGGCTACCATAACACAATAAGGATATAATAGCCTGATTCAGAATCATCTGAAACAGTTCAACAAATTACTACATAATACTACAGAATATTTAAAAAAATGAAGCATGGTAATTATATTTGAATGGTGGGATTAAGCTACATTCAAAGCTTAAATGCTTTATTGGTTTTAAAAAGTAAAAACCAATAAAATACAGTTACAACCTACAGTATGTTTTAAAAAAAGACTGGATATTGATTGTGTGTTTTAGTTCAGGATTTATAGAAATAATATATGCTTAATGATTTTAAACTGCCCACTACAGCAATAAATAAAAAAAAACAAAAGGGGACTGAGGTATTGAGTTTTAAATTAAACTAATGAGAAAAGAAAAAATCAATACACAAGCAAGATGGGAAAACAATATTTTAAAACCGCTTGTGAATCTTCTAGTTGCCCTGGAAACTGTTACACAAAAAACAACACCAAATGTCAATACAGAAGACTATTGTACGAAAATTATTATATAAAGTCTCTTTTTTAGTACTACTGCAATGAATACATGCTTGTGACAGAAGCTCATACATAAAAAATCTCTTTTTAGGAAGCAACAAAGAATAGTGCGAATATTAAATGGGGAATTTAAAACCTGGAAAAAACTCATACACTAATAAAAACTCAAATAACTAGCAATATGTTGGTGCTCAAATCAAGCATAACTCACTAATTTGGAATACAGGACACAAATGGAAGCCGAGTGAAAGTGTTTTTAAGACAGAAAAAAAGCAATTATGTACTGTAGTTATGTGTGGTTCTTGGTACACAGATATCAACAATGCCAGCGAATTCACCTACATCGCTCATAAAGTATCTTGTTAAGGTCTTTGGCTCAGTTAGCAACTCCATGAACACAAGGGGCTAAGGCATGTCCTCCCTTAATTGGTAACTTTTCCTATACTCTTATGTTTTCATGAATTCATTTCTGTCTCTTTTTTCAATGTCTCCATTTTTTCCCCCAATGTGCCACTGAAATCTCGTGCAGTCCAAGAAATGTGAACCTGGTGGCTATTTAATTTCAACAGCTGCATGGGAAACGAGATCCCAGTAGCTTTTGGTACTGTATCTTACATTCTTCTGGGGCTTATCAGCTTATTGTCAGGGTTCTTCACACACAGAGATCCCGGACACTGGCACGTTCACATGTGTTGTGCACTGCCTCTGGAATTTGCTTTATTTAACTGCTAGGAAGTTTCAAGTTGAAAAGTTCACTATAACTTCTTCCTTTAAAAAAGCAGCAGTCCTTAAATGTAGAAAGGGAACACTGTGGGGGGAAATAAAAACTGCTAGTTGAAACGATTCATACACACAGAACACTATCTGTCATCTGCTGTATTTAAAACGTACAGGCTTTGTAAATATGAAAGTGTTTGAATACGTTGTGATACCTTTTTGTAAATGATTGGGCTGCAAAACCTGCATATGGCAAATGCAATCACACCAAACTCTATCCAGTAATATACTGTATAAATCTCCTTGTGTCGTGAAACATTTTGGTTACATACCAATTACACAGTTACCTGGCTTGAATTTTTTCTTTCTGAAAGCCACTTATTACTTAGGAAGAGTCATGGCATGGTGCAGCCTATCGCAGAAGTGGATCAGCACAACGAGGAACTGCATCCTGATGGACAGAATCAGGGCCTAAATTGGGGCCAGTTTTGAGAAGTGTACTCATTGCATATCTTTGGACTGCACAAGAGCACAAAGGAAATACATGCAGACATAAAGAGAACATGCAATCTCCTCACAGAACGCACCCCAGTCCAATCCCAAGACCTCAGATCCATGAGGAAACAGCACTACCTGCTATGCCACTGCGCCACATATAATAATGATAACAATATTATGGATATGGATATACAAAATATTGATTAATGACATTAAATATTTTTGGCATGTTTTTTAGTTCAAAACGGATCTGCTTGCTCTGACAATATTATACAATATTATTTGCTGAAAATAAGTAAGTATATATAAGAACAAAAATAAGAAGATCAAAAAGAAAACATAAGAAAATGGAAGATTATGGCCTGCTCTTTAATTGCTAGTACAGTAGGTCATTTTTGCCCTACGAAGTGCCTCCTGTTTTCACTTCCTGAATTGCCTGCACATGAGTGGCTCCAGTCACTGCTGAACCTGCAAACTTGAAATACGTTCTCAATTTTACATAAATCATCAAGTTCCCTTGTAATGTCCCCTCTTAGTCTAAAGACAATCACTTCCTTTAACTTATCTGGAGAGTGTTTGCCATTAAACACTCTTCCGGAAGCTGACAGGATGTGATTTTTGTTAACATCGGGTCCCGTATAATTCTCCCCGAGTTTGAGGGGTGCTTAATGAAATTATCTCTTCACCCTGCATGCGAGGAATAAGAAGTGACAAATAACAAATGCCTCAATTGTCTGGCATTGTTCCACAGGTAGACAGTGTATATTGTAAAGCTACTGATCTCTCCCCCTTGCTTGTGATGAAAGAGGGGGAAAGCAATCTGTTTTGTTTTTGTATGCCTAGCTGAAAACCGAATTTACTGCTGCTACTAATAACTCCTCCTTAAAATGCGTAAAGTATACAGCAATGAACCATTCAGATTGCAAGCCTTATGTCAAAGAAACCTGATAAGATCGCAAGACCTGCTATTCAAGACCTTTGCTGCTACAGTACCTCTTGTGGTGGGAGCCAAGCAAGGCCAGTTCTCAGTTTTTAACCCATTGACATGAATTGACTGGAATTCAAGCCTCTGCTCCTTGAACAGACAACAGATTCTCGAAACTCGAACATGTCAGTTAACTCACTCTGAGTTGCTTTCATTGTGACTGCAATACATCACCAAAGGCAGCTCTCTGTCCATCTTAAAACCTGCCCGAGATTGTGATGTTAAAAATCATCATTCCAATATCACAATACAGGCTGAGGTAGTCAACGGGGGTTTAATTCAATTAACAGCAAGGATCAATATTTTCCTGGTTTAATCTTGTCATTATTTTCAAAAAGCCATCGGGTCTCACTGCCAAATTCTATTGCAACACAATGGAGATAACAACATACATAACGCTGAGCTATTCAAAAATGCACTTTACAAAATGTGCTTGAGCTGCCTCCTCACTGTCCAAACCCCAGAGCACTGTATAATAAATTTCTCAGTGAATCAAATGCAGTGATTGGATTCTAGAGCTGTAATTTCCCATTAAATACAACCATACCAGTGATTTACAGTCCTGCAAAATACTTTCACGCAGCATCTTTCCCAAACAAACAACTTTAAATCACACTGACAGTGTTACCAGTTAGGAAACGAGCAGTACTGTAACTGCTACATGTACTGTACATGGAAATGATTTTCATCACCTGCAGATTTTAGTGATGGTAAGAACTGTTGCCTAAACATCTATATACAAAGTCCCTGAAATAACTAAACAAAATAACGAAGTGAAATAATTTCCACTAACTTTTTAAAACTAGCTCAATTCTACGAAACAAGGCTACGGTACCTCCTGAAAGGAATGATTATATGTTGCTTTTACACCATTTACAGGCTAATATCCACAAATAAGACATGAATGACATCATTTGGCATTGTAAAGAATGAACAGAGCTTAGGAGTGTGAAAGGGGTCCCACAGTAGAGATGAGTACCGTACCCAGAGAGCAGTCGATTGTGTCTCCATTCCTTTTGTCCTGAAGCAGAGGCTCTGCACTGCTCTGAAGGACATTCTTCAGTGTGCTGACCCACTCCTCCATCTCCTGCTCGCTCTCTGCAGCCAGGTAGTGGTTGCAGCCATCCTGCATCTTCAACTCAAATCCATTCCGCCGCATTTTAGGGCACTGAGGGAGAAGAAAGCACAGCAGATGTGTCTTACAATCATCACCCCACTGAACACACCAGCACTGCAGCGGTGTCTCACAATCATCACCCCACTGAACACACCAACACTGCAGCGGTGTCTTACAATCATCACCACACTGAACACACCAACACTGCAGCGGTGTCTTACAATCATCACCCCACTGAACACACCGACACTGCAGCGGTGTCTCACAATCATCACCCCACTGAACACACCAGCACTGCAGCAGTGTCTTACAATCATCACCACACTGAACACACCAGCACAGCAGACGTGTCTTACAATCATCACCCCACTGAACACACCAGCACTGCAGCAGTGTCTTACAATCATCACCCCACTGAACACACCGACACTGCAGCGGTGTCTTACAATCATCACCCCACTGAACACACCGACACTGCAGCGGTGTCTCACAATCATCACCCCACTGAACACACCAGCACTGCAGCAGTGTCTTACAATCATCACCACACTGAACACACCAGCACAGCAGACGTGTCTTACAATCATCACCCCACTGAACACACCGACACTGCAGCGGTGTCTTACAATCATCACACTGAACACACCAACACTGCAGCGGTGTCTTACAATCATCACCCCACTGAACACACCGACACTGCAGCGGTGTCTTACAATCATCACCCCACTGAACACACCAACACTGCAGCGGTGTCTTACAATCATCACCCCACTGAACACACCAACACTGCAGCGGTGTCTTACAATCATCACCCCACTGAACACACCAACACTGCAGCGGTGTCTTACAATCATCACCACACTGAACACACCAGCACTGCAGCGGTGTCTTACAATCATCACCCCACTGAACACACCGACACTGCAGCGGTGTCTTACAATCATCACCCCACTGAACACACCAGCACTGCAGCAGTGTCTTACAATCATCACCCCACTGAACACACTGACACTGCAGCGGTGTCTTACAATCATCACCCCACTGAACACACCAACACTGCAGCGGTGTCTTACAATCATCACCCCACTGAACACACCAACACTGCAGCGGTGTCTTACAATCATCACCACACTGAACACACCAGCACTGCAGCGGTGTCTTACAATCATCACCCCACTGAACACACCGACACTGCAGCGGTGTCTTACAATCATCACCCCACTGAACACACCAGCACTGCAGCAGTGTCTTACAATCATCACCCCACTGAACACACTGACACTGCAGCGGTGTCTTACAATCATCACCCCACTGAACACACCGACACTGCAGCGGTGTCTTACAATCATCACCCCACTGAACACACCGACACTGCAGCGGTGTCTTACAATCATCACCCCACTGAACACACCAGCACTGCAGCAGTGTCTTACAATCATCACCATACTGAACACACCAGCACTGCAGCGGTGTCTTACAATCATCACCCCACTGAACACACTGACACTGCAGCGGTGTCTTACAATCATCACCCCACTGAACACACCAGCACTGCAGCGGTGTCTTACAATCATCACCCCACTGAACACACCAGCACTGCAGCAGTGTCTTACAATCATCACCCCACTGAACACACCAGCACTGCAGCAGTGTCTTACAATCATCACCCCACTGAACACACCAACACTGCAGCGGTGTCTTACAATCATCACCCCACTGAACACACCAACACTGCAGCGGTGTCTTACAAACACCCCACTGAACACACCAACACTGCAGTGGTGTCTTACAATCATCACCCCACTGAACACACCAACACTGCAGCGGTGTCTTATAATCATCACCCCACTGAACACACCAGCACTGCAGCAGTGTCTTACAATCATCACCCCACTGAACACACCAGCACTGCAGCGGTGTCTTACAATCATCACCCCACTGAACACACTGACACTGCAGCGGTGTCTTACAAACACCCCACTGAACACACCAACACTGCAGCAGTGTCTTACAATCATCACCCCACTGAACACACCAACACTGCAGCGGTGTCTTACAAACACCCCACTGAACACACCAACACTGCAGTGGTGTCTTACAATCATCACCCCACTGAACACACCAGCACTGCAGCGGTGTCTTACAATCATCACCCCACTGAACACACCAACACTGCAGCGCTGTCTTACAAACACCCCACTGAACACACCAACACTGCAGCGCTGTCTTACAAACACCCCACTGAACACACCAGCACTGCAGTGGTGTCTTACAATCATCACCCCACTGAACACACCAGCACTGCAGCAGTGTCTTACAATCATCACCCCACTGAACACAACAACACAACAGAAGTGTCTTACAGTCACTGAACACAACAACACATGCTGTTGTGTTACAGACATGTCTGTAAATAGCTTTCTACATATGCTGTACCAGACCAGTAACTAAACTAGAACAAGCTTTTATTCCCTGCATTCGGTTCTTGCTTCTGTATATTCCACTAGAAATCATGCAAAAACTAGTGCTGAGTTTCATTAAAAAGGTATTAGTTTTAAGTGTTTTTCCACTGTGTTTATACACATTACTTAGGACTTTGTCTGCTCCTTTAAAATGCCATGATGAGAACAAAGACATGTTCAAGCAGCTAGGGTTAAAGTGGATAAATTCAAGAATCCTAATACAATTCACTGGCTCTTCGTATTTTCATCCCTATTCTGCTTCACGTGACCATGGTCTGGGGGCGAGGCTGTCACACACACAATAAATAGTCTGCTAGAATGTAGAAGCACAACCAAAGAACTTGCTTCCTGTTTTTGTGATTTTCTTCCAGAGTCATAAATTTATTAACTGTTACATCATGGAATAAGGGATTTGAATATTTTGGATGAAGAAATTTCCTGAGACAATGTCCTTGACAACAAAAATGTGGCTGCCAAAAATCCTTATCATGTGATTCAGAAATCCCAAAATAATGATTTCCAGTTTTTGACCAAGCATATGAGCAAAGTGTTAACATAATCGGATGGCAGCTGATTTAACACTGACTTGTGGCTGCAAATTACAGTACATCTTAAAGATCAAAGAGAAAACACTGCTTCAGGCAACAGTTTGTTTTAAAGACAAAGTTAACATGCAGGAAATCCGCATGGGTCTGACCAGCAAAAACTCAGTAATCCAAAGACTTAATAATAGAACATGACAAAAAAATTGTGGGACCAAGATCAGATTGGTGTTTATAAAGTATCACAGTGGATATAAGAAATCTACACTGTACGTGACTCTGCATGACTCTCTACATGACATACTGCTGTAATAAATGCAAGTTGATAAGATAATTATTCACAAAGACGTACTGCTATAATAAATGCAAAAGGTGCTTCCACAAAGTATTAGTTGGGTGGGGGGGGTGTGCACACTTATGCAACCAGGGTGTTGTAGGTTTTTTAATTTCAATTTCCTAATAATTATCTCTGTTTTCTCTTGAAATTTGTTGGTTGCAAGGTTACATAAAAGATGGAAAAATGTCTGACATGATTTATCTTGATTTCTGGAGTTGCAGCACAAAGCTCATAACTCAGGGTGCAGGAAATGCCTGGAGGCCTGTTAATTCATCTCCAGCCAGACCCTGATGTTCAGAGATCACTGGCTTTGGCTGGGATAACTTCATTAACCTCCTCGGGGGGTATTTGTAGCTAGCTGTGCAATATTTGGGTGAGGCAAGTTTGAAGACTAGTTTGGGGCTTTCTGAGCTTAAAACCAACTTTTATTTGGCCTGTTGCCAGCTCACTGAGGGCAGCATCCGTCATGCTATCGTTTTCACACTGTGGTCATTTCATTTTAAAGAAGTGGGTGCCTCCACAGTCTACGTTTCACAGACAACACATGGTTTAGTCAGACAAGCTGATTCACAGCCCAGGGTGAGTCCACACATTTGAGAAGGAAGGGTATGAAAGTAAAAAATGTGTTGATTTCAACTGCAAAAGAAAAAAAAATGTTTTGTAAGTCTGGTGTTCATCAGAAGGTATCCTTGCATCATGCTTCCTGATCGTTTGGGCACAGGCAGTAAAAGGGCTGTCAGTACATCAGAAACCATAGCTGAGTACAAGGTTTCATAGGTGAGATTGTGACTTGTTGTAAGGGGAGCCATCACTCAAGGAAATGCTGTAATAAGAAATTGTTTTGGAAATAAAGTGGTAATCAAGGCAAGCAAATGGAGTTGGGACGTGAGCGGTCTCTGAACTGAGCAACTGCTTGGTGAAACAAAGAAGACTAGAAACAACATGTGAGATGCAAGCGATATCTGTGTGACAATACACCCACTCATTTTTCTCACAATGTCAGGTAGATTTACTGATGTCAACACCCCCAAATATCACAGGGCTGATGATGATAACTAGTGTGATTCAGGGGATGTAGCAGTTAATTTCAATGCCTCTTTTGTCATGCAATCAGGTTATGAAATGTTATTCTCTTTGCCTGAAAACACACTTCTGCCCATCAATTGTTGTACGGTACCTGAACGACATCAACACAAGAATCAAGGTAAATAGATCCTTTGGTCTCCTTGCAGTTCTTCTCATCCTTGTACGAACTCAGAGTGTACGAGCCATCCGGGAGCTGGGTCAAGTAGAAGTACCTTCTCTTGAACGCCTATAAAAACAAATAGGTGAAGTCAGCTCTTGGAAAATCAATTTCCTGTTGACTCAGTCATTGGATTCGTTTCAGAATCAGGTTTGGGAGCAAGAGGCATTGGTGCACAGGACCAAAAGGAACACTTACAATTCCAGAATAGGGGTAAAATTAAACTTTGCAGCAGGTTCGCAGATTCAGAAGCCAATAAAACAAAGGAAGAAAAAAGCATTAACAATAGTCACTTACAGTATCGACATCTAATTTTTTAAACATTTATCACCTACTGCATACTCTTATAAAGCACAGATTGGTGATCCGCACGATTGTTTTCCACAGTGTAATGCAGCACAATAAAGGTGCCTCTAAATCTCATATTAAGTGTCAGAGCCACACCCGCAGTTTGCGGTCTGCGATATAGTTTCTTATTAAAGACTTTATTTTATGTATAAAATATCAAGAGGGCACATAAGGTTTTTCCCACACTTTATAATGTCACTGCCCTAGGAAAGCAACAAATGGGACAGGCTAAATTGTAAATACAGATATCACTCAGAATATGACTAAATCCAGTCATGTGCAGTAACTTATAATGTTTATTTTTACTGACATGTGAAGCAAATAGAAAAACTGTTGAGGAGCTACTCTTGTGGTTAGTAACCTAAAGCTTTTCCTGGAGTTTTAAAGCAACCCATTCATCAGCTGGAAAAGTCATTTAAATGGAAAATTAGAACACTTGAATTCAAAAGCAAATACGAGATGCTTATATCATTTCCAACAACCCTCAAAGATATTTCCTGCTAAAGAGATTTTAAGTACTCTTAATTTTATTAGCACACTTGTTTCTTTAATTTGAGTTAATCGTATATTACACAATAATGATAAGTGGAGTTTTTAACTAAAGTTCATCAGGGGTGACAACCAAGACTCTCACTCTACCTAAGCAATAAAGATTTTTCAAATGCATTGAATTCTTGGGTGTTATTCCTCATAAAAAATCATCCTACTTATGCTTATGCTGCTGTAGTAAACACGGATGTTGGGTCTTACAGAAATTAAATTTGGGGTGGGGGATTTGATTCCAGAGTGCATTTCAAAGTGGAATTTCTGATTTCTTCATGCAAATTCACAACGGAGTCTTTGGAGGCAGACAGCTGAATGAAGACTCTGGCACAGCGGTAAAAATATGTACTGGTACATCTCAGCCAAGTGAAAGAAGATACAAAAGCAATGCCTTCTATTTCAGCTTGCCTGCTTAAAAAGGTATCTTTGTACAGCTCAAGGAAACATTTTCATTTGAAAATAAGAACAACCTACTCTCATAATGTAACTAGATACAAACCAATTGCAATAGTTACACTGATTATGTTAATACTAGCATTAGCAATCACCAGCAATTTAACAGTCTTTCAAAGTTGTGTTTTCTACTGGAAACACAAAGAAGCCAATACAAAGTCTCAACTTCCACTGCCGAAGTGAGATCTTTGCACCACATGATGAATTAAGAATTTGTACCCTAGGACTAAATGCATCCACACAAATTCTGCATTATTTGTGAAAAACTGCACAGAAATCCAGCTAAAGTTTTTTTTTTTCCTTACACATCCAGGCAAGACTCCCAATACTGTACAAAACATGCAATATGGATCTTGGAATCATTTAAATTTCCTGTGAAATGAGTGAACAGGGTCTTGTTTGGGATTGTTGACTGAGTTTTGAATGGTACTGTACAGTATGTGCATGACCTGAGTGAGCAGGGCAGACCAGCCTACTAATAAACTCTCAACAGCACAACACAGACACCCCACTTCCCCTCACCCTGTTAACAGAATCATTTGCGGACAGATTTAAATGGTTCTTTTTTAAGTACTGTACTTGCTACTGTCGGATAAATGTACACTGTACTGTATGTCGTTATCAAATATTTTGTCTGCCAAGTTGAGTGCACTGTAAACGTGTTCTGCTGCTTTAACCTGCACAGAACTGAGAACTGGCACTTAGATTTTGAAGACTAAACAGAAGGAGTAGGGGGGTCAGTTAATATGGGGACAACACATGTTCATCCAGTCATACCAATATAAACAGCAATGAGGCAGAATGTAAGGCACTAGGGGAAACACGGAATATGAAATGCCTATAAGAAAAGAGCAGATGTTAATGATTATTCATCTTTTCATCTAACAAAAAAACAATAAAAAGGGAAAACAGCATAATGGGATACAGAGAAAAATGTATAGCCAAGGCCCTATACACAAGGCCTCACTTAGTGGTGTGAACAGCTTTGATGTCCTCACTATAAAAAGCGGATTACTGCTATAGAAAGAGGCAAGCAGAGTGACTCCTTTCTTGCAATGACTACTACTAACTCCGAGGCCTTGAACAGAAAATTTTGGGAGACGGCAATCCAATTGACAAAATCCTTAACAGTGTTAAAATACTTATTTAGGAAAATTTTGAGGAAAAAAAAGAACAGACTAATTAAAACCAGGCACAATTGTGCTGTTTAAAATTGAACATGATTGCAAATGTTTGGAAAAAACTAAAGTACACAGACATGCAGTAGAAGCACATTAGTAGTGTTCTTCTAGCAAGTGATCAAGAAAATACTAAGCAAATGTACCTAATGAGACAAGCGGTCTCCTGCTAGCACGTTTTCTTTAATCCTTACAAGCAGGACAAATTAAGAAATATCTTCATTTATATTTGCCCTCATTAAGATGCTGTAACATCTGTGTCTTGTGTCCTTCACTTACCCTCATGGAAACAGAGAGGCTACTGTTCATGTTCGCTTTGGAGAGCCATCCCTGCTTCACGATCTCTCTTTTCTGAGAACATAGCGAAGAGGAGTCCTGGCACAACACAGAGAAAAAAAGTCAAGATCTTGCTGCACAAACAGAGAGGTCCAGTACACTTGCCCTGAATTTACTGCACACAATCTCCACCACACAGATAAGAATCTTGTAGAAATTTTAGACATGTGTTCTATCAAAACTTCAACTTACCAGCCAACAGTTAATTCCATACAGTATGTGCAGAATTCTGTACCTCAGATAGTGATAGACACCGCTGAGGGGCTGGAGTGTTAACTTAGTCGTTGCCTGAGACTACTCTGAATCTGTGGACCTCACGATGACAATCTCAGACCATTGAAACAGAGTGGATTAAGTTGCAGGCTCTATCCAAGCAAATCAAACAATCGTCACAGAAGTCACTATCGTAGCCTACCACATTAAATTGGTTCTGCGATTCTCTAAACAGATTTATGGTCTTGTATCATTTTGCTATCAACTTGGATTTAGAGGTGTATGTCAATAAAAGATCAGGTGGTAATGTATAGTACAAAGAATTCTTACTATCTAGAAGGGATCTCTATAAGGTAACTATTTTGGGCTAATTTAGTGGGCTTAACTCTGCCTCACCACTGTTGATATCTTTATACTTTTTAGTATTGTTTCCACTTCTGACACCAGTTTTCCACTGGGGAAGATCTGAACCAGTAGATTCATCTATGATGGTGTGGGCAGTGTGCCCAGAAAGGCCAAAAGTTCAGAACCACAGGAAAGTGTCACAATTTCCTGCATTATTATTAAAAATAGCACTACTTTCTTAAAGTTACCACTTCACAGTTACTAAGAAACAAGGAAATTCCTGAACCCTCAACCCATAGATGTTAAGTCATCTCAATGTTGACAGCACAGCAGTCAGAACATATCCCAAAAATTGTCAGTTACAGTGTATTCTGTTGCAGAAGCAGTACTGCTATTGTATGCTATTTTATACAGTAAGTTCTCAAAACAGGGAATGTTATTTAAATTATAACAAGATCAGTTTAAGTGAAGTTTGCCAGTTACACAATACTGAGCTGTTAACTCATTTAACATTTTAAAGCTGTTATCATTTCACATTTTAAGTATTTCAATTTACTTTACAACAGAATAAGGCAAAAATACAACATTTTTCAAATATATTGAATACTTTATATATATACTTTATATATAGCTATTTAGATTTGTGCCTATTTTTACTATAACAAGGCTCTTCTCTGTACTAAATTGACAATCTCACTGTGATATCATCAGCATATTAAAACCATGATAAGTGCAGTCCTGCCAGCATATCTCTTTAACCCTCTGAGCTCCTTCTCTTTTGTGTTATTTTCATTCAGTTCATTCATTTAATATGAACTCCCATATCTTCATTAATCACTGTTTTTAATGTGATCAGGCCCTGGAGAACTGTCCCCAATTAAGACCTCTCACCTAATCACTCTTCATTTCACTACACCGAACACCATCTTTATTAATCACTATCACAATAAGGCACTGGAGTATTCCATCCAAATCACCCAATCATAATCTACGCATAAGCACTTCAGTAATCATCTAACAACCTCTCAATCACATAAGAAGTTGTGCCTTGTATTTCAGATAAAGTTATTCAGTGTAATACATTTACTTTTTCAACCAGAATTACGATATCGAGTTTGTTGAACTATGGATTTATAAATTATGACCTTTTTTGCATTTCTTTATTTACTGAAAACGTACTGATCTAAGTAACTGGGTGCTAAGATGAACCAGTGTTAGTGAATTTACTGACTAAAGACACAAAATATATGCCTGAATCTGTTGGATAATCTGTTGCCTAAGGCAGTAATGAACTATTTGTGCAGGAACACCAGCAGGGCACGTCACTTGAGTTCTGGTCTAAAATGGATGAAGCATCCAATTTGGAATAAGCTATTTAGGAGATATGAAGGGGGGCCATTGTCTCAGAAGCACTGACGCAGAAAATAAGTACAAACTGATTTTTCTCCTTCTGGTTGGAGAACTGCCCCTTCTGACTGAATCTTATAATCTAATTCCAGTGTTCAGCTCAGTCATACAGGCCTGAATATTCCCCTTACTCCTCAGAGTACTGTCCAGTCTCTAGGGCTCGCCTGTTTTTCTTTCCATGTGACAAACCGGGGTGATTGCATTACAGTAGGATCGATTTTTGTCTACTGCTGACTTGCAGACCCCTTTTCACTGAGAGTTTGTGGAAAAGGAGCCTGTTTTTCTTTAGGTCTTGACATTATAACGTTGCAAGGCTTGACACAGCGGCCCTTTTGAGATGCACTGCCTCAAGGGTTTTGTTTTTATGTTCGTGAATTCAAATGTTTTACAAAAGGATAATACATAAAGGAAGCTTTTTTTAAACTGCACTGAGGAATTGTTTCACAACTCTGAGCATTAGAAAGACGTCATTGCTCCCGATGAAGAAATGTTTTTTTTTCAGCCTTTATCTGTTCAAAGGCAGATAAATTCAATGGCAAATGATGTTGGAAAAAGACTACGGACATGTGATGAGATGAGATTTGCACTGGACAAGATACAAATGCTACACTGTTTGGCTCTAAGTGTTTCCTTCTCCTCCTCTGGGGAAGTTACATAACAAAGGCTACTGATATTCAGTACTTTGCTGTCAAGGACATTTGTAAGCAGCATCAAACTGGACACTCCCTTGAGACAGTGACCCTTGCATCATCTGAAGAGCCATTGTGCATTCACAGCTCATCTTCTGGTTTAAATCAATTCATGACCTCAACCCTCTGTTTCCCTGGCACACCAACATTGTAAAATTAACTTACAGTATGCAAGCTTCATGGCACTCGGCCTAAAAGATTGCCAAACCCTAGTTCAGACAGTATATAAAATGTATTTTACTCCTCAAGATATGTAGGTCGGCGATTAGCTTAAAAAGTGATGAGATGAAATACATTTTATTCTTGTTATTTTCCTTAAGAAATGGACCACTGTGACCAAATGTGCCATTGGAAGAGGGTTAATCTTCTTCGTTTTTAATTTTTGGTGCTTGAGGTCGTTTGACCTTGAGGCCCGTGTGCAGTCACATGAGTTTCTTGGGATATTTTCCTCTCACTTATTCCCAGGGATGTTGTACACTGTAGTATTTTCCTATAACAAGGCCGCATTTTCTTTCTATAATTAAATTTATCCTACACAGAAGTCAAGCAGTGCTATTTTTAGCTGCCCAGCTCATATTTCAACTAACAGCCCAGTGCTTAGACCACATCGTTCTGCACAGTTTTACAAGGTTTTCCTGGTCTGCAGGAACAGACGTTTCTAAACTTAACAGCCAAAAACACTAAGAGCAGCATATTGCAGATAAACGACATTTTCCATCGTTGAAGAGAACATTGAAGAACATTGAAGAGAACACTGCAGCTGTAAAGGGTAAGAAGGACACACAATGTCTAACAGTCAAATGAACACAAGGGTAACAAAATGAACAGTTGACATCCCTAGAGATGAATTTCTTCATTCAGTGATTTGATCTCCACTAGCAGATCAGTTCAGGGTCAGCACAAACATGTGCATAATCAAAGGAAATTAAAGTACGTTTCCATATATTGTCCTTCACCATAAACAGGGCTACAACATTCCAATCCATTGTTAGTAAGCAACTAAGGGTCCACTTCCATTTTGGCACAAATTGAGGGTAAAATTACTACAGTTGCAGGCTATTTCTGGAGACCTGTTAAGAGTCACCATAAGGTGATTTTATACAGTAGCAGCATCTGATGGCATTCAGTAAATTGCAGACAATACAGTTTGTCCAGTAAAATTCATAATTGGATAAATGGGTCCTAATATAAGTCATTTTGGATAAAAGTGTTGGCAAAATATCTCAATACTCTGAAACTTGCTTATTTTGTTTGAAATGCATTCCTAATGTTGGTATCAAAATAAACAATGTGATTGTGTGCATATACTGTATATTACAAAACTTCAAATACTTTATCAAAATTTAATGTTTTAGATTTTACATTATTCTTAACATTTGGTTTTATGACAAGTAAAAAAAGATAAAATATTTAACAAACAACTAAAGAGGTCATAGGTCGCACTGTAAGATAATACTGCTAGTTTTTAGTAAGAAATGGTTCTAATTTTAAATATAATAAAAGGTCATTTATAGAAGGGACAGAAACTGGACTATACCCTTTTACTTTCTTTGATTTCTTACTTCTAAAACCTGTTTTCTTCAGATGAAGTAACTAAATGGATAAAGCCACTATGTGTGATGAAGATGATCTTACAGTGATGCCTTTCTAAAATCTAATGTATTTCACATTTAATCTGCCTACCTCATCTTTTGTATCTTCATCAATTTCAAAGACATGGGTTGGTAGTTTTTCTGTCTTGAAGCCTTTGCTGTGAGGAAACAACAACAGAAAGCTGGTTTAGAGCCACTAAAAGAGATTAGGATGTGAAGCTTGATCGTGGAATCTTATCACTTACCAGGGAAGCATCCTGAAATCTCCTGAATAAGCCTCGTATTTGTAGTTGATAACATGCCAATCCATGTTGTACACCTTTATACACTGTAAATCAAGCAAATCTCTGTTAGCAAGTTCAGGTTCACCCTGGCAGTAGAACATAATCTTTAAGCACCCGCCGTTCAATAAGAGACCTAAGGAGCAGTATGCATAACTTGCAATTGAGTTACTTTTTATGGTGCATTTTCTGGACGGTACAGTGGTGCAGTGGTCAGCATTGCTTTCTTGCAGAGCTGAAACATAGAATTCAACTCCTCTAGGTTTTCTCTGGATGCTCCAGTTTCCTCCCACAGTCTAAAGACATTTGCTACTCAGAAAATTTTCCCTGGGTGTAAGTGTACAGTATGTATGTATGTGTCTGTGTGTCTGTCCTACAATGGGCTGATGGGACTGATGTACCATCCAGAGTATATGCTGCTTTGCGGCCATTGTTTGCCAGGATAGGCTTGGGCTCCTCTGTGACACCAAATTGAAAGAAGTGGTTAGAAAATGGATGGATGAATAGTGCATATTTTTCATCTTTCATCTGCGTGGCTGCTTGTGGCATTTCTCATCTTAATGATTTCATTCACTTCTGAGCAAGCATTGCCAGGAAGTACAAAAAAGGAAAGCAGTGGTCAGTGTAGGGTTTTAATTAAAGGTTAAGGAATGTAGTTGAACATAGCTACGGTCGACATGTTTGCCTGTCGTGGAAGTTTAAATAAAACGCCCTCCCTAGGCCTATACGTATGCACAAGAGAATAGCTCTGGTCGGGTGTACTACTTGGAATTCAAATTTATCTTAAAATGTGCTGAAAGTATGCAGAGTGAACTATGTTGTCTAGATATCATTGCTTTGAATCTAGGCTTATGTTATAAACCAGGTACAGTATGGTCTGGAAAACCCAAGAAGTGCAGTACAGTTAGCTAAACACCTCTGGAAGCAAATAGTCTTGGGTCAGGAAGGGTATGCTTGGCTTTCTTTGGACTACCAGGAGCTTCTGTGTTTAAAAAAAGACCCATATCACTGCACTAAATCATCAGGGACACAGTGGATCTTATAGTGGTATATAGAATGTGTGCATTTCAGAAAAAAGCACACACTATTCCCAGTTCCACTCCCTCCTCCAAGAAGCAGTGACAGGGACCAATTAACTATTAACCAATTCCAAATTAAGAAAAAATAAAAAAGAAGAAACATTTCAATTTTTAAAAATGCTCAAATTGCCAGCTCCAACTTTGTGTGATAAACACATTTCATGTGTTTCATTTCACCAAATGAACTGCAAAAACCTTAACTGAAAAGACATACCTCTTTGGCAAACAAGTCCCTGGCTTCTTTCTCAGCATTCTGAGGCACAGAGGAATGTACAGTTCTTCTCTGTCGAGGAATTGATGACTCCTATGCAAATCAGGAGGACATTTCAGTTGTCAAGCTTTCAAAAACATAATATCAACTGTATTAAGCACCTGATTTTACTACAATATTATTACCTACACACTTTGGCTGAAGACAATATTGAAAAATCAGGTCCTAAAGTCTTATACTGTATATGGACCACTTTAAACACCTTAACCTTTGGCCACAAAAGACACTTCAATGCATTTCTGGTTTAAAGTACAGTAGTGCTTGTAGTAAGAACCATGAGGTCCCAAGGTGCAGAAGACGATGAGTTTTCTGGGTCTATTTAAATATTAACAGCTTAAGACCTGAAGGAAAGGATAAATCACCACTTCAGTGAACAAATATGACCTCTCCATAGGTCTAAATGTGTTGCAGACTCGGGTGTACTAAATGACCTACTGGATTGTATCCTCTGAGGACCTGGAATAGATATAACATATATTTTAAGGCAAAAATGGACACATTTGAGATGTGAAAATGCACTGTATTTTCACCCCACCATAAACAAATTCTGTCTCTGCACACACATATGAACATAAATACAGTATAGACAGACCCCAAGATGGACACAAATACAAGCTGTATCAAACAGGTCAGTGACATACCACATGATCACCCAAAGGCTTGATACCATTAACCACTGCATCCCCTGCTAAAATTAGGCACGCTACCTAGACAGCTGCCTGAGTATCAGACTTGGGTCAATGCAAACGTACACACAGACTTATTAACAGGAAGAACGAGGAGCATACCGAGACATCATCAACCGGGCACAGCAGAAGGTCTCTGTGTGGATCACTATGGATCTGCGCTTTCCTTTGGAAGACAACATTCTCGTAATCCAAGGGCTCAATAATCTTTGGCTTCTCCTGTTGAAAAATGGAAACGTGAAAAAGATCCAAAATGTTAAAAGTCGATCAAGTCTAATTTTTAAGGAGCAAAAGGTAGACCTAGTGCATGATATTTGCTCAAGAAAACTTCCATTTGTTCAATGATTGGTTTGGTCTTTTGTAAAAACCCACCAGTTAAGTTTAGAACACCGAATGGATCAACCCACATGTAACCTGTACGTACACGTAAATACTTTGAGATCCTTTGGGATAAGAAGCACTAGATATACTGAAGGAATTAAAATAACTAATTGTCAAGCTTAGATCAATATACTCTATTATGTTCAATTACATATCAGACACAATATATGTCTCATGTAAAAGCATACAGCATGGTGGGCATCAAGTGGGCATTGGACTGTAGTCAGCCCCAATGCAATGCCACACAGTCTAAACAAGCTTCACCCCCTCTTTGTTACTATTCACCTGACAGGTGGGATGAGTAGACTCCAGAACACAGCAGAATCAAGTCACCATAATCGACTCATGAATGGGCTCATGAACTATGAACTGCCTTAGCAGACCCCCAAGAAAAAAGAAGGAATTATCTAATTTTTTTATTCTACAACAACGCAATACCTGCATGTGCTTCTGCATTAGGCCCAACAGTATGTCATCATTTATATCCAGTCCAAAGCTTCTCATTTTAACTGTTACAGGGTGCAATACAAGTTGAGATATTTGAATACCATATGATAATAAGAATATTGGTACAATTACCTAAATAAGCATCTGTTCACTTAGTGCTCAATTATCTTCAAGAAGAAAGAAGGAGAAGGTGTGCCAACAGTTTCAAAATTGTGGTCTCTGATTAATGGAATATTCTAATTGTGCCCCTGTCGTAGAATACAGTACAATATGTTACGATAGTGCAGCACAGATGTTGTGGATGTACATGAAGGTCTTTATTGACATGTTACTGAACAGAAGAAAAGTTATAACTAGCTCGTCTGGTAGTTAGTAGCTTAGTGATCGAAGGATCTCATCCACCCGGTAAGCCAAGGTACCAGGTATCAAATATCAAGGTTTCAACCATACAGCTGTGTAGCTGGTGCATACTCCCACCTCCCTTTGTGTAAAGAACTGCCTCCAGAAAAACTAATGCATTAAGCAGAGTCCCGAGAACCTGAAATTTGAGAGCAGTATGCAGCAAAGTGTGCAGAGGCCAGGGGAGAGTGGGATATGTACTGTAGGGAGTTATGCTATTCAGACATAAATGCAAGCTGAACAGCATTTAAGCACTACTGTCCAGAAACTATAAAAAGATTTATTGTCTTAGCTTACTATGGCTAAGACTTTTAGAGGAATCTAGTGGGAGTATTTTATGCTTAAACTATAAAAAGCTGTCAGCATTTTAATAAACATAGAGGTATTTTTTTTATTTAGAATCACTACAACTACAGTTTCTGGGAACTGTGCTCTATGCAGGACTGGCCCTATTGTGCCAGGTGTACTGTGGCCTGTCCTCAGAGCAAGGTATGAATGGACCAGTAGCATATGGAAATGGGCACAGCTGGTGTGTATCCTAGCAGAGATATACAATTTAATTCAGGAGCTGCAAACAGCCCTCTCTAAATGAACATGCCTTTCTCAAATAATTGTGTTTGGTTACACAATTTCAGCACGATTTCTAAAAAGATATTGTTGTCTTGTCTGGAGGTTTGAGGTCTGGTAAAAAAGTGAAAACATAATTAAAAAGCTGTTATCAATGGTTCTGGTGTTCAAAATCCTGCCTAACAGCTTCAGAATGTTAATGATTATCCTCACAACCAAATGTCCAGAGTCGCATGTAAATTATACAAAAAATAAAAAATGAAGAAAGCAAATAGAAAATAAAAAATCTAAGTTGTATTTAAGAACAACAGTACTTCCTATGGATAGTTGTTGACACTCTCTTCAAGATTGTTAGAAGGATAGTTACCATGGAAACATCACATTGAGAAGCTGGCTTTGCTCGAGTCCTACTGTGCAGCAATATCGTTTTAAATTTTTGCAGGAACGTTGTTTTAAATCCCCTTAAAAACTACAACGTATTAAATAACTAACAATATATATCTCAACTTTCTTTTCTTGTGTTTTTTAGCTGTTTTAATATTTAGAGATTTTTATATAAATATTAGGTAATATTTATATGAGCTACTGTACCATGTGCATTTAGGCAACTCAGAATGAACACATCTCATGTAACAGACTGCTTATCAGGGAAAGTGATCTTTTATTTCACTTTCATTGTATCCATGAAAAATATAAAGATTTGATTATTCCTTATTATTATGCAAGCAACACCTTTTTCATGGACAGTTTCTCACACTGTAGATTAATGCATGCTTAAGACTTACAGTGTGTAAGGGGCAATAAGAGAGACACTGAACTTTATATCCCTTCCATTTTCCACTTTATCCAATACTGGGCTGTGGGGGAGCCAGAGGCTGAGAAGAACTGGACACAAGGCAGAAAGGAGTGGTGGACAGGACACCAGTCATCACATGGCACACACTCATACCAGGGCCAATTTTCCCCCACACAAACCAGCAGAGAACATACAAACTCCCTACAGATAGCACCTCAAGCCTGGAATTGAACCCAGAGCCCCAATGCTGCGAGGCAGCAATACTAACCACAGCACCACCATGCCACCTTGGTCTTCACACCTACACTTCTCTTAACTTATATTACCATATATTAATATTTTTAAAATACATATTGACACGTACATGGTGCCAGGTTAAATTAAACTGGCAATTTAATTACCACTCCGAATGAAACCATTTTACTGACATGTTAAAGGTAATGGTTCCAAATAGAAAAGATGAAAAATAACCAAGGGACCAAATTTGGTCTATAACTTTATATATATAACTAATAATTTTTTTTTAGTTAACTGTGCTGTGCAACTCTTTACGGGACTGTTTGCTGGAACATAAAAAACAGATTATCACTCATTATCATTTTGCACAAGTCACCAAAACCCTCATTGTGATTACAAAAGAAACATGCGAACTCTTCTAGAGCAATATGCCACACCTGCAATCTCATCTGATAAGGGAGTGATTCAGTCACTGACTCTGAATTAATGGAAATCATGTCAGTGGCATTTCTGCAATGTCACTAGTTATTTTCTCATACCTCAGTACTTACTAGTCCCCCTTGGCTGACTCACCCTCAGCCAAGTGGCTGAAGACGAATTTCACTCTACCGAAATAATCAATAAACATCCTCAGTTCTCAATCCTCAATCCTCAGTTCCTGGGTGTTGTTTTTCTTCATGAACTACTGTATACTGAAGAGCTTGAGGGTTAATGTCTCATTTTGTTATGGCATGTCAGCAGATACGAAACTAGCCTAAATTCCAAAACAGAAGTCTGAAGGTGGTTTTGCTGGCTTGGAGAATTTCCCTCGTACATGTGCGATCACGTTTTCTACTCCATGTACAGCTGAGGCGACCCTGAAAACTGGCATGTCTGAACCATTTCACCTTCTGGTTTCTCTTGTCTCACCTCGCCTTGGCCCCAGCTTCTTTTCAGTCCTGTTTGTGTAAATCCACCTTACAAGGGAAAAGCCACACACTCCTAGATATCACCCCCCCTCCCCCCCAAAAGAAAACCAACCCACAGGGATTTGCAAAGGTGGAGATGGGGTGGACGAGACAAAACGGGAAAAGAAGTGGGATTTGCACGTGATATAAATATATCGTTTTTGAGAAGTTATGGCGGAAAAGATCAAGATCAAGAACAGCTGGGGCGAAAGGCTTAGCTGTCATCATCATTCCTGAAGGCCGGTTAAGAAATCTCTAGAAATCGAATTCTGTCACTCTACAGAGTTCACATACTGTATTTACCCTATGTCATACTTTACACAAGCAGCAGACAACACAACAGTGCGCATTCAAATATAGAAAGAAAACAGCAACATTGGTGGCTTATTTCCACAGTAAAGACTTCACTGAATGGAGATGATATCGAGGGCAATATTTAATGGATAATATGGATTTACAACACTGCATTTTGAGTTATATTAACAATGTATCTAAGTTCATTGGTGTTGATCGGATTCTAAAAGAAGCAAATGAGAAGTGTGAGCAGTGGGTCCAAAAGAAATAGCCCTATGGTCCTTTCACTGAGTTCTGCCTTGTTACTAGCCTCTCTAGCACAGCTGTAGGGGGCAGCAGTTTTCATTGTTATCCATTATGACTGACTACCACGTAAAGTGGGGACAACAGTGTCACCCCTCTACAAAGTAACAGAAAAAGTTGGGTGGTTGTGGGCACTATCTCCTCACAGCAGTGGGGACACTCAAAGTAAACCAGGCAGGGTTTCTTAATTTGAAGCCATGTTTTTTGCTTTTCACGTTTTGCTGAGTTCAATCACATGTAACTCTGTAATATAAGTAATGCACTAAATGTGAAGCTTCCACCATTTCTGCACTGCAGTCCTTAATAAATTAGAATTTTTTTTCCCATGCTTCTAGGATTCTTTGGAGCATAAGCTATTAAACAATGGAAACGGAGATACTGTAGCTGCTGCAGTCAGTCATTTATTATTAAAGCATTTATTTTCTATAAATAATAATGGCATTAGAAGTAAAGTAGGGCGCAGAACTTTTCACTTAAAGGTTCTTCAGGAAGATCAACCAGAAAAGACAGTCCAGATACTGATTTATTTTAAAACTGAATTTTGTTTTGGCCAACTTAAAATTAAACTATACTGCATAGTCAAATATCCAAGACTCCAGAGTATGCACAGTCTGATTTAGGGTTGAAGATCTGTGCAGGGATGAGTAGAAGTATTTCTACTCCTGTAGAACTTTTTCTTTACAAATATCAAGCAAATGCACTTTTGGCAAAGAGAAAGGATTAGTATCACCAACAGAAAATACACAGTGCTTAGCCAGCACCCCACCATTAATACAAGACACCGATTTTGATGACGGATCACTACGGCAGGCAACATACAGTACATTATTGGGACAATGTAAGTACACATGGTCCCAATGTTGAAAGTTGTGTTGTTATCAGCGGTTTCTCTGAAAAAGGCATAAGGATATGTGTGTCTTTCTGGCTGCTGCCTCCCCAAAGATGTATTCTCCCAGCTGCACTGCCTGCCTGGACCTCTTGAATGTAGCCTTTTCATCAAACACAGCAGGAGCTTTGTAAGCTTACAGGTCTTCTGTAATTAGAAATTAAAATGCAGAGCCATCAGTGTCAATGCTGGGTCCAGTAGTGCCTAACCACTATTTTGACAATGCATGGGGTTTTAAAACATCAAGGGCAACTTTTGATTTAAAAAGTATATGTGGTGCATGGCATTTTGCAGCCAAAATGCAAGATTTGAGGATACACAATATCTGATTGGATTTATTGTGCTCTGTGCAGCCTTGTTTTGGGATACTGAACTAAAAACCTGGAAAATCTCATTCAAATATGAACCATGCTGACCACAAAACTATGGATTAAAACTTTCTTTTTTTAAAGCTAATTCTGAATAAATTCCTTAAAAATGAATGAAGAATGACTTACACACACATCTTATGTACAGACTGCACCCACTATGACTTGCAGCATTTGAATTTCCTTTCTTATTTAATAAAATGTGTTACACCTGTACTGTATAACATTTGTAATAGAATTCAGAATTTGTGATCCACCTGTATAAAATCAATCATAAAATGGTATAATATCTGAAATATAAATTTTCTGAGTACGCAGAAATTGAATATAAATCATTTTTAAAATAAGACGCCTGGAAGTCCAGCCTGCACTATTCCAACTTCTGCTCACTCCAAACTCTTTTATAAGAGCTACAGTACTTCAGATAAAACAAATGCCTGCATCTTGATGTACAGTAAGTGACTTTATTATTTTGTTTAGGGGTTAGTAAATATACTGTATATTTAAATGCAATACAGTCTATGATCCCAGTTCAAAAGTATATTATAATAATCTGTAAATGCTTAACAATACAGCATTTATAATGTGAAGTACACTGCCTGATGAACACTTTTAATGTTTTTTTCTGGAAATCTGAAATCCCACTTTTAAACTCACATGTTGCAATTCAGTGAGAAATGCTGCTTGAAAACATATTTTCAGTAGTTATGATGGTATATTAAAAAATGGTATATTATTTTAAGTGTGCTTTTTTCATTTAACCAGATACCGTACGTCAATGGAAAAGAATGTCTCATTTGCGGTGATGAACTGCAGACCCATTTACACAGCACCTTGCACAAGTGTCATACAGCACCTTGCACAAGGGTTCAACAGAAGTATCCTAGCTGAGACTTGCCCCCCCCCCCCCCACTTTAACCATTGCTCTGTGCTGCTTGGAAATACCGTATCACAATCCTAGCGCAGTATTGCTTTCTTTTCTTTCCCTTTTAGTAGTTAAAGAATACCCGTATGTCTCTCCTTGCATTTTAACTTCTAAAACCATCTTGCAAAAAGGAACAGAGCACAAACAGAGGGGATCGAGCTCACTGAGTGCAGGGCTGTCACGCCTCGAAATTGCGACATCCTGTTTGACGGGGGAGCAGCACGCTTATCACACTTCCTTTATTGTAATATGACAATTCAGAATTTTAAAAATTGTGTTTTAAACCTTGGCATCCCTTTGGTGCTTTCATGCAAAATGTTCTTTTTACAGTGGATTTGCCAATTATAGACTAATGTCGCTAGTTAGAGTAAGTGGCGTTTAACTTCTTCCTCAAGTGTATGTCTCACCTCTTGCATTTTCACTTCAATATATAGGTTGTGTAGAACTTTGTCTTATTAAATACACTCATATGAAATTGCATATATACTACAAACAGTGCCATATGTATTTAGTGGCTGCAAGCATTTATTTAGGCACACCTGTGCATATTTGAATTCCTTGCAAAGGAGCACCGGATTAGCTTGCTTTCCCTCTTCAACCATGGAGATCACAAAGACACATGGACTTCACTTTCACTTTGCACACCTTCTTATGGATCAGACTGGCCTGGAGCTCAGCCTCAGGCAAACCCTTATTCCTTAATGCTTTCCTCAAGCTCAAGGGCAGAGCAAGTAGATCAGGGAAGTGTGCAAAACAGAACACTCTCTTGCTTCATATTTTTTTGTTTTTGGTCTGCAGTGACACACACTCACCTACGCAGAATGAGGAGGAAGAGAAATAATCGTTTCGCTGTGCTCACCACATCAGACAAAGGTCGCTGCTCTTCTGGTAAGATTTTAAACAAACAGTGGTATCCTGGTTTTAAAGGACTGTTACAGTACATACAGCAAAGTTAACGGAATTGAATTTGAATTTTTGGGGAGCCTGAATATACAGTAGCAGACTGTAAGGATTCAAAATCATAGGCAGATATTAACACAAATTTAGCCGTGGTGTCCAAACTGACTTTCTGGGGTGGAACAGTGGGATCACTTACTGATGGAGCAAACAAACTGCCAGATGGGACATGTATAGCCACTTTTACCTTTTTGTGCTTGTAGCCCCATTGCCCCATTAAGAACTGTAGCTATTACTATTGCAGTGTGTCATACTGCCCCTTACCAATTTAGAGTCCAAGCTAACAGACTGAGACATCTGAATAAATAACATTAGAGACATGCTAACGGCAATAATATGTCTCTTATCAGAAACAAATAAGAAGAGAAATCTCATCACTGGTGTAAGGATACAAGCAGTGTTTGCGAAAAAATATGGTCTCATTTCCTGTCATGTGATAGGGTAGGGAAACAACTACAAAACCACATTTGAATTGCAAAGCAGAACTGCAACTAGAAATACTAACAGATATTAATGGTTCAGTATTCCAGAGAAGCTGTATTGCAGCAAAAACATTTATGTATGGTACTGTATATTACAGAGAGCCATGTTGAAGATTGATTAGTAATTCTAGTGGTAAAATACTCAAAATGTTTAGAATGCATGAATATCTGTTTAGAGGTTTGTTTAAGTGCTAAACAATATACAGTACTAGCCCATTTATGTCATACAGTGAGTGGGAAATATTTCATAAAAAGACTGCTCAATCCAAAATACATACTCTTCTAAAGCTGACATAATTGTAATAACACTCGCTGAAGAAGGCTTCACAGCAAAAAATGTTGTGTTTTCTCTCTTCTCTTCAGCATGGAATAAACCTATTACTTGTTCCTTTGCAGACTATGAGTGGTGACCCACCTGAGCTACCATAATTGTAATAACTTTTATTCCAACAAAGCCCTACATCAGGCAGACTGCAGTTGAATGAGAAGGAAACTGCTGATTGAAAGATTTCAAAAATGACATAGATATGACTTAACAAGATATGAAAAAAAAAGCACCCTCATACAAATATTGTCCCAGTTAAGCTAAACGAGCAGGCTGTGGGCTGTGAAAATTACATACATCATATCAGCGTCAGCTTTTGCCAATATTAAGTTCAATTACAATTTTCCCTAAATTATTAGCAGCAGTACAGTATATTCACCATCCACTTTCTAACTGCTTCTCCCAATTCCGGGATGCAGAGGAGCCACGGGCTATCTCAGCATGCAAAGAGCACGAGGTACAGTAGTACAGTATGTACTCTGGACAGGACACCTGTTTATCTCAGGGCACACACAGAAAAAAACATGCATATGCTCACACCAGGGCCAATTTTCTCGAAAGCCAATTAACCTACCAATTAACTTGTTTCTGGACTGTGGGAGGGAACAGGAGCACCTGGAATAATCCCATAAAAAAACACAGGAGAATATAATAATAGTAATAGACTTTATTTTATATACCTTTAAAGGTGGCTTCTAAAAGTGCTATACAGAACTACAACAACAATAAAAAAATAAAATAAAAATGCAACATATACACAATGAGAAGACACAATGGAAGGACACAGTAGATAAGGGGTACTGAATACAGTAGGAGCAGGTGGGTAAAGAACAGAGCCTGTTAAGTAAAGGCTCTTCTGAAGAAGAAGTTTTTGAGTCTGGATTTGAAGGAGTTTAGACAAGGTGACTCCCTGATTTCCTTGGGGACAGAGTTCCAGATTTTGGGGGCATAACAGGACAAGGCTTTGTCACCCATGGAGTGAAGACGGGCTTGGGGGACAGACAGGAGACCAGAATTAGAAGAATGAAGGTTGCGAGGTGGGGAGTAGGATGATAGTAGCTCAGACAGCTACTGAGGTGCCAAGCCATGCAGAGCTTTACGGGTGAGCATGAGGATTTTGAAGTCGACACAAAACTTGACAGGAAGCCAGTGCAAGGACTCCAGGATAGGAGAAATGCGATCACTTGCACTAGGCCTGGTCAGGATTCTGGCTGCCGAATTTAGGAGAACATACTGTACACACTCCACACAGATACAGTAGCACCACAGGTCCAGAATTAAATCCAGGTCCCCAGAGATGCAATGCAGCAATGCGAACTACTGCATCACCGTGCCGCCCATAAAGCAGTGTATTTAATACAAAATACTCTTTAGATGAAGAAATGTTTGCATGTGTCATAGATGGGGGATGGTTCATAGAGGCAGAAATGTAAATTAAAATATACAAATCATCTTAGATGGTGATTTAAGGTAAAGCGACACTTCCTGTACAATAATGAGATGCAAACTTGCCAAACTGTGCTGAAAGGATACTGTAGGTGATGTTATTTATAGTAGGCTAAGTCACATTTTACTTCCGCACAGCAGGGCAGGCTATCAGTTAACAGGAAATCAGTGCATTAGTGACACTGTAATGTGTATCATACCCTGTCACTGACTCACTTAACTAATGTTAAAATATCTCACAGAATTTTAGCAGGAACAGACAATACAGCAAAACAATTGCTATTTTAAATGAGAAACACTGGATCTACTGTAGGTCCCTTGTTTGTCTACAGTAGTATATACAGTTTGCTACAGTACAGTATATTCAACCCTCATACATACTGTACATTTCTTTCTGTGACTGGCTGTGTATGCATACTTTCAGACCTTCCATATAACAATAGGCACCTGCAAGAGATATCAAGAGTATCAGCTAGAGCTTGACGATGTGAAAGTGTGTTAAAATTCACTGGGAGTTCCTAATATTTAAACCAATGGGCATACAAACAATGTAATAAAAAAAAGAGGTTTCATTTATACAAAACAAAACAATTAATGCATTCAAAGTCAGATAAATGGCTCAAAAGTCAAAAACAATATTCATCTGGTATTATTTAAAAAAGTCCCGAGCTGTCTGATATCAAAGCAGAGGAAGCTGTATCTCCCAGGCTCACGTCAATATTGGCAAAGGTACGCTTATACAGTAGGCCTAAGGCTCTATTTCATTATAGCCTCATATTTCACCCTGAAGTGAAATTCAACTATATGTGCAGACCATCGATGATAAAAATATATAAATAGATTTATATAGCCTAAGTTGCAAACATCCACTTTTCTAGATTTCTGTTTTAAAAATGAGTTGCATGTAATATTTGAAGGAAGTGAGAACGTCTGTTCAAAAAAAGATAACAACTGACTGAGAACTGGCTATACCTCTGGATGCAAATCATCATATAAACTACCTTTCTGAACAGGATTTACAGGAAATCTGTGTGTTTCTTTCAAATTGATTAACCATGCAGGAATGTGTCAAGTATGTCAATAGGCTAGTGAATACTGAATAAAGCATTTTTAAATAAATGTGTATGGCTGTCTGCTGTAGTTCACAATCTTAAATAGTAACTGTACCCATATTGATGTGATTAACTTCTAATGTAACAATGTGTGACGTAATCACATCACTTTCGAGAGCTGCATATTCAATTTAGGGTCACGGTGGCGTGGGACCTATCCCAGGACACACTGGGTGGAAGGCGGGATACACCCTGGGTGGAAGGCCAGTCCATCACAGGAAACACAGACACAAACACAAACACGCACTCACACCAGGGCCAATTAACCCGCCAGCATGTCTCTAGACCATGTGACGAAACCAGACCACCTCAAGAAAACCCACACAAACGTGGGGAGATCCTGCAAACTCCACACAGCTAGCACCCGAGGAATTGAACCCAGGGCCCCAGTGCTGCGAGGTAGCAGTGCTTACTACTGTTTCACTATGCTTTCCTTGTAACAATATGTGCAATATTAATTGTAGGATTCAGTTGGCAAATTACGTTTGAACACTAAAAGGTCATTCACCTAGTGTTTTGTAAATCAGTTGATGAAGATGTTGGTCAAAACTTCATTCTTATTGTTATTTTAATTATGTACAGTACTTACCTTTGTCTTTTTTTGGTAGATGTTACAGTAATATTTTTTCTTTGTACTAATGGCACACCGTACTAAAACTTTGACAGATTTCTTCTAAAGAGCTGCTTAGTAAGTGCAGTTTGGATATAAAGGTAAAAATATAAAGGTCCTGTTGATATCTTCTGCTTTTATTTGTGACAGTGAATTACACTCACCAGACAACATTAAGTTTCTCACTGTCAAAGAGATTAACTCGGTGACCAGCGATATGTGATCGAGACGAATTCAAGATATACTTCCTGCACAGTTCCTGTCCAGAACAATCTCCAGATCTAAATTCAACTGTAAATGGGAAATCCAAACTGTTCATAGCAGTTCAGTCTCATACACCATTACCCTCAACAGAGCCTTAAATGAGAGACCTTGCTAGAACAATTTGATAGGACTACTGTAGGTTGTAAAACACAACAGATTACAATTACGATTATGTGTATTTTCCTATTCAAGATGATGCTTGTAGATATTTAAAACCTTATTTGGTGGAGATTCCAAATAATTAGGCAAGAATGTCTACAACAATACTAACAATTAACTACTATGCTAACTACTAATACTATTTGTGAACTCAATATACTGTATTAGATCTCTATGTTGTGTCTTGATATATATATATTACAACGACAATTTTATATTAGCAAGCATACTATAAAAGTCCTCAGACTGGAAAGCTCAACAGCTTTTGTTCCAATGCTGGTGTTTGCGTAAAGCTAAGAGAGTTAGTGGTTTAGCGAAAACCCATGAGAAGAGCAAACACATGAATTATCTGCACTGTTATCCTCACATAACAGTGTCTGCTCTCTCAGTAGGCAGTGCCATGGCTCTAGTTTAAAAACACAGAAGAGGTCCTCACTGCCAGTGTCCATAAAAAGCACACTTCTCATGTTTCTACAAGGATTGTAGAAACATCAGCCGATAAATCCCTTAATTTCTCAGAACTAATCCAAAATAAGTATAGATGTGACTGTACAGTATATACAGTAGAAGGTGTGTCTAAACTAAGACTTGAGGAATGCAACAAAAGTGTACTATCTAGAATAGATTAAAAAGATTTGGCAAATTAAATTACAGTATATTCGTTACACTGTATATATTAGCCTATGAGGAAATTACTTTGGTTATTTAATTGTTTACTGTCTCTTGATGCTTTAAAGCCAGTATATTCAGCAATGTTTGATGAAAGGGTGATAAAACTGAACAAAGCAATTACAGAGCAATGTCTTCATTCTATTAAAACTATGGAAATCTATGGATCCTATGGATTAGTTAAAAGGGAAATTAGAAAAGGTTAATGTTGCTTAACTATCTTTGAACAAGCATCTGCATTATTGGACACACACAGCATACAATAAGGTATATTAAGATTTTTCGATGGATTTTGATAATGTTCCTCATAAAAAATTAATTCACAAATTGCAGGCAGTATACACTCAAGGTAATTAAGTCTTTTGGATATAAAACAGAGAGTACAAAAGGCATAAATGTTCCAAATGGGGCAATGCAATTAGTGGAATACCACAGTCATGTGCATTATTAATGCTCTTTCTCATTTAAATGAATAATAAGTTCTGGTATAGTTGGTAAAAAAGAGTGGTTAGCAAACACTTTAGAAGCTGGAAATCAAAATTCAAGCACTTTAGATAGAATCCAAGGCTGGGAAAACACCAGAAGAGGATTAATATAGGGAAATGTAGAGTATTACATGAAGTTAACAAACAGCAAATTACAGTATAGATGCCGTGGAAAACTGTGAACTTGAAGAACATACTTATGAAAAAGACAGGTAAGTGATATGTTCACATAAACACATCATCTAGGCATAATGGGCAAGCCCTAAAAAGGAAAACAGTAATTGCTGGACAGTATATACAGAAAAGCGTGTAATTTAAAACAAGTAATGCTGAAATTATACAAATCCTCAGTAAGAATATTCTGTGGTTGCTGGAATCACTCAAGGGAAAACAGATCAGATACATTACCAGATTTTAAAAAATGCCCACTATTGAAAAGCTAAGAGGGCATTTAAGTCTTGAACAGAGACGATTATCAGGGAGCCTGATTCAAAAGCATCCAAAGTATCCAAAATCTTCAAATGCACTGACAGTCCAGTGGACAGTGCACAGCCAGCTCAGAATTAGCAATGCAACTTGAACCAGAGGATATAAGTACAGGATGTAGACTTTACACAAGGATTTGTGGGAGCCAGGAACAACCTATCTAACCAATTTGATTAAGTCAATACCTACACTAATTCCAGACATGGCTAAACGAGATCCTTGGAATAATGAGCTATTATCAGTCGAACTGCCCTAGAAAATGACACGATCGGGATCCCTCCTCTTAAGGGCGCTCCAACCCTTTCGTATTTTAGATGATTACGTGCACCTGCCACCTGTTTTTTGTCTCATTATTTAAGCCTGGCGCTCTCGCTATTCCTGGCTCAGCATTGGGAGATGGACGCCCGGAAGCCCGCCTACCAGCGGGTCCAGGAGAGATCCGACGGCATAGGCTTCATCACGGCGTCCTGACCACCTGAGTCCAGGGCTCGGAGCTCCTGGCCTCTTTACCTTGGTTTTATTCCCTGTCCCTGTTCCAGATCCCCTTCTGGATTTTAACTGTGTTTGTCTCATCTTGGATGGATCCCCAGGTTTTGGACTTTGGACTGCGCCCCGGATTTCCCCTTTTGGACTGTCTGGACTTGTTTTCTCTTGCCATGCCCCCCGAGCACCGGATCACCGTCGTCACGCCCCCCTGTCTGTCAACTCATCCTGATGCTCTTTGTCTCCTCTACTGATGTCCTTCTCCACTTACTTCCAGATTATACCGTCTGCACAGGGTCCTGAACTACGCTTTGCGGGAGCCTGGACCGGCTCCAGTTACAGAAAACTAGATGGACCAATTTCCCTTCTTTGTTATACTCTTCTGAAAGAAAGCTTTCGATTTTCAAAGTCCAGGGTTCTATTTCTCCCTCAAACAGCAAACATGCCGAAACTTCATTTCTGCTAGTGGGAATCTGACACATGCAATGTACAAAAAAACGGAATGTTTATAATTTGGTGAAATTAATACAGAAGCTTGCAAGCAGGAACACTGAAACAACATACTGTATAAACACAATATGCGCTAATCAACATGCTTGATCCCCCTCCACACGAATGGAATGTGTGTAAGATAGAGGATGGGGCCAACGTTTCTTGGAGAAGAAGCTCATCCCTTTGCTGAAAAGATTGCAGGAAAAGCTGAGAGCTGACTAACAAATGTGTCCTGTACTGTATAAGGTAAGGACCATGCTTTATGCTCATATACAAAGTATTCTGCTGAATCTCCTTTTGGTCTTCTTTTACCCAGGCGAATCTAGTTCTATAAAAGGGTTTCTGGGCAAATTACAAAAATTACCCCTTTTTCCCTGCAATCCCCCTTATCCAGATGGGTGAAATGCGGCTGCCCCAGGCCTTGAAAAAAATAACTCAGTGAAACCCACTCTTACAACACTTCCTGTTACTCACACTGGATTGCTGTCATCTTTTTTTCTGCTGGAAACTGCTGAAATAAAGGGAGATTATTGAGATTTGCCCAGAAGCCCTGGGAGGAACTAAAAGGGCTTACGTAAAATAGGATTTGCCAGACCATCAGGTTTAGGCCTTAACGTAAGCGCATTCCTTTCATCTTGTGATGTGGAAAACTCCAAAGGTGGGAGCTGCACATCCAATTACACCTGAGCAAAGTTTGAAGAACTGAAGAAGCAATGGATTTCAATTTCTTTTTCACTGAAGATTCCTGATCGGAGTTCGAATCCCCTCTTCTCATCTACGATATCCAATCTATGATTCCCATCGGGTTCTCACAGTTGAAAAGCCATGGCCTTTCATCAACCTGACTCTTATGCTGACATGTACTGCATTGCAAGTGCTGTCATTGCAAAACAATGGTCATTCAGACCATATTGATCATATTCAGACGTGTGACTGTTGAACCACAAGGGTCCTTCACATTGCAACACGCTTCACTACATTACCCACAATACTATGGATGGGTCGGTGTAGCTACTAACCTCTTCCGTTTCCTTAAATCAGATTCATCTCAAAGCATCACATCATTGCCTGATGTCTGGGTCTGTTTCACTGCTTCTCCCCTCACCCCCACCCTCCCCATTGCCTTGTTCTCTTCAGTTAAGTAACATGCCAGAGTATTTATGCTCATACAGAAACATCAGTCCTCACACATGAAAAATTAATGCGCTCTCCTTCATATCCTTGTACAGTACTGTATGTCAGCAAATACCAGCACTAGTGGAGATGTGCGCCTGTTTCATCACAGTTTGCCCCGAGTCCTGTGGAAAAGTTTTTGTAATACTCCTTGCTTGAAGGCGCACAGCATTTATTGGTGACAGCTGCGAATTCTCCAAATTTGCCTGGGAAAATTCTCCAGTGACATTACAGACATGTACTACAGTTCAGTTATAGGAATAAAAAGCTGTTAGAATGAAATCTGTAAACGTCAAAGGCAGTCCTCCTCAAGTACACAGAGATTTGTCCTCATTATCTATATATCGACAATCTCCCAAATTACTATTGTCATCTTAATTCATTGCGCTCTTAAGCTTCCTACATTTTTCGAATTTTGCTCTCCCTGACTAGTACTAATTGTTTTGGGACTAACTGTTGCTATTTCTGCTAATTCTAGGAGTATAACGAATTTTGATCTGGGAAAACTGCCCATAGAGATAACAGGTGTATTAGCCTGGGCTGGGCCCTTCCTTGATGTCTTCCTTACTGCTTCAAGATCACTCTTGTCTCCCATTCTAAGAATACTCTACGACCAACACTCCAGTACATCCATACAGCAATTGTCTACCTCGTTTGGGAAACGTGTGAAGTATTACAACGCCTACTTATAGCTACACTGTGTTTGTTGGACCCTAACCTGTATTCAAGGTTTTTATATTTCTCTCTACAATAGAAAAACTGCTCATTCTGGATGTCCAGGCTGCATATTAACAAATCACCTTTATCCACCCACGCCAGCAGTTTCAACTGTAGTACTGTACTTCCAACAACAAAGGTGTTTATTGCCAGCGACGGTTTAGGTTTGCACATCACCCACCATGAGGGCTGAACGAATGACAGCAATCCGCGACGTCAGTTTGACAGCATTCTTATAAAAACGATATTCTACAGATCTGTCTCGACTCGTTCATTTCACGATTTTGAAGGTTTTAGGGGGAAAACGACCTTCACGTTATTAAGAAGGGTAAGAAAATATCCTGTGCTATGATTGCCTATTTAAAAAAGGAACAACCCCCCCGCACCTAGTCATGAAATATTTACATCCAGGTGAAAAGCAAAAATATTGTATCGATCGAAAGGACGACTAAAAGAAAGCTATATCACTCGACTGTCATGAATACAGAGCACACGCCTTCAAGAAATCAAGGCAGCCCCTGTGAAAGCTACAAGCACATTCACAAACAAAAGACCTCTGTAGTAAGGACGAAATTGAAGTGAAATGCCATGCGTTCTCACCACTAACCATTTAACATTATATAAACCGTACACTGCCATTACAGGTCTTGAATCCGGAGAATGTTAGAATCACCAATGAATGGAAATCCGTTATAACGTTAAACTGCATTAGAAATGGCCATGTTTCGTGTAGTGCAAAGTGCGTTTTAATCTGCCAAAATCTAAAACACCACCACACCGTTCTCAGTGAAGAGAAACTGCAGCGTGAGCAGCGGGAAGGAAATACAAAGCAAGAAATAGCTGTGGTTAAAATGACAGCTTTGGCGTAGCCCAGAATAAAAAAAACACACGAAGCATCTGGTGCCGCTCACTTGTATTACAGTTATATATGTATCACTATACTGTACAAAGCACAGCTCGTAATTCGAAACATAAAATATTGCTTAAAAACTGTAAACAACTTCAGCATGCATGGGTAAAAAAAAACCTCGCATGAACGTTAATTCACGAGAAAACTTCAGAAAAACGAGGTACGAGGATTGGAAGATAGAATGTACAATGTTATTATACAGTCAAATGTCAGCGAAATGCCTGTCTACTCATGGGCGCTGGTTCAGTTGTATTGATCATGCGGGCCGGTGTGTTCTCATTGAAGAACCGTACTCACCACAACAACTGAGGTCCGCACGGCTTCCGAGACGCTCTGCCTTAACTCTGCCGCCGTTCCGGGTTTACTCAACCTTTTGGTAAATTTCCGAACTTCTGACATTTTACTCCAGTTTTGTCCGTTTTCTTGCGGGGGAACGGCAAAGCTTTCCGCGGAGCGCAGAGTCTCTCTTTTCCCAGACAGCAGAGTTCAGCCACTCGCTCCGACAGATGGAGGCTTCGCCAGCGGTGGCGCAGCGAACTGAGGAGGCGAGGCGAGGCGAGGCTTGGCTCTTGGACCGCAGCTTCAGCATCCTGCCCTGAGGTGACACCGACCTGGTCTAAGTAGCTATCATCTCGCAGTCATGCAAGTGAAATCACCAGCAAGCTGTCAAAGTAGAGGGGCTGCAGAAATCAGCTAATTTCACTAACATAACCAAAGTGAGCAGCTGGTTTAAAAACTGTTTTAACCTTATTGAAGAAACGTTCAGTAATAATGCAAACAATCTTGGAAAGAGAAAAGCATGTTTGGTAAAATCACCAACAAATTGCAGAACAAATCAAACAATGCTCGTCACAACGAACGTGGAAATAAACTAATTAATGGGGGAAATGTGGGTCTGTGATCACCAACGTAACAAAAAAAACATGAAAAGACACACAGGACAAGCCCAACAGAAAATGCGCTCCGGTATTAAATAAATGTAGATAATTTATAAAAAAACATTTCAACATATATTTCGATCTGAACCCGGTTACAAGCCAGATTTCATAAACCATACCGCAAATTAAGAAAAGCAGTGCATCGCTCAGAGGTTAATTAACGTTTTAAAAGGTGGTGCTACGATTTAACTCAGTAATGTGAAATATACAAGCTACGTTTATATCTGCACGGTCTGTCGTTCAGTTCCCTCTTGCACCTTCTGTAATTATGATGTTATAGGTAATAACTTACTTGTAATTATTACACTACAGGTATATCACTACAGGTATTTTAAAGAATCAAACTGGAAAACGTAGAGACGAGTGACACCAACTGGACACTATTCGAACTGCACGACCTTTTACGTTTTTCAAGCTCGCAATTTAAGCCCAACTCATCTCTGAGGACAAATGTGTTCTCGTCTTGTAGTACGTAGTTATATGTTACCAGAAAACCTGGTAAGCTCTGATATGTTATGTTACTGCAATAAACACTAATAATAAATATATTTTTGTGTGTACAAAACACATCAATATAATAGAGGAGTTCATATTGCTTTGTAGACATTCTTAGAGATAAGAGCAGGCATACCTAGTGGGAAATCAAGGTCTATATCCCCTCTGCCTTCAGCTAGAAACTAGAAAGAGAAGATCCTTGCAGAGCTTCGTTACAGAATCTATGGTGGTGTATAGAAGCAGAGCTTAATTTGGAGTTACTTTGTAGCATCAGGTGGATGAAGAAAATACAATTCATCACAGGTTAATTCATATTAAGATTAATTCAACTGAGGCTGAAGCTCCTGTCTCTGCTACTGAAGAGATCAGTCCCAGAAGTTGTCCAGAAGACACAGTTGTATGCAGAAGTTTAGGCACTCCTGGTCAAATTGCATGTTTCACAGGATCTTGAAGTGAAAAGAAGTTACCACAACTTCTGTAGGGTACAAACATGACATATTTCTCCACATTTTAATGCACACTTTTTATTTACTGACTGAAACAGACTGAAAAAAGTTTTTTAAAAAAGTGATTGTGGCAGAGGTGGCAGAGGCTGTGTTAACTTCTTTTCACTTAGAGATTCAGTGAAACATGCAAAGTTGACTAGGGGTGCCCAAACTTTTGCATAAAAATGTACTGTATTTGTAGCTATTAAATTATCAAATACTCATGATCTGGAGTTATATAATTGTGAAGAGTTAAGTCATTTGTGGAATCACTAGGTACAGAAGGTTCCTCAAGGACCAAAGTTTCCTTAACTGAAGGAATTACTTGCTTATATGTTCAGTACCATAAATGGTACATTCAGTACCATACTCTTACACACAATAAATAATAATAATTGCTTACACTTATATAGTGCTTTTCTGGACACTCCACTCAAAGCGCTTTACAGGTAATGGGGTCTCCCCTCCATCACCACCAATGTGCAGCCCCACCTGGATGATGCGACAGCAGCCATAGTGTGCCAGAACGCTCACCACACATCAGCTATCAGTGGGGAGGAGAGCAGAGTAATGAAGCCAATTCATAGAGGGGGATTATTAGGAGGCCATGATTGGTAAGGGCCAATGGGAAATTTGGCCAGGATGCCAGGGTTACACCCCTACTCTTTTCGAGAAATGCCCGGGGATTTTTAATGACCACAGAAAGTCAGGACCTTGGTTTTACATCTCATCCGAAGGACGGTGCCTGTTTACAGTATAGTATCCCTGTCACTATACTGGGGCATTAGGACCCACATAGACTGCAGGGTGAACGCCCCCTGCTGGCCCCACTAACACCTCTTTCAACAGCAACCTTAGTTTTTCCCAGGAAGTCTCCCATCCAGGTACTGACCAGGCTCACACCTGCTTAGCTTCGGTGGGTTGCCAGTTGTGAGATGCAGAGTGATATTGCTGCTAATGCCACTGGAATGTATGATACAGTCAAGAAGTATGAAACGGACCATAAAATTAAAGTATTATTCAGGCCTGCGAATCCCTCTGTCTGTGGGTGCTTTCCATTTCCCAGCATCGTAAGCACTGCGATACCTGGTCCTCCTTGGGAGCATCATGTAGACGAGCACAAGGCAGAGAGCACATCAGGCCCAACCAGGAGAGAGTCTGGGAGGAGGCAGCCAGGGAGCGTGTGGATGAAGAAGCAACACCAGGGGGCGTCTCAGCATGTGGGGGAGCTCACCCTGCAGAAGAACCACGGAGGGGGCAGGAAGAGGGAGGCACACAGGGCTGCCCAGCTGGTGCTCAGCCACATCACTGACTGGACAGCTGCAGCCAAGGCATGTCCTGCCAGCTGGACTGTTCTCTTGCAGGAGGGATGAGCACAGGAGACCACATACTGTGCAGAAGCCATCCTGGATGAACACTAGTCACTCCTGAGATAGATTCACTGACTTCAGTGCAGTGGAGGGGAGTCTCCATTACCTATGAAGCACTTTGAGTGGAATGTCCAGAAAAGCAATGTGTAAATACAATGAATTATTAATACTTTTACCTTTTGCAAACTTTAGGATGCTCCGGGCCATGTCTGTTGCTTCTTTCTTAAGGATTTTGCACAAAGCCCACGGATGTAGTCTCCTTATACAGTAAATGTACACACCAGCATACTGTATCACTGTCGAAGCACGTACAGAACCTAATCATTCTAAGGGCAGAAACCTCTCGCTGTAGGCTTTTTCTCGGGGTAACTTATATCTACTCTAGATTTTTGGCCATTTCTTTTTGAAATAAGAGGTAAAAAGAACAGATAAAAAAGTAATTTTGGACATACAGGTACTGTATGAGTCATCTAATATTTCGGTCTGGAAATGGGAGAGTCTTCCATCCAATGAATATATCCTCTCTGCTACAGTACACAAAAATAATCTTTTTACAATCTTTATGAGGTTATGAAGTATTTTTCTTTAGAAGTACTAGTATACTTAACCCCTAGATAGAAAATGTTATTAGATTACATTATTGTATTCTTGATTCAACACCAATTAGAACTTAGAATACTATCCTCTTACCTACTGTATAGTATTTTAATAAAATACACTTGCAAAGGTTAAATCAATAATACCCATTTATTTTCTCAAAAATTAATTAACACAACAGAATGTTGTTGCTATAAAGTTGGTATAAATACTTTCACCTAAGGCTCTCTGTTTTTGTTAAGTCAGAGTTCAGAGGGGCCATTCATTCAACAAGTTACTTGTTCCTGTGGCCATAGCCCATGAGGGTCCATATTTTCTTGCACAGCAGGTCCTGTGGATTTTGACCGGCTCCTTGTCCCTGTGCTCTCTGTTCCCACAGCCTTGCACAGGCCTGTCTTTTGGAGGGAGCTTGTGGATGGACAGGCTCTTCTTCAGCTTCTGATCCTGTCTGGAGGAAAGCCAGTCGAGGCCTCCTCCTCTCACATCCCCTCTGCTTCTCTGAAGTTTCTTCCCTGTTCTGCCTGATTGGGGGGAGTTTCTGTTCATTCTCCCACTTGTTCTGTTTCCTGGCTCCAAGGTCTGTATGGTAGGGGATTCTGGCCTCACCTGGATGGTAAGACTGTGTTTGTCTCCTGGACACATCCTGCTGTCTCTGATGGCTGTAGCCTTGGGATCCACAGAAAATCCTTCTGTTTCCTTCTGGAAACCTGGACCCTCTGACTATCTCTCTCTCCTCCCTGTTCCTTTTCCAGCAGTCTTGTGGAGGTGTAAAGGGGAGAGAGTGTGGATGCTAATCCCTCCTGTCTCTCCTCATATCCTCAGTCCTGTGATTGGGCTGGGAATATAAAACAGGGCGACTCTCGACTCTTGTAGAAGAGGAGATTTTCCTCTCTCTCCAGACTATGTCTCCTGATGGTAGTGGCTGGCTGTCAGAGCTAGGAGGGTCGTACCAATTTGTTGGCAGTTTGTTTTTCTGTCTTGTCTCACGGGCCTGTCTCTTTCTTTGAGGGAGGGGCTCCCAGGGTCTGGGACAGTTGATTTTGGTCTCAGTTTCAGAATTTGTCTCCCCTGCACAGCTCTCTGTTTGAGGTGAAGTGTTGTTCTTTGCAATGAGGGAACTCTTCTCCGTCTCCAGAAGTTTGTGCATTTCTGCAGGGGCATTGTCTTCATCCTCGTCAGCTGTGATCATCATGCTTCCAGCCACCCTCTCATGCCTGTGAGGGATATTGCTTCTCTCTTTCTCTCCATCTGCCTTTACTGCTCCTTCTGTCTCTTCCTGGGCTTCAGGCTCTCTGTCACCTTTTCCTTTGTGTTTGTCCTCTTTGTATATTCTCTTTCCTGTGTCAATGTGTTTTCAATGTGTCAATTTTCAATGTGTCTGATGTGATTGTGTCTTTTGTCTCTTCCTCTGTCTTCACAGTGTCTGTTGTCTGTCCATTGTGCTTAAGAGTGTCCTCCATCAGCTGATGTTTCTGGCTGGCTTCCTCATTTGCTTCATCTCTCTCAGTGAAATTCTTCTTCTTCTTTCTCTCTTTGCGGCCATTTGGTTTTAGGCAGTTTGGCCAGCAGCAGAGAACTCCTGGCATTGTGTCACCACAGCAAGATACCTGCACTGAGTGTGTTGGATGGATTTTTTTTGGAACTTAGTGCAGCTTGATGACATCATAGACTCCGTGACATCAGCAGAAGCATAACAGTGACTTGCTTTGTGATGACAGTGACGAATTTTGAATACATGATGTATATGTGCACATTTAAGAATGAAATCGATTCATTCAAATGTGTTATTGTATTGTTATACACATACAGAATCGATACCTTTCGGTACCTGCCTTGTGATATTTTGTAACAGTGTCCTCGTATGGTCTTGATTTGTTTTTTTGCCCCATTGTATCAGTGCAATACCTGATTTTCTGTTGTTAAATCTAGATTTTCATTCTCTAGTATTGTGCTTTTCTTCTAAACATAGGAGTATGATTCCATAGTCTGCTCAGTTTTCTGGATTTTCCAGCACTTGCTCCTGGTGGAGAAATATTGAAAGTTATCTGTAGTTCACTGAGTGCAGAGCTGCAGGACCTGGTGTCCACTACCAGCTCTGGCCACTACCTTGAGTCTGTCCAGAGGGCCTTTTCTTCTTTTACTTCATACTGGTTAACACAGAAACAGATAATTAATCATCTAGAGGAGAATAGTGTTGTCAAAGTATTACAATAATATTACTAATGCATCACTTGATTGAGACAATGATAGAAGCAAATGCAAGATATTCCCAACCGTAACTCACATTAAAAATGATTCTAATTTGTATTGTTAAAATTTGTCCAAAAAGAAATAACTCAGTGTGCAATTTGTGTATAATTTATACCTCATAATTCCATCAGATGGTTGAATATGGACTGAAATAGAAGACAAAACAGCCATGACAAAGCTTCACTGCAGCTTCACTTGTTGTTTTGGGGGTGTAGTGCAAGTGAGGGAAGAGCATTATATCATTCTTCCTAGCAGGTGTACAGTATATGGATGTACTGTTGGAGATCGCCATCTGTTGTTCAGTTGTATTGACTACAGCTTGCAGACAGGAGCAATCCAGGGCTTTTAAAACAGTGTTTCCATATTGGGTGGAGTTTTTTCCAGAAGAGGCAATAAGACAGCTCATGTATTTTGTGGTAATGTGGCTTGTAATGAAAGTAGATTTATTTCTCATCTCACACTGTTCAGACCTACAGCAGATTCCGAAAAAAGCAAAAACGACCTCTTAATGGACTGTGGGTGATGAAATTAAACAGTATGCAGTAAAAAAATTAACAGGAAATCTTGTTGAACCCATTAAGGATGCTATGTTGGAAATTATTAGTCTCTTAGCAACCTGGCAAAGCCAAAGAGCTTGTATCAAGGAAATAATAAATTCAATTTTTGGACAAGTTTTCTGTTATATTTAACATTTCATGTTAAATGGTGTTCTCAATCATTCTCAATCTCAATCTCAATCGCGTCATTTCAGGCTGAACTAGGGTCAAAGTTAGAAATACCCAATGAATTTTGGCTTAATACAGTACGCATTCAAAGCCAAAGGCAGGAGTTTGAAAAGTCTAATCACTTTCTTTCAAACTTTTGCTTTAAGGGCATTTAGACAACATTGCCGTTTAGGACAGTGCAGTGTATATTTCTACATTTGCAAAACATGTTCAGATAACATTGAAATATCACTTTTTCTAAATTTCATTTCTGTCCTAAAATAGAGTCAGGCCGTAAAAAATTGTCTGCTTTTTGTGGGAATCCTAATGCTAACCCTAGCTACAGTACGAGTGTACTGAGTGTAAAATATACTGTACTTCACTGCAATACAATATTAGTTGGAAATTTCTAAGCAACCTTGCCAAACCAAGGAGCATACTGCATATCTGCAAAGATCAAATTCAATTTTTTGACAAATATTCTGTTATCAGAAATGTTGTGTTAAATGGTGTTCTCAGCGAGCATGGTTTCAGGCTGAATTAGGATAAGAGTCAGAAATCCCCAATACATTTTGGTTTTATTTATTATTATGCCTGTGCATTCAAAGTCAAATACAAGAGTATGAGAAATGTGATCACTTTCTTTCTAACGTTTCATTTAAGGGCATTTAGACAACATAACCTTTTAGGACAATGCCGTTTATATAGCCACATTTGTAAGAAAAAAAGTGCTCAGGTAATATTGAAGTATCACTTTTCCTGAATTTTATTTTTGTCCTAAAACACAGACATGCCATCAAAATCTGTCTATGTTTTGTGAGATTCCTAACCCTAATCCTACCTATGGGTTTGGGTTAGGTTAGGTTTAGGGTTTGGATTTTCTTCAAAGAACTAATTCAATCTTCCACTCATTTGAGTGGAAAATATACTTTACTGCAAGAAAATATTAGTCGGCAATGACAAAGGAACCTCGCCAAACCAAATAGCTTGTATCAATGGGTTCGGACAGGCCGGGGCAATGGCTGGCTAAATGCCCTTCTTCATGACCATTAAAACATCGTCGGGTTTCCTTCCATGGTCGGGGCCTTGAGTCTGACCTTTCCCGAAGGGGTTTCTTAAATTGTATAGGTCCACGATAATCACTAGACTTTACCGGCTGATACTTCATTTCGGTTTCCAGTCTCTTGGGGCTTCTTCTGTCCTCTTTCCGAAAGTCCCCCTTTTCCTCCCTAATCAGGGCCTCTGTGGCATGGTGTCTGTCCACCAAGTCCACTGCCTGATCTAGTGTCTGGGGGTCCCCTTCACTTACTTTCCTTTTCAGGTGAACAGGCAGACTCCTCACAAAGTGATCGAACACCACCCTTTCTACCACCTGTCCTGGGTTTAATTCCTCTGGCTGGAGCCATTTCTTTGCCAGATGTACCAGGTCAAACATCTGAGACCTCGTGGGCTTGTCCATCTGGTATCTCCAATTGTGAAACCGGACCACTCGTGTCACCATGGTTACCCCTAGTCTTGCTAAAATCTCCTTTTTCAGAGTCTCATAATTCTCGGCTTCTTCCTCTTTTAAATCATAATAGGGTTTTTGGGCTTCTCCAATTAAATAAGGGGCTACTCTCCTGGCCCATTGCTCTTTGGGCCAGGCATTTCAAGATGCAGTTCTTTCAAAGGTGGTTAAATACGCTTCCACATCATCAAGCTCCGTCATCTTTTGTAGAGCAATTTGTTCAGCCTGAACGATGTCTCTCCCCGCTACTGGGGCCTGCCGGATTTCTTCCCCTAATCGGTGCAATTCTTCCCGTACTAATTTTTGCTCCTCTATAATTCGTTCGTTAGTTTGGCTTTGAATTTGATTCGCCTCCCGTTGCGCTTGGATAGCTTCTTGCTGTCCTTTTAAAGCCTGAAATTGGGCGAGGGTGGCCTGGGACAATTGCTGTATTAATTGTTCCATGGTTTTTCTCCACACACACAAAGCGAAACCCACACCCACAAAAAAAAAAAACTTGCTTTCTTCGATTCTCAAACCCCAGCGGGAGTTGCCCGCATCCTCCACCAATTGTGGCGTCGCCGGGGGAAAACAGGCGTAAATGAGATCTAACTCACACCACACTGGTCTTCGTTGGTACGTCTCTCCAAATCCGATCCACAATCCGTTGCCAGTATAATTAAACGATCCAAATTCCTAAATCCGTATGTCCACACTACTCTGCGCCGTATCCAAGTCGTAATACGTAATCTTAGTTAAAACCGTACCCAATAGTCCGTTATTCTTAAATTCCTTTCAGCACACTCCTAAACCTCTTCTTCCTCCGAAACGCTTTCACCTTATCGACTTCCGCACCAGCTCATCGCTTCTGGGGGCATTTATATCGTGTTTCATGATGTAGTTCAGCTGTGTCTCCTTGTTTCGCTGCGCTGGCTTTTCCCAATAGCGGGTCAGCTGGTTATCCTGGGTGGTCATCTTGCCCAGGTCTACTGTATATCGAGTATTTTCAGTGTTTCGTTCCGGAAATACCGGTTATAAATGACCCTTCCCCGGGACCTCTTACAAATGGTAAAACTAAATTTCTGGCAAGTATTCTGTTATCCTAAACTTTTGTTATATGTCGTTCTCAGTGTGCATGGTTTCAGGTTTAACGAGGAGATGAGTCCAAAATACCCAATAAATTTTGGATTTATTTAATATTATGCCTGTGCATTCAATGTGTAACGCAACGGGGGCTCAGGCGGGCGCCCTTGCCGCATCTGGTCGGCCCCATCCCGACTGAGGCTCGAACCCGGGACTTCCGCGTCTCTCTGCAGCGACCTAGCCCCGTGAGCTAAAGAGAGATCTCTCTACAGCCCAGTAGCTGTAGTCCTGCTATCATAGGGAAGGGCGGTGACGTCACCTGCTCTGGTACGCCGGCTCTTACACAGTACCTGACGGCCGTAAGCGTTACACTCTCCCCCGCTTAAATCGCCGTCCCCGGCGAAGGGCTATCCCACCCCGCTTCTGACACCAATGTAACGCAACGGGGGCTCAGGCGGGCGCCCTTGCCGCATCTGGTCGGCCCCATCCCGACTGAGGCTCGAACCCGGGACTTCCGCGTCTCTCTGCAGCGACCTAGCCCCGTGAGCTAAAGAGAGATCTCTCTACAGCCCAGTAGCTGTAGTCCTGCTATCATAGGGAAGGGCGGTGACGTCACCTGCTCTGGTACGCCGGCTCTTACACAGTACCTGACGGCCGTAAGCGTTACAAATGTCAATTGCAATAGTTTGAAAAGTATAATCATTTTCTTTCAATTTTTTCCAGTTAGTGTGTTTTAGACAACATTCCATTTTAAGGCAATACAGAGTATATAGTGTAACGCCCTCGCCTGGTGGTGAGGAGGAAGCGCCCCTAGGCGCTCGTAGTACCGCTGGGCATGCTGGGAGTGGTAGCCGGGGAGAGTCTGAGGGTCAGCACGATGACCAGCGGCTGACCCTACCTGTGTAAATAATGTCCTAGTAATTCTAGTACCCTGTGTAGTCCTGTAAAAGTGTAGTGTGTTGTTAGGTAATTACCACCCTAAATAAGTGTATGTGTTCCGTCAGTCTCCTCATGTGTGTGTAGATCGTGTGGTTGAAAACGAATAAAGCTAATGCTTGTTTGTTAATTGCGTCTCCACTCGTCCTTGTTCTGAAGAGAACCTACAAACGTTACATTGGTGTCAGAAGCGGGCAGAATGGACAACTCGTGGCAGACAGTACCCGATTCTATTAAGCGCCGGCTGACGCTGGAAGAAACAGAACCCATCGGCAGCGCACATAGGGAGCCTGAGCAACTCCTGGGTGCGATAGGTGGCCACAGCCCTTACCAGGGCTATTCAATAGTGGTCCCGCCGGTAGAATTGGGGCGACCGGCCGCTACTCCTGGTCAGCGAGCACCCCAGATAGAGGATACTCTCCCTGCCGGAGCCGATCAGCGATTCCCACACCCATCGGCGCGGGTGAGACCAGGTCGCTACAATGGGGAAGTGCCGTGGGAAATCTACGAGGCGCAGTTCCAGCTCGCGGCCAGGACGAATGGCTGGAGCCGGGCAGAGATGGTCGGCCACCTGGCGGCTGCGCTGGAAGGAGCGGCCTGCCAGGCGCTCCTGGACGTCCCGGAGGAGGACAGAGGCGAATACACGGCGCTGGCAGCAGCTCTCCAGCTGCGCTTCGGTGTGGAGGAGACGCCGGACTTGATGCGGGAGAGGCTGGCCCTGCAGCGGCGCCAACCAGGAGAGCGACTGGGCCCAGTTGCTGCTGATGTCGCGTTCCTCGCCCGCCGAGGATACCCAACTTTCCCCCGGGAGGCGCAGCGGGAGATGGCTCTCCAGGCTTTTCTCAAGGCCCTCTCACCCGAGGAGCTGCGGTGCCACGTGCAGCTGGCCGCGCCAACATCGCTGGAGCAGGCCTTGGCCCTTGCTACACGGGCTGAGGCCGTGTTCGGGGTGGCTGGAAGCGCCAGCAGACGCAGTGCGCCCTGCCGGCTGACCGAGACGGCGACGGAGGGATCCAGCGAGGGGGAAGAGGAGCCAGCCCGGGCAGCGACCCCCGCGGAACAGCCCCGCACGCTGATTTGCAACCGCTGCGGGAAGAGGGGACACCGAGCCCGGTTCTGCCGGGCACCCGAACCTCGCACTCCTCGATCGGCGTCGGGAAACGGGAACGGGGCGGCTCAGCGTGGGGAAGGCCGCCCCTCGAACACCTCAACCCCCGCTCCGGAGAGCGCTGTTAAGACCGGCGCCCCTCACGCCACCGTGGGGCGAGTCGTCTGTAGCCGGGGCCTGTACCTCCACTGCAAAATCGAGGACCAACCCTGCCTGGCCCTACTCGACACCGGTTCATCGGTAACCCTACTCCGGCCGGGCGTCCTCCCCGACACTGAGGGCACCAACCCCCCAGGATGGGAGGCCTCCAGCCTGCGGCTAAGGACCGTGACGGGACAGCTCGCTGCAGTCCGGGGGAAACAGATGCTTGCCTTCCGTCTAGGTGCAGCGACGGTGCGCCACCCCTGCTACCTCGCACCCGTTGCGTTACATTGGTGTTAGCATTGGGATGGGATAGCCCTTCGCCGGGGACGGCGATTTAAGCGAGGGAGAGTGTAACGCTTACGGCCGACAGGTACTGTGTAAGAGCCGGCGTACCAGAGCAGGTGACGTCACCGCCCTTCCCTGTGATAGCAGGACCACAGCTACTGGGCTGTAGAGAGATCTCTCTTTAGCTCACGGGGCTAGGTCGCTGCAGAGAGACGCGGAAGTCCCAGGTTCGAGCCCCGGACAGTGTGGGGCCGACCTGATGCGGCAAGGGCGCCCGCCTGAGCCCCCGTTGCGTTACAATAGCCATATTTGTAAGAGAAAAATTTTCAGATAACATTGAAATTGAACTTTCTACAGTAGGTGAAACAGAAACTGCTGTCTCTGCTGCTGAAGAGATCAGTCCCAGCAGCTGTCCAGGATGTTTTTTGTATATGTAGCTCTTGAATTATCAAAAACCTGAGAGTTGGAATAGAGTAAATGTGAAGTTAAATGATTTATTGCATTATCTGGAAGAGAAAAGTGAATACCCGGTAGTGCTCAAGGAGCAGAGTTTCCTTAACCGAAGAAAGTTCTTGTTCACATGTTTTGTAACAAGCAAGACTTTAGAATAACAGTTGATTTTTGTGGCCTGTAAATAGTATTGACAGGTAATAAAATTAAAGTGTGATTCAGGCCTGTGAATCCCTCTGTCTGTGGGTGCTTTCCATTTCCCATCGTCCTCAGCACTGCAACACCTGGTCCTCCTTGGAAGCATCATGTAGACGAGCACAAGACGGAGAGCACATCAGGCCCAGCCAGCAGAGAGTGTGGGAGGAGGCAGCCAGGGAGCATGTGGATGAAGCAGCAACACCAGGGGGCGTCTCAGCATGTGGGGGAGCTCACCCTGCAGCAGAATCACTGAGAGGGCAGGGAGAGGGAGGCACACAGGGCTACCCAGCTAGTGCTCAGCAACATCACTGACTGGACAGCTGCAGCCAAGGCATGTCCTGCCAGCTGGACTGTTCTCTTGCAGGAGGGATGAGCACAGGAGACCACATACTGTGCAGAGGCCATCCTGGACGAGCACTAGTCACTCCTGAGATAGATTCACTGACTTCAGTGCAGTGGAGGGGAGTCTCCATTACCTATGAAGTACTTTGAGTGGAATGTCCAGAAAAGCACTGTGTAAATGCAATGAATTATTATTACTTTTACCTTTTGCAAACTTCAGGATGCTCTGGGCCATGTCTGTTGCTTCCTTCCTAAGGATTTTGCACAGAGCCCACAGATACTCTTTGTTTTGTGTGGTCATCTGATTGTAGTTTTTTTACTTCTAAATGTACACACCAGCATATCACTGTCGAAGCAAGTACCGTACCCAATCATTCTAAGGGCAGAAACCTCTCGCTGTAGGCTTTTCCTCAGGGTAACTTATATCTACTCTACATTTTCAGCCATTTTGTTTTTTAAATAAAAGGTAAAAAGAACAGGGAAAAAGTAATTTTGGACATACAGGTACTGTATGAGTCAGCTAATATTTCGGTCTGGAAATAGGAGAGTCTTCCATCCGATTAATATATCCTCTCCGCTACAGTATGCTGACAACAAGGCATTAGTGAAATATGTTCTTCAGTTGTAGCAAAAATAATCTTTTTACAATCTTTATGAGGTGATGAAGTCTTTTTCTTTAGAAATACTAATATACTTAACCCCTAGATAGAAAATGTTATAAGCTGACATTATTGTATTCTTGATTCAACACGACTTATAAAACTTTAGCTTAAAAAGACCAAGCAGTCTCAAACACTTAGGATACTATCCTCTTACCTATAGTATTCTAATAAAATACACTTGCAAAGGTTAATTCAATAATACCTATTTATTTTCTCAAAAATTAATTAACACAACAGAATTTTGTTGCTGTAAAGTTGGTATACATTCTTTCTCCTAAGGCTCTCTGTTTTTCTTAAGTCAGAGTTCAGAGAACATTCATTCAGCAAGTTACTTGTTCCTGTGGCCATAGCCCATGAGGGTCCATATTTTTTTGCACAGCAGGTCCTGTGGATTTTGACCGGCTCCTTGTCCCTGGGCTCTCTGTTCCAACAGCCTTGCACAGGCCTGTCTTTTGGAGGGAGCTTGTGGATGGACAGGCTCTTCTTCAGCTTCTGACCCTGTCTGGAGGAAAGCCAGTCGAGGCCTCCTCCTCTCACATCCCCTCTGCTTCTCTGAAGTTTCTTCCCTGTTCTGCCTGATTGGGGGGAGTTTCTGTTCATTCTCCCACTTGTTCTGTTTCCTGGCTGCAAGGTGTGTATGGTAGGGGATTCTGGCCTCACCTGGATGGTAAGACTGTGTCTGTGTCCTGGACACATCCTGCTGTCTCTGATGGCTGTAGCCTTGGGTTCCACAGAAAATCCTTCTGTTTCCTTCTGGAAACCTGGACCCTCTGACTATCTCTCTCTCCTCCCTGTTCCTTTTCCAGGAGTCCTGTGGAGGTGTAAAGGGGAGAGAGTGTGGATGCGAATCCCTCCTGTCTCTCCTCATATCCTCAGTCCTCTGATGGGGCTGGGAATATAAAGCAGGGCGACTCTGGACTCTTGTAGAAGAGGAGATTTTCCTCTCTCTCCAGACTATGTCTCCTGATGGTAGTGGCTGGCTGTCAGAGCTAGGAGGGTCGTACCAATTTGTTGGCAGTTTGTTTTTCTGTCTTGTCTCACGGGCCTGTCTCTTCCTTTGAGGGAGGGGCTCCCAGGGTCTGGGACAGTTGATTTTGGTCTCAGTTTCATAATTTGTCTCCCCTGCACAGCTCTCTGTTTGAGGTGAAGTGTGGTTCTTTGCAATGAGGGAACTCTTCTCCGTCTCCAGAAGTCTGTGCATTTCTGCAGGGGCATTGCCTTCATCCTCGTCAGCTGTGTTCATCATGCTTCCAGCCACCCTCTCATGCCTGTGAGGGCTATTGCTTTTCTCTTTGTCTCCATCTGCCTTTTCTGCTACTTCTGTCTCTTCCTGGGCTTCAGGCTCTCTGTCACCTTTTCCTTTGTCTTTGTCCTCTTTGTATATTCTCTTTCCTTCGTCCTTTATGCTGCTTGGGACGATCAGCTGTTCATGTTGTTTAAATTGATGGTCGTTCATGTCATCGTTCATGGTGAGATTTTCTTCCAATTTTTGATCTTGGGTTGGTGTTTCATCTTTATTGTCCTCAATCTGAGTGACCGTTCCTCTCTCTTCCTTCTGTTCACTGATGGTGTCCATTTTCACTTCTTCATTCATCGTAACCTGCTCTCTATTCATTGTCAATGTGTCTGATGTGATTGTGTCTTTTGTCTCTTCCTCTGTCTTCACAGTGTCTGTGATCAGTCCATTGTGGTCAAGAGTGTCCTCCATCAGCTGATGTTTCTGGCTGGCTTCCTCATTTGCTTCATCTCTCTCAGTGAAATTCACGGTCTGTTCATGTTGGTGAGACGTTGCTGGACTTTCCTTACAGTCTTTCTGTTTCACTCTTTTCTTCTTCTTCTTTCTCTCTTTGCGGCCATTTGGTTTTAGGCAGTTTGGCCAGCAGCAGAGAACTCCTGGCATTGTGTCACCACAGCAAGATACCTGCACTGAGTGTGTTGGATGGATTTTTTTTGGAACTTAGTGCAGCTATCAGCAGAAGCATAACAGTGACTTGCTTTGTGATGACAGTGACGAATTTTGAATACAAGATGTACAGTATATGTGCACGTTTAAGAATGAAATCGATTCATTCAAATGTGTTATTGTATTGTTATACACATACAGAATCGATACCGTTGAGTACCTGCCTTGTGATATTTTGAAACAGTGTCCTTGTATGGTCTTGATTTGTTTTTTTGCCCCATTGTATCAGTGCAATACCTGATTTTCTGTTGTTAAATCTAGATTTTCATTCTCTAGTATTGTGCTTTTCTTCTAAACATAGGAGTATGATTCCATAGTCTGCTCAGTTTTCTGGATTTTCCAGCACTTGGTCCTGGTGGAGAAATGTTGAAAGGTATCTGTACTTGACTGAGTGCAGAGCTGCAGGACCTGGTGTCCACTACCAGCTGTGGCCAGTAGCTTGAGTCTGTCCAGAGGGCCTTTTGTTCTTTTACCTCATACTGATTAACACAGAAAGAGAGAATTAATCATCTAGAGGAGATTAGTGTTGTCAAAGTATTACAATAATATTGCTAATGCATCACTTGGTTGAGACAATGATAGAATCAAATGCAAGACATTCCCAACCGTAACTCACTTCAAAAATGATTCTAATTTGTATTGCTAAAATTTGTCCAAAAAGAAATAACTCAGTGTGCAATGTGTCTATAATTTATAGCTCATAATCCCATCAGATTGTTGAATATGGACTGAAATAGAAGACAAAACAGCTACGACAAAGCTTCAGTGCAGCTTGAGTTGTTGTTTTGGGGGTGTAGTGCAAGTGAGGGAAGAGCAGAATATCATTCTTACTAGCAGGTGTACAGTATATGGATGTGCTGTTGGAGATCGCCATCTGTTGTTCAGTTATATTGACTACAGCTTGCAGACAGGAGCAATCCAGGGCTTTTAAATCCGTTTTCAAATTGGGTTGATTTTTTTTCCAGAAGAGGCAATAAGACAGTTAATGTATTTTGTAGTAATGTGGCTTGTAATGAAAGTAGATTTATTTCTCACGCCACACTGTTCAGACCTACAGTAGATTTCTGAAAAATGCAAAACGACCTCTTAATGGACTGTGGATGATGAAATTAAACAGTATGCAGTAAAAAAATTAACAAGAAATCTTGTTGAACCCATCAAGGATGCTATGTTGGAAATTATTAGTCTCTTAGCGACCTGGCAAAACCAAAGAGCTTATATCAAGAAAATAATAAATTCAATTTTTGGACAAGTTTTCTGTTATATTTAAAATTTCATGTTAAATGGTGTTCTCAATCATTCTCAATCTCAATCTCAATCGCGTCATTTCAGGCTGAACTAGGGTAAAAGTTAGAAATACCCACTGAATTTTGACTTTATACAGTACGCATTCAAAGCCAGAGGCAGGAGTTTGAAAAGTCTAATCACTTTCTTTTAAACTTTTGCTTTAAGGGCATTTAGACAACATTGCCTTTTGGGACAATGCAGTGTATATTTCTACATTTGCAAAACATGTTCAGATAGCATTGAAATATCACTTTTTCTAAATTTCATTTCTTTCCTAAAACAGAGCCATGCCATCAAACATTTTCTACTTTTTGTGGGAATCCTAATGCTAACCCTAGCTACGGGTTTGGGTTAGGTTAGGGTTTAGACTTTCTTCAAAGAATTCAAACAATCTTCCACTCACTGAGTGTAAAATATACTGTACTTCACTGCAATACAATATTAGTTGGAAATTTCTAAGCAACCTTGCCAAACCAAGGAGCATACTGCATATCTGCAAAGATCAAATTCAATTTTTTTAGAAATATTGGGTTATCAGAAATGTTGTGTTAAATGGTGTTCTCAGTGAGCATGGTTTCAGGCTGAATTAGGGTAAGAGTCAGAAATCCCCAATACATTTTGGTTTTATTTATTATTATGCCTGTGCTTTCAAAGTCAAATACAAGAGTATGAGAAGTGTGATCACTTTCTTTGTAACGTTTCATTTAAGGGCATTTAGACAACATAACCTTTTAGGACAATGCCGTTTATATAGCCACATTTGTAAGAAAAAAAGTGCTCAGGTAATATTGAAGTATCACTTTTCCTGAATTTTATTTTTGTCCTAAAACACAGACATGCCATCAAAATCTGTGTATGTTTTGTGAGAATCCTAACACTAATCCTAGCTACAGTATGGGTTTGGGTTAGGTTAGGTTTAGGGTTTGGATTTTCTTCAAAGAACTAATTCAATCTTCCACTCATTTGAGTGGAAAATATACTTTACTGCAAGAAAATATTAGTCGGCAATGACAAAGCAACCTCGCCAAACCAAATAGCATGCATCAACAATGGAAAAATTCCATTTCTGGCAAGTATTCTGTTATCCTAAACTTTTGTTATATGGCGTTCTCAGTGTGCATGGTTTCAGGCTTAACGCGGAGAAGAGTCCGAAATACCCAATAAATGTTGGCTTTATTTAATACTATGCCTGTGCATTCAATGTCAATTGCAATAGTTCATTCAATCACAGGCCCACAGATACTCTTTGTTTTGTGTGGTCATCTGATTGTAGTTTTTTACTTGTAAATGTACACACCAGCATATCACTGTCTAAGCACGTACAGTACCCAATCATTCTAAAGGTAGAAACCACTCGCTGTAGGCTTTTCCTCAGGGTAACGTTCCTCTAGGGGTTAATATACTTAACCCCTAGATAGTAAATGTTATAAGCTGACATTATTTTATTCTTGATTCAACACCAATTATAAAATTTTAGCTTAAAAAGACCAAACAGTCTCAAACACTTAGGATACTATCCTCTTACCTATAGCATTTTAATAAAATACACTTGCAAAGGTTAATTCAATAATACCCATTTATTTTCTCAAAAAGTAATTAACACAACAGAATTTTGTTGCTATAAAGTTGGTATAAGTACTTTCTCCTAAGGCTCTCTGTTTTTGTTAAGTCAGACTTCAGAGAGAACATTCATTCAGCAAGTTACTTGTTCCTGTGGCCATAGCCCATGAGGGTCCATATTTTCTTGCCCAGCAGGTCCTGTGGATTTTGACCGGCTCCTTGTCCCTGGGCTCTCTGTTCCCACAGCCTTGCACAGGCCTGTCTTTTGGAGGGAGCTTCTGGATGGACAGGTTCTTCTTCAGCTGCTGATCCTGTCTGGAGGAAAGCCAGTCGAGGCCTCCTCTCACATCCCCTCTGCTTCTCTGACGTTTCTTCCCTGTTCTGCCTGACTGGGGGGAGTTTCTGTTCATTAAAATGTGTCCCCAAAATAGCACAGTGTGCAATTTTTCTTTTATTTATGGTGTATAATTCAATCATATTAATTCATATTGACTCCTGTAGCTATTTCACATGGATTTCTTCTGTTAGAGCACCACCTTGAAATATATTATACTTATACTTACTTTTTTGCACAATATACTTCACTGACTAAGGTATTACTGTGAAATTCCCTAGCAACCTTGACAAAGCAAAGAGCTTCTATCAACAATGGTAAAATTCCATTTTATGTCAAGTATTCTGTTATCGGAAATTTTGGGTTAAAATGTGTTCTCAGTGAGCATGGTTTCAGGCTTAAGTAGGCTGACAGTCAGCAATACCCAATACATGCTGGCTTAATTTATTAATATGCCTGTGTGTTCAATGCCAAATGCAAGAGTTTGAATAATATGATGACTTTCTATCAAAGTTTTGATTTTTGGGCTTTTTTAGCAACATTCCATTTTAGGGCAAAGCAGTGTATACTGTATAGACATATCTGTAAGAAAAAAAATGTTCAGATGACATTGAAATATCACTTTTCTTAAATTTCATTTCTGCAATCAAAAATTGTCTGCATTGAAATCAGTTTCACGCTTTTGCTTTTAGTACAAATTTGACAACATTTCCTTTTTATGACAATGCAGTGTTCCTTGCCATACAGTATGTGTATGAAAAAATATTCAGGTAACACTAAAATATCACTTTCCAATGTTTTATTTCTCTCCTGCCGTGCCTCAAAAATTGTCTACACTTTGTGGGAATCCTAAGCCTTTCTCTAGCTATGGGTTTGGGTTAGATTAGGGTTAGGGTTTAGACTTTCTTAATTAATGCAACTTTAAAATTATTTGAGTGGAAAATACATACAGTATACTTCACAGAATTAGAGTATTAGTCAGAAATGACTAAGCCACAAATCCAGACCAATGAGTATGTATCAACAACGGTAAAATTCTATTTTTTATCAAGCATTCTGTTATTGGAAATTTTGTGTTGATCATGCTTTCAGGTGTAAACAGGGTAAGACTCAGGAATACCCAATACATTGTGTCCTCATGAGTCAATCTGCCTGTGTATTCAATGCCAAATGCAGGACTTTTAAAAGTATAATCACTTTCTTCCAAACTTTTGCTTTTAGGGCAAATTAGGCGAACCTGTTTTTTATGGCAACGCAGTTTAGTGTACAGACTCCCGAATTAAACACAGTGCAGTGAGGCAGCAGTATTAACAGTGCAAACCTGCCCAAATTGTACTAGAAATCTTTTTGATGAAATTGTTGTTGTTTCTGGTAGCTTCAAGTGGGGTGTAATGATAGTTGTTATTGAACATTATGTGTTAAATGTAATTACATTTTTGAAAACCACTTGTACAGAAATCTAAAATATCTTGGACAAACTCAGGTGTCACAAAAAATCTCTGTTATGAGTCAAATTTACACAAATTCTTCATAAGTAATTTTTAACATTATAACAACTTTAAATGACTTTAATACAGCTGAGTTTGGGACAGAATAAAATGGGTTTGTTATTCAATATTAAATTCACATTGGTTATCTTAGCTTTATCACTACAACCCGATAAACAATGTACAAGCAGTCAACATGTAATATTGCATAACTCATCACATTGATCAGCCACATCTACAGTAATTGATTGTCAGGGTTGTTCATGTCATTAACATCTGCTCATCCTCTCTGTTCAGCTGAAAGGCTGCTTTGTACACTGCAAAACTCGGATCTATCATTATTAATCCTTCTCTTAAAATACTTCACGTTTCAGCAGAAGATCACTCGGAGCCGGCCCTGGACACAGGCGAACTAGAGGTCTGTCTAGACGAGGCCGCCAGGGGGCCCCTCAGTGTACAACAGATCATAGTTCTAATTGGCACGTTCAACTGGGAGCGGAACATTCTCTGTAACGGTTCTTTCTGTCGCTGCTGTGGAGGATCCTAACGGAAGCCCAGTCAAAACAAATGACCGATCGTAATCAAGGACGTAAAGTTTCCGAAGCGCAGAAAAGAAGAGTGGGATAAGCGATCTCAAAACAGAGGTACGTTAAATCAAGTAATTATAACAATACTTAATATGCATAATAATGAAAGAATTTTATGTAATCAATATAATAATATTTCATTTGGTTTCGAGTCTGTCAGATGCACATTTTCAGGCTAGACACGTAGCCTACTTTGAAATGGTTTTGTTTACTAGAAGTTAACCGATTCACGTTTCCCGTACTTGTACACTCGCCGTGTGGGTCGACTGCTAAAAATTGTTGCTACCCGGCCAAAGAAAAGTGTGAAAGCGAATGAACAGTACAAAAGCCTGTTCAGCGATTATACGTAATCGGCTTTAAAACGCGTTGTTTTCCGTGCGGTTTCTGCTGTATTTCCTTAACTGGGGGTATTGTGAGCCCAACCTGGGGCCCTTCGGATGGCAATCTCTCTCCCAGTGACAGTGGCAGGAGCAGAGAGGAGCTTCACGAAGCTCAAGTGGATTAAAACATACCTGAGGTGGAAAATATATGTTTTAAAATGATGCTATCTGCTCAGCCTTACTGATCACACCTCTTGTTATTAAGTGCAGTTGTTTTTTAATTTCTTAATTTCGAATTTATTTCTGCCATTCCTTTCTATAAAGGTTTCAGTGCAGTACTTTTAAATTATGATTTGCTCAAATTTGGAAGTAACAGGGATCCTATTTATCATTATTCATTGTTATTAGTGCACCCTTTATTACTGCCAGTGTTAAAATACATGTTATCCTTTTACCATTTTGTAAAATGTTTGCCTTGTGTTCTTATTTATAGGTTATTTATTACTGTGTGTGTTCTTCAAAGCTGGTTAATAAACCTTTTCTACTTATAGAAATAATGTATTTTATTGATCGAAATAATAAAATAAGGTCGTGTAGGGAGCTAAAAATAGTAGTGTACAGTATGTGCACATCGTGATCTGGAGAGGCCCCTTTCCAGGGTCTTGCCTAGGGCCCCCAAGAAGCTGGGGCCGCCCCTGAGATCAGCGCAGGGCTGTTTCTAATACTTTTACACAGCAGTGCATGTGCAGGGCTAAGACAGCCAGAACCATTAGAGAAAGTCAGCTAGAAGCTACAGCTACAGTCAGCAATCAGTTTTTCAAGAACGAAAGTAGAGTGGAGAGATGTTAAAGTCAATAAAAAACTGCAGAACAAAAACAAGCAATGCTCCTCATAACGAACATGGAAATCAACTAATTCAGGAAAAAAAGTTCAGTCCACGACTGCCATTGTGACAAAAATCAGAAGAAGACTCACAGGACAAGCCCAACAGAAAACTGCTCTTCGGTATTTATTAATGCACTTATACAATCAAAAAAAATACAAAAAACATGTTAGCTAATATTTAGAACTGAACCTGTTTTCAAGCCAGATGTCATCAGTCATACTCAAATTATGAATAGAATTGCATTGTTCTGATTTTTTAAGAGTTGGTGCTACAGTTTAAATCAGTAATGAGAAATATACAGTACAAGCTATGTCTGGAAATGCATGTTCTGTTGCTCAGTTCGCTCTTGCAACTGTTAATATTCAATACAGGTATCTATGTATCCAATTTTAAAGAATCAAAACTAGAATGAAGTGGAAATGAATGATACCTCCTGGACATTATTTAAACTGCATAGCTTTTTACCTTTCTCACAATGGGATTTCAAGTATGACTCATCTCTGAGGGCAAACATGTTCTCTTCTTAACATCAGTGTAATAGAGTTTATACATGTATTACTTTCTCGACATACCTAGAGATAAGAGCAGACATACAGTACTGTATCTAATAGGAAATCAAGGTCTATATCCCCTCTGCCTTCATCTAGATTGAAGCCATTCACTAGTGCCTTCTCTAAGAGAATCTTAAGTTTTACTTCAGAAGCTGTGATTTACTGTATAGAAGCACTATGTAATTTGGATTTTTTATCATTAGATGGACAGAGAGAATAGGCAAATCCAATTCTAAATTTAATTATAAAAAACTGGCCAAGAAAAGAAGTTCCCCCCAAAATTGATACTATCTTGTACCTATAGTATTTCCTATAGCACTTTAATAGAATACATTTGCAAATGATAAGGCAATAATAACCATACAGTATATTTTCTCAAAATGAAATTAATGCAACAGAATGAGTTGCTATTAATACTTTCTCCTAGGGGTCTCTGTTTTTAAGTCAGAGTTCAGAGGGGCCATTCATTCAAAAAGTTACTTGTTCCTGTGGCCATAGCCCATGAGGGTCCATATTTTCTTGCCCAGCAGGTCCTGTGGATTTTGACCGGCTCCTTGTCCCTGTGCTCTCTGTTCCCACAGCCTTGCACAGGCCTGTCTTTTGGAGGGAGCCTGTGGATGGACAGGCTCTTCTTGAGCTTCTGATCCTGTCTGGAGGAAAGCCAGTCGAGGCCTCCTCCTCTCACATCCCCTCTGCTTCTCTGACGTTTCTTCCCTGTTCTGCCTGATTGGGGGGAGTTTCTGTTCATTCTCCCACTTGTTCTGTTTCCTGGCTGCAAGGTGTGTATGGTAGGGGATTCTGGCCTCACCTGGATGGTAAGACTGTGTCTGTGTCCTGGACACATCCTGCTGTCTCTGATGGCTGTAGCCTTGGGTTCCACAGAAAATCCTTCTGTTTCCTTCTGGAAACCTGGACCCTCTGACTATCTCTCTCTCCTCCCTGTTCCTTTTCCAGGAGTCCTGTGGAGGTGTAAAGGGGAGAGAGTGTGGATGTGAATCCCTCCTGTCTCTCCTCATATCCTCAGTCCTCTGATGGGGCTGGGAATATAAAGCAGGGTGATTCTGGACTCTTGTAGAAGAGGAGATTTTCCTCTCTCTCCAGACTATGTCTCCTGATGGTAGTGGCTGGCTGTCAGAGCTAGGAGGGTCGTACCAATTTGTTGGCAGTTTGTTTTTCTGTCTTGTCTCACGGGCCTGTCTCTTCCTTTGAGGGAGGGGCTCCCAGGGTCTGGGACAGTTGATTTTGGTCTCAGTTTCAGAATTTGTCTCCCCTGCACAGCTCTCTGTTTGAGGTGAAGTGTGGTTCTTTGCAATGAGGGAACTCTTCTCCGTCTCCAGAAGTTTGTGCATTTCTGCAGGGGCATTGCCTTCATCCTCGTCAGCTGTGTTCATCATGCTTCCAGCCACCCTCTCATGCCTGTGAGGGCTATTGCTTTTCTCTTTGTCTCCATCTGCCTTTTCTGCTACTTCTGTCTCTTCCTGGGCTTCAGGCTCTCTGTCACCTTTTCCTTTGTCTTTGTCCTCTTTGTATATTCTCTTTCCTTCGTCCTTTATGCTGCTTGGGACGATCAGCTGTTCATGTTGTTTAAATTGAAGGTCGTTCATGTCATCGTTCATGGTGAGATTTTCTTCCAATTTTTGATCTTGGGTTGGTGTTTCATCTTTATTGTCCTCAATCTGTGTGACCGTTCCTCTCTCTTCCTTCTGTTCACTGATGGTGTCCATTTTCACTTCTTCATTCATCGTAACCTGCTCTCTATTCATTGTCAATGTGTCTGATGTGATTGTGTCTTTTGTCTCTTCCTCTGTCTTCACAGTGTCTGTGATCAGTCCATTGTGCTCAAGAGTGTCCTCCATCAGCTGATGTTTCTGGCTGGCTTCCTCATTTGCTTCATCTCTCTCAGTGAAATTCACGGTCTGTTCATGTTGGTCAGACGTTGCTGGACTTTCCTTACAGTCTTTCTGTTTCACTCTTTTCTTCTTCTTCTTTCTCTCTTTGCGGCCATTTGGTTTTAGGCAGTTTGGCCAGCAGCAGAGAACTCCTGGCATTGTGTCACCACAGCAAGATACGTGCACTGACTGTGTTGGATGGATTTTCTTTGGAACTTAGTGCAGCTTGATGACATCCTAGATTCCGTGACATCAGCAGAAGCATAACAGTGACTTGCTTTGTCATGCTTTGTGATGACAGTGACGAATTTTGAATACAAGATGTACAGGATATGTGCACGTTTAAGAATGAAATCGGTTCATTCAAATGTGTTATTGTATTGTTATACACATACAGAATCGATACCGTTGAGTACCTGCCTTGTGATATTTTGTAACAGTGTCCTTGTATGGTCTTGATTTGTTTTTTTGCCCCATTGTATCAGTGCAATACCTGATTTTCTGTTGTTAAATGTAGATTTTCATTCTCTAGTAATGTGCTTTTCTTCTAAACATAGGAGTATGATTCCATAGTCTGCTCAGTTTTCTGGATTTTCCAGCACTTGCTCCTGGTGGAGAAATGTTGAAAGGTATCAGCTGTGGCCAGTAGCTTGAGTCTGTCCAGAGGGCCTTTTGTTCTTTTACCTCATACTGATTAACACAGAAACAGAGAATGAATCATCTAGAGGAGATTAGTGTTGTCAAAGTATTACAATAATATTGCTAATGCATCACTTGGTTGAGACAATGATAGAATCAAATGCAAGACATTCCCAACCGTAACTCACTTCAAAAATGATTCTAATTTGTATTGCTAAAATTTGTCCAAAAAGAAATAACTCAGTGTGCAATTTGTCTATAATTTATAGCTCATAATCCCGTCAGATTGTTGAATATGGACTGAAATAGAAGACAAAACAGCCACGACCAAGCTTCAGTGCAGCTTGAGTTGTTGTTTTGGGGGTGTAGTGCAAGTGAGGGAAGAGCAGAATATCATTCTTACTAGCAGGTGTACAGTATATGGATGTGCTGTTGGAGATCGCCATCTGTTGTTCAGTTGTATTGACTACAGCTTGCAGACAGGAGCAATCCAGGGCTTTTAAATCCGTTTTCAAATTGGGTTGATTTTTTTTCCAGAAGAGGCAATAAGACAGTTAATGTATTTTGTGGTAATGTGGCTTGTAATGAAAGTAGATTTATTACTCACGCCACACTGTTCAGACCTACAGTAGATTTCTGAAAAATGCAAAACGACCTCTTAATGGACTGTGGGTGATGAAATTAAACAGTATGCAGTAAAAAAATTAACAGGAAATCTTGTTGAACCCATCAAGGATGCTATGTTGGAAATTATTAGTCTCTTAGCGACCTGGCAAAACCAAAGAGCTTGTATCAAGAAAATAATAAATTCAATTTTTGGACAAGTTTTCTGTTATATTTAACATTTCATGTTAAATGGTGTTCTCAATCATTCTCAATCTCAATCTCAATCGCGTCATTTCAGGCTGAACTAGGGTAAAAGTTAGAAATACCCACTGAATTTTGACTTTATACAGTACGCATTCAAAGCCAGAGGCAGGAGTTTGAAAAGTCTAATCACTTTCTTTTAAACTTTTGCTTTAAGGGCATTTAGACAACATTGCCTTTTGGGACAATGCAGTGTATATTTCTACATTTGCAAAACATGTTCAGATAGCATTGAAATATCACTTTTTCTAGATTTCATTTCTTTCCTAAAACAGAGCCATGCCATCAAACATTTTCTACTTTTTGTGGGAATCCTAATGCTAACCCTAGCTACGGGTTTGGGTTAGGTTAGGGTTTAGACTTTCTTCAAAGAATTCAAGCAATCTTCCACTCACTGAGTGTAAAATATACTGTACTTCACTGCAATACAATATTAGTTGGAAATTTCTAAGCAACCTTGCCAAACCAAAGAGCATACTGCATATCTGCAAAGATCAAATTCATTTTTTTTAGAAATATTGGGTTATCAGAAATGTTGTGTTAAATGGTGTTCTCAGTGAGCATGGTTTCAGGCTGAATTAGGGTAAGAGACAGAAATCCCCAATACATTTTGGTTTTATTTCTTATTATGCCTGTGCATTCAAAGTCAAATACAAGAGTATGAGAAGTCTGATCACTTTCTTTGTAACGTTTCATTTTAGGGCATTTAGACAACATAACCTTTTAGGACAATGCCGTTTATATAGCCACATTTGTAAGAAAAAAAGTGCTCAGGTAATATTGAAGTATCACTTTTCCTGAATTTTATTTTTGTCCTAAAACACAGACATGCCATCAAAATCTGTGTATGTTTTGTGAGAATCCTAACACTAATCCTAGCTACAGTATGGGTTTGGGTTAGGTTAGGTTTAGGGTTTGGATTTTCTTCAAAGAACTAATTCAATCTTCCACTCATTTGAGTGGAAATTATACTTTACTGCAAGAAAATATTAGTCGGCAATGACAAAGCAACCTCGCCAAACCAAATAGCATGCATCAACAATGGAAAAATTCCATTTCTGGCAAGTATTCTGTTATCCTAAACTTTTGTTATATGGCGTTCTCAGTGTGCATGGTTTCAGGCTTAACGCGGAGAAGAGTCCGAAATACCCAATAAATGTTGGCTTTATTTAATACTATGCCTGTGCATTCAATGTCAATTGCAATAGTTCATTCAATCACAGGCCCACAAATACTCTTTGTTTTGTGTGGTCATCTGATTGTAGTTTTTTACTTGTAAATGTACACACCAGCATATCACTGGTACTGTCGAAGCCCGTACAGTACCCAATCATTCTAAGGGCAGAAACCTCTCGCTGTAGGCTTTTCCTCAGGGTAACGTATATCTACTCTAGATTTTGGGCCATTTTGTTTTTTAAATAAGAGGTAAAAAGAACAGATAAAAAAGTAATTTTGGACATACAGGTACTGTATGAGTCATCTAATATTTCGGTGTGGAAATAGGAGAGTCTTCCATCCGATTAATGTATCCTCTCCGCTACAGTATGCTGACAACAAGGCATTAGTGAAATATGTTCTTCAGTTGTAGCAAAAATAATCTTTTTACAATCTTTATGAGGTGATGAAGTCTTTTTCTTTAGAAATACTAATATACTTAACCCCTAGATAGAAAATGTTATAAGCTGACATTATTGTATTCTTGATTCAACACCAATTATAAAACTTTAGCTTAAAAAGACCAAGCAGTCTGAAACACTTAGGATACTATCCTCTTACCTATAGCATTTTAATAAAATACACTTGCAAAGGTTAATTCAATAATACCCATTTATTTTCTCAAAAATTAATTAACACAACAGAATTTTGTTGCTATAAAGTTGGTATAAGTACTTTCACCTCAGGCTCTCTGTTTTTGTTAAGTCAGAGTTCAGAGAGAACATTCATTCAGCAAGTTACTTGTTCCTGTGGCCATAGCCCATGAGGGTCCATATTTTCTTGCCCAGCAGGTCCTGTGGATTTTGACCGGCTCCTTGTCCCTGGGCTCTCTGTTCCCACAGCCTTGCACAGGCCTGTCTTTTGGAGGGAGCCTGTGGATGGACAGGCTCTTCTTGAGCTTCTGATCCTGTCTGGAGGAAAGCCAGTCGAGGCCTCCTCCTCTCACATCCCCTCTGCTTCTCTGAAGTTTCTTCCCTGTTCTGCCTGATTGGGGGGAGTTTCTGTTCATTCTCCCACTTGTTCTGTTTCCTGGCTGCAAGGTGTGTATGGTAGGGGATTCTGGCCTCACCTGGATGGTAAGACTGTGTCTGTGTCCTGGACACATCCTGCTGTCTCTGATGGCTGTAGCCTTGGGTTCCACAGAAAATCCTTCTGTTTCCTTCTGGAAACCTGGACCCTCTGACTATCTCTCTCTCCTCCCTGTTCCTTTTCCAGGAGTCCTGTGGAGGTGTAAAGGGGAGAGAGTGTGTATGCGAATCCCTCCTGTCTCTCCTCATATCCTCAGTCCTCTGATGGGGCTGGGAATATAAAGCAGGGCGACTCTGGACTCTTGTAGAAGAGGAGATTTTCCTCTCTCTCCAGACTATGTCTCCTGATGGTAGTGGCTGGCTGTCAGAGCTAGGAGGGTCGTACCAATTTGTTGGCAGTTTGTTTTTCTGTCTTGTCTCACGGGCCTGTCTCTTCCTTTGAGGGAGGGGCTCCCAGGGTCTGGGACAGTTGATTTTGGTCTCAGTTTCAGAATTTGTCTCCCCTGCACAGCTCTCTGTTTGAGGTGAAGTGTGGTTCTTTGCAATGAGGGAACTCTTCTCCGTCTCCAGAAGTTTGTGCATTTCTGCAGGGGCATTGCCTTCATCCTCGTCAGCTGTGTTCATCATGCTTCCAGCCATCCTCTCATGCCTGTGAGGGCTATTGCTTTTCTCTTTGTCTCCATCTGCCTTTTCTGCTACTTCTGTCTCTTCCTGGGCTTCAGGCTCTCTGTCACCTTTTCCTTTGTCTTTGTCCTCTTTGTATATTCTCTTTCCTTCGTCCTTTATGCTGCTTGGGACGATCAGCTGTTCATGTTGTTTAAATTGATGGTCGTTCATGTCATCGTTCATGGTGAGATTTTCTTCCAATTTTTGATCTTGGGTTGGTGTTTCATCTTTATTGTCCTCAATCTGAGTGACCGTTCCTCTCTCTTCCTTCTGTTCACTGATGGTGTCCATTTTCACTTCTTCATTCATCGTAACCTGCTCTCTATTCATTGTCAATGTGTCTGATGTGATTGTGTCTTTTGTCTCTTCCTCTGTCTTCACAGTGTCTGTGATCAGTCCATTGTGCTCAAGAGTGTCCTCCATCAGCTGATGTTTCTGGCTGGCTTCCTCATTTGCTTCATCTCTCTCAGTGAAATTCACGGTCTGTTCATGTTGGTCAGACGTTGCTGGACTTTCCTTACAGTCTTTCTGTTTCACTCTTTTCTTCTTCTTCTTTCTCTCTTTGCGGCCATTTGGTTTTAGGCAGTTTGGCCAGCAGCAGAGAACTCCTGGCATTGTGTCACCACAGCAAGATACGTGCACTGACTGTGTTGGATGGATTTTCTTTGGAACTTAGTGCAGCTTGATGACATCCTAGATTCCGTGACATCAGCAGAAGCATAACAGTGACTTGCTTTGTGATGACAGTGACGAATTTTGAATACAAGATGTACAGGATATGTGCACGTTTAAGAATGAAATCGGTTCATTCAAATGTGTTATTGTATTGTTATACACATACAGAATCGATACCGTTGAGTACCTGCCTTGTGATATTTTGTAACAGTGTCCTTGTATGGTCTTGATTTGTTTTTTTGCCCCATTGTATCAGTGCAATACCTGATTTTCTGTTGTTAAATGTAGATTTTCATTCTCTAGTAATGTGCTTTTCTTCTAAACATAGGAGTATGATTCCATAGTCTGCTCAGTTTTCTGGATTTTCCAGCACTTGCTCCTGGTGGAGAAATGTTGAAAGGTATCTGTACTTGACTGAGTGCAGAGCTGCAGGACCTGGTGTCCACTACCAGCTGTGGCCAGTAGCTTGAGTCTGTCCAGAGGGCCTTTTGTTCTTTTACCTCATACTGATTAACACAGAAACAGAGAATGAATCATCTAGAGGAGATTAGTGTTGTCAAAGTATTACAATAATATTGCTAATGCATCACTTGGTTGAGACAATGATAGAATCAAATGCAAGACATTCCCAACCGTAACTCCCTTCAAAAATGATTCTAATTTGTATTGCTAAAATTTGTCCAAAAAGAAATAACTCAGTGTGCAATTTGTCTATAATTTATAGCTCATAATCCCATCAGATTGTTGAATATGGACTGAAATAGAAGACAAAACAGCCACGACCAAGCTTCAGTGCAGCTTGAGTTGTTGTTTTGGGGGTGTAGTGCAAGTGAGGGAAGAGCAGAATATCATTCTTACTAGCAGGTGTACAGTATATGGATGTGCTGTTGGAGATCGCCATCTGTTGTTCAGTTGTATTGACTACAGCTTGCAGACAGGAGCAATCCAGGGCTTTTAAATCCGTTTTCAAATTGGGTTGATTTTTTTTCCAGAAGAGGCAATAAGACAGTTAATGTATTTTGTGGTAATGTGGCTTGTAATGAAAGTAGATTTATTTCTCACGCCACACTGTTCAGACCTACAGTAGATTTCTGAAAAATGCAAAACGACCTCTTAATGGACTGTGGGTGATGAAATTAAACAGTTTGCAGTAAAAAAATTAACAGGAAATCTTGTTGAACCCATCAAGGATGCTATGTTGGAAATTATTAGTCTCTTAGCGACCTGGCAAAACCAAAGAGCTTGTATCAAGAAAATAATAAATTCAATTTTTGGACAAGTTTTCTGTTATATTTAACATTTCATGTTAAATGGTGTTCTCAATCATTCTCAATCTCAATCTCAATCGCGTCATTTCAGGCTGAACTAGGGTAAAAGTTAGAAATACCCACTGAATTTTGACTTTATACAGTACGCATTCAAAGCCAGAGGCAGGAGTTTGAAAAGTCTAATCACTTTCTTTTAAACTTTTGCTTTAAGGGCATTTAGACAACATTGCCTTTTGGGACAATGCAGTGTATATTTCTACATTTGCAAAACATGTTCAGATAGCATTGAAATATCACTTTTTCTAAATTTCATTTCTTTCCTAAAACAGAGCCATGCCATCAAACATTTTCTACTTTTTGTGGGAATCCTAATGCTAACCCTAGCTACGGGTTTGGGTTAGGTTAGGGTTTAGACTTTCTTCAAAGAATTCAAGCAATCTTCCACTCACTGAGTGTAAAATATACTGTACTTCACTGCAATACAATATTAGTTGGAAATTTCTAAGCAACCTTGCCAAACCAAAGAGCATACTGCATATCTGCAAAGATCAAATTCATTTTTTTTAGAAATATTGGGTTATCAGAAATGTTGTGTTAAATGGTGTTCTCAGTGAGCATGGTTTCAGGCTGAATTAGGGTAAGAGTCAGAAATCCCCAATACATTTTGGTTTTACTTCTTATTATGCCTGTGCATTCAAAGTCAAATACAAGAGTATGAGAAGTGTGATCACTTTCTTTGTAACGTTTCATTTAAGGGCATTTAGACAACATAACCTTTTAGGAAAATGCCGTTTATATAGCCACATTTGTAAGAAAAAAAGTGCTCAGGTAATATTGAAGTATCACTTTTCCTGAATTTTATTTTTGTCCTAAAACACAGACATGCCATCAAAATCTGTGTATGTTTTGTGAGAATCCTAACACTAATCCTAGCTACAGTATGGGTTTGGGTTAGGTTAGGTTTAGGGTTTGGATTTTCTTCAAAGAACTAATTCAATCTTCCACTCATTTGAGTGGAAAATATACTTTACTGCAAGAAAATATTAGTCGGCAATGACAAAGCAACCTCGCCAAACCAAATAGCATGCATCAACAATGGAAAAATTCCATTTCTGGCAAATATTCTGTTATCCTAAACTTTTGTTTTATGGCGTTCTCAGTGTGCATGGTTTCAGGCTTAACGCGGAGAAGAGTCCGAAATACCCAATAAATGTTGGCTTTATTTAATACTATGCCTGTGCATTCAATGTCAATTGCAATAGTTCATTCAATCACAGGCCCACAAATACTCTTTGTTTTGTGTGGTCATCTGATTGTAGTTTTTTACTTGTAAATGTACACACCAGCATATCACTGGTACTGTCGAAGCCCGTACAGTACCCAATCATTCTAAGGGCAGAAACCTCTCGCTGTAGGCTTTTCCTCAGGGTAACGTATATCTACTCTAGATTTTGGGCCATTTTGTTTTTTAAATAAGAGGTAAAAAGAACAGGGAAAAAAGTAATTTTGGACATACAGGTACTGTATGAGTCATCTAATATTTCGGTGTGGAAATAGGAGAGTCTTCCATCCGATTAATGTATCCTCTCCGCTACAGTATGCTGACAACAAGGCATTAGTGAAATATGTTCTTCAGTTGTAGCAAAAATAATCTTTTTACAATCTTTATGAGGTGATGAAGTCTTTTTCTTTAGAAATACTAATATACTTAACCCCTAGATAGAAAATGTTATAAGCTGACATTATTGTATTCTTGATTCAACACCAATTATAAAACTTTAGCTTAAAAAGACCAAGCAGTCTGAAACACTTAGGATACTATCCTCTTACCTATAGCATTTTAATAAAATACACTTGCAAAGGTTAATTCAATAATACCCATTTATTTTCTCAAAAATTAATTAACACAACAGAATTTTGTTGCTATAAAGTTGGTATAAGTACTTTCACCTCAGGCTCTCTGTTTTTGTTAAGTCAGAGTTCAGAGAGAACATTCATTCAGCAAGTTACTTGTTCCTGTGGCCATAGCCCATGAGGGTCCATATTTTCTTGCCCAGCAGGTCCTGTGGATTTTGACCGGCTCCTTGTCCCTGGGCTCTCTGTTCCCACAGCCTTGCACAGGCCTGTCTTTTGGAGGGAGCCTGTGGATGGACAGGCTCTTCTTGAGCTTCTGATCCTGTCTGGAGGAAAGCCAGTCGAGGCCTCCTCCTCTCACATCCCCTCTGCTTCTCTGAAGTTTCTTCCCTGTTCTGCCTGATTGGGGGGAGTTTCTGTTCATTCTCCCACTTGTTCTGTTTCCTGGCTGCAAGGTGTGTATGGTAGGGGATTCTGGCCTCACCTGGATGGTAAGACTGTGTCTGTGTCCTGGACACATCCTGCTGTCTCTGATGGCTGTAGCCTTGGGTTCCACAGAAAATCCTTCTGTTTCCTTCTGGAAACCTGGACCCTCTGACTATCTCTCTCTCCTCCCTGTTCCTTTTCCAGGAGTCCTGTGGAGGTGTAAAGGGGAGAGAGTGTGGATGCGAATCCCTCCTGTCTCTCCTCATATCCTCAGTCCTCTGATGGGGCTGGGAATATAAAGCAGGGCGACTCTGGACTCTTGTAGAAGAGGAGATTTTCCTCTCTCTCCAGACTATGTCTCCTGATGGTAGTGGCTGGCTGTCAGAGCTAGGAGGGTCGTACCAATTTGTTGGCAGTTTGTTTTTCTGTCTTGTCTCACGGGCCTGTCTCTTCCTTTGAGGGAGGGGCTCCCAGGGTCTGGGACAGTTGATTTTGGTCTCAGTTTCAGAATTTGTCTCCCCTGCACAGCTCTCTGTTTGAGGTGAAGTGTGGTTCTTTGCAATGAGGGAACTCTTCTCCGTCTCCAGAAGTTTGTGCATTTCTGCAGGGGCATTGCCTTCATCCTCGTCAGCTGTGTTCATCATGCTTCCAGCCACCCTCTCATGCCTGTGAGGGCTATTGCTTTTCTCTTTGTCTCCATCTGCCTTTTCTGCTACTTCTGTCTCTTCCTGGGCTTCAGGCTCTCTGTCACCTTTTCCTTTGTCTTTGTCCTCTTTGTATATTCTCTTTCCTTCGTCCTTTATGCTGCTTGGGACGATCAGCTGTTCATGTTGTTTAAATTGATGGTCGTTCATGTCATCGTTCATGGTGAGATTTTCTTCCAATTTTTGATCTTGGGTTGGTGTTTCATCTTTATTGTCCTCAATCTGAGTGACCGTTCCTCTCTCTTCCTTCTGTTCACTGATGGTGTCCATTTTCACTTCTTCATTCATCGTAACCTGCTCTCTATTCATTGTCAATGTGTCTGATGTGATTGTGTCTTTTGTCTCTTCCTCTGTCTTCACAGTGTCTGTGATCAGTCCATTGTGCTCAAGAGTGTCCTCCATCAGCTGATGTTTCTGGCTGGCTTCCTCATTTGCTTCATCTCTCTCAGTGAAATTCACGGTCTGTTCATGTTGGTCAGACGTTGCTGGACTTTCCTTACAGTCTTTCTGTTTCACTCTTTTCTTCTTCTTCTTTCTCTCTTTGCGGCCATTTGGTTTTAGGCAGTTTGGCCAGCAGCAGAGAACTCCCGGCATTGTGTCACCACAGCAAGATACGTGCACTGACTGTGTTGGATGGATTTTCTTTGGAACTTAGTGCAGCTTGATGACATCCTAGATTCCGTGACATCAGCAGAAGCACAACAGTGACTTGCTTTGTGATGATAGTGACGAATTTTGAATACAAGATGTACTGGATATGTGCACGTTTAAGAATGAAATCGGTTCATTCAAATGTGTTATTGTATTGTTATACACATACAAAATCGATACCGTTGAGTACCTGCCTTGTGATATTTTGTAACAGTGTCCTTGTATGGTCTTGATTTGTTTTTTTGCCCCATTGTATCAGTGCAATACCTGATTTTCTGTTGTTAAATGTAGATTTTCATTCTCTAGTAATGTGCTTTTCTTCTAAACATAGGAGTATGATTCCATAGTCTGCTCAGTTTTCTGGATTTTCCAGCACTTGCTCCTGGTGGAGAAATGTTGAAAGGTATCTGTACTTGACTGAGTGCAGAGCTGCAGGACCTGGTGTCCACTACCAGCTGTGGCCAGTAGCTTGAGTCTGTCCAGAGGGCCTTTTGTTCTTTTACCTCATACTGATTAACACAGAAACAGAGAATGAATCATCTAGAGGAGATTAGTGTTGTCAAAGTATTACAATAATATTGCTAATGCATCACTTGGTTGAGACAATGATAGAATCAAATGCAAGACATTCCCAACCGTAACTCCCTTCAAAAATGATTCTAATTTGTATTGCTAAAATTTGTCCAAAAAGAAATAACTCAGTGTGCAATTTGTCTATAATTTATAGCTCATAATCCCATCAGATTGTTGAATATGGACTGAAATAGAAGACAAAACAGCCACGACCAAGCTTCAGTGCAGCTTGAGTTGTTGTTTTGGGGGTGTAGTGCAAGTGAGGGAAGAGCAGAATATCATTCTTACTAGCAGGTGTACAGTATATGGATGTGCTGTTGGAGATCGCCATCTGTTGTTCAGTTGTATTGACTACAGCTTGCAGACAGGAGCAATCCAGGGCTTTTAAATCCGTTTTCAAATTGGGTTGATTTTTTTTCCAGAAGAGGCAATAAGACAGTTAATGTATTTTGTGGTAATGTGGCTTGTAATGAAAGTAGATTTATTTCTCACGCCACACTGTTCAGACCTACAGTAGATTTCTGAAAAATGCAAAACGACCTCTTAATGGACTGTGGGTGATGAAATTAAACAGTTTGCAGTAAAAAAATTAACAGGAAATCTTGTTGAACCCATCAAGGATGCTATGTTGGAAATTATTAGTCTCTTAGCGACCTGGCAAAACCAAAGAGCTTGTATCAAGAAAATAATAAATTCAATTTTTGGACAAGTTTTCTGTTATATTTAACATTTCATGTTAAATGGTGTTCTCAATCATTCTCAATCTCAATCTCAATCGCGTCATTTCAGGCTGAACTAGGGTAAAAGTTAGAAATACCCACTGAATTTTGACTTTATACAGTACGCATTCAAAGCCAGAGGCAGGAGTTTGAAAAGTCTAATCACTTTCTTTTAAACTTTTGCTTTAAGGGCATTTAGACAACATTGCCTTTTGGGACAATGCAGTGTATATTTCTACATTTGCAAAACATGTTCAGATAGCATTGAAATATCACTTTTTCTAAATTTCATTTCTTTCCTAAAACAGAGCCATGTTATCAAACATTTTCTACTTTTTGTGGGAATCCTAATGCTAACCCTAGCTACGGGTTTGGGTTAGGTTAGGGTTTAGACTTTCTTCAAAGAATTCAAGCAATCTTCCACTCACTGAGTGTAAAATATACTGTACTTCACTGCAATACAATATTAGTTGGAAATTTCTAAGCAACCTTGCCAAACCAAAGAGCATACTGCATATCTGCAAAGATCAAATTCATTTTTTTTAGAAATATTGGGTTATCAGAAATGTTGTGTTAAATGGTGTTCTCAGTGAGCATGGTTTCAGGCTGAATTAGGGTAAGAGTCAGAAATCCCCAATACATTTTGGTTTTATTTCTTATTATGCCTGTGCATTCAAAGTCAAATACAAGAGTATGAGAAGTGTGATCACTTTCTTTGTAACGTTTCATTTAAGCGCATTTAGACAACATAACCTTTTAGGACAATGCCGTTTATATAGCCACATTTGTAAGAAAAAAAGTGCTCAGGTAATATTGAAGTATCACTTTTCCTGAATTTTATTTTTGTCCTAAAACACAGACATGCCATCAAAATCTGTCTATGTTTTGTGAGAATCCTAACACTAATCCTAGCTACAGTATGGGTTTGGGTTAGGTTAGGTTTAGGGTTTGGATTTTCTTCAAAGAACTAATTCAATCTTCCACTCATTTGAGTGGAAAATATACTTTACTGCAAGAAAATATTAGTCGGCAATGACAAAGCAACCTCGCCAAACCAAATAGCATGCATCAACAATGGAAAAATTCCATTTCTGGCAAGTATTCTGTTATCCTAAACTTTTGTTATATGGCGTTCTCAGTGTGCATGGTTTCAGGCTTAACGCGGAGAAGAGTCCGAAATACCCAATAAATGTTGGCTTTATTTAATACTATGCCTGTGCATTCAATGTCAATTGCAATAGTTCATTCAATCACAGGCCCACAAATACTCTTTGTTTTGTGTGGTCATCTGATTGTAGTTTTTTACTTGTAAATGTACACACCAGCATATCACTGGTACTGTCGAAGCCCGTACAGTACCCAATCATTCTAAGGGCAGAAACCTCTCGCTGTAGGCTTTTCCTCAGGGTAACGTATATCTACTCTAGATTTTGGGCCATTTTGTTTTTTAAATAAGAGGTAAAAAGAACAGGGAAAAAAGTAATTTTGGACATACAGGTACTGTATGAGTCGTCTAATATTTCGGTCTGGAAATAGGAGAGTCTTCCATCCGATTAATGTATCCTCTCCGCTACAGTATGCTGACAACAAGGCATTAGTGAAATATGTTCTTCAGTTGTAGCAAAAATAATCTTTTTACAATCTTTATGAGGTGATGAAGTCTTTTTCTTTAGAAATACTAATATACTTAACCCCTAGATAGAAAATGTTATAAGCTGACATTATTGTATTCTTGATTCAACACCAATTATAAAACTTTAGCTTAAAAAGACCAAGCAGTCTGAAACACTTAGGATACTATCCTCTTACCTATAGCATTTTAATAAAATACACTTGCAAAGGTTAATTCAATAATACCCATTTATTTTCTCAAAAATTAATTAACACAACAGAATTTTGTTGCTATAAAGTTGGTATAAGTACTTTCACCTCAGGCTCTCTGTTTTTGTTAAGTCAGAGTTCAGAGAGAACATTCATTCAGCAAGTTACTTGTTCCTGTGGCCATAGCCCATGAGGGTCCATATTTTCTTGCCCAGCAGGTCCTGTGGATTTTGACCGGCTCCTTGTCCCTGGGCTCTCTGTTCCCACAGCCTTGCACAGGCCTGTCTTTTGGAGGGAGCCTGTGGATGGACAGGCTCTTCTTGAGCTTCTGATCCTGTCTGGAGGAAAGCCAGTCGAGGCCTCCTCCTCTCACATCCCCTCTGCTTCTCTGAAGTTTCTTCCCTGTTCTGCCTGATTGGGGGGAGTTTCTGTTCATTCTCCCACTTGTTCTGTTTCCTGGCTGCAAGGTGTGTATGGTAGGGGATTCTGGCCTCACCTGGATGGTAAGACTGTGTCTGTGTCCTGGACACATCCTGCTGTCTCTGATGGCTGTAGCCTTGGGTTCCACAGAAATTCCTTCTGTTTCCTTCTGGAAACCTGGACCCTCTGACTATCTCTCTCTCCTCCCTGTTCCTTTTCCAGGAGTCCTGTGGAGGTGTAAAGGGGAGAGAGTGTGTATGCGAATCCCTCCTGTCTCTCCTCATATCCTCAGTCCTCTGATGGGGCTGGGAATATAAAGCAGGGCGACTCTGGACTCTTGTAGAAGAGGAGATTTTCCTCTCTCTCCAGACTATGTCTCCTGATGGTAGTGGCTGGCTGTCAGAGCTAGGAGGGTCGTACCAATTTGTTGGCAGTTTGTTTTTCTGTCTTGTCTCACAGGCCTGTCTCTTCCTTTGAGGGAGGGGCTCCCAGGGTCTGGGACAGTTGATTTTGGTCTCAGTTTCAGAATTTGTCTCCCCTGCACAGCTCTCTGTTTGAGGTGAAGTGTGGTTCTTTGCAATGAGGGAACTCTTCTCCGTCTCCAGAAGTTTGTGCATTTCTGCAGGGGCATTGCCTTCATCCTCGTCAGCTGTGTTGATCATGCTTCCAGCCACCCTCTCATGCCTGTGAGGGCTATTGCTTTTCTCTTTGTCTCCATCTGCCTTTTCTGCTACTTCTGTCTCTTCCTGGGCTTCAGGCTCTCTGTCACCTTTTCCTTTGTCTTTGTCCTCTTTGTATATTCTCTTTCCTTCGTCCTTTATGCTGCTTGGGACGATCAGCTGTTCATGTTGTTTAAATCGATGGTCGTTCATGTCATCGTTCATGGTGAGATTTTCTTCCAATTTTTGATCTTGGGTTGGTGTTTCATCTTTATTGTCCTCAATCTGAGTGACCGTTCCTCTCTCTTCCTTCTGTTCACTGATGGTGTCCATTTTCACTTCTTCATTCATCGTAACCTGCTCTCTGTTCATTGTCAATGTGTCTGATGTGATTGTGTCTTTTGTCTCTTCCTCTGTCTTCACAGTGTCTGTGATCAGTCCATTGTGCTCAAGAGTGTCCTCCATCAGCTGATGTTTCTGGCTGGCTTCCTCATTTGCTTCATCTCTCTCAGTGAAATTCACGGTCTGTTCATGTTGGTCAGACGTTGCTGGACTTTCCTTACAGTCTTTCTGTTTCACTCTTTTCTTCTTCTTCTTTCTCTCTTTGCGGCCATTTGGTTTTAGGCAGTTTGGCCAGCAGCAGAGAACTCCCGGCATTGTGTCACCACAGCAAGATACCTGCACTGACTGTGTTGGATGGATTTTCTTTGGAACTTAGTGCAGCTTGATGACATCCTAGATTCCGTGACATCAGCAGAAGCATAACAGTGACTTGCTTTGTGATGACAGTGACGAATTTTGAATACAAGATGTACAGGATATGTGCACGTTTAAGAATGAAATCGGTTCATTCAAATGTGTTATTGTATTGTTATACACATACAGAATCGATACCGTTGAGTACCTGCCTTGTGATATTTTGTAACAGTGTCCTTGTATGGTCTTGATTTGTTTTTTTGCCCCATTGTATCAGTGCAATACCTGATTTTCTGTTGTTAAATGTAGATTTTCATTCTCTAGTAATGTGCTTTTCTTCTAAACATAGGAGTATGATTCCATAGTCTGCTCAGTTTTCTGGATTTTCCAGCACTTGCTCCTGGTGGAGAAATGTTGAAAGGTATCTGTACTTGACTGAGTGCAGAGCTGCAGGACCTGGTGTCCACTACCAGCTGTGGCCAGTAGCTTGAGTCTGTCCAGAGGGCCTTTTGTTCTTTTACCTCATACTGATTAACACAGAAACAGAGAATGAATCATCTAGAGGAGATTAGTGTTGTCAAAGTATTACAATAATATTGCTAATGCATCACTTGGTTGAGACAATGATAGAATCAAATGCAAGACATTCCCAACCGTAACTCCCTTCAAAAATGATTCTAATTTGTATTGCTAAAATTTGTCCAAAAAGAAATAACTCAGTGTGCAATTTGTCTATAATTTATAGCTCATAATCCCATCAGATTGTTGAATATGGACTGAAATAGAAGACAAAACAGCCACGACCAAGCTTCAGTGCAGCTTGAGTTGTTGTTTTGGGGGTGTAGTGCAAGTGAGGGAAGAGCAGAATATCATTCTTACTAGCAGGTGTACAGTATATGGATGTGCTGTTGGAGATCGCCATCTGTTGTTCAGTTGTATTGACTACAGCTTGCAGACAGGAGCAATCCAGGGCTTTTAAATCCGTTTTCAAATTGGGTTGATTTTTTTTCCAGAAGAGGCAATAAGACAGTTAATGTATTTTGTGGTAATGTGGCTTGTAATGAAAGTAGATTTATTTCTCACGCCACACTGTTCAGACCTACAGTAGATTTCTGAAAAATGCAAAACGACCTCTTAATGGACTGTGGGTGATGAAATTAAACAGTTTGCAGTAAAAAAATTAACAGGAAATCTTGTTGAACCCATCAAGGATGCTATGTTGGAAATTATTAGTCTCTTAGCGACCTGGCAAAACCAAAGAGCTTGTATCAAGAAAATAATAAATTCAATTTTTGGACAAGTTTTCTGTTATATTTAACATTTCATGTTAAATGGTGTTCTCAATCATTCTCAATCTCAATCTCAATCGCGTCATTTCAGGCTGAACTAGGGTAAAAGTTAGAAATACCCACTGAATTTTGACTTTATACAGTACGCATTCAAAGCCAGAGGCAGGAGTTTGAAAAGTCTAATCACTTTCTTTTAAACTTTTGCTTTAAGGGCATTTAGACAACATTGCCTTTTGGGACAATGCAGTGTATATTTCTACATTTGCAAAACATGTTCAGATAGCATTGAAATATCACTTTTTCTAAATTTCATTTCTTTCCTAAAACAGAGCCATGTTATCAAACATTTTCTACTTTTTGTGGGAATCCTAATGCTAACCCTAGCTACGGGTTTGGGTTAGGTTAGGGTTTAGACTTTCTTCAAAGAATTCAAGCAATCTTCCACTCACTGAGTGTAAAATATACTGTACTTCACTGCAATACAATATTAGTTGGAAATTTCTAAGCAACCTTGCCAAACCAAAGAGCATACTGCATATCTGCAAAGATCAAATTCATTTTTTTTAGAAATATTGGGTTATCAGAAATGTTGTGTTAAATGGTGTTCTCAGTGAGCATGGTTTCAGGCTGAATTAGGGTAAGAGTCAGAAATCCCCAATACATTTTGGTTTTATTTCTTATTATGCCTGTGCATTCAAAGTCAAATACAAGAGTATGAGAAGTGTGATCACTTTCTTTGTAACGTTTCATTTAAGCGCATTTAGACAACATAACCTTTTAGGACAATGCCGTTTATATAGCCACATTTGTAAGAAAAAAAGTGCTCAGGTAATATTGAAGTATCACTTTTCCTGAATTTTATTTTTGTCCTAAAACACAGACATGCCATCAAAATCTGTCTATGTTTTGTGAGAATCCTAACACTAATCCTAGCTACAGTATGGGTTTGGGTTAGGTTAGGTTTAGGGTTTGGATTTTCTTCAAAGAACTAATTCAATCTTCCACTCATTTGAGTGGAAAATATACTTTACTGCAAGAAAATATTAGTCGGCAATGACAAAGCAACCTCGCCAAACCAAATAGCATGCATCAACAATGGAAAAATTCCATTTCTGGCAAGTATTCTGTTATCCTAAACTTTTGTTATATGGCGTTCTCAGTGTGCATGGTTTCAGGCTTAACGCGGAGAAGAGTCCGAAATACCCAATAAATGTTGGCTTTATTTAATACTATGCCTGTGCATTCAATGTCAATTGCAATAGTTCATTCAATCACAGGCCCACAAATACTCTTTGTTTTGTGTGGTCATCTGATTGTAGTTTTTTACTTGTAAATGTACACACCAGCATATCACTGGTACTGTCGAAGCCCGTACAGTACCCAATCATTCTAAGGGCAGAAACCTCTCGCTGTAGGCTTTTCCTCAGGGTAACGTATATCTACTCTAGATTTTGGGCCATTTTGTTTTTTAAATAAGAGGTAAAAAGAACAGGGAAAAAAGTAATTTTGGACATACAGGTACTGTATGAGTCATCTAATATTTCGGTGTGGAAATAGGAGAGTCTTCCATCCGATTAATGTATCCTCTCCGCTACAGTATGCTGACAACAAGGCATTAGTGAAATATGTTCTTCAGTTGTAGCAAAAATAATCTTTTTACAATCTTTATGAGGTGATGAAGTCTTTTTCTTTAGAAATACTAATATACTTAACCCCTAGATAGAAAATGTTATAAGCTGACATTATTGTATTCTTGATTCAACACCAATTATAAAACTTTAGCTTAAAAAGACCAAGCAGTCTGAAACACTTAGGATACTATCCTCTTACCTATAGCATTTTAATAAAATACACTTGCAAAGGTTAATTCAATAATACCCATTTATTTTCTCAAAAATTAATTAACACAACAGAATTTTGTTGCTATAAAGTTGGTATAAGTACTTTCACCTCAGGCTCTCTGTTTTTGTTAAGTCAGAGTTCAGAGAGAACATTCATTCAGCAAGTTACTTGTTCCTGTGGCCATAGCCCATGAGGGTCCATATTTTCTTGCCCAGCAGGTCCTGTGGATTTTGACCGGCTCCTTGTCCCTGGGCTCTCTGTTCCCACAGCCTTGCACAGGCCTGTCTTTTGGAGGGAGCCTGTGGATGGACAGGCTCTTCTTGAGCTTCTGATCCTGTCTGGAGGAAAGCCAGTCGAGGCCTCCTCCTCTCACATCCCCTCTGCTTCTCTGAAGTTTCTTCCCTGTTCTGCCTGATTGGGGGGAGTTTCTGTTCATTCTCCCACTTGTTCTGTTTCCTGGCTGCAAGGTGTGTATGGTAGGGGATTCTGGCCTCACCTGGATGGTAAGACTGTGTCTGTGTCCTGGACACATCCTGCTGTCTCTGATGGCTGTAGCCTTGGGTTCCACAGAAAATCCTTCTGTTTCCTTCTGGAAACCTGGACCCTCTGACTATCTCTCTCTCCTCCCTGTTCCTTTTCCAGGAGTCCTGTGGAGGTGTAAAGGGGAGAGAGTGTGGATGCGAATTCCTCCTGTCTCTCCTCATATCCTCAGTCCTCTGATGGGGCTGGGAATATAAAGCAGGGCGACTCTGGACTCTTGTAGAAGAGGAGATTTTCCTCTCTCTCCAGACTATGTCTCCTGATGGTAGTGGCTGGCTGTCAGAGCTAGGAGGGTCGTACCAATTTGTTGGCAGTTTGTTTTTCTGTCTTGTCTCACGGGCCTGTCTCTTCCTTTGAGGGAGGGGCTCCCAGGGTCTGGGACAGTTGATTTTGGTCTCAGTTTCAGAATTTGTCTCCCCTGCACAGCTCTCTGTTTGAGGTGAAGTGTGGTTCTTTGCAATGAGGGAACTCTTCTCCGTCTCCAGAAGTTTGTGCATTTCTGCAGGGGCATTGCCTTCATCCTCGTCAGCTGTGTTCATCATGCTTCCAGCCACCCTCTCATGCCTGTGAGGGCTATTGCTTTTCTCTTTGTCTCCATCTGCCTTTTCTGCTACTTCTGTCTCTTCCTGGGCTTCAGGCTCTCTGTCACCTTTTCCTTTGTCTTTGTCCTCTTTGTATATTCTCTTTCCTTCGTCCTTTATGCTGCTTGGGACGATCAGCTGTTCATGTTGTTTAAATTGATGGTCGTTCATGTCATCGTTCATGGTGAGATTTTCTTCCAATTTTTGATCTTGGGTTGGTGTTTCATCTTTATTGTCCTCAATCTGAGTGACCGTTCCTCTCTCTTCCTTCTGTTCACTGATGGTGTCCATTTTCACTTCTTCATTCATCGTAACCTGCTCTCTATTCATTGTCAATGTGTCTGATGTGATTGTGTCTTTTGTCTCTTCCTCTGTCTTCACAGTGTCTGTGATCAGTCCATTGTGCTCAAGAGTGTCCTCCATCAGCTGATGTTTCTGGCTGGCTTCCTCATTTGCTTCATCTCTCTCAGTGAAATTCACGGTCTGGTCATGTTGGTCAGACGTTGCTGGACTTTCCTTACAGTCTTTCTGTTTCACTCTTTTCTTCTTCTTCTTTCTCTCTTTGCGGCCATTTGGTTTTAGGCAGTTTGGCCAGCAGCAGAGATCTCCTGGCATTGTGTCACCACAGCAAGATACGTGCACTGACTGTGTTGGATGGATTTTCTTTGGAACTTAGTGCAGCTTGATGACATCCTAGATTCCGTGACATCAGCAGAAGCATAACAGTGACTTGCTTTGTGATGACAGTGACGAATTTTGAATACAAGATGTACAGGATATGTGCACGTTAAAGAATGAAATCGGTTCATTCAAATGTGTTATTGTATTGTTATACACATACAGAATCGATACCGTTGAGTACCTGCCTTGTGATATTTTGTAACAGTGTCCTTGTATGGTCTTGATTTGTTTTTTTGCCCCATTGTATCAGTGCAATACCTGATTTTCTGTTGTTAAATGTAGATTTTCATTCTCTAGTAATGTGCTTTTCTTCTAAACATAGGAGTATGATTCCATAGTCTGCTCAGTTTTCTGGATTTTCCAGCACTTGCTCCTGGTGGAGAAATGTTGAAAGGTATCTGTACTTGACTGAGTGCAGAGCTGCAGGACCTGGTGTCCACTACCAGCTGTGGCCAGTAGCTTGAGTCTGACCAGAGGGCCTTTTGTTCTTTTACCTCATACTGATTAACACAGAAACAGAGAATGAATCATCTAGAGGAGATTAGTGTTGTCAAAGTATTACAATAATATTGCTAATGCATCACTTGGTTGAGACAATGATAGAATCAAATGCAAGACATTCCCAACCGTAACTCACTTCAAAAATGATTCTAATTTGTATTGCTAAAATTTGTCCAAAAAGAAATAACTCAGTGTGCAATTTGTCTATAATTTATAGCTCATAATCCCATCAGATTGTTGAATATGGACTGAAATAGAAGACAAAACAGCCACGACCAAGCTTCAGTGCAGCTTGAGTTGTTGTTTTGGGGGTGTAGTGCAAGTGAGGGAAGAGCAGAATATCATTCTTACTAGCAGGTGTACAGTATATGGATGTGCTGTTGGAGATCGCCATCTGTTGTTCAGTTGTATTGACTACAGCTTGCAGACAGGAGCAATCCAGGGCTCTTAAATCCGTTTTCAAATTGGGTTGATTTTTTTTCCAGAAGAGGCAATAAGACAGTTAATGTATTTTGTGGTAATGTGGCTTGTAATGAAAGTAGATTTATTTCTCACGCCACACTGTTCAGACCTACAGTAGATTTCTGAAAAATGCAAAACGACCTCTTAATGGACTGTGGGTGATGAAATTAAACAGTATGCAGTAAAAAAATTAACAGGAAATCTTGTTGAACCCATCAAGGATGCTATGTTGGAAATTATTAGTCTCTTAGCGACCTGGCAAAACCAAAGAGCTTGTATCAAGAAAATAATAAATTCAATTTTTGGACAAGTTTTCTGTTATATTTAACATTTCATGTTAAATGGTGTTCTCAATCATTCTCAATCTCAATCTCAATCGCGTCATTTCAGGCTGAACTAGGGTAAAAGTTAGAAATACCCACTGAATTTTGACTTTATACAGTACGCATTCAAAGCCAGAGGCAGGAGTTTGAAAAGTCTAATCACTTTCTTTTAAACTTTTGCTTTAAGGGCATTTAGACAACATTGCCTTTTGGGACAATGCAGTGTATATTTCTACATTTGCAAAACATGTTCAGATAGCATTGAAATATCACTTTTTCTAAATTTCATTTCTTTCCTAAAACAGAGCCATGCCATCAAACATTTTCTACTTTTTGTGGGAATCCTAATGCTAACCCTAGCTACGGGTTTGGGTTAGGTTAGGGTTTAGACTTTCTTCAAAGAATTCAAGCAATCTTCCACTCACTGAGTGTAAAATATACTGTACTTCACTGCAATACAATATTAGTTGGAAATGTCTAAGCAACCTTGCCAAACCAAAGAGCATACTGCATATCTGCAAAGATCAAATTCAGTTTTTTTAGAAATATTGGGTTATCAGAAATGTTGTGTTAAATGGTGTTCTCAGTGAGCATGGTTTCAGGCTGAATTAGGGTAAGAGACAGAAATCCCCAATACATTTTGGTTTTATTTCTTATTATGCCTGTGCATTCAAAGTCAAATACAAGAGTATGAGAAGTGTGATCACTTTCTTTGTAACGTTTCATTTAAGCGCATTTAGACAACATAACCTTTTAGGACAATGCCGTTTATATAGCCACATTTGTAAGAAAAAAAGTGCTCAGGTAATATTGAAGTATCACTTTTCCTGAATTTTATTTTTGTCCTAAAACACAGACATGCCATCAAAATCTGTCTATGTTTTGTGAGAATCCTAACACTAATCCTAGCTACAGTATGGGTTTGGGTTAGGTTAGGTTTAGGGTTTGGATTTTCTTCAAAGAACTAATTCAATCTTCCACTCATTTGAGTGGAAAATATACTTTACTGCAAGAAAATATTAGTCGGCAATGACAAAGCAACCTCGCCAAACCAAATAGCATGCATCAACAATGGAAAAATTCCATTTCTGGCAAGTATTCTGTTATCCTAAACTTTTGTTATATGGCGTTCTCAGTGTGCATGGTTTCAGGCTTAACGCGGAGAAGAGTCCGAAATACCCAATAAATGTTGGCTTTATTTAATACTATGCCTGTGCATTCAATGTCAATTGCAATAGTTCATTCAATCACAGGCCCACAAATACTCTTTGTTTTGTGTGGTCATCTGATTGTAGTTTTTTACTTGTAAATGTACACACCAGCATATCACTGGTACTGTCGAAGCCCGTATAGTACCCAATCATTCTAAGGGCAGAAACCTCTCGCTGTAGGCTTTTCCTCAGGGTAACATATATCTACTCTAGATTTTGGGCCATTTTGTTTTTTAAATAAGAGGTAAAAAGAACAGATAAAAAAGTAATTTTGGACATACAGGTACTGTATGAGTCATCTAATATTTCGGTGTGGAAATAGGAGAGTCTTCCATCCGATTAATGTATCCTCTCCGCTACAGTATGCTGACAACAAGGCATTAGTGAAATATGTTCTTCAGTTGTAGCAAAAATAATCTTTTTACAATCTTTATGAGGTGATGAAGTCTTTTTCTTTAGAAATACTAATATACTTAACCCCTAGATAGAAAATGTTATAAGCTGACATTATTGTATTCTTGATTCAACACCAATTATAAAACTTTAGCTTAAAAAGACCAAGCAGTCTGAAACACTTAGGATACTATCCTCTTACCTATAGCATTTTAATAAAATACACTTGCAAAGGTTAATTCAATAATACCCATTTATTTTCTCAAAAATTAATTAACACAACAGAATTTTGTTGCTATAAAGTTGGTATAAGTACTTTCACCTCAGGCTCTCTGTTTTTGTTAAGTCAGAGTTCAGAGAGAACATTCATTCAGCAAGTTACTTGTTCCTGTGGCCATAGCCCATGAGGGTCCATATTTTCTTGCCCAGCAGGTCCTGTGGATTTTGACCGGCTCCTTGTCCCTGGGCTCTCTGTTCCCACAGCCTTGCACAGGCCTGTCTTTTGGAGGGAGCCTGTGGATGGACAGGCTCTTCTTGAGCTTCTGATCCTGTCTGGAGGAAAGCCAGTCGAGGCCTCCTCCTCTCACATCCCCTCTGCTTCTCTGAAGTTTCTGTTCATTCTCCCACTTGTTCTGTTTCCTGGCTGCAAGGTGTGTATGGTAGGGGATTCTGGCCTCACCTGGATGGTAAGACTGTGTCTGTGTCCTGGACACATCCTGCTGTCTCTGATGGCTGTAGCCTTGGGTTCCACAGAAAATCCTTCTGTTTCCTTCTGGAAACCTGGACCCTCTGACTATCTCTCTCTCCTCCCTGTTCCTTTTCCAGGAGTCCTGTGGAGGTGTAAAGGGGAGAGAGTGTGGATGCGAATCCCTCCTGTCTCTCCTCATATCCTCAGTCCTCTGATGGGGCTGGGAATATAAAGCAGGGCGACTCTGGACTCTTGTAGAAGAGGAGATTTTCCTCTCTCTCCAGACTATGTCTCCTGATGGTAGTGGCTGGCTGTCAGAGCTAGGAGGGTCGTACCAATTTGTTGGCAGTTTGTTTTTCTGTCTTGTCTCACGGGCCTGTCTCTTCCTTTGAGGGAGGGGCTCCCAGGGTCTGGGACAGTTGATTTTGGTCTCAGTTTCAGAATTTGTCTCCCCTGCACAGCTCTCTGTTTGAGGTGAAGTGTGGTTCTTTGCAATGAGGGAACTCTTCTCCGTCTCCAGAAGTTTGTGCATTTCTGCAGGGGCATTGCCTTCATCCTCGTCAGCTGTGTTCATCATGCTTCCAGCCACCCTCTCATGCCTGTGAGGGCTATTGCTTTTCTCTTTGTCTCCATCTGCCTTTTCTGCTACTTCTGTCTCTTCCTGGGCTTCAGGCTCTCTGTCACCTTTTCCTTTGTCTTTGTCCTCTTTGTATATTCTCTTTCCTTCGTCCTTTATGCTGCTTGGGACGATCAGCTGTTCATGTTGTTTAAATTGATGGTCGTTCATGTCATCTTTCATGGTGAGATTTTCTTCCAATTTTTGATCTTGGGTTGGTGTTTCATCTTTATTGTCCTCAATCTGAGTGACCGTTCCTCTCTCTTCCTTCTGTTCACTGATGGTGTCCATTTTCACTTCTTCATTCATCGTAACCTGCTCTCTATTCATTGTCAATGTGTCTGATGTGATTGTGTCTTTTGTCTCTTCCTCTGTCTTCACAGTGTCTGTGATCAGTCCATTGTGCTCAAGAGTGTCCTCCATCAGCTGATGTTTCTGGCTGGCTTCCTCATTTGCTTCATCTCTCTCAGTGAAATTCACGGTCTGTTCATGTTGGTCAGACGTTGCTGGACTTTCCTTACAGTCTTTCTGTTTCACTCTTTTCTTCTTCTTCTTTCTCTCTTTGCGGCCATTTGGTTTTAGGCAGTTTGGCCAGCAGCAGAGAACTCCCGGCATTGTGTCACCACAGCAAGATACCTGCACTGACTGTGTTGGATGGATTTTCTTTGGAACTTAGTGCAGCTTGATGACATCCTAGATTCCGTGACATCAGCAGAAGCATAACAGTGACTTGCTTTGTGATGACAGTGACGAATTTTGAATACAAGATGTACAGGATATGTGCACGTTTAAGAATGAAATCGGTTCATTCAAATGTGTTATTGTATTGTTATACACATACAGAATCGATACCTTTGAGTACCTGCCTTGTGATATTTTGTAACAGTGTCCTTGTATGGTCTTGATTTGTTTTTTTGCCCCATTGTATCAGTGCAATACCTGATTTTCTGTTGTTAAATGTAGATTTTCATTCTCTAGTAATGTGCTTTTCTTCTAAACATAGGAGTATGATTCCATAGTCTGCTCAGTTTTCTGGATTTTCCAGCACTTGCTCCTGGTGGAGAAATGTTGAAAGGTATCTGTACTTGACTGAGTGCAGAGCTGCAGGACCTGGTGTCCACTACCAGCTGTGGCCAGTAGCTTGAGTCTGTCCAGAGGGCCTTTTGTTCTTTTACCTCATACTGATTAACACAGAAACAGAGAATGAATCATCTAGAGGAGATTAGTGTTGTCAAAGTATTACAATAATATTGCTAATGCATCACTTGGTTGAGACAATGATAGAATCAAATGCAAGACATTCCCAACCGTAACTCCCTTCAAAAATGATTCTAATTTGTATTGCTAAAATTTGTCCAAAAAGAAATAACTCAGTGTGCAATTTGTCTATAATTTATAGCTCATAATCCCATCAGATTGTTGAATATGGACTGAAATAGAAGACAAAACAGCCACGACCAAGCTTCAGTGCAGCTTGAGTTGTTGTTTTGGGGGTGTAGTGCAAGTGAGGGAAGAGCAGAATATCATTCTTACTAGCAGGTGTACAGTATATGGATGTGCTGTTGGAGATCGCCATCTGTTGTTCAGTTGTATTGACTACAGCTTGCAGACAGGAGCAATCCAGGGCTTTTAAATCCGTTTTCAAATTGGGTTGATTTTTTTTCCAGAAGAGGCAATAAGACAGTTAATGTATTTTGTGGTAATGTGGCTTGTAATGAAAGTAGATTTATTTCTCACGCCACACTGTTCAGACCTACAGTAGATTTCTGAAAAATGCAAAACGACCTCTTAATGGACTGTGGGTGATGAAATTAAACAGTTTGCAGTAAAAAAATTAACAGGAAATCTTGTTGAACCCATCAAGGATGCTATGTTGGAAATTATTAGTCTCTTAGCGACCTGGCAAAACCAAAGAGCTTGTATCAAGAAAATAATAAATTCAATTTTTGGACAAGTTTTCTGTTATATTTAACATTTCATGTTAAATGGTGTTCTCAATCATTCTCAATCTCAATCTCAATCGCGTCATTTCAGGCTGAACTAGGGTAAAAGTTAGAAATACCCACTGAATTTTGACTTTATACAGTACGCATTCAAAGCCAGAGGCAGGAGTTTGAAAAGTCTAATCACTTTCTTTTAAACTTTTGCTTTAAGGGCATTTAGACAACATTGCCTTTTGGGACAATGCAGTGTATATTTCTACATTTGCAAAACATGTTCAGATAGCATTGAAATATCACTTTTTCTAAATTTCATTTCTTTCCTAAAACAGAGCCATGCCATCAAACATTTTCTACTTTTTGTGGGAATCCTAATGCTAACCCTAGCTACGGGTTTGGGTTAGGTTAGGGTTTAGACTTTCTTCAAAGAATTCAAGCAATCTTCCACTCACTGAGTGTAAAATATACTGTACTTCACTGCAATACAATATTAGTTGGAAATTTCTAAGCAACCTTGCCAAACCAAAGAGCATACTGCATATCTGCAAAGATCAAATTCAGTTTTTTTAGAAATATTGGGTTATCAGAAATGTTGTGTTAAATGGTGTTCTCAGTGAGCATGGTTTCAG